>NW_028283572.1:887500-1495000 GCF_059441095.1 Idiotropiscis lumnitzeri
TTGGCGGAGTTAACGGACAGCGGGGGGCGTGACTTGCCTTCATTCTTGTGACAGGTAAGTCACGCCCTCATGGAACATCAGCTGATAAAGACGGGCCACAAGACACCATCATGTGACACTCTGAAGAAGGCGAAAGACTTTCGTATTGTGACATCCTCAAGGCCTAAACACTCATCCGAGCAAATATAAGGTAGATTTTGTTAACCTGCCCGGAGAAAAACATCAACGAAAATAATTTGTATTTGTTTTAACCAGTTGGTGGCGCTACCACTGCGATAAAAAATAAGTTGGCAGCCGTCTTCAGGGCCTGAATATCCTCAAATGTGAAAAATTTCGAGAAGATGGATCATCTGAATCATTTTGCAGGAACTTTTGTTGCCACGGAGAATAATCAGACTCTGCGGCACCGTAATAGCCACGCCCTTCGAAGGAAAGTCACAAAAATAGGGATAGAGTAAGATCAATGTCTTGAGTCTTTTCTAGCCAATTTTCAATCGGATTCGTTAAAAGGGCACCGTGCAGTACGTCAAAATGTAAAAAATGATATTGATTGGCGCAAGGTGTATAACTGAATATAAACATATAGATGTCTTCAGGTACCGACTCTTTATGTACATGTGAAGTTTTGGATTTTTAGCAGCATGTGCAAGAGAGTTATTAAGCATTTTGTCCATTGCGGCGAAGGAAATCTTAAGTGAAAACTTCGAAGCCCCGCCCCCGTCATATAGTATTTCGGAAACAAAAAATTTTAGTCCCAGTGTTTGTCCCAGGTCTTAAGATGCTACAGACAGAATTTTAAGGCAATCAGATGAAGCCTTTAGGATCAGGGTGCAAAAGAATGACCCCTGTAAACATGCAAAAAAGGGCAAAAGTCGGACTTTCAAAAATTCATAACTCACTTCCTGTTCATATTAGACGTTAAAATATCAAATTTTTCGCCATGCCCGATGAGACTGCCAAGTTTGGTGAATTTTTGTGCATGTTTCGGGGGACAAAAATGCAATCGAACAATCGGAAAAATAATAATAATAATAATTTCTACAAAAACAATAGGGACTTCGCAGCGGTCGCTGCTCAGGCCCTAATAATAATAATAATAATAATAATAATAAAAGTAATAATATTTTCTACAAAAACAGTAGGGACCTCGCAGCCGTCGCAGCTTGGGCCCTAATAACAATTTCTAGAAAAACAATAGGGACCTCGCAGCGGTCACTGCTCGGGCCCTAATAATAATAATAATAAAAATAATAATAATTTCCACAAAAACAATGGGGACCTCGTAGCGGTCGCTGCTCGGGCCCTAATAATAATTTCTACATAAACAATAGGGACCTCGCCGCGGTCGCTGCTCGGGCCCCAATAATAATTTCTACACAAAGTCCATTGTGGTGACCCGCCCCTTTTAAGTAAATTCAAAATGGCCGACTTCCTGTAAAACCTAGCTCATTGCTCCAAGAGACTTTTTTGTAGGTCTTGGTCTTATACATACGGTGAACCCTCGCTACTTCGCGGTTCACCTTTCGCGGGTTCAGTGCTTCGCGGGTATAAAAAATATTCGGGGGCATTGTAGTTTCGCCGAGCGGCACGACGGGCGCTGGAGCGGTTAGACGGCCGGCGTGCGCCGAAGAAGAGCGTGGGCGAAGAGGAGAGTGGACGAAGAAGAGCACGTTCCCCCGGACACGATCGGTGGCGACGTTTCGCGCGGTTCGGACCGTACCAGAGCTCCGGCCGGCGTGCGTGGCAGTTAAGCCGTAGAGGAGCACCTTCCCCGGGCACGGGCGGTGCCAAGCGGCCCCTAAGTTTAACCGAATGGAAGCTCCGGAGGAGGAGGGCATGCTCGCGTCACAGTAAGCCAAAGAGGAGCACCTTCCCCGGGCACGGGCGGTTCCAAGCGGCCCCTAAGTTTAACCGAATGGAAGCTCCGGAGGAGGCGGGCATGCTCGCGTCACAGTAAGCCAAAGAGGAGCACCTTCCCCGGGCACGGGCGGTGCCAAGCGGCCCCTAAGTTTAACCGAATGGAAGCTCCGGGGCAGGAGGGCGGGCGTGTGTCACAGTATAGCCGAATTGGAACACCTCTTCCGCCCGGGCACGAACGGAGCGCGAAGCTGTCAGTTATGAATGAATAAATGAATAAATAAATAAATAAATAAAGAATGCCACCTTTCATTTCACAGGGCACACCGGACGGCGTACCAGCAGGTAAAAGTCGGAGTAATTAAATAAATACAAAAAGAATGGCTGGGGAATAAAAAAATAATACGTTTTAATAATAATTTGGTTTTTTTGTTATAACATGAATTTCACTCTCTCTCTCTGTCTATATATATATATATATATATATATATATATATATATATATATATATATATATATATATATATTATTATATATATTGTATTTTTTTTTAAGCATTTTTGAAGGTGCGCCGCTACTTCGCGGATTTTCAGTTTTCGCGGGTGGTCTCTGTCCCCATTAACCGCGATAACCGAGGGTTCACTGTACTCCATAAAATTTACAAAAAGCAAGGTGAAACACTCAACCAGGGCTGCTTTTTTTAACATTTCTCGAGGGCCATGGCGAGCCATTTCAAAAAAGCTGCACAACTAACGTATAAAATATTGATAAATTTGCTCTGCCTGATGTGTGTGTAAAGTTTCACGAGTTGTCGTTCATATTTAGAACCTCATAATCAGCGTTGTTTTATTGCCGAACAGTGCAATGCCACTCCCACAACTTTTCACGAAAAAGGATGAATTTCGTATTGTGACATCCTCATGGCCGAAACAGTCATCCGAGCATATATGAGGGCGACCTTGTTGAGTTGCACGGAGAAAAACATCCAAGAAAATAACTTGTATTAGCTTTTACCAGTTGGTGGCGCTACTACTACGATGAAAAATAAGTTGGTAGATGTCTTCAGGGCTGAAGTATCCTCAAATGTGTACAACTTCGAGAAGATAGGATCATCTGAGTCATGTTGCCGGAGCTTTTGTTGCCACAAAGTACAATCGGATTTTTCAGCACCGTAATAGCCACGCCTTTTGCCAAAACGTCACAAAATTCGGCAGAGAGTAAGATCATTGTCTTGAGTCTTTTCTGACTAATTTTCAGTCGGATTCGTCAAAAGGGCACCGTGCAGTACGTGAAAATTAAAATAAAAACACATTTTTGATTCCACTTGGCGGCGCTGTGTGTATAACAAAATAATAACATTAAGATGTCTTCAGGTCGGGACGTTTTATTTACAGGTGAAGGTTTGGATTTTTAGGAGCATGTGCAGGGGCGTTATTAAGCATTCATTTATTTGTATTAGGTTCATTTTGTCTTCTTATTATTGATATTTGACTGATTCATTAAAAGCAGACAATTATGTTTTAGGTTAATTTTTTACCTGACATGTTTCGGCGAGTCTTTCGCCTTCTTCAGAGTGTCGCATGATGGTGTCTTGAGACCCGTCTTTATCAGCTGATGTTCCATGAGGGTGTGACTTACCTGTCAAAAAAATGAAAAATCAGAGCAGTAAAAGAACAAGCACAACATGAACATTACAAATCAGCAATCACTAACCACTGCAAAAGGGAAAACCACATCATGGACCGGGAGAAGGGCAGGGTCATCCGCACCGAAGAGAACAAACAACAGCGCTGGATCAGAGAGGCCATTGAGATCTGCAAGCGAGGCATAAAAACCATGAACAGAGACAAGGGAGCCTTCATCCTCTCTACCACCTGGAGCAGCATCTTGGCGGAGTGAACGGACAGCGGGGGGCGTGACTTGCCTTCATTCTTGTGACAGGTAAGTCACGCCCTCATGGAACATCAGCTGATAAAGACGGGCCACAAGACACCATCATGTGACACTCTGAAGAAGGCGAAAGACTTTCGTATTGTGACATCCTCAAGTCCTAAACACTCATCCGAGCAAATATAAGGTAGATTTTGTTAACCTGCCCGGAGAAAAACATCAACGAAAATAATTTGTATTTGTTTTAACCAGTTGGTGGCGCTACCACTGCGATCAAAAATAAGTTGGCAGCCGTCTTCAGGGCCTGAATATCCTCAAATGTGAAAAATTTCGAGAAGATGGATCATCTGAATCATTTTGCAGGAACTTTTGTTGCCACGGAGAATAATCAGACTCTGCGGCACCGCAATAGCCACGCCCTTCGAAGGAAAGTCACAAAAATAGGGATAGAGTAAGATCAATGTCTTGAGTCTTTTCTAGCCAATTTTCAATCGGATTCGTTAAAAGGGCACCGTGCAGTACGTCAAAATGTAAAAAATGATATTGATTGGCGCAAGGTGTATAACTGAATATAAACATATAGATGTCTTCAGGTACCGACTCTTTATGTACATGTGAAGTTTTGGATTTTTAGCAGCATGTGCAAGAGAGTTATTAAGCATTTTGTCCATTGCGGCGAAGGAAATCTTAAGTGAAAACTTCGAAGCCCCGCCCCCGTCATATAGTATTTCGGAAACAAAAAATTTTAGCCCCAGTGTTTGTCCCAGGTCTTAAGATGCTACAGACAGAATTTTAAGGCAATCAGATGAAGCCTTTAGGATCAGGGTGCAAAAGAATGACCCCTGTAAACATGCAAAAAAGGGCAAAAGTCGGACTTTCAAAAATTCATAACTCACTTCCTGTTCATATTAGACGTTAAAATATCAAATTTTTCGCCATGCCCGATGAGACTGCCAAGTTTGGTGAATTTTTGTGCATGTTTCGGGGGTCAAAAATGCAATCGAACAATCGGAAAAATAATAATAATAATAATTTCTACAAAAACAATAGGGACTTCGCAGCGGTCGCTGCTCAGGCCCTAATAATAATAATAATAATAATAATAATAAAAGTAATAATATTTTCTACAAAAACAGTAGGGACCTCGCAGCCGTCGCAGCTTGGGCCCTAATAACAATTTCTAGAAAAACAATAGGGACCTCGCAGCGGTCACTGCTCGGGCCCTAATAATAATAATAATAAAAATAATAATAATTTCCACAAAAACAATGGGGACCTCGTAGCGGTCGCTGCTCGGGCCCTAATAATAATTTCTACATAAACAATAGGGACCTCGCCGCGGTCGCTGCTCGGGCCCCAATAATAATTTCTACACAAAGTCCATTGTGGTGACGCGCCCCTTTTAAGTAAATTCAAAATGGCCGACTTCCTGTAAAACCTAGCTCATTGCTCCGAGAGACTTTTTTGTAGGTCTTGGTCTTATACATACAGTGAACCCTCGCTACTTCGCGGTTCACCTTTCGCGGGTTCAGTGCTTCGCGGGTATAAAAAAATATTCGGGGGCATTGTAGTTTCGCCGAGCGGCACGACGGGCGCTGGAGCGGTTAGACGGCCGGCGTGCGCCGAAGAAGAGCGTGGGCGAAGAGGAGAGTGGACGAAGAAGAGCACGTTCCCCCGGACACGATCGGTGGCGACGTTTCGCGCGGTTCGGACCGTACCAGAGCTCCGGCCGGCGTGCGTGGCAGTTAAGCCGTAGAGGAGCACCTTCCCCGGGCACGGGCGGTGCCAAGCGGCCCCTAAGTTTAACCGAATGGAAGCTCCGGAGGAGGAGGGCATGCTCGCGTCACAGTAAGCCAAAGAGGAGCACCTTCCCCGGGCACGGGCGGTTCCAAGCGGCCCCTAAGTTTAACCGAATGGAAGCTCCGGAGGAGGCGGGCATGCTCGCGTCACAGTAAGCCGAAGAGGAGCACCTTCCCCGGGCACGGGCGGTGCCAAGAGGCCCCTAAGTTTAACCGAATGGAAGCTCCGGGGCAGGAGGGCGGGCGTGTGTCACAGTAAAGCCGAATTGGAACACCTCTTCCGCCCGGGCACGAACGGAGCGCGAAGCTGTCAGTTATGAATGAATAAATGAATAAATAAATAAATAAATAAAGAATGCCACCTTTCATTTCACAGGGCACACCGGACGGCGTACCAGCAGGTAAAAGTCGGAGTAATTAAATAAATACAAAAAGAATGGCTGGGGAATAAAAAAATAATACGTTTTAATAATAATTTGGTTTTTTTGTTATAACATGAATTTCACTCTCTCTCTCTGTCTATATATACATATATATATATATATATATATCTATATATATATATATATTTATTTATTATATATATTGTATTTTTTTTTAAGCATTTTTGAAGGTGCGCCGCTACTTCGCGGATTTTCAGTTTTCGCGGGTGGTTTCTGTCCCCATTAACCGCGATAACCGAGGGTTCACTGTACTCCATAAAATTTACAAAAAGCAAGGTGAAACACTCAACCAGGGCTGCTTTTTTTAACATTTCTCGAGGGCCATGGCGAGCCATTTCAAAAAAGCTGCACAACTAACGTATAAAATATTGATAAATTTGCTCTGCCTGATGTGTGTGTAAAGTTTCACGAGTTGTCGTTCATATTTAGAACCTCATAATCAGCGTTGTTTTATTGCCGAACAGTGCAATGCCACTCCCACAACTTTTCACGAAAAAGGATGAATTTCGTATTGTGACATCCTCATGGCCGAAACAGTCCTCCGAGCATATATGAGGGCGACCTTGTTGAGTTGCACGGAGAAAAACATCCAAGAAAATAACTTGTATTAGCTTTTACCAGTTGGTGGCGCTACTACTACGATGAAAAATAAGTTGGTAGATGTCTTCAGGGCTGAAGTATCCTCAAATGTGTACAACTTCGAGAAGATAGGATCATCTGAGTCATGTTGCCGGAGCTTTTGTTGCCACAGAGTACAATCTGACTTTTCAGCACCGTAATAGCCACGCCTTTTGCCAAAACGACACAAAATTCGGCAGAGAGTAAGATCATTGTCTTGAGTCTTTTCTGACTAATTTTCAGTCGGATTCGTCAAAAGGGCACCGTGCAGTATGTGAAAATTAAAATAAAAACACATTTTTGATTCCACTTGGCGGCGCTGTGTGTATAACAAAATAATAACATTAAGATGTCTTCAGGTCGGGACGTTTTATTTACAGGTGAAGGTTTGGATTTTTAGGAGCATGTGCAGGGGAGTTATTAAGCATTCATTTATTTGTATTAGGTTCATTTTGTCTTCTTATTATTGATATTTGACTGATTCATTAAAAGCAGACAATTATGTTTTAGGTTAATTTTTTACCTGACATGTTTCGGCGAGTCTTTCGCCTTCTTCAGAGTGTCGCATGATGGTGTCTTGAGACCCCTTCTTTATCAGCTGATGTTCCATGAGGGTGTGACTTACCTGTCAAAAAAATTAAAAATCAGAGCAGTAAAAGAACAAGCACAACATGAACATTACAAATCAGCAATCACTGACCACTGCAAAAGGGAAAACCACATCATGGACCGGGAGAAGGGCAGGGTCATCCGCACCGAAGAGAACAAACAACAGCGCTGGATCAGAGAGGCCATTGAGATCTGCAAGCGAGGCATAAAAACCATGAACAGAGACAAGGGAGCCTTCATCCTCTCTACCACCTGGAGCAGCATCTTGGCAGAGTGAACGGACAGCGGGGGGCGTGACTTGCCTTCATTCTTGTGACAGGTAAGTCACGCCCTCATGGAACATCAGCTGATAAAGACGGGTCACAAGACACCATCATGTGACACTCTGAAGAAGGCGAAAGACTTTCGTATTGTGACATCCTCAAGGCCTAAACACTCATCCGAACAAATATAAGGTAGATTTTGTTAACCTGCCCGGAGAAAAACATAAACGAAAATAATTTGTATTTGTTTTAACCAGTTGGTGGCGCTACCACTGCGATCAAAAATAAGTTGGCAGCCGTCTTCAGGGCCTGAATATCCTCAAATGTGAAAAATTTCGAGAAGATGGATCATCTGAATCATTTTGCAGGAACTTTTGTTGCCACGGAGATTAATCAGACTCTGCGGCACCGTAATAGCCACGCCCTTCGAAGGAAAGTCACAAAAATAGGGATAGAGTAAGATCAATGTCTTGAGTCTTTTCTAGCCAATTTTCAATCGGATTCGTTAAAAGGGCACCGTGCAGTACGTCAAAATGTAAAAAATGATATTGATTGGCGCAAGGTGTATAACTGAATATAAACATATAGATGTCTTCAGGTACCGACTCTTTATGTACATGTGAAGTTTTGGATTTTTAGCTGCATGTGCAGGAGAGTTATTAAGCATTTTGTCCATTGCGGCGAAGGAAATCTTAAGTGAAAACTTCGAAGCCCCGCCCCCGTTCATATAGTATTTCGGAAACAAAAAATTTTAGCCCCAGTGTTTGTCCCAGGTCTTAAGATGCTACAGACAGAATTTTAAGGCAATCAGATGAAGCCTTTAGGATCAGGGTGCAAAAGAATGACCCCTGTAAACATGCAAAAAAGGGCAAAAGTCGGACTTTCAAAAATTCATAACTCACTTCCTGTTCATATTAGACGTTAAAATATAAAATTTTTCGCCATGCCCGATGAGACTGCCAAGTTTGGTGAATTTTTGTGCATGTTTCGGGGGTCAAAAATGCGATCGAACAATCGGAAAAATAATAATAATAATAATTTCTACAAAAACAATAGGGACTTCGCAGCGGTCGCTGCTCAGGCCCTAATAATAATAATAATAATAAAAGTAATAATATTTTCTACAAAAACAATAGGGACCTCGCAGCCGTCGCAGCTCGGGCCCTAATAACAATTTCTAGAAAAACAATAGGGACCTCGCAGCGGTCACTGCTCGGGCCCTAATAATAATAATAATAATAATTTCCACAAAAACAATGGGGACCTCGTAGCGGTCGCTGCTCGGGCCCTAATAATAATTTCTACAAAAACAATAGGGACCTCTCCGCGGTCGCTACTCGGGCCCCAATAATAATTTCTACACAAAGTCCATTGTGGTGACCCGCCCCCTTTTAAGTAAATTCAAAATGGCCGACTTCCTGTAAAACCTAGCTCATTGCTCCAAGAGACTTTTTTGTAGGTCTTGGTCTTATACATACAGTGAACCCTCGCTACTTGGCGGTTCACCTTTCGCGGGTTCAGTGTTTCGCGGGTCTAAAAAATATTCGGGGGCATTGTAGTTTCGCCGAGCGGCACGACGGGGTGCTGGAGCGGTTAGACGGCCGGCGTGCGCCGAAGAAGAGCGTGGGCGAAGAGGAGAGTGGACGAAGAAGAGCACGTTCCCCCGGACACGATGGGTGGCGACGTTTCGCGCGGTTCGGACAGTACCAGAGCTCCGGCCGGCGTGCGTGGCAGTTAAGCCGTAGAGGAGCACCTTCCCCGGGCACGGGCGGTGCCAAGCGGCCCCTAAGTTTAACCGAATGGAAGCTCCGGAAAGGGAGGGCATGCTCGCGTCACAGTAAGCCGAAGAGGAGCACCTTCCCCGGGCACGGGCGGTTCCAAGCGGCCCCTAAGTTTAACCGAATGGAAGCTCCGGAGGAGGAGGGCATGCTCGCGTCACAGTAAGCCGAAGAGGAGCACCTTCCCCGGGCACGGGCGGTTCCAAGCGGCCCCTAAGTTTAACCGAATGGAAGCTCCGGAGGAGGAGGGCATGCTTGCGTCACAGTAAGCCGAAGAGGAGCACCTTCCCCGGGCACGGGCGGTGCCAAGCGGCCCCTAAGTTTAACCGAATGGAAGCTCCGGGGGAGGAGGGCGGGTGTGTGTCACAGTTAAGCCGAATTGGAGCACCTCTTCCGCCCGGGCACGAGCGGAGCGCGAAGCTGTCAGTTATGAATGTATAAAAGAATAAATAAATAAATAAATAAAGAATGCCACCTTTCATTTCACAGGGCACACCGGACGGCGTACCAGCAGGTAAAAGTCGGAGTAATTAAATAAATACAAAAAGAATGGCTGGGGAATAAAAAAATAATACGTTTTAATAATAATTTGTTTTTTTTGTTATAACATGAATTTCACTCTCTCTCTCCCCGTATATATATATATATATATATATATATTTATTATATATATTGTATATTTTTTTAAGCATTTTTGAAGGTGCGCCGCTACTTCGCGGATTTTCAGTTTTCGCGGGTGGTCTCTGTCCCCATTAACCGCGATAACCGAGGATTCACTGTACTCCATAAAATTTACAAAAAGCGAGGTGAAACACTCAACCAGGGCTGCTTTTTTTAACATTTCTCGAGGGCCATGGCGAGCCATTTCAAAAAAGCTGCACAACTAACGTATAAAATATTTATAAATTTGCTCTGCCTGATGTGTGTGTCAAGTTTCACGAGTTGTCGTTCATATTTAGAACCTCATAATCAGCGTTGTTTTATTGCCAAACAGTGCAATGCCACTCCCACAACTTTTCACGAAAAAGGATGAATTTCGTATTGTGACATCCTCATGGCCGAAACAGTCCTCCGAGCATATATGAGGGCGACCTTGTTGAGTTGCACGGAGAAAAACATCCAAGAAAATAACTTGTATTAGGTTTTACCAGTTGGTGGCGCTACTACTACGATGAAAAATAAGTTGGTAGATGTCTTTAGGGCTGAAGTATCCTCAAATGTGTACAACTTCGAGAAGATAGGATCATCTGAGTCATGTTGCCGGAGCTTTTGTTGCCACAAAGTACAATCGGACTTTTCAGCACCGTAATAGCCACGCCTTTTGCCAAAACGTCACAAAATTCGGCAGAGAGTAAGATCATTGTCTTGAGTCTTTTCTGACTAATTTTCAGTCGGATTCGTCAAAAGGGCACCGTGCAGTACGTGGAAATTAAAATAAAAACAAATTTTTGATTCCACTTGGCGGCGCTGTGTGTATAACAAAATAATAACATTAAGATGTCTTCAGGTCGGGACATTTTATTGACAGGTGAAGGTTTGGATTATTAGGAGCATGTGCAGGGGAGTTATTAAGCATTCATTTATTTGTATGAGGTTCATTTTGTCTTCTTATTATTGATATTTGACAGATTCATTAAAAGCAGACAATTATGTTTTAGGTAAATGTTTTACCTGACATGTTTCGGCGAGTCTTTCGCCTTCTTCAGAGTGTCGCATGATGGTGTCTTGAGACCCGTCTTTATCAGCTTATGTTCCATGAGGGTGTGAATTACCTGTCAAAAAAATGAAAAATCATAGCAGTAAAAGAACAAGCACAACATGAATATTACAAATCAGCAATCACTGACCACTGCAGAAGGGAAAACCATATCATGGACCGGGCGAAGGGCAGGGTCATCCGCACCGAAGAGAACAAACAACAGCGCTGGATCAGAGAGGCCATTGAGATCTGCAAGCGAGGCATAAAAACCATGAACAGAGACAAGGGAGCCTTCATCCTCTCTACCACCTGGAGCAGCATCTTGGCGGAGTGAACGGACAGCGGGGGGTGTGACTTGCCTTCATTCTTGTGACAGGTAAGTCACGCCCTCATGGAACATCAGCTGATAAAGACGGGTCACAAGACACCATCATGTGACACTCTGAAGAAGGCGAAAGACTTTCGTATTGTGACATCCTCAAGGCCTAAACACTAATCCGAGCAAATATAAGGTAGATTTTGTGAACCTGCCCGGAGAAAAACATCAACGAAAATAATTTGTATTTGTTTTACCAGTTGGTGGCGCTACCACTGCGATCAAAAATAAGTTGGCAGCCGTCTTCAGGGCCTGAATATCCTCAAATGTGAAAAATTTCGAGAAGATGGATCATCTGAATCATTTTGCAGGAACTTTTGTTGCCACGGAGAATAATCAGACTCTGCGGCACCGCAATAGCCACGCCCTTCGAAGGAAAGTCACAAAAATAGGGATAGAGTAAGATCAATGTCTTGAGTCTTTTCTCGCCAATTTTCAATCGGATTCGTTAAAAGGGCACCGTGCAGTATGTCAAAACGTAAAAAATGATATTGATTGGCGCAAGGTGTATAACAGAATATAAACATATAGATGTCTTCAGGTACCGACTCTTTATGTACATGTGAAGTTTTGGATTTTTAGCAGCATGTGCAGGAGAGTTATTAAGCATTTTGTCCATTGCGGCGAAGGAAATCTTAAGTGAAAACTTTGAAGCCCCGCCCCCGTCATATAGTATTTCGGAAACAAAAGATTTTAGCCCCAGTGTTTGTCCCAGGTCTTAAGATGCTACAGACAAAATTTTAAGGCAATCAGATGAAGCCTTTAGGATCAGGGTGCAAAAGAATGACCCCAGTAAACATGCAAAAAAGGGCAAAAGTCGGACTCTCAAAAATTCAAAACTCACTTCCTGTTCATATTAGACGTTAAAATATCAAATTTCTCGCCATGCCCGATGAGACTGCCAAGTTTGGTGAGTTTTTGTGCATGTTTCGGGGGTCAAAAATGCGATCGAACAATCGGAAAAATAATAATAATAATAATTTCTACAAAAACAACAGGGACTTCGCAGCGGTCGCTGCTCAGGCCCTAATAATAATAATAATAATAATAATAAAAAAAGTAAAAATATTTTCTAGAAAAACAATAGGGACCTCGCAGCCGTCGCAGCTCGGGCCCTAATAACAATTTCTAGAAAAACAATAGGGACCTCGCAGCGGTCACTGCTCGGGCCCTAATAATAATAATAATAATAATTTCCACAAAAACAATGGGGACCTCGTAGCGGTCGCTGCTCGGGCCCTAATAATAATTTCTACATAAACAATAGGGACCTCGCCGCGGTCGCTGCTCGGGCCCCAATAATAATTTCTACACAAAGTCCATTGTGGTGACCCGCCCCCTTTTAAGTAAATTCAAAATGGCCGACTTCCTGTAAAACCTAGCTCATTGCTCCAAGAGACTTTTTTGTAGGTCTTGGCCTTATACATACAGTGAACCCTCGCTACTTCGCGGTTCACCTTTCGCGGGTTCAGTGCTTCGCGGGTATAAAAAATATTCGGGGGCATTGTAGATTCGCCGAGCGGCACGACGGGCGCTGGAGCGGTTAAACGGCCGGCGTGCGCTGAAGAAGAGCGTGGGCGAAGAGGAGATTGGACGAAGAAGAGCACGTTCCCCCGGACACGATCGGTGGCGACGTTTCGCGCGGTTCGGACCGTACCAGAGCTCCGGCCGGCGTGCGTGGCAGTTAAGCCGTAGAGGAGCACCTTCCCCGGGCACGGGCGGTGCCAAGCGGCCCCTAAGTTTAACCGAATGGAAGCTCCGGAGGAGGAGGGCATGCTCGCGTCACAGTAAGCCGAAGAGGAGCACCTTCCCCGGGCACGGGCGGTTCCAAGCGGCCCCTAAGTTTAACCGAATGGAAGCTCCGGAGGAGGAGGGCATGCTCGCGTCACAGTAAGCCGAAGAGGAGCACCTTCGCCGGGCACGGGCGGTTCCAAGCGGCCCCTAAGTTTAACCGAATGGAAGCTCCGGGGGAGGAGGGCGGGTGTGTGTCACAGTTAAGCCGAATTGGAGCACCTCTTCCGCCCGGGCACGAGCGGAGCGCGAAGCTGTCAGTTATGAATGTATAAAAGAATAAATAAATAAATGAATAAAGAATGCCACCTTTCATTTCACAGGGCACACCGGACGGCGTACCAGCAGATAAAAGTCGGAGTAATTAAATAAATACAAAAAGAATGGCTGGGGAATAAAAAAATAATACGTTTTAATAATAATTTGGTTTTTTTGTTATAACATGAATTTCACTCTCTCTCTCCCCGTATATATATATATATATATATATATATATATATATATATATATATATATTTATATATTTATTATATATATTGTATATTTTTTTAAGCATTTTTGAAGGTGCGCCGCTACTTCGCGGATTTTCAGTTTTCGCGGGTGGTCTCTGTCCCCATTAACCGCGATTACCGAGGGTTCACTGTACTCCATAAAATTTACAAAAAGCGAGGTGAAACACTCAACCAGGGCTGCTTTTTTTAACATTTCTCGAGGGCCATGGCGAGCCATTTCAAAAAAGCTGCACAACTAACGTATAAAATATTGATAAATTTGCTCGGCCTGATGTGTGTGTAAAGTTTCACGAGTTGTCGTTCATATTTAGAACCTCATAATCAGCGTTGTTTTATTGCCGAACAGTGCAATGCCACTCCCACAACTGTACACGAAAAAGGACGAATTTCGTATTGTGACATCCTCATGGCCGAAACAGTCATCCGAGCATATATGAGGGCGACCTTGTTGAGTTGCACGGAGAAAAACATCCAAGAAAATAACTTGTATTAGCTTTTACCAGTTGGTGGCGCTACTACTACGATGAAAAATAAGTTGGTCGATGTCTTCAGGGCTGAAGTATCCTCAAATGTGTACAACTTCGAGAAGATAGGATCATCTGAGTCATGTTGCCGGAGCTTTTGTTGCCACAGAGTACAATCTGACTTTTCAGCACCGTAATAGCCACGCCTTTTGCCAAAACGTCACAAAATTCGGCAGAGAGAAAGATCATTGTCTTGAGTCTTTTCTGACTAATTTTCAGTCGGATTTGTCAAAAGGGCACCGTACAGGATGTGAAAATTAAAATAAAAACACATTTTTGATTCCACTTGGCGGCGCTGTGTGTAGAACAAAATAATAACATTAAGATGTCTTCAGGTCGGGACGTTTTATTTACAGGTGAAGGTTTGGATTTTCAGGAGCATGTGCAGGGGAGTTATTAAGCATTCATTTATTTGTATTAGGTTCATTTTGTCTTCTTATTATTGATATTTGACTGATTCATTAAAAGCAGACAATTATGTTTTAGGTTAATTTTTTACCTGACATGTTTCGGCGAGTCTTTCGCCTTCTTCAGAGTGTTGCATGATGGTGTCTTGAGACCCGTCTTTATCAGCTGATGTTCCATGAGGGTGTGACTTACCTGTCAAAAAAATGAAAAATCAGAGCAGTAAAAGAACAAGCACAACATGAACATTACAAATCAGCAATCACTGACCACTGCAAAAGGGAAAACCACATCATGGACCGGGAGAAGGGCAGGGTCATCCGCACCGAAGAGAACAAACAACAGCGCTGGATCAGAGAGGCCATTGAGATCTGCAAGCGAGGCATAAAAACCATGAACAGAGACAAGGGAGCCTTCATCCTCTCTACCACCTAGAGCAGCATCTTGGCGGAGTGAACGGACAGCGGGGGGTGTGACTTGCCTTCATTCTTGTGACAGGTAAGTCACGCCCTCATGGAACATCAGCTGATAAAGACGGGTCACAAGACACCATCATGTGACACTCTGAAGAAGGCGAAAGACTTTCGTATTGTGACATCCTCAAGGCCTAAACACTCATCCGAGCAAATATAAGGTAGATTTTGTGAACCTGCCCGGAGAAAAACATCAACGAAAATAATTTGTATTTGTTTTAACCAGTTGGTGGCGCTACCACTGCGATCAAAAATAAGTTGGCAGCCGTCTTCAGGGCCTGAATATCCTCAAATGTGAAAAATTTCGAGAAGATGGATCATCTGAATCATTTTGCAGGAACTTTTGTTGCCACGGAGAATAATCAGACTCTGCGGCACCGCAATAGCCACGCCCTTCGAAGGAAAGTCACAAAAATAGGGATAGAGTAAGATCAATGTCTTGAGTCTTTTCTAGCCAATTTTCAATCGGATTCGTTAAAAGGGCACCGTGCAGTACGTCAAAATGTAAAAAATGTTATTGATTGGCGCAAGGTGTATAACAGAATATAAACATATAGATGTCTTCAGGTACCGACTCTTTATGTACATGTGAAGTTTTGGATTTTTAGCAGCATGTGCAGGAGAGTTATTAAGCATTTTGTCCATTGCGGCGAAGGAAATCTTAAGTGAAAACTTTGAAGCCCCGCCCCCGTCATATAGTATTTCGGAAACAAAAGATTTTAGCCCCAGTGTTTGTCCCAGGTCTTAAGATGCTACAGACAGAATTTTAAGGCAATCAGATGAAGCCTTTAGGATCAGGGTGCAAAAGAATGACCCCTGTAAACATGCAAAAAAGGGCAAAAGTCGGACTTTCAAAAATTCATAACTCACTTCCTGTTCATATTAGACGTTAAAATATCAAATTTCTCGCCATGCCCGATGAGACTGCCAAGTTTGGTGAGTTTTTGTGCATGTTTCGGGGTCAAAAATGCGATCGTACAATCGGAAAAATAATAATAATAATAATAATTTCTACAAAAACAACAGGGACTTCGCAGCGGTCGCTGCTCAGGCCCTAATAATAATAATAATAATAATAATAAAAGTAATGATATTTTCTACAAAAACAATAGGGACCTCGCAGCCGTCGCAGCTCGGGCCCTAATAACAATTTCTAGAAAAACAATAGGGACCTCGCAGCGGTCACTGCTCGGGCCCTAATAATAATAATAATAATAATTTCCACAAAAACAATGGGGACCTCGTAGCGGTCGCTGCTCGGGCCCTAATAATAATTTCTACATAAACAATAGGGACCTCGCCGCGGTCGCTGCTCGGGCCCCAATAATAATTTCTACACAAAGTCCATTGTGGTGACCCGCCCCTTTTAAGTAAATTCAAAATGGCCGACTTCCTGTAAAACCTAGCTCATTGCTTCAAGAGACTTTTTTGTAGGTCTTGGTCTTATACATACAGTGAACCCTCGCTACTTCGCGGTTCACCTTTCGCGGGTTCAGTGCTTCGCGGGTATAAAAAATATTCGGGGGCATTGTAGTTTCGCCGAGCGGCACGACGGGCGCTGGAGCGGTTAGACGGCCGGCGTGCGCCGGAGAAGAGCGTGGGCGAAGAGGAGAGTGGACGAAGAAGAGCACGTTCCCCCGGACACGATCGGTGGCGACGTTTCGCGCGGTTCGGACCGTACCAAGGCTCCGGCCGGCGTGCGTGGCAGTTAAGCCGTAGAGGAGCACCGTCCCCGGGCACGGGCGGTGCCAAGCGGCCCCTAAGTTTAACCGAATGGAAGCTCCGGAGGAGGAGGGCATGCTCGCGTCACAGTAAGCCGAAGAGGAGCACCTTCCCCAGGCACGGGCGGTTCCAAGCGGCCCCTAAGTTTAACCAAATGGAAGCTCCGGAGGAGGAGGGCATGCTCGCGTCACAGTAAGCCGAAGAGGAGCACCTTTGCCGGGCACGGGCGGTTCCAAGCGGCCCCTAAGTTTAACCGAATGGAAGCTCCGGAGGAGGCGGGCATGCTCGCGTCACAGTAAGCCGAAGAGGAGCACCTTCCCCGGGCACGGGCGGTGCCAAGCGGCCCCTAAGTTTAACCGAATGGAAGCTCCGGGGGAGGAGGGCGGGCGTGTGTCACAGTTAAGCCGAATTGGAACACCTCTTCCGCCCGGACACGAACGGAGCGCGAAGCTGTCAGTTATGAATGAATAAATGAATAAATAAATAAATAATTAAAGAATGCCACCTTTCATTTCACAGGGAACACCGGACGGCGTACCAGCTGGTAAAAGTCGGAGTAATTAAATAAATACAAAAAGAATGGCTGGGGAATAAAAAAATAATACGTTTTAATAATAATTTGGTTTTTTTGTTATAACATGAATTTCACTCTCTCTCTCTCCCCGTATATATATATATATATATATATATATATATATATATATATATATATATATATATATATATATATATATTTATTATATATATTGTATTTTCTTTTAAGCATTTTTGAAGGTGCGCCGCTACTTCGCGGATTTTCAGTTTCCGCGGGTGGTCTCGGTCCCCATTAACCGCGATAACCGAGGGTTCACTGTACTCCATAAAATTTACAAAAAGCGAGGTGAAACACTCAACCAGGGCTGCTTTTTTGAACATTTCTCGAGGGCCATGGCGAGCCATTTCAAAAAAGCTGCACAACTAACGTATAAAATATTGATAAATTTGCTCTGCCTGATGTGTGTGTCAAGTTTCACGAGTTGTCGTTCATATTTAGAACCTCATAATCAGCGTTGTTTTATTGCCAAACAGTGCAATGCCACTCCCACAACTTTTCACGAAAAAGGATGAATTTCGTATTGTGACATCCTCATGGCCGAAACAGTCCTCGGAGCATATATGAGGGCGACCTTGTTGAGTTGCACGGAGAAAAACATCCAAGAAAATAACTTGTATTAGCTTTTACCAGTTGGTGGCGCTACTACTACGATGAAAAATAAGTTGGTAGATGTCTTCAGGGCTGAAGTATCCTCAAATGTGTACAACTTCGAGAAGATAGGATCATCTGAGTCATGTTGCCGGAGCTTTTGTTGCCACAGAGTACAATCGGACTTTTCAGCACCGTAATAGCCACGCCTTTTGCCAAAACGTCACAAAATTCGGCAGAGAGTAAGATCATTGTCTTGAGTCTTTTCTGACTAATTTTCAGTCGGATTCGTCAAAAGGGCACCGTGCAGTACGTGGAAATTAAAATAAAAACAAATTTTTGATTCCACTTGGCGGCGCTGTGTGTATAACAAAATAATAACATTAAGATGTCTTCAGGTCGGGACATTTTATTGACAGGTGAAGGTTTGGATTATTAGGAGCATGTGCAGGGGAGTTATTAAGCATTCATTTATTTGTATGAGGTTCATTTTGTCTTCTTATTATTGATATTTGACAGATTCATTAAAAGCAGACAATTATGTTTTAGGTAAATGTTTTACCTGACATGTTTCGGCGAGTCTTTCGCCTTCTTCAGAGTGTCGCATGATGGTGTCTTGAGACCCGTCTTTATCAGCTTATGTTCCATGAGGGTGTGAATTACCTGTCAAAAAAATGAAAAATCATAGCAGTAAAAGAACAAGCACAACATGAATATTACAAATCAGCAATCACTGACCACTGCAGAAGGGAAAACCATATCATGGACCGGGCGAAGGGCAGGGTCATCCGCACCGAAGAGAACAAACAACAGCGCTGGATCAGAGAGGCCATTGAGATCTGCAAGCGAGGCATAAAAACCATGAACAGAGACAAGGGAGCCTTCATCCTCTCTACCACCTGGAGCAGCATCTTGGCGGAGTGAACGGACAGCGGGGGGTGTGACTTGCCTTCATTCTTGTGACAGGTAAGTCACGCCCTCATGGAACATCAGCTGATAAAGACGGGTCACAAGACACCATCATGTGACACTCTGAAGAAGGCGAAAGACTTTCGTATTGTGACATCCTCAAGGCCTAAACACTAATCCGAGCAAATATAAGGTAGATTTTGTGAACCTGCCCGGAGAAAAACATCAACGAAAATAATTTGTATTTGTTTTACCAGTTGGTGGCGCTACCACTGCGATCAAAAATAAGTTGGCAGCCGTCTTCAGGGCCTGAATATCCTCAAATGTGAAAAATTTCGAGAAGATGGATCATCTGAATCATTTTGCAGGAACTTTTGTTGCCACGGAGAATAATCAGACTCTGCGGCACCGCAATAGCCACGCCCTTCGAAGGAAAGTCACAAAAATAGGGATAGAGTAAGATCAATGTCTTGAGTCTTTTCTCGCCAATTTTCAATCGGATTCGTTAAAAGGGCACCGTGCAGTATGTCAAAACGTAAAAAATGATATTGATTGGCGCAAGGTGTATAACAGAATATAAACATATAGATGTCTTCAGGTACCGACTCTTTATGTACATGTGAAGTTTTGGATTTTTAGCAGCATGTGCAGGAGAGTTATTAAGCATTTTGTCCATTGCGGCGAAGGAAATCTTAAGTGAAAACTTTGAAGCCCCGCCCCCGTCATATAGTATTTCGGAAACAAAAGATTTTAGCCCCAGTGTTTGTCCCAGGTCTTAAGATGCTACAGACAAAATTTTAAGGCAATCAGATGAAGCCTTTAGGATCAGGGTGCAAAAGAATGACCCCAGTAAACATGCAAAAAAGGGCAAAAGTCGGACTCTCAAAAATTCAAAACTCACTTCCTGTTCATATTAGACGTTAAAATATCAAATTTCTCGCCATGCCCGATGAGACTGCCAAGTTTGGTGAGTTTTTGTGCATGTTTCGGGGGTCAAAAATGCGATCGAACAATCGGAAAAATAATAATAATAATAATTTCTACAAAAACAACAGGGACTTCGCAGCGGTCGCTGCTCAGGCCCTAATAATAATAATAATAATAATAATAAAAAAAGTAAAAATATTTTCTAGAAAAACAATAGGGACCTCGCAGCCGTCGCAGCTCGGGCCCTAATAACAATTTCTAGAAAAACAATAGGGACCTCGCAGCGGTCACTGCTCGGGCCCTAATAATAATAATAATAATAATTTCCACAAAAACAATGGGGACCTCGTAGCGGTCGCTGCTCGGGCCCTAATAATAATTTCTACATAAACAATAGGGACCTCGCCGCGGTCGCTGCTCGGGCCCCAATAATAATTTCTACACAAAGTCCATTGTGGTGACCCGCCCCCTTTTAAGTAAATTCAAAATGGCCGACTTCCTGTAAAACCTAGCTCATTGCTCCAAGAGACTTTTTTGTAGGTCTTGGCCTTATACATACAGTGAACCCTCGCTACTTCGCGGTTCACCTTTCGCGGGTTCAGTGCTTCGCGGGTATAAAAAATATTCGGGGGCATTGTAGATTCGCCGAGCGGCACGACGGGCGCTGGAGCGGTTAAACGGCCGGCGTGCGCTGAAGAAGAGCGTGGGCGAAGAGGAGATTGGACGAAGAAGAGCACGTTCCCCCGGACACGATCGGTGGCGACGTTTCGCGCGGTTCGGACCGTACCAGAGCTCCGGCCGGCGTGCGTGGCAGTTAAGCCGTAGAGGAGCACCTTCCCCGGGCACGGGCGGTGCCAAGCGGCCCCTAAGTTTAACCGAATGGAAGCTCCGGAGGAGGAGGGCATGCTCGCGTCACAGTAAGCCGAAGAGGAGCACCTTCCCCGGGCACGGGCGGTTCCAAGCGGCCCCTAAGTTTAACCGAATGGAAGCTCCGGAGGAGGAGGGCATGCTCGCGTCACAGTAAGCCGAAGAGGAGCACCTTCGCCGGGCACGGGCGGTTCCAAGCGGCCCCTAAGTTTAACCGAATGGAAGCTCCGGGGGAGGAGGGCGGGTGTGTGTCACAGTTAAGCCGAATTGGAGCACCTCTTCCGCCCGGGCACGAGCGGAGCGCGAAGCTGTCAGTTATGAATGTATAAAAGAATAAATAAATAAATGAATAAAGAATGCCACCTTTCATTTCACAGGGCACACCGGACGGCGTACCAGCAGATAAAAGTCGGAGTAATTAAATAAATACAAAAAGAATGGCTGGGGAATAAAAAAATAATACGTTTTAATAATAATTTGGTTTTTTTGTTATAACATGAATTTCACTCTCTCTCTCCCCGTATATATATATATATATATATATATATATATATATATATATATTTATATATTTATTATATATATTGTATATTTTTTTAAGCATTTTTGAAGGTGCGCCGCTACTTCGCGGATTTTCAGTTTTCGCGGGTGGTCTCTGTCCCCATTAACCGCGATTACCGAGGGTTCACTGTACTCCATAAAATTTACAAAAAGCGAGGTGAAACACTCAACCAGGGCTGCTTTTTTTAACATTTCTCGAGGGCCATGGCGAGCCATTTCAAAAAAGCTGCACAACTAACGTATAAAATATTGATAAATTTGCTCGGCCTGATGTGTGTGTAAAGTTTCACGAGTTGTCGTTCATATTTAGAACCTCATAATCAGCGTTGTTTTATTGCCGAACAGTGCAATGCCACTCCCACAACTGTACACGAAAAAGGACGAATTTCGTATTGTGACATCCTCATGGCCGAAACAGTCATCCGAGCATATATGAGGGCGACCTTGTTGAGTTGCACGGAGAAAAACATCCAAGAAAATAACTTGTATTAGCTTTTACCAGTTGGTGGCGCTACTACTACGATGAAAAATAAGTTGGTCGATGTCTTCAGGGCTGAAGTATCCTCAAATGTGTACAACTTCGAGAAGATAGGATCATCTGAGTCATGTTGCCGGAGCTTTTGTTGCCACAGAGTACAATCTGACTTTTCAGCACCGTAATAGCCACGCCTTTTGCCAAAACGTCACAAAATTCGGCAGAGAGAAAGATCATTGTCTTGAGTCTTTTCTGACTAATTTTCAGTCGGATTTGTCAAAAGGGCACCGTACAGGATGTGAAAA
Source organism: Idiotropiscis lumnitzeri (assembly GCF_059441095.1). Taxonomy (NCBI): domain Eukaryota; kingdom Metazoa; phylum Chordata; class Actinopteri; order Syngnathiformes; family Syngnathidae; genus Idiotropiscis; species Idiotropiscis lumnitzeri. The sequence goes on from NW_028283572.1 coordinate 909,487, forward strand.
TTAAAATAAAAACACATTTTTGATTCCACTTGGCGGCGCTGTGTGTAGAACAAAATAATAACATTAAGATGTCTTCAGGTCGGGACGTTTTATTTACAGGTGAAGGTTTGGATTTTCAGGAGCATGTGCAGGGGAGTTATTAAGCATTCATTTATTTGTATTAGGTTCATTTTGTCTTCTTATTATTGATATTTGACTGATTCATTAAAAGCAGACAATTATGTTTTAGGTTAATTTTTTACCTGACATGTTTCGGCGAGTCTTTCGCCTTCTTCAGAGTGTCGCATGATGGTGTCTTGAGACCCGTCTTTATCAGCTGATGTTCCATGAGGGTGTGACTTACCTGTCAAAAAAATGAAAAATCAGAGCAGTAAAAGAACAAGCACAACATGAACATTACAAATCAGCAATCACTGACCACTGCAAAAGGGAAAACCACATCATGGACCGGGAGAAGGGCAGGGTCATCCGCACCGAAGAGAACAAACAACAGCGCTGGATCAGAGAGGCCATTGAGATCTGCAAGCGAGGCATAAAAACCATGAACAGAGACAAGGGAGCCTTCATCCTCTCTACCACCTAGAGCAGCATCTTGGCGGAGTGAACGGACAGCGGGGGGTGTGACTTGCCTTCATTCTTGTGACAGGTAAGTCACGCCCTCATGGAACATCAGCTGATAAAGACGGGTCACAAGACACCATCATGTGACACTCTGAAGAAGGCGAAAGACTTTCGTATTGTGACATCCTCAAGGCCTAAACACTCATCCGAGCAAATATAAGGTAGATTTTGTGAACCTGCCCGGAGAAAAACATCAACGAAAATAATTTGTATTTGTTTTAACCAGTTGGTGGCGCTACCACTGCGATCAAAAATAAGTTGGCAGCCGTCTTCAGGGCCTGAATATCCTCAAATGTGAAAAATTTCGAGAAGATGGATCATCTGAATCATTTTGCAGGAACTTTTGTTGCCACGGAGAATAATCAGACTCTGCGGCACCGCAATAGCCACGCCCTTCGAAGGAAAGTCACAAAAATAGGGATAGAGTAAGATCAATGTCTTGAGTCTTTTCTAGCCAATTTTCAATCGGATTCGTTAAAAGGGCACCGTGCAGTACGTCAAAATGTAAAAAATGTTATTGATTGGCGCAAGGTGTATAACAGAATATAAACATATAGATGTCTTCAGGTACCGACTCTTTATGTACATGTGAAGTTTTGGATTTTTAGCAGCATGTGCAGGAGAGTTATTAAGCATTTTGTCCATTGCGGCGAAGGAAATCTTAAGTGAAAACTTTGAAGCCCCGCCCCCGTCATATAGTATTTCGGAAACAAAAGATTTTAGCCCCAGTGTTTGTCCCAGGTCTTAAGATGCTACAGACAGAATTTTAAGGCAATCAGATGAAGCCTTTAGGATCAGGGTGCAAAAGAATGACCCCTGTAAACATGCAAAAAAGGGCAAAAGTCGGACTTTCAAAAATTCATAACTCACTTCCTGTTCATATTAGACGTTAAAATATCAAATTTCTCGCCATGCCCGATGAGACTGCCAAGTTTGGTGAGTTTTTGTGCATGTTTCGGGGTCAAAAATGCGATCGTACAATCGGAAAAATAATAATAATAATAATAATTTCTACAAAAACAACAGGGACTTCGCAGCGGTCGCTGCTCAGGCCCTAATAATAATAATAATAATAATAATAAAAGTAATGATATTTTCTACAAAAACAATAGGGACCTCGCAGCCGTCGCAGCTCGGGCCCTAATAACAATTTCTAGAAAAACAATAGGGACCTCGCAGCGGTCACTGCTCGGGCCCTAATAATAATAATAATAATAATTTCCACAAAAACAATGGGGACCTCGTAGCGGTCGCTGCTCGGGCCCTAATAATAATTTCTACATAAACAATAGGGACCTCGCCGCGGTCGCTGCTCGGGCCCCAATAATAATTTCTACACAAAGTCCATTGTGGTGACCCGCCCCTTTTAAGTAAATTCAAAATGGCCGACTTCCTGTAAAACCTAGCTCATTGCTTCAAGAGACTTTTTTGTAGGTCTTGGTCTTATACATACAGTGAACCCTCGCTACTTCGCGGTTCACCTTTCGCGGGTTCAGTGCTTCGCGGGTATAAAAAATATTCGGGGGCATTGTAGTTTCGCCGAGCGGCACGACGGGCGCTGGAGCGGTTAGACGGCCGGCGTGCGCCGGAGAAGAGCGTGGGCGAAGAGGAGAGTGGACGAAGAAGAGCACGTTCCCCCGGACACGATCGGTGGCGACGTTTCGCGCGGTTCGGACCGTACCAAGGCTCCGGCCGGCGTGCGTGGCAGTTAAGCCGTAGAGGAGCACCGTCCCCGGGCACGGGCGGTGCCAAGCGGCCCCTAAGTTTAACCGAATGGAAGCTCCGGAGGAGGAGGGCATGCTCGCGTCACAGTAAGCCGAAGAGGAGCACCTTCCCCAGGCACGGGCGGTTCCAAGCGGCCCCTAAGTTTAACCAAATGGAAGCTCCGGAGGAGGAGGGCATGCTCGCGTCACAGTAAGCCGAAGAGGAGCACCTTTGCCGGGCACGGGCGGTTCCAAGCGGCCCCTAAGTTTAACCGAATGGAAGCTCCGGAGGAGGCGGGCATGCTCGCGTCACAGTAAGCCGAAGAGGAGCACCTTCCCCGGGCACGGGCGGTGCCAAGCGGCCCCTAAGTTTAACCGAATGGAAGCTCCGGGGGAGGAGGGCGGGCGTGTGTCACAGTTAAGCCGAATTGGAACACCTCTTCCGCCCGGACACGAACGGAGCGCGAAGCTGTCAGTTATGAATGAATAAATGAATAAATAAATAAATAATTAAAGAATGCCACCTTTCATTTCACAGGGAACACCGGACGGCGTACCAGCTGGTAAAAGTCGGAGTAATTAAATAAATACAAAAAGAATGGCTGGGGAATAAAAAAATAATACGTTTTAATAATAATTTGGTTTTTTTGTTATAACATGAATTTCACTCTCTCTCTCTCCCCGTATATATATATATATATATATATATATATATATATATATATATATATATATATATATATATATATATATTTATTATATATATTGTATTTTCTTTTAAGCATTTTTGAAGGTGCGCCGCTACTTCGCGGATTTTCAGTTTCCGCGGGTGGTCTCGGTCCCCATTAACCGCGATAACCGAGGGTTCACTGTACTCCATAAAATTTACAAAAAGCGAGGTGAAACACTCAACCAGGGCTGCTTTTTTGAACATTTCTCGAGGGCCATGGCGAGCCATTTCAAAAAAGCTGCACAACTAACGTATAAAATATTGATAAATTTGCTCTGCCTGATGTGTGTGTCAAGTTTCACGAGTTGTCGTTCATATTTAGAACCTCATAATCAGCGTTGTTTTATTGCCAAACAGTGCAATGCCACTCCCACAACTTTTCACGAAAAAGGATGAATTTCGTATTGTGACATCCTCATGGCCGAAACAGTCCTCGGAGCATATATGAGGGCGACCTTGTTGAGTTGCACGGAGAAAAACATCCAAGAAAATAACTTGTATTAGCTTTTACCAGTTGGTGGCGCTACTACTACGATGAAAAATAAGTTGGTAGATGTCTTCAGGGCTGAAGTATCCTCAAATGTGTACAACTTCGAGAAGATAGGATCATCTGAGTCATGTTGCCGGAGCTTTTGTTGCCACAGAGTACAATCGGACTTTTCAGCACCGTAATAGCCACGCCTTTTGCCAAAACGTCACAAAATTCGGCAGAGAGTAAGATCATTGTCTTGAGTCTTTTCTGACTAATTTTCAGTCGGATTCGTCAAAAGGGCACCGTGCAGTACGTGGAAATTAAAATAAAAACAAATTTTTGATTCCACTTGGCGGCGCTGTGTGTATAACAAAATAATAACATTAAGATGTCTTCAGGTCGGGACATTTTATTGACAGGTGAAGGTTTGGATTATTAGGAGCATGTGCAGGGGAGTTATTAAGCATTCATTTATTTGTATGAGGTTCATTTTGTCTTCTTATTATTGATATTTGACAGATTCATTAAAAGCAGACAATTATGTTTTAGGTAAATGTTTTACCTGACATGTTTCGGCGAGTCTTTCGCCTTCTTCAGAGTGTCGCATGATGGTGTCTTGAGACCCGTCTTTATCAGCTTATGTTCCATGAGGGTGTGAATTACCTGTCAAAAAAATGAAAAATCATAGCAGTAAAAGAACAAGCACAACATGAATATTACAAATCAGCAATCACTGACCACTGCAGAAGGGAAAACCATATCATGGACCGGGCGAAGGGCAGGGTCATCCGCACCGAAGAGAACAAACAACAGCGCTGGATCAGAGAGGCCATTGAGATCTGCAAGCGAGGCATAAAAACCATGAACAGAGACAAGGGAGCCTTCATCCTCTCTACCACCTGGAGCAGCATCTTGGCGGAGTGAACGGACAGCGGGGGGTGTGACTTGCCTTCATTCTTGTGACAGGTAAGTCACGCCCTCATGGAACATCAGCTGATAAAGACGGGTCACAAGACACCATCATGTGACACTCTGAAGAAGGCGAAAGACTTTCGTATTGTGACATCCTCAAGGCCTAAACACTAATCCGAGCAAATATAAGGTAGATTTTGTGAACCTGCCCGGAGAAAAACATCAACGAAAATAATTTGTATTTGTTTTACCAGTTGGTGGCGCTACCACTGCGATCAAAAATAAGTTGGCAGCCGTCTTCAGGGCCTGAATATCCTCAAATGTGAAAAATTTCGAGAAGATGGATCATCTGAATCATTTTGCAGGAACTTTTGTTGCCACGGAGAATAATCAGACTCTGCGGCACCGCAATAGCCACGCCCTTCGAAGGAAAGTCACAAAAATAGGGATAGAGTAAGATCAATGTCTTGAGTCTTTTCTCGCCAATTTTCAATCGGATTCGTTAAAAGGGCACCGTGCAGTATGTCAAAACGTAAAAAATGATATTGATTGGCGCAAGGTGTATAACAGAATATAAACATATAGATGTCTTCAGGTACCGACTCTTTATGTACATGTGAAGTTTTGGATTTTTAGCAGCATGTGCAGGAGAGTTATTAAGCATTTTGTCCATTGCGGCGAAGGAAATCTTAAGTGAAAACTTTGAAGCCCCGCCCCCGTCATATAGTATTTCGGAAACAAAAGATTTTAGCCCCAGTGTTTGTCCCAGGTCTTAAGATGCTACAGACAAAATTTTAAGGCAATCAGATGAAGCCTTTAGGATCAGGGTGCAAAAGAATGACCCCAGTAAACATGCAAAAAAGGGCAAAAGTCGGACTCTCAAAAATTCAAAACTCACTTCCTGTTCATATTAGACGTTAAAATATCAAATTTCTCGCCATGCCCGATGAGACTGCCAAGTTTGGTGAGTTTTTGTGCATGTTTCGGGGGTCAAAAATGCGATCGAACAATCGGAAAAATAATAATAATAATAATTTCTACAAAAACAACAGGGACTTCGCAGCGGTCGCTGCTCAGGCCCTAATAATAATAATAATAATAATAATAAAAAAAGTAAAAATATTTTCTAGAAAAACAATAGGGACCTCGCAGCCGTCGCAGCTCGGGCCCTAATAACAATTTCTAGAAAAACAATAGGGACCTCGCAGCGGTCACTGCTCGGGCCCTAATAATAATAATAATAATAATTTCCACAAAAACAATGGGGACCTCGTAGCGGTCGCTGCTCGGGCCCTAATAATAATTTCTACATAAACAATAGGGACCTCGCCGCGGTCGCTGCTCGGGCCCCAATAATAATTTCTACACAAAGTCCATTGTGGTGACCCGCCCCCTTTTAAGTAAATTCAAAATGGCCGACTTCCTGTAAAACCTAGCTCATTGCTCCAAGAGACTTTTTTGTAGGTCTTGGCCTTATACATACAGTGAACCCTCGCTACTTCGCGGTTCACCTTTCGCGGGTTCAGTGCTTCGCGGGTATAAAAAATATTCGGGGGCATTGTAGATTCGCCGAGCGGCACGACGGGCGCTGGAGCGGTTAAACGGCCGGCGTGCGCCGAAGAAGAGCGTGGGCGAAGAGGAGATTGGACGAAGAAGAGCACGTTCCCCCGGACACGATCGGTGGCGACGTTTCGCGCGGTTCGGACCGTACCAGAGCTCCGGCCGGCGTGCGTGGCAGTTAAGCCGTAGAGGAGCACCTTCCCCGGGCACGGGCGGTGCCAAGCGGCCCCTAAGTTTAACCGAATGGAAGCTCCGGAGGAGGAGGGCATGCTCGCGTCACAGTAAGCCGAAGAGGAGCACCTTCCCCGGGCACGGGCGGTTCCAAGCGGCCCCTAAGTTTAACCGAATGGAAGCTCCGGAGGAGGAGGGCATGCTCGCGTCACAGTAAGCCGAAGAGGAGCACCTTCGCCGGGCACGGGCGGTTCCAAGCGGCCCCTAAGTTTAACCGAATGGAAGCTCCGGAGGAGGAGGGCATGCTCGCGACACAGTAAGCCGAAGAGGAGCACCTTCCCCGGGCACGGGCGGTGCCAAGCGGCCCCTAAGTTTAACCGAATGGAAGCTCCGGGGGAGGAGGGCGGGCGTGTGTCACAGTTAAGCCGAATTGGAACACCTCTTCCGCCCGGGCACGAACGGAGCGCGAAGCTGTCAGTTATGAATGAATAAATGAATAAATAAATAAATAAATAAAGAATGCCACCTTTCATTTCACAGGGCACACCGGACGGCGTACCAGCAGGTAAAAGTCGGAGTAATTAAATAAATACAAAAAGAATGGCTGGGGAATAAAAAAATAATACGTTTTAATAATAATTTGGTTTTTTTGTTATAACATGAATTTCACTCTCTCTCTCTCTCCTCGTATATATATATATATATATATATATAAATATATATATATATATATATTTATATATTTATTATATATATTGTATTTTTTTTTAAGCATTTTTGAAGGTGCGCCGCTACTTCGCGGATTTTCAGTTTTTGCGGGTGGTCTCGGTCCCCATTATAATATAATAATAATAATATAATATTCCCTTTATTAGTCCCACAATGGGGAAATTTGAGATTCGAACCCAGGCCTCGTGGGGAGACTGGGTCCTGAACGCGGCGCCTTAGACCACTCGGCCATCCTGGCAGCCAAAGAAATCATGCGAGGCACATCAGGTGGGGATCGAACCCGCGCCGATAATACGTGCTTGCACTGCAATTCTTGTCATTGACCATTCGACCATTTTAACATTAACCGCGATAACCGAGGGTTCACTGTACTCCATAAAATTTACAAAAAGCGAGGTGAAACACTCAACCAGGGCTGCTTTTTTGAACATTTCTCGAGGGCCATGGCGAGCCATTTCAAAAAAGCTGCACAACTAACGTATAAAATATTGATAAATTTGCTCTGCCTGATGTGTGTGTAAAGTTTCACGAGTTGTCGTTCATATTTAGAACCTCATAATCAGCGTTGTTTTATTGCCGAACAGTGCAATGCCACTCCCACAACTTTTCACGAAAAAGGATGAATTTCGTATTGTGACATCCTCATGGCCGAAACAGTCATCCGAGCATATATGAGGGCGACCTTGTTGAGTTGCACGGAGAAAAACATCCAAGAAAATAATTTGTATTAGCTTTTACCAGTTGGTGGCGCTACTACTACGATGAAAAATAAGTTGGTAGATGTCTTCAGGGCTGAAGTATCTTCAAATGTGTACAACTTCGAGAAGATAGGATCATCTGAGTCATGTTGCCGGAGCTTTTGTTGCCACAAAGTACAATCGGACTTTTCAGCACCGTAATAGCCACGCCTTTTGCCAAAACGTCACAAAATTCGGCAGAGAGTAAGATCATTGTCTTGAGTCTTTTCTGACAAATTTTCAGTCGGATTCGTCAAAAGGGCACCGTGCAGTACGTGAAAATTAAAATAAAAACACATTTTTGATTCCACTTGGCGGCGCTGTGTGTATAACAAAATAATAACATTAAGATGTCTTCAGGTCGGGACGTTTTATTTACAGGTGAAGGTTTGGATTTTTAGGAGCATGTGCAGGGGAGTTATTAAGCATTCATTTATTTGTATTAGGTTCATTTTGTCTTCTTATTATTGATATTTGACAGATTCATTAAAAGCAGACAATTATGTTTTAGGTTAATTTTTTACCTGACATGTTTCGGCGAGTCTTTCGCCTTCTTCAGAGTGTCGCATGATGGTGTCTTGAGACCCGTCTTTATCAGCTGATGTTCCATGAGGGTGTGACTTACCTGTCAAAAAAATGAAAAATCAGAGCAGTAAAAGAACAAGCACAACATGAATATTACAAATCAGCAATCACTGACCACTGCAAAAGGGAAAACCACATCATGGACCGGGAGAAGGGCAGGGTCATCCGCAACGAAGAGAACAAACAACAGCGCTGGATCAGAGAGGCCATTGAGATCTGCAAGCGAGGCATAAAAACCATGAACAGAGACAAGGGAGCCTTCATCCTCTCTACCACCTGGAGCAGCATCTTGGCGGAGTGAACGGACAGCGGGGGGCGTGACTTGCCTTCATTCTTGTGACAGGTAAGTCACGCCCTCATGGAACATCAGCTGATAAAGACGGGTCACAAGACACCATCATGTGACACTCTGAAGAAGGCGAAAGACTTTCGTATTGTGACATCCTCAAGGCCTAAACACTCATCCGAGCAAATATAAGGTAGATTTTGTGAACCTGCCCGGAGAAAAACATCAACGAAAATAATTTGTATTTGTTTTAACCAGTTGGTGGCGCTACCACTGCGATCAAAAATAAGTTGGCAGCCGTCTTCAGGGCCTGAATATCCTCAAATGTGAAAAATTTCGAGAAGATGGATCATCTGAATCATTTTGCAGGAACTTTTGTTGCCACGGAGAATAATCAGACTCTGCGGCACCGTAATAGCCACGCCCTTCGAAGGAAAGTCACAAAAATAGGGATAGAGTAAGATCAATGTCTTGAGTCTTTTCTAGCCAATTTTCAATCGGATTCGTTAAAAGGGCACCGTGCAGTACGTCAAAATGTAAAAAATGTTATTGATTGGCGCAAGGTGTATAACAGAATATAAACATATAGATGTCTTCAGGTACCGACTCTTTATGTACATGTGAAGTTTTGGATTTTTAGCAGCATGTGCAGGAGAGTTATTAAGCATTTTGTCCATTGCGGCGAAGGAAATCTTAAGTGAAAACTTTGAAGCCCCGCCCCCGTCATATAGTATTTCGGAAACAAAAGATTTTAGCCCCAGTGTTTGTCCCAGGTCTTAAGATGCTACAGACAGAATTTTAAGGCAATCAGATGAAGCCTTTAGGATCAGGGTGCAAAAGAATGACCCCTGTAAACATGCAAAAAAGGGCAAAAGTCGGACTTTCAAAAATTCATAACTCACTTCCTGTTCATATTAGACGTTAAAATATCAAATTTCTCGCCATGCCCGATGAGACTGCCAAGTTTGGTGAGTTTTTGTGCATGTTTCGGGGTCAAAAATGCGATCGTACAATCGGAAAAATAATAATAATAATAATTTCTACAAAAACAACAGGGACTTCGCAGCGGTCGCTGCTCAGGCCCTAATAATAATAATAATAATAATAATAAAAGTAATAATATTTTCTACAAAAACAATAGGGACCTCGCAGCCGTCGCAGCTCGGGCCCTAATAACAATTTCTAGAAAAACAATAGGGACCTCGCAGCGGTCACTGCTCGGGCCCTAATAATAATAATAATAATAATTTCCACAAAAACAATGGGGACCTCGTAGCGGTCGCTGCTCGGGCCCTAATAATAATTTCTACATAAACAATAGGGACCTCGCCACGGTCGCTGCTCGGGCCCCAATAATAATTTCTACACAAAGTCCATTGTGGTGACCCGCCCCTTTTAAGTAAATTCAAAATGGCCGACTTCCTGTAAAACCTAGCTCATTGCTCCAAGAGACTTTTTTGTAGGTCTTGGTCTTATACATACAGTGAACCCTCGCTACTTCGCGGTTCACCTTTCGCGGGTTCAGTGCTTCGCGGGTATAAAAAATATTCGGGGGCATTGTAGTTTCGCCGAGCGGCACGACGGGCGCTGGAGCGGTTAGACGGCCGGCGTGCGCCGAAGAAGAGCGTGGGCGAAGAGGAGAGTGGACGAAGAAGAGCACGTTCCCCCGGACACGATGGGTGGCGACGTTTCGCGCGGTTCGGACCGTACCAGGGCTCCGGCCGGCGTGCGTGGCAGTTAAGCCGTAGAGGAGCACCGTCCCCGGGCACGAGCGGTGCCAAGCGGCCCCTAAGTTTAACCGAATGGAAGCTCCGGAGGAGGAGGGCATGCTCGCGTCACAGTAAGCCGAAGAGGAGCACCTTCCCCAGGCACGGGCGGTTCCAAGCGGCCCCTAAGTTTAACCAAATGGAAGCTCCGGAGGAGGAGGGCATGCTCGCGTCACAGTAAGCCGAAGAGGAGCACCTTTGCCGGGCACGGGCGGTTCCAAGCGGCCCCTAAGTTTAACCGAATGGAAGCTCCGGAGGAGGCGGGCATGCTCGCGTCACAGTAAGCCGAAGAGGAGCACCTTCCCCGGGCACGGGCGGTGCCAAGCGGCCCCTAAGTTTAACCGAATGGAAGCTCCGGGGGAGGAGGGCGGGCGTGTGTCACAGTTAAGCCGAATTGGAACACCTCTTCCGCCCGGACACGAACGGAGCGCGAAGCTGTCAGTTATGAATGAATAAATGAATAAATAAATAAATAATTAAAGAATGCCACCTTTCATTTCACAGGGAACACCGGACGGCGTACCAGCAGGTAAATGTCGGAGTAATTAAATAAATACAAAAAGAATGGCTGGGGAATAAAAAAATAATACGTTTTAATAATAATTTGGTTTTTTTGTTATAACATGAATTTCACTCTCTCTCTCTCTCTCTCCCCGTATATATATATATATATATATATATATATATATATATATATATATATATATATATATATATATATATATATATATATATATATATATATTTATTATATATATTGTATTTTCTTTTAAGCATTTTTGAAGGTGCGCCGCTACTTCGCGGATTTTCAGTTTCCGCGGGTGGTCTCGGTCCCCATTAACCGCGATAACCGAGGGTTCACTGTACTCCATAAAATTTACAAAAAGCGAGGTGAAACACTCAACCAGGGCTGCTTTTTTGAACATTTCTCGAGGGCCATGGCGAGCCATTTCAAAAAAGCTGCACAACTAACGTATAAAATATTGATAAATTTGCTCTGCCTGATGTGTGTGTCAAGTTTCACGAGTTGTCGTTCATATTTAGAACCTCATAATCAGCGTTGTTTTATTGCCAAACAGTGCAATGCCACTCCCACAACTTTTCACGAAAAAGGATGAATTTCGTATTGTGACATCCTCATGGCCGAAACAGTCCTCCGAGCATATATGAGGGCGACCTTGTTGAGTTGCACGGAGAAAAACATCCAAGAAAATAACTTTTATTAGCTTTTACCAGTTGGTGGCGCTACTACTACGATGAAAAATAAGTTGGTAGATGTCTTCAGGGCTGAAGTATCCTCAAATGTGTACAACTTCGAGAAGATAGGATCATCTGAGTCATGTTGCCGGAGCTTTTGTTGCCACAAAGTACAATCGGACTTTTCAGCACCGTAATAGCCACGCCTTTTGCCAAAACGTCACAAAACTCGGCAGAGAGTAAGATCATTGTCTTGAGTCTTTTCTGACTAATTTTCAGTCGGATTCGTCAAAAGGGCACGGTGCAGTACGTGAAAATTAAAATAAAAACAAATTTTTGATTCCACTTGGCGGCGCTGTGTGTATAACAAAATAATAACATTAAGATGTCTTCAGGTCGGGACATTTTATTTACAGGTGAAGGTTTGGATTTTTAGGAGCATGTGCAGGGGAGTTATTAAGCATTCATTTATTTGTATTAGGTTCATTTTGTCTTCTTATTATTGATATTTGACAGATTCATTAAAAGCAGACAATTATGTTTTCGGTAAATTTTTTACCTGACATGTTTCGGCGAGTCTTTCGCCTTCTTCAGAGTGTCGCATGATGGTGTCTTGAGACCCGTCTTTATCAGCTGATGTTCCATGAGGGTGTGACTTACCTGTCAAAAAAATGAAAAATCAGAGCAGTAAAAGAACAAGCACAACATGAACATTACAAATCAGCAATCACTGACCACTGCAAAAGGGAAAACCACATCATGGACCGGGAGAAGGGCAGGGTCATCCGCACAGAAGAGAACAAACAACAGCGCTGGATCAGAGAGGCCATTGAGATCTGCAAGCAAGGCATAAAAACCATGAACAGAGACAAGGGAGCCTTCATCCTCTCTACCACCTGGACCAGCATCTTGGCGGAGTTAACGGACAGCGGGGGGCGTGACTTGCCTTCATTCTTGTGACAGGTAAGTCACGCCCTCATGGAACATCAGCTGATAAAGACGGGCCACAAGACACCATCATGTGACACTCTGAAGAAGGCGAAAGACTTTCGTATTGTGACATCCTCAAGGCCTAAACACTCATCCGAGCAAATATAAGGTAGATTTTGTTAACCTGCCCGGAGAAAAACATCAACGAAAATAATTTGTATTTGTTTTAACCAGTTGGTGGCGCTACCACTGCGATCAAAAATAAGTTGGCAGCCGTCTTCAGGGCCTGAATATCCTCAAATGTGAAAAATTTCGAGAAGATGGATCATCTGAATCATTTTGCAGGAACTTTTGTTGCCACGGAGAATAATCAGACTCTGCGGCACCGTAATAGCCACGCCCTTCGAAGGAAAGTCACAAAAATAGGGATAGAGTAAGATCAATGTCTTGAGTCTTTTCTAGCCAATTTTCAATCGGATTCGTTAAAAGGGCACCGTGCAGTACGTCAAAATGTAAAAAATGATATTTATTGGCGCAAGGTGTATAACTGAATATAAACATATAGATGTCTTCAGGTACCGACTCTTTATGTACATGTGAAGTTTTGGATTTTTAGCAGCATGTGCAAGAGAGTTATTAAGCATTTTGTCCATTGCGGCGAAGGAAATCTTAAGTGAAAACTTCGAAGCCCCGCCCCCGTCATATTGTATTTCGGAAACAAAAAGTTTTAGCCCCAGTGTTTGTCCCAGGTCTTAAGATGCTACAGACAGAATTTTAAGGCAATCAGATGAAGCCTTTAGGATCAGGGTGCAAAAGAATGACCCCTGTAAACATGCAAAAAAGGGCAAAAGTCGGACTTTCAAAAATTCATAACTCACTTCCTGTTCATATTAGACGTTTAAAATATCAAATTTCTCGCCATGCCCGATGAGACTGCCAAGTTTGGTGAGTTTTTGTGCATGTTTCGGGGGTCAAAAATGCAATCGAACAATCGGAAAAATAATAATAATAATAATTTCTACAAAAACAACAGGGACTTCGCAGCGGTCGCTGCTCAGGCCCTAATAATAATAATAATAATAATAATAAAAGTAATAATATTTTCTACAAAAACAATAGGGACCTCGCAGCCGTCGCAGCTCGGGCCCTAATAACAATTTCTAGAAAAACAATAGGGACCTCGCAGCGGTCACTGCTCGGGCCCTAATAATAATAATAATAATAATTTCTACAAAAACAATAGGGACCTCGCCGCGGTCGCTGCTCGGGCCCCAATTATAATTTCTACACAAAGTCCATGGTGGTGACCCGCCCCCTTTTAAGTAAATTCAAAATGGCCGACTTCCTGTAAAACCTAGCTCATTGCTCCAAGAGACTTTTTTGTAGGTCTTGGTCTTATACATACAGTGAACCCTCGCTACTTGGCGGTTCACCTTTCGCGGGTTCAGTGCTTCGCGGGTCTAAAAAATATTCGGGGGCATTGTAGTTTCGTCGAGCGGCACGACGGGGCGCTGGAGCGGTTAGACGGCCGGTGTGCGCCGAAGAAGAGCGTGGGCGAAGAGGAGAGTGGACGAAGAAGAGCACGTTCCCCCGGACACGATCGGTGGCGACGTTTCGCGCGGTTCGGACAGTACCAGAGCTCCGGCCGGCGTGCGTGGCAGTTAAGCCGTAGAGGAGAACCTTCCCCGGGCACGGGCGGTGCCAAGCGGCCCCTAAGTTTAACCGAATGGAAGCTCCGGAGGAGGAGGGCATGCTCGCGTCACAGTAAGCCGAAGAGGAGCACCTTCCCCGGGCACGGGCGATTCCAAGCGGCCCCTAAGTTTAACCGAATGGAAGCTCCGGAGGAGGAGGGCATGCTCGCGTCACAGTAAGCCGAAGAGGAGCACCTTCCCCGGGCACGGGCGGTGCCAAGCGGCCCCTAAGTTTAACCGAATGGAAGCTCCGGGGGAGGAGGGCGGGTGTGTGTCACAGTTAAGCCGAATTGGAGCACCTCTTCCGCCCGGGCACGAGCGGAGCGCGAAGCTGTCAGTTATGAATGTATAAAAGAATAAATAAATAAATGAATAAAGAATGCCACCTTTCATTTCACAGGGCACACCGGACGGCGTACCAGCAGATAAAAGTCGGAGTAATTAAATAAATACAAAAAGAATGGCTGGGGAATAAAAAAATAATACGTTTTAATAATAATTTGGTTTTTTTGTTATAACATGAATTTCACTCTCTCTCTCCCCGTATATATATATATATATATATATATATATATATATATATATATATATATATATATATATATATATATATATATATATATATATATATATATATATATATATATATATATATATATATATATATATATATATATATATATATATATATATATATATATATATATTTATATATTTATTATATATATTGTATATTTTTTTAAGCATTTTTGAAGGTGCGCCGCTACTTCGCGGATTTTCAGTTTTCGCGGGTGGTCTCTGTCCCCATTAACCGCGATTACCGAGGGTTCACTGTACTCCATAAAATTTACAAAAAGCGAGGTGAAACACTCAACCAGGGCTGCTTTTTTTAACATTTCTCGAGGGCCATGGCGAGCCATTTCAAAAAAGCTGCACAACTAACGTATAAAATATTGATAAATTTGCTCGGCCTGAT
Source organism: Idiotropiscis lumnitzeri (assembly GCF_059441095.1). Taxonomy (NCBI): domain Eukaryota; kingdom Metazoa; phylum Chordata; class Actinopteri; order Syngnathiformes; family Syngnathidae; genus Idiotropiscis; species Idiotropiscis lumnitzeri. Next base: position 924,553 of record NW_028283572.1, read on the forward strand.
GTGTGTGTAAAGTTTCACGAGTTGTCGTTCATATTTAGAACCTCATAATCAGCGTTGTTTTATTGCCGAACAGTGCAATGCCACTCCCACAACTTTACACGAAAAAGGACGAATTTCGTATTGTGACATCCTCATGGCCGAAACAGTCATCCGAGCATATATGAGGGCGACCTTGTTGAGTTGCACGGAGAAAAACATCCAAGAAAATAACTTGTATTAGCTTTTACCAGTTGGTGGCGCTACTACTACGATGAAAAATAAGTTGGTAGATGTCTTCAGGGCTGAAGTATCCTCAAATGTGTACAACTTCGAGAAGATAGGATCATCTGAGTCATGTTGCCGGAGCTTTTGTTGCCACAGAGTACAATCTGACTTTTCAGCACCGTAATAGCCACGCCTTTTGCCAAAACGTCACAAAATTCGGCAGAGAGAAAGATCATTGTCTTGAGTCTTTTCTGACTAATTTTCAGTCGGATTTGTCAAAAGGGCACCGTGCAGGATGTGAAAATTAAAATAAAAACACATTTTTGATTCCACTTGGCGGCGCTGTGTGTATAACAAAATAATAACATTAAGATGTCTTCAGGTCGGGACGTTTTATTTACAGGTGAAGGTTTGGATTTTCAGGAGCATGTGCAGGGGAGTTATTAAGCATTCATTTATTTGTATTAGGTTCATTTTGTCTTCTTATTATTGATATTTGACTGATTCATTAAAAGCAGACAATTATGTTTTAGGTTAATTTTTTACCTGACATGTTTCGGCGAGTCTTTCGCCTTCTTCAGAGTGTCGCATGATGGTGTCTTGAGACCCGTCTTTATCAGCTGATGTTCCATGAGGGTGTGACTTACCTGTCAAAAAAATGAAAAATCAGAGCAGTAAAAGAACAAGCACAACATGAACATTACAAATCAGCAATCACTGACCACTGCAAAAGGGAAAACCACATCATGGACCGGGAGAAGGGCAGGGTCATCCGCACCGAAGAGAAGAAACAACAGCGCTGGATCAGAGAGGCCATTGAGATCTGCAAGCGAGGCATAAAAACCATGAACAGAGACAAGGGAGCCTTCATCCTCTCTACCACCTAGAGCAGCATCTTGGCGGAGTGAATGGACAGCGGGGGGTGTGACTTGCCTTCATTCTTGTGACAGGTAAGTCACGCCCTCATGGAACATCAGCTGATAAAGACGGGTCACAAGACACCATCATGTGACACTCTGAAGAAGGCGAAAGACTTTCGTATTGTGACATCCTCAAGGCCTAAACACTCATCCGAGCAAATATAAGGTAGATTTTGTGAACCTGCCCGGAGAAAAACATCAACGAAAATAATTTGTATTTGTTTTAACCAGTTGGTGGCGCTACCACTGCGATCAAAAATAAGTTGGCAGCCGTCTTCAGGGCCTGAATATCCTCAAATGTGAAAAATTTCGAGAAGATGGAAAATCTGAATCATTTTGCAGGAACTTTTGTTGCCACGGAGAATAATCAGACTCTGCGGCACCGCAATAGCCACGCCCTTCGAAGGAAAGTCACAAAAATAGGGATAGAGTAAGATCAATGTCTTGAGTCTTTTCTAGCCAATTTTCAATCGGATTCGTTAAAAGGGCACCGTGCAGTACGTCAAAATGTAAAAAATGTTATTGATTGGCGCAAGGTGTATAACAGAATATAAACATATAGATGTCTTCAGGTACCGACTCTTTATGTACATGTGAAGTTTTGGATTTTTAGCAGCATGTGCAGGAGAGTTATTAAGCATTTTGTCCATTGCGGCGAAGGAAATCTTAAGTGAAAACTTTGAAGCCCCGCCCCCGTCATATAGTATTTCGGAAACAAAAGATTTTAGCCCCAGTGTTTGTCCCAGGTCTTAAGATGCTACAGACAGAATTTTAAGGCAATCAGATGAAGCCTTTAGGATCAGGGTGCAAAAGAATGACCCCTGTAAACATGCAAAAAAGGGCAAAAGTCGGACTTTCAAAAATTCATAACTCACTTCCTGTTCATATTAGACGTTAAAATATCAAATTTCTCGCCATGCCCGATGAGACTGCCAAGTTTGGTGAGTTTTTGTGCATGTTTCGGGGTCAAAAATGCGATCGTACAATCGGAAAAATAATAATAATAATAATTTCTACAAAAACAACAGGGACTTCGCAGCGGTCGCTGCTCAGGCCCTAATAATAATAATAATAATAATAATAAAAGTAATGATATTTTCTACAAAAACAATAGGGACCTCGCAGCCGTCGCAGCTCGGGCCCTAATAACAATTTCTAGAAAAACAATAGGGACCTCGCAGCGGTCACTGCTCGGGCCCTAATAATAATAATAATAATAATTTCCACAAAAACAATGGGGACCTCGTAGCGGTCGCTGCTCGGGCCCTAATAATAATTTCTACATAAACAATAGGGACCTCGCCGCGGTCGCTGCTCGGGCCCCAATAATAATTTCTACACAAAGTCCATTGTGGTGACCCGCCCCTTTTAAGTAAATTCAAAATGGCCGACTTCCTGTAAAACCTAGCTCATTGCTTCAAGAGACTTTTTTGTAGGTCTTGGTCTTATACATACAGTGAACCCTCGCTACTTCGCGGTTCACCTTTCGCGGGTTCAGTGCTTCGCGGGTATAAAAAATATTCGGGGGCATTGTAGTTTCGCCGAGCGGCACGACGGGCGCTGGAGCGGTTAGACGGCCGGCGTGCGCCGGAGAAGAGCGTGGGCGAAGAGGAGAGTGGACGAAGAAGAGCACGTTCCCCCGGACACGATCGGTGGCGACGTTTCGCGCGGTTCGGACCGTACCAAGGCTCCGGCCGGCGTGCGTGGCAGTTAAGCCGTAGAGGAGCACCGTCCCCGGGCACGGGCGGTGCCAAGCGGCCCCTAAGTTTAACCGAATGGAAGCTCCGGAGGAGGAGGGCATGCTCGCGTCACAGTAAGCCGAAGAGGAGCACCTTCCCCAGGCACGGGCGGTTCCAAGCGGCCCCTAAGTTTAACCAAATGGAAGCTCCGGAGGAGGAGGGCATGCTCGCGTCACAGTAAGCCGAAGAGGAGCACCTTTGCCGGGCACGGGCGGTTCCAAGCGGCCCCTAAGTTTAACCGAATGGAAGCTCCGGAGGAGGCGGGCATGCTCGCGTCACAGTAAGCCGAAGAGGAGCACCTTCCCCGGGCACGGGCGGTGCCAAGCGGCCCCTAAGTTTAACCGAATGGAAGCTCCGGGGGAGGAGGGCGGGCGTGTGTCACAGTTAAGCCGAATTGGAACACCTCTTCCGCCCGGACACGAACGGAGCGCGAAGCTGTCAGTTATGAATGAATAAATGAATAAATAAATAAATAATTAAAGAATGCCACCTTTCATTTCACAGGGAACACCGGACGGCGTACCAGCTGGTAAAAGTCGGAGTAATTAAATAAATACAAAAAGAATGGCTGGGGAATAAAAAAATAATACGTTTTAATAATAATTTGGTTTTTTTGTTATAACATGAATTTCACTCTCTCTCTCTCTCTCTCCCCGTATATATATATATATATATATATATATATATATATATATATTTATTATATATATTGTATTTTCTTTTAAGCATTTTTGAAGGTGCGCCGCTACTTCGCGGATTTTCAGTTTCCGCGGGTGGTCTCGGTCCCCATTAACCGCGATAACCGAGGGTTCACTGTACTCCATAAAATTTACAAAAAGCGAGGTGAAACACTCAACCAGGGCTGCTTTTTTGAACATTTCTCGAGGGCCATGGCGAGCCATTTCAAAAAAGCTGCACAACTAACGTATAAAATATTGATAAATTTGCTCTGCCTGATGTGTGTGTCAAGTTTCACGAGTTGTCGTTCATATTTAGAACCTCATAATCAGCGTTGTTTTATTGCCAAACAGTGCAATGCCACTCCCACAACTTTTCACGAAAAAGGATGAATTTCGTATTGTGACATCCTCATGGCCGAAACAGTCCTCCGAGCATATATGAGGGCGACCTTGTTGAGTTGCACGGAGAAAAACATCTAAGAAAATAACTTGTATTAGCTTTTACCAGTTGGTGGCGCTACTACTACGATGAAAAATAAGTTGGTAGATGTCTTCAGGGCTGAAGTATCCTCAAATGTGTACAACTTCGAGAAGATAGGATCATCTGAGTAATGTTGCCGGAGCTTTTGTTGCCACAGAGTACAATCGGACTTTTCAGCACCGTAATAGCCACGCCTTTTGCCAAAACGTCACAAAATTCGGCAGAGAGTAAGTGAGTCTTTTCTGACTAATTTTCAGTCGGATTCGTCAAAAGGGCACCGTGCAGTACGTGAAAATTAAAATAAAAACAAATTTTTGATTCCACTTGGCGGCGCTGTGTGTATAACAAAATAATAACATTAAGATGTCTTCAGGTCGGGACGTTTTATTTACAGGTGAAGGTTTGGATTTTTAGGAGCATGTCCAGGGGAGTTATTAAGCATTCATTTATTTGTATTAGGTTCATTTTGTCTTCTTATTATTGATATTTGACTGATTCATTAAAAGCAGACAATTATGTTTTAGGTTAATTTTTTACCTGACATGTTTCGGCGAGTCTTTCGCCTTCTTCAGAGTGTCGCATGATGGTGTCTTGAGACCCGTCTTTATCAGCTGATGTTCCATGAGGGTGTGACTTACCTGTCAAAAAAATTAAAAAATCAGAGCAGTAAAAGAACAAGCACAACATGAACATTACAAATCAGCAATCACTGACCACTGCAAAAGGGAAAACCACATCATGGACTGGGAGAAGGGCAGGGTCATCCGCACCGGAGAGAACAAACTACAGCGCTGGATCAAAGAAGCAATTGAGATCTGCAAGCGAGGCATAAAAACCATGAACAGAGACAAGGGAGCCTTCATCCTCTCTACCACCTGGAGCAGCATCTTGGCGGAGTGAACGGACAGCGGGGGGCGTGACTTGCCTTCATTCTTGTGACAGGTAAGGCACGCCTTCATGGAACATCAGCTGATAAAGACTGGTCACAAGACACCATCACAGGGTTCGAAGTTAACTTTAAAAACTGCTTCCCCATAGGGCAAGTGCCACTAAAATTTGCCTTGCCCGAGTGGCCAAATTACTTGCCCAACTAGGGCAAGTGACAATTTTTGTCTAATTACAAATTGCATGAATTTTTTGTTCGGACAGTTCCCGCCTAGAAAGAATTAAAAATACGTTACAATCATAAGTGTTGCTTATATAAAAATGTATCATGTATTAACACATTAATTAGGTGTCTGCTGACCCAGGATTATGTTATTGTTATGTTATGTTATATATCAAAGAGAATGTGGAATGACACTGAACGATGGAAGGTGGAAGGATGTGGAAAGATCGTGAATGACATTGAATGATTTGGAATGACACTGAAAGATTTTGAATAATACTGAATGACACTGAATGAAGTAAAACTCTCTGGGAACGGGCCAATTCAAGATAGCTGCCGCACTGTGGGGGAGGCTTTGGTACCAAATTTGGAAAGAGACCCAAACGGTTGGGTCCATTTTATATCAGTGTGGGGGTGAAACGTTGGTCTTGGCGGAGCTGTCTGAATATTGGAGAAGTGAGAAGACAAAGTAAAACAGAACAATTAAAATCACTCTTCAAATACATATTGTTTGGTAAGCAGAGCATGATTTACAGCTCACCATTTTATTGCATGCACCAAGCATGTTATACATTTTTCTGTCCACGGGATGGCGTAGTCAAGAAAAATGAAGCATCTCGAAGCCCATTCGTGTGTAAAGTATTTCCCTGCAGGGCTTGGCTGCTTTATGGGGCTTCATTTTGCCATCACTAGTTTTAGATAGTTTTAATTTTTGAAAGAGCATTTTCATTTTACAGTGAACCCTCGCTACTTCGCGGTTCACCTTTCGCGGGTTCAGTGCTTCGCGGGTCTAAAAAATATTCGGGGACATTGTAGTTTCGCCGAGCGGCACGACGGGGCGCTGGAGCTGTTAGACGGCCGGCATGCGCCGAAGAAGAGCGTGGGCGAAGAGGAGAGTGGACGAAGAAGAGCACGTTCCCCCGGGCACGATTTGGGGCGACGTTTCGCGCGGTTCGGACCGTACCAGAGCTCCGGCCAGCGTGCGTGGCAGTTAAGCCGAAGAGGAACAACTTCCGCCCGGGCACTAGCGGGGCGACATTTCGCTCTGTTCGGGAGCGTACGAGGGCGGTGTCAAGCGGCCCCTAAGTTTAACCGAATGGAAGCTCCGGAGGAGGAGGGCATGCTCGCGTCACAGTTAAGCCGAAGAGAAGCACCTTCCCCGGGCACGGGCGGTGCCAAACGGCCCTTAAGTTTAACCGAATGGAAGCTCCGGGGGAGGAGGGCGGGCGTGTGTCACAGTTAAGCCGAATAGGAGCACCTTCCCCGGGCACGGGCGGGGCGAAATGAAACCGAGTTCAATCGAACGGAGACACGCTTCGGGGGAGCAGGTCCGGCGTGCATGACAATTAAGCCGAAGAGGAGCACCTCTTCCGCCCGAGCACGAGCGGAGCGCGAGGCTGTCAGTTATGAATGAATAAATGAATAAAAAAAATAAATGAAGAATGCCACCTTTCATTTCACAGGGCACACCGGACGGCGTACCAGCAGGTAAAGGTCGAAGCAATTAAAAAAATACAAAAAGAAGTAATTGAATAAATACAAAAATAATGGCTGGGGAATAAAAAAATAATAAGTTTTAATAATAATTTTTTTTTTTTTGTTATAGCATGAATTTCACTCTCTCTCTCTCTACCCGTGTGTATATATATATATATATATATATATATATATATATATATATATATATATATATATATATATATATATATATATATATATATATATATATATATATATTTATTAATTTTTTTTTTTAAACATTTTTGAAGGTGCACCACTACTTCGCACTTTTTTTTTTAAGCATTTTTGAAGGTGCGCCGCTACTTCGCGGATTTTCAGTTTTCGCGGGTGGTCTCGGTCCCCATTAACCGCGATAACCGAGGGTTCACTGTATTTTTTTCATTATCGAATTTTATTTTTTTCTATTCAAGTTTTGAGTTCATTTTCGTTTACTAAAATAACCTTGGGCTGCAACTACTATCACAGCAACGGCTCATTATATTTTGGCTGCTAAATATGCCAATTTGTCAGAGAGAAGACCGTGACAAAGAATGGCCCAATCGCAATAAACACTCTACACCATACGTTCCTCGTTGACGTGTACATGGGGTGTTGCAGAGCACAGGTTCCAAGCGTACCGATATTGCAAAATTGGGACAATGCGTGTGACGACACCAACTTCCGCCTCCTATGTCATCGAGCTTGGCGGCACGTTATATTATGTATTTATTTGTAACAATTTTGACGTTGAGAGTGATATTAAAACTTAAGTAATGTGGTAGTTAGGAAAAAACCCTGGCTTGGGACCCACCGGAACAAGCTATAGCTTCATTTGTACTATTTGAGGCGCTCTCACAATCTGCGGCGCATGCACACAAGGTCGCTAAGTACGCTAGCTGCACTCGGACAAAACACGTAGGTGACTTTAAAAGAGTGACCGAAATTGCACACATGCAACTGTTTATCATAATGTCATAATTCGATATGTACATTTGAAGAGAATTTTTTTCAGCATGGGCACAAGAATTCCACCGAACATCGCCAGTTCAATGGGATTTTGGTTAAGTCCGCAAATAATTGTGGACAATATACTTTGGCTGCGCGCTCGAATAATTTTACTCGTATATACTTCAATGAGGGTGTAGTGTGGGTATCGGGATCTTTAACACGCCCTAACACGAAGCTGACTCTCCAACCGCCACAGCCTTTTAATGACGAAATTATAAAATAAACAAAAACACTGTTCAACAACATAAAATAAAATAAAAAATCACATCATACTTACATTTATAAACTTTAATCCTCAAGAACATTATTCTCAGGTTGACCGAAAGACGAGGACACGGGAGCGCCTCGGGCATGTTCTTCTTCCTTGTGTAGGCGAATGACATTTTAAGGTGCTTGTCCGCCACCTGCTGTGCTGAACTATGTATTAAATAAGAAAAGCAAATTGTTGAATGTTTTTTCCCCAATGAAGACTGAATTGTAAAATACCCGGAAATGGCTTTTCTGTTTTATTGTGCATTTAAAAAAAATTCAGATTGTCCTTTTTTGTTGAGATAATTGTTGAATATTGAAATTGCACATGTAACTGGTAATTTAGTTTTAGACATTATTTGAACCAGTGGAGGGCCATGCATTTCACACCTGGGCCTTCAATGAAGTCCTACTTCGTCCTACTTGAATAAATCCCCCTCATTATACCATAATTTATGACACCACGGGTGGACAAACAATATACAGAAAAGCACTTAGACAGCACTGACCGAGTGTTGGACGATATAGCTTCTCTTGAAAGGTCCGTGTTGAAAATGGCCTCGCAAGTGAATCTTCAATTTCTAAAGATAAAGATGTCTTTTAATTGTCCCATAACGGGGACATTTGCAGTGTTACAGCAGCAAAGATATACATCACACAGTGGCACCGACGTAATGTAGCCGTTAATGTATAACATTGGCAGCAGGCATTCATAAAAAGCATGCAAATATACACAGTATATACGTATATACACAGATCCCCATGTATATACACACTTACAGCCCACAACATATACAAGTGTAAGGAAACACTCCTAATGCCTGTCTATGGTTCAGAGGGGAAATAAATAAAAACGCTGCAATGATAAAAAAAAATACTGAATGATTGAAAATACTGCAATGATAAAAATACTGCAAGAATAAAAGTACTGTACCCAGCCAACATGTCCAACTGGGCCCCAAATGGGGTAAATGCGGGATTCCTGGGTACCAAGTGGGAATGGGCTAGAAGTGGGCAATGGTACAGGGTTCCATGTGGGCGCCATCTGGGCAAATGTTGTGGGTGCAATACGGGTTGTGTATGGGCTAAGTGGGCATGGGTTAGAACTGGTAAAGATAAAGATAAAGATGTCCTTTATTAGTCCCACAATGGGGAAATTTGAGGTGTTACAGCAGCAAAGATATAGCTCACACAGAGTCGGCGGCGTAATGTAGCCGTTAATGTATAACATTAGCAGCAGACATTCATAAAAAGCATGCAAATATACACAGTATAAACGTATCTAAGTGTAAGGAAACACTCCTAATGTCTGTCCATTATACAGAGGGGAAAATGCTGTAATGATAAAAACTACTGAATCTACTACTGAAACCATTTATAGGTCCTATTTGGGTTATGTGTGGGCTAAGTGGGCATGGGTTAGAACTGGTCAACCATGTGAGGGTCTCATATGGGCTGTATATGGGCCAAGTGGGCATGGGTTAGAGCTGGTCAACCATGTCTGGGTCCTATTTGGGTTATGTGTGGGCTAAGTGGGCATGGGTTAGAAGTGGTCACCATTTATCGGTCCTGTTTGGGTTATGTGTGGGATAAGTGGGCATAGGTTAGAGCTGGTCAACCATGTCTGGGTCCTGTATGGGTTATGGATGAGCTAAGCGGGCATGGGTTTGAAAATTTGTTCTGGAGCCTTTTTGATATTTAATGCATGCTATGCTAATAGTAACCACCCGAAGACTATTCTCAGTAGAACTATTCAATGGATGCCAAAACGATAGAGACATGGCCATGGAGCCTATGCTGCGAGATTGTGAAAGGACTAAAATAAGTGTAGGATTTTTGAGGACCAGAAGTCAGCTTTTATTAGGTTTGACATTGATTTAACTTATGGAACAATGCAAATTATGGTCGGGTTGTTGTTGGACTTTTTCCGCTTTTGACTAAGGGACGGGTGTTTTTATTTTCTGGGACTCTTTAGAACAAGCGGCACGGTGGCGGACTGGTTAGCAAGTCCGCATCACAGTACAGAAGTGCAAGGTTCTCCCTGTGCCTGCTAGGGTTTTCGCCGGTTTCCTCCCACTTTCCAAAAACATTCATGATAGGTTGATTGGTCACTGGTCCAAGGTCTGAGTGTGAGAGCGGATGGTTGCTTGTCTCTGTGTGCCCTGCGATTGACTGGCAACCAGTTCAGGGTGTACCCTGTCGACTGCCCGAAGACAGCTGGGATAGGCTCCAGCACTCCCGGGGACCCTTGTGAGGACAAGAAGCAGTACAGAGGATTGATTGATTTATTAAAATTAAAATTAAATTCATGTATTTATCTATGCTAAATTTAACAAGGCTGGACGTTATATTTTGTGAATTTACATGTACCCCCAACTGTGACTTAATAACCCTTAAGGGACAAGATAACATTTTATAATATTCCAGACAGCTAAGATTGTCATCTATGAACTATTTGACAAGGCAGGTCCAGCATCGTCAGCCACATCCAACAGTCAACACAGTTACTTTTTTTTTAATAAACAAAATCAACATTATTAATTAATGTTATTTTATTAATTCTGTATGCTGTGAAAGATCTTTATTCAAAGTATATTTGAAGTTATTTCTACCTTATTGCTTGATTTTTGTAGATTCAAGTTGGAGTTGTCAAAATTACAGATTCTTTTGAAGGCAGCATATTCAAACTGTGAGAAAAGGAGCGAATGCAAGCTACGCGGTCTTTGAGGTGCGGCAGAAGAGCTGAAAGCACGGTGAGTCCCGAACGATAATTGAATTAATTAATTAATCTTGGGTAAATGTCTGGCTCTCATTTTTTAGACTTACTTTACAATGTGTTTTGTAATTTTTCAAGGTTGCCTGTGTTGGAAAACTGCTTGGTGCGTTAGCTAAAACACAGTATGCTAAAATGATAAGTGACGAGAACACAGAGGGTATATCAACAACGTACGTACTCGAATTATTTTGGGGAAAACTTAAGTACATTATAATCACCCTTTTAATAATACTGATAAGCGTTGTGTGTTTTATTTATTTTTATGAGGACCTTTACAACGAGCTACATATTGTTAGCATTGGGCCTACGACGCTAAACACAGTGTCCCTCGATCTCTCTCCAAAATTCTCCAAAAGACTTAAGCTTTCACTCAAATTAATACAATCTACTCCACTAGCTCATTTAAGGCTTTTTTGTGATGTGTTTGATTTGGGTAAGTAAAGCAAAACATATTAACTGTTGAATGTTGCCTGTTATTTAAATAATAGAAATTCAAGATGAAAGTTGAACAGATATTGAAATGCTAGATTGGCTCATTCAGAATCATGCCACAATGTGCTTTGTATGTTTTGTGTGTGGGTTTATCAAGCTCTAATTCAATGCAGTGTCCAAAACGAGCGCGCATAATTGTTGGATGAATGTTGGTTAATAGAGTCAGATAATAGTTAAAATTCCAACAGTTGAACAGATGTTGAAATGCTAGATTGGCTCATTCAGAATCATGCCACAATGTGCTTTGTATGTTTTGTGTGTAGGCTTATCAAGCTCTAATTCAATGCAGTGTTGAGCTGCATTTGAGAGGAACTACGTAAGTAACTAATGTGGAAAAATTGTGACTTCTTTGTGTACTTTTATTTTGAATATTCAAATTTTGTGGGTAAAGGTTAGAGAAAATAAGTTTAAAATGAGAGCTGTACAGGTATTTAAGTTTTTGGTTTGTAAAATACCCGAATGTGGGTTTCAGCAGGTGAGGCAATGATTGGACAGAGCAAAAGCTATGCTCCAAAATAGAAGTGATTACACCTTCACTAGACTAACCTGCAGCTAATTACATAATTATAAAATTAACACTTTAACCTGGCTTCCCCATCACAGATGTATTCTTTTAAATGCAAAGCTTTTTGTTCTAGCTTTTGTTGTTAAATGACATTCATGCCCAAGTGTCTATGCATCCATTGCAGGGATGTTTTCTCAAGTGACGAGTCTGAAGCCTGTGATGACGAAGTACCATCTACACCTCCCCATGGATTGTCACAGAGAAAAAGCTTCCTAACCAAGAGAGGCGCTGCAGAAGGTCCTTGAGTACGTCCAACGTGTTGAGTCTGTGAGTCTACTGCAGGATCTAATGCAGGTATGAAAATGATGAAATTTTAATGTATTATCTTCAAAATTATAAATAATTATTTAATTTCTTGAAATATAAAATTAGGTACCCTAAACCCAAGTAGGAACCCCAGTCCCAGTACATTCCTGATTCTGGAGCTACAGAGATCAAACCATCCTACTGTATCACTAAATAGCCCCACCTCTAAAACCCTGATTCGGAAGGCCGAGTTGAAAGACTTCAGAGTTCAAGATGGTCAACTGCAACTATGATAAGCCGAATGTGTTCACCCCAAGTCGGAAACTGAGAAAAAGACTCAATTTTCACATGATTTCAGTCCCTTCTATATTTAAAAGAATGTATTGGGGCTCTAAAAATGTGAAATATTTTTACAAGTATTTCTTTTACTACTCATAGGCAGTTTCATAATAATAGTACAATTTGGCATCGTGTATTGTTTTTTGGTTCCATTCAAAATGCACAAGACGTATAGACATATTTTGTTTGTGGATCGCTGCAGCATCACACGAGTGCACAGAGACAAACGTGGCAGCAACTTAAAACAATTAAAATATCGAATCGAAATCGAGAACTGAAAATCAAAAATCGAATCGGGGCTTGAGTGAATCGTTACCTCCCTAATCATAATCATTTTGGTAGAATGTTGGGCTCTTGCCCTTTGAGTGTATATGGCGTTACCGAAGCTGTTCACTTAATCGACAATTCCTTTCCTGTGACGTTTATCATACCCAGTTTAACTGCCAAAATATTTTTAAGTGTGTGATGATTATCTGGATCGAGTGACACCCATGTTATAATGGTTGCAGGTATTGGTGGATTGGACGATAGTGTCAGAACAATGATGGCGTTCATCATGACAAATCCTCTGTCTCTGAAGTACAATCTCTTTGGACATCGTAGCAAGAACAAGCGCCGAGACCTGCCTTTTTCGGATGTTCTATACGGTAATATATTTTTTTTTTTTTTTTTTTTTTAAGGGATTGTGGTGTGAAGACATTTCAGCATGTCCCATAAGGTTTCACAATCATTAAATAGCTTTACTAAGTTGGCTTCTTGTCTTTTTTGTTTTAGGAGCACTGAAAAGGAATGGAGCCACAAAGGACATCAACGAGAAGGACACAGGCAACCCTGTCCAAGTGGTTCATGGGAGCTTGTGATCAAGGTGGGAATAGGGCAGTTCGAGCTCGGAGATCTCAAGGCAACTGTCAGGTTTAAAACGTCCTGACGCCATTTTTAGACTGAAGGTGGCATAAATCCAGACCAAACCAGTTAGAGTTTTGTTTTTGACCATTCGCGAATGGGAGAGGAAGTCAGGAGGTGAAGCAGGCGTCTTGCCAGTTCAATCTCGCGCACTCTCTCTCACTCTCTACCACCCGTTCGGTCTTTTATCAGCAACCTAAGCAGACAATGGAGGTCTGTCTGAAATTCTAGCAGGCAGGCAGGAAGCAATCAACCACAGTAGTCAGTCAGGAATTCGAAACTAAAGTGTGTGCGTGTGTTCCAGTTGTGCGCGTGTGTGCTAAAGCAATAATGTGAGTGTCTGTGTGTGTGTGCGCAATTATAACTGATACAAATAGTGTATAAAAACATGATTAGAAATACACAAACTATTTACATATCCTCATCCCATCTCACATTCCCCCGTTTGTGGGTTTAAATCATGTCCTTACGGCTTTAAGACAGATCATCATAATGAAATCATACAACAGTGTGGTCATCCGTGGAGGGGCGAAAACCCTCAGTAGGGACAAAATTCCCCTCCTCCCTTCCGGCGTGGAACGAGATTCTCATGGTATGTTGGTCACTTGGGAATAAAACATAAAAAAACTTCAATATACCTAGTGAAAAATAACAAAACTGTCTCCACGCAGAGCTTGTCTCCACGCAGAGCTTGTCTCTGCGGCGACTTGATGGAGGCCCTTGCCTCGTTGTAGGAGGGGACAGCCGTCTTTACCTCCCGGATCTTCGTGTGTGGTGTATGTGTGTGCATGTGTGGGGGCAGGGGCAAAAGGGTCCATGTGTTATTTAGGTTTCAGTGTCCAGTTCGAGTTTGTCATTGTCCAGTTCGAATTCGTCATTCTCAACATCAATCAGGTTGTAATGGTACATTTGGGCAACAAACATGCAGTTAATAATCATCTTTGTCATAAGAATAATGCAACATGAACAGACTACACATAACAAAAATGAAAACCATAATTATCCCGATATATTGTCTTTCAAATTCTTCGTAGTGGTCATAACATCAATAATTGTTTCATTTTATTAAAAATGTAAATGCAGTAATGTTCTCCAATCAAGGCTAAAATTCTTTATGTACGTCATTAATTTCCAAACAATATCTAATCTTTTTGTTCTGTGGCTTCAACATTCGTATCTGTGGCTGGTTGTGCGGTTCCGATGTGCGTGTGGTCCGATATTGTGACTCAGGTGGGCTCCTGTTCGAGGGATTCGCGTTGCTCGGCCTTTAGCTGGAAACCGGAGAAGCTTGTACTGCAACTGGTGGATCCAGCTGCCACGCCCCGCGACCTTTGCTGCCGTCGGGGTCACTGCAATCATCTGGCGAGGGCCATCTCAGCATTCACTTGTCCCAACGAAGTCGTTTCAGCACCTTGAAGAAGAGTTGGTCTCCCACACGGACGTGATTTCTCTGTGGATCAGAACACACTGGCCAGTAATTGCGTCTTTTTTTTTTTTTTTTTTTTTTTGTGGGCAAAACATGTTTCCCATGTGGACTGGGACTGATGTGCCAGTCGCTGGTGGTTCTGATGAACCTGAGAGTCGATAGGGGATAGTGTCCTAACTTCGGCTGGCACTATCCTCATTGCTGTGATTGAAACACAGTCTGGTCATTGTCTCCTTTTTTTCCCTCATATTCTTGATAAGTCTGCCCTTAACAGTCCCATTAGTGCGTTCCACAAGTCCTGCAGACTGTATGCACAATGACGCTTTGAGTCAATTTTGCAACAACTGTCCCACTTGTTACAACATCATTCACAAAATGCATAATTTTCACTTCAAATCACTTCTTGAAATTCCAAATGTCAGGATAATTTGTGTTAGGTTGAAGATGTATTTTATCCCATATTTTACTCTATTAGTATTGCAAAAGAATTGTTCCACAGCGTGACCCATGTTTGACCATATGGATGAGAAGACTTCACAGAGAAGCGGATGCCTGAAGACTGGATCAACGTCTGCAACATCAAAGGAGGTGTGCTGAGACACACCTCTGAAACAAAAGGACTGAGACTTTAGTACCAGAGCACTAAAAGGGCATATCTGCCTTTTCAATCAGTGGATGACTGCCATTGATGTCTGTCTTTCCTCTTGTGTCTGAGATGTTTACATGTTCCTGCTGGTGCTCCCCCCTTCATCTCTTAGTGCAAATACATTGTATTGTTAGGGACTTCCCTAATAAAATAGAGGGCTCGGCGGAGTGTGCTCCAGAACGAATTTGGAGATGTAACTGAGCACACCTCTGTTCGTTCTCCTCGCGAGTAAAAGATCAACTCTTGTCTTCCTTCCATTCATTTAGCCTATGTTCAGTGAATGCTTAGGTGATTGAACCTGACAATTTGATTACACAACACTTTTTCCAACTGTTTTAGCATCAACATATGTTGTCGGAAACAACTTAATCCATTTTGAAAACATATGAATTACAACCAAACAATATTGCATCTCAAACAAATAACACTGTCTAAAAAAAAGTTTTTTGTTGAAAAGTCTGTATGTGGGAACAATTTCATATCATACTACCCCTCTCTTGACTCATGGTTATGCTCGTGTGTCACTCTTATTACTTTTCCAATCAATGAATTAGGCAGCCAGGATTTGCCATCTGCCAATTTGCTGATCCTGTCCTCAGCAATGTTTGCACCTTTGTTCTCCCAATTTGTGCGTTCAATTACTGGTACCTTTTTCCCTGGCGTGGGATCAAATTGTCAAGTTGATTTTCTGCGTGTGTGTGCGTGTGGGGGTGTGTTCATTTTCCCTTTTAGCTGCGCTGTGTCGATATAAAGGCGAGGCAGTTTCCAATTGTAATTGTGTCATTTTCTGTTAAGTGAATTTTGCGTTCACAAATAACTATTTTAGACGTGCTTTATGCACAACTTTTCTTTTCCTGTTGTGGTTTTTAAAGCCCAATGTCGACAGAACGCATGAACATTTATCTTGACTGTCAGTCCACATTGTAACCATACAACTCATACAAGATGGGAAACCCCAAATTTTAATTAGCTCACACCCGCCTACGCTCTTCCTGCTTATCCTAACAATCTCTTATCCGTTGGTATCACAATGTTAGTACTCCCATCGCATAAAAGTCAGTTTGATTTCAGGCTGCGACCTTGGTTCTCAAACACTTTTACTTCTTATCAGTCTGGAATGCGCACCTGGTCTGTGTTACAAGTCTGAGTTCCTCCAGTCGGGAGGAAGGTCAAGTCGCGGTTTGGTGATAATTTGGACGGCTCCACAGTCGTGTGGCGCCTCCTAGATGATGCGGGGAAAAAATGACGCTGGGCTGAAATGCACCGCAACTTATCAGTATAATGTGTCCCTGTGACAATTAGGCCGGCGTGCAATGTGAATGTGGTGGGAAAAGAATGTAATTTTTTGATTCCTTAAAGCAGCAGTGAAAGCTCTTAATCACACTCTAAGTGGTTCTCTGCCACGAAATCCAAATTGTTGTGACTAAATATGCAAATGAATTCATTTTGCCCTGGTTCCTGCAGTAACCCAGGCTAATGAAGTCATTTTTTGCAGTCACTGTTTTGCTCAAATGGCTTATAATAATTTGGTAGTGCGTTAAGATGCTTTGTCGATACAATCTTGTAGTGTATCTTCACAAGTTCCAACATACACAACCCATTCCATGGCCATGACGATACTGTTTTAAAGATTACCAAGGCTTGTTGGACCTTTCTCTGCCACATAAATTACAGCCCTGAGAGGCACTGGGCCTCAACTTTATCTATGAAGGGTCAGGGATTTAATGGGGGTCACCGAGGCGTCCCAAGGAAAGTTTTTACAGAAAAGTGGTCTGGCAATATCTTTTCTCTTTCTTATCACTGACAATGCGCCCCTTTAAAGTTTTGACGTTTGTTTGAATTCGCCCGTGCTTATTAATTCTATTGAAGTCCAATTTTGTCAGTGTATCACGGCCTAATGAGTAAAACGCATGTTGATGTAGAACTCCTTCTACACACACTTTTATGTTTGACTTTTTACGTCACGTGATCCTCCATTGCTACCACAACTCGTCCTGAAAAGTTAATGTTTTGTAACAAGACTTACTGCTTCCTCCTTTCTTTCTTTTCTTTTTCCTTCCTTCTGCCCAACACGTTCATGCTTTCTGTGCATAATTTAGAATTTTCTTTTCCATTTTACAAGTTGGCCAATTTAAATTAGGTTGTTTTATTTGAAAAGCCTGTAATTCTCTTTTTTTTCCCCTTTTCACCTAATCACAAATTTCTTATCACAAAAATGAACATGTTAATTCTATTTTATTTCCTATTTTTCCAATCTTGTGACTCATTTCACTTCAACCAGTTCTACCTTAAAGTGGACAAGTACACATCAATGTTTTTTGTAGTTTCTATTTTCTTCTCTGCTTTAATGAAAATTATAGCCCTTCTAGCCAAATTTTTCCTGTGTCATTTCTATCTCTGCATTTCATTCCATTTCTGGCCTACCTTAATACTAAAACAAAAATGCTCTTTCAAAAATTAAAACTATCTAAAACTAGTGATGGCAAAATGAAGCCCCATAAAGCAGCCAAGCCCTGCAGGGAAATACTTCACACACGAATGGGCTTCGAGATGCTTCATTTTTCTTGACTACGCCATCCCATGGACAGAAAAATGTATAACATGCTTGGTGCATGCAATAAAATGGTGAGCTGTAAATCATGCTCTGCCCACCAAACAATATGTATTTGAAGAGTGATTTTAATTGTTCTGTTTTACTTTGTCTTCTAACTTCTCCAATATTCAGACAGCTCCGCCGAGACCAACGTTTCACCCCCACACTGATATAAAATGGACCCAACCGTTTGGGTCTCTTTCCAAATTTGGTACCAAAGCCTCCCCCACAGTGCGGCAGCTATCTTGAATTGGCCCGTTCCCAGAAAGTTTTACTTCATTCAGTGTCATTCAGTATTATTCAAAATCTTTCAGTGTCATTCCAAATCATTCAATGTCATTCACAATCTTTCCACATCCTTCCACCTTCCATCGTTCAGTGTCATTCCACATTCTCTTTCATATATAACATAACATAACAATAACATAATCCTGGGTCAGCAGACACCTAATTAATGTGTTAATACATGATACATTTTTCTATAAGCAACCCTTATGATTGTAACGTATTTTTAATTCTTTCTAGGCGGGAACTGTCCGAACAAAAAATTCATGCAATTTGTAATTAGACACTTTGTCATACAAAAAGTCACTCAGGGCAAGAGAAAAAAAATTGTCACTTGCCCAAGTTGGGCAAGTAATTTGGCCACTCGGGCAAGGCAAATTTTAGTGGCACTTGCCCTATGGGCAAGCAGTTTTTAAAGTTAACTTCGAACCCTGTGATGGTGTCTTGTGACCTGTCTTTATCAGCTGATGTTCCATGAAGGCGTGCCTTACCTGTCACAAGAATGAAGGCAAGTCACGCCCCCCGCTGTCCATTCACTCCGCCAAGACGCTGCTCCAGGTGGTAGAGAGGATGAAGGCTCCCTTGTCTCTGTTCATGGTTTTTATGCCTCGCTTGCAGATCTCAATGGCCTCTCTGATCCAGCGCTGTAGTTTGTTCTCTTCTGTGCGGATGACCCTGCCCTTCTCCCGGTCCATGATGTGGTTTTCCCTTTTGCAGTGGTCAGTGATTGCTGATTTGTAATGTTCATGTTGTGCTTGTTCTTTTACTGCTCTGATTTTTTAATTTTTTTGACAGGTAAGTCACACCCTCATGGAACATCAGCTGATAAAGACTGGTCTCAAGACACCATCATGCGACACTCTGAAGAAGGCGAAAGACTCGCCGAAACATGTCAGGTAAAAAATTAACCTAAAACATAAATGTCTGCTTTTAATGAATCAGTCAAATATCAATAATAAGAAGACAAAATGAACCTAATACAAATAAATGAATGCTTAATAACTCCCCTGCACATGCTCCTAAAAATCCAAACCTTCACCTGTAAATAAAACGTCCCGACCTGAAGACATCTTAATGTTATTATTTTGTTTTACACACAGCGCCGCCAAGTGGAATCAAAAATTTGTTTTTATTTTAATTTTCACGTACTGCACGGTGCCCTTCTGACGAATCCGACTGAAAATTAGTCAGAAAAGACTCAAGACAATGATCTTACTCTCTGCCGAATTTTGTGACGTTTTGGCAAAAGGCGTGGCTATTACGGTGCTGAAAAGTCCGATTGTACTTTGTGACAACAAAAGCTCCGGCAACATGACTCAGATGATCCTATCTTCTCGAAGTTGTACACATTTGAGGATACTTCAGCCCTGAAGACTTCTACCAACTTATTTTTCATCGTAGTAGTAGCGCCACCAACTGGTAAAAGCTAATACAAGTTATTTTCTTGGATGTTTTTCTCCGTGCAACTCAACAAGGTCGCCCTCATATATGCTCGGATTACTGTTTCGGCCATGAGGATGTCACAATACGAAATTCGTCCTTTTTCGTGAAAGGTTGTGGGAGTGGCATTGCACTGTTCGGCAATAAAACAACGCTGATTATGAGGTTGTAAATATGAACGACAACTCGTGAAACTTTACACACACATCAGGCCGAGCAAATTTATAAATATATATATATATATATATATATATATATATATATATATATATATATATATATATATATATATACGGGGAGAGAGAGAGTGAAATTCATGTTACAACAAAAAAAAACAAATTATTATTAAAACATATTATTTTTTAATTCCCCAGCCATTCTTTTTGTATTTATTTAATTACTCCGACTTTTACCTAATGGTACGCCGTCCGGTGTGCCCTGTGAAATGAAAGGTGGCATTCTTTATTTATTTATTCATTTATTCATTCATAACTGACAGCCTCGCGCTCCGCTCGTGCCCGGGCGGAAGAGGTGCTCCAATTCGGCTTAACTGTGACACACGCCCGCCCTCCTCCCCCGGAACTTCCATTCGGTTAAACTTAGGGGCCGCTTGGCACCGCCCATGCCCGGGGAAGGTGCTCCTCTTCGGCTTACTGTGACGCGAGCATGCCCTCCTCCTCCGGAGCTTCCATTCGGTTAAACTTAGGGGCCGCTTGAAACCGCCCGTGCCCGGGGAAGGTGCTCCTCTTCGGCTTACTGTGACGCGAGCATCCCCTCCTCCTCCGGAGCTTCCATTCGGTTAAACTTAGGGGCCGCTTGGAACCGCCCGTGCCCGTGGAAGGTGCTCCTCTTCGGCTTACTGTGACGCGAGCATGCCCTCCTCCTCCGGAGCTTCCATTCGGTTAAACTTAGGGGCCGCTTGGCACCGCCCGTGCCCGGGGAAGGTGTTCCTCTACGGCTTAACTGCCACGCACGCCGGCCGGAGCTCTGGTACGGTTCAAACCGCGCGAAACGTCGCCACCGATCGTGTCCGGGGGAACGTGCTCTTCTTCGTCCACTCTCCTCTTCGCCCACGCTCTTCTTCGGCGCACGCCGGCCGTCTAACTGCTCCAGCGCCCCGTCGTGCCGCTCGGCGAAACTACAATGCCCCCGAATATTTTTTAGACCCGCGAAGCACTGAACCCGCGAAAGGTGAACCGCGAAGTAGCGAGGGTTCACTGTATGTATAAGACCAAGACCTACAAAAAAGTCTCTTGGAGCAATGAGCTAGGTTTTACAGGAAGTCGGCCATTTTTAATTTACTTAAAAGGGGGCGGGTCACCACAATGGACTTTGTGTAGAAATTATTATTGGGGCCCGAGCAGCGACGGCGGCGAGGTCCCTATTGTTTTTGAAGAAATTATTATTAGGGCCCGAGCAGCGACCGCTACGAGGTCCCCATTGTTTTTGTGGAAATTATTATTATTTTTATTATTATTATTAGGGCCCGAGCAGTGACCGCTGCGAGGTCCCTATTGTTTTTCTAGAAATTGTTATTAGGGCCCGAGCTGCGACGGCTGCGAGGTCCCTATTGTTTTTGTAGAAAATATTATTACTTTTATTATTAATAATATTATTATTATTATTATTAGGGCCTGAGCAGCGACCGCTGCGAAGTCCCTATTGTTTTTGTAGAAATTATTATTATTATTATTTTTCCGATTGTTCGATCGCATTTTTGACCCCCGAAACATGCACAAAAACTCACCAAACTTGGCAGTCTCATCGGGCATGGCGAAAAATTTGATATTTTTTAACGTCTAATATGAACAGGAAGTGAGTTATGAATTTTTGAAAGTCCGACTTTTGCCCTTTTTTGCATGTTTACAGGGGTCATTCTTTTGCACCTTGATCCTAAAGGCTTCATCTGATTGCCTTAAAGTTCTGTCTGGAGCATCTGAAGACCTGGCACAAACACTGGGGCTAAAATTTTTTGTTTCCGAAATACTATATGACGGGGGCGGGGCATCAAAGTTTTCACTTAAGATTTCCTTCGCCGCAATGGACAAAATGCTTAATAACTCTCCTGCACATGCTGCTAAAAATCCAAAACTTCTTATTCCATTCTTATTTATTCATCTAATTTATATATTTGTCTGTATTACAGTTGTATTGCACTGGAGAGGGGAGCCCTCTAATCTCGTTGCACACTTGTGTACAATGACAATAAAGGGATTTCTATTTCTATTCTATTCATGTACATAAAGAGTCTGTACCTGAAGACATCTATATGTTTATATTCAGTTATACACCTTGCGCCAATCAATATCATTTTTTACATTTTGACGTACTGCACGGTGCCCTTTTAACGAATCTGATTGAAAATTGGCTAGAAAAGACTCAAGACATTGATCTTACTCTATCCCTATTTTTGTGACTTTCCTTCGAAGGGCGTGGCTATTACGGTGCCGCAGAGTCTGATTATTCTCCGTGGCAACAAAAGTTCCTGCAAAATGATTCAGATGATCCATCTTCTCGAAATTTTTCACATTTGAGGATATTCAGGCCCTGAAGACGGCTGCCAACTTATTTTTGATCGCAGTGGTAGCGCCACCAACTGGTTAAAACAAATACAAATTATTTTCGTTGATTTTTTTCTCCGGGCAGGTTAACAAAATCTACCTTACATTTGCTCGGATGAGTGTTTAGGCCTTGAGGATGTCACAATACGAAAGTCTTTTGCCTTCTTCAGAGTGTCACATGATGGTGTCTTGTGGCCCGTCTTTATCAGCTGATGTTCCATGAGGGCGTGACTTACCTGTCACAAGAACGAAGGCAAGTCACGCCCCCGCTGTCCGTTCACTCCGCCAAAATGCTGCTCCAGGTGGTAGAGAGGATGAAGGCTCCCTTGTCTCTGTTCATGGTTTTTATGCCTCGCTTGCAGATCTCAATGGCCTCTCTGATCCAGCGCTGTTGTTTGTTCTCTTCGGTGCGGATGACCCTGCCCTTCTCCCGGTCCATGATGTGGTTTTCCCTTTTGCAGTGGTCAGTGATTGCTGATTTGTAATGTTCATGTTGTGCTTGTTCTTTTACTGCTCTGATTTTTCATTTTTTTGACAGGTAAGTCACACCCTCATGGAACATCAGCTGATAAAGACGGGTCTCAAGACACCATCATGCGACACTCTGAAGAAGGCGAAAGACTCGCCGAAACATGTCAGGTAAAAAATTAACCTAAAACATAATTGTCTGCTTTTAATGAATCAGTCAAATATCAATAATAAGAAGACAAAATGAACCTAATACAAATAAATGAATGCTTAATAACTCCCCTGCACATGCTCCTAAAAATCCAAACCTTCACCTGTAAATAAAACGTCCCGACCTGAAGACATCTTAATGCTATTATTTTGTTATACACACAGTGCCGCCAAGTGGAATCAAAAATTTGTTTTTATTTTAATTTTCACGTACTGCACGGTGCCCTTTTGACGAATCCGACTGAAAATTAGTCAGAAAAGACTCAAGACAATGATCTTACTCTCTGCCGAATTTTGTGACGTTTTGGCAAAAGGCGTGGCTATTAAGGTGCTGAAAAGTCCGATTGTACTTTGTGGCAACAAAAGCTCCGGCAACATGACTCAGATGATCCTATCTTCTCGAAGTTGTACACATTTGAGGATACTTCAGCCCTGAAGACATCTACCAACTTATTTTACATCGTAGTAGTAGCGCCACCAACTGGTAAAAGCTAATACAAGTTATTTTCTTGGATGTTTTTCTCCGTGCAACTCAACAAGGTCGCCCTCATATATGCTCGGATGACTGTTTCGGCCATGAGGATGTCACAATACGAAATTCGTGATTTTTCGTGAAAAGTTGTGGGAGTGGCATTGCACTGTTCGGCAATAAAACAAAGCTGATTATGAGGTTCTAAATATGAACGACAACTCGTAAAACTTTACACACACATCAGGCCGAGCAAATTTATCAATATTTTATAAGTTAGTTGTGCAGCTTTTTTGAAATGGCTCGCCATGGCCCTCGAGAAATGTTAAAAAAAAGCAGCTCTGGTTGAGTGTTTCACCTCGCTTTTTGTAAATTTTATGGAGTACAGTGAACCCTCGGTTATCGCGGTTAATGGGGACCGAGACCACCCGCGAAAACTGAAAATCCGCGAAGTAGCGGCGCACCTTCAAAAATGCTTAAAAAAAATATACAATATATATAATAAATATATAAATATATATATATATATATATATATATATATATAAATATATATACGGGGAGAGAGAGAGTGAAATTCATGTTATAACAAAAAAACCAAATTATTATTAAAACGTATTATTTTTTTATTCCCCAGCCATTCTTTTTGTATTTATTTAATTACTCCGACTTTTACCTGCTGGTACGCCGTCCGGTGTGCCCTGTGAAATGAAAGGTGGCATTCTTTATTTATTTATTCATTTATTCATTCATAACTGACAGCCTCGCGCTCCGCTCGTGCCCGGGCAGAAGAGGTGCTCCAATTTGGCTTAACTGTGACACACGCCCGTCCTCCTCCCCCGGAGCTTCCATTCGGTTAAACTTAGGGGCCGCTTGGCACCGCCTGTGCCCGGGGAAGGTGCTCCTCTTCGGCTTACTGTGACGCGAGCATGCCCTCCTCCTCCGGAGCTTCCATTCGGTTAAACTTAGGGGCCGCTTGGAACCGCCCGTGCCCGGGGAAGGTGCTCCTCTTCGGCTTACTGTGACGCGAGCATGCCCTCCTCCTCCGGAGCTTCCATTCGGTTAAACTTAGGGGCCGCTTGGAACCGCCCGTGCCCGGGGAAGGTGCTCCTCTTCGGCTTACTGTGACGCGAGCATGCCCTCCTCCTCCGGAGCTTCCATTCGGTTAAACTTAGGGGCCGCTTGGCACCGCCCGTGCCCGGGGAAGGTGCTCCTCTACGGCTTAACTGCCACGCACGCTGGCCGGAGCTCTGGTACGGTCCGAACCGCGCGAAACGTCGCCACCGATCGTGTCCGGGGGAACGTGCTCTTCTTCGTCCACTCTCCTCTTCGCCCACGCTCTTCTTCGGCGCACGCCGGCCGTCTAACCGCTCCAGCGCCCCGTCGTGCCGCTCGGCGAAACTACAATGCCCCCGAATATTTTTTAGACCCGCGAAGCACTGAACCCGCGAAAGGTGAACCGCGAAGTAGCGAGGGTTCACTGTATGTATAAGACCAAGACCTACAAAAAAGTCTCTTGGAGCAATGAGCTAGGTTTTACAGGAAGTCGGCCATTTTGAATTTACTTAAAAGGGGGCGGGTCACCACAATGGACTTTGTGTAGAAATTATTATTGGGGCCCGAGCAGCGACCGCGGCGAGGTCCCTATTGTTTTTGTAGAAAATATTATTACTTTTATTATAATTATTATTATTATTATTAGGGCCTGAGCAGCGACCGCTGCGAAGTCCCTATTGTTTTTGTAGAAATTATTATTATTATTATTTTTCCGATTGTTCGATCGCATTTTTGACCCCCGAAACATGCACAAAAACTCACCAAAGTTGGCAGTCTCATCGGGCATGGCGAAAAATTTGATATTTTAATGTCTAATATGAACAAGAAGTGAGTTATGAATTTTTGAAAGTCCGACTTTTGCCCTTTTTTGCATGTTTACAGGGGTCATTCTTTTGCACCCTGATCCTAAAGGCTTCATCTGATTGCCTTAAAATTCTGTCTGTAGCTTCTGAAGACCTGGGACAAACACTGGGGCTAATATTTTTTGTTTCCGAAATACTATATGACGGGGGCGGGGCATCAAAGTTTTCACTTAAGATTTCCTTCGCCGCAATGGACAAAATGCTTAATAACTCTCCTGCACATGCTGCTAAAAATCCAAAACTTCACATGTACATAAAGAGTCTGTACCTGAAGACATCTATATGTTTATATTCAGTTATACACCTTGCGCCAATCAATATCATTTTTTACATTTTGACGTACTGCACGGTGCCCTTTTAACGAATCTGATTGAAAATTGGCTAGAAAAGACTCAAGACATTGATCTTACTCTATCCCTATTTTTGTGACTTTCCTTCGAAGGGCGTGGCTATTACGGTGCCGCAGAGTCTGATTATTCTCCGTGGCAACAAAAGTTCCTGCAAAATTGTCAGGTTTAAAACGGCCCTGACGCCTTTTTTACACTGGGAATTATTTAAATAATGATGGCTGCATGTCCAAAGTCAATCAAGCAAAGTTTTATTTTCCAATTTGCGAGTTGGTGAGAGAGAGAGAGCCGGAGGCCGAACAGGCCTGTTCGGCCTCCCACACTCCCTTCATCTGACCCCCTCCTCTGACTCTCCTCCGGACATAAAGAGACAAAGAGGGGGGCTGTCTTCTGGAATTCTAGCAGGCAGGCAGGAAACAACCAATCACAACAGACAGTTTAAAACTTCAGCTCGAAGATTCAGAAACTTGAAACCGAATGTGTGTGTGTGTGTGTGGCTGTGCTCATGTGTGCTAAATGAGTGTCTGTGTGTATACAATTATTAGTGATACAAATAGTGTATGAAACATGATTATGAATACACAAAATTGGTGACATATCCTAACATTCCCCCCTGTTGTGAATTCAAAATCATGGCCCTACGGCTTTAGGACAGATCATCATTATGAAATCATACAACAGTGGAGAGGCGAAAAACCCTCAGTAGGGACAAAAATTCCTCTCCTCTCTTCCGACGTGGAACGAGATCTTCATCATTTGATGACCATCAGGGAATAAAACATATAAAAATACATTTCAATGTGCCTAGTGAAAAATAACAAAACTGTCTCCACGCAGAGCTTGTCCCTGGGGTGACTTGATGCAGGCCCCTTGCCTCGCTGTAGGAGGAGACAGCCGTCTTTACCTCCCGGATCTTCGTGTGTGGTGTATATGTATGCACGTGTGGGGCTTGAGCGACAAGTCCATATTCTTTTTACGTTTCAGTGTCCAGTTCGAGTTCGTCATTGTCCAGTTTGAGTTTGTCATACTCAACATCAATCAGATTGTAATGTTACTTTTGGGTAACAAACATGCAATTAATCATCATTTTTGTCAGAAAAATAATGTAACAAAAACAGTCTACACATAACAAAAATGAAAACCATAATTATCCCGATATATTGTCTTTCAAATTCTTCATAGTGGTCATAACATCAATAATTGTTTCATTTTTAAAACTTTAAATGCAATTATGTTCTTCAATCAAGGCTAAAATTTCTTTATGTACGCCATTCATTTCCAAACCATATCTAATCTTTTTATTCTGTGGCTTCAACATTCGTATCTGTGGCTGGTGGTGTGGTTCTGATGTGCGTGTGGTCAGAGATTGTGACTCAGGTGGACTCCTGTTCGAGGGATTCGCGTTGCTAGGCCTTTAGCTGGAAACCGGTGAAGTTTGTACTGCAACTGGTGGATCCAGCTGCCACGCCCCGCGACCTTTGCTGCGTCGGGGTCACCGCCATCATCTGGCGAGGGCCATCTCAGCATTCACTTCCCCCCAACGAAGTCGTTTCAACACCTTGAAGAAGAGTTGGTCTCCCACACGGACGTAATTTCTGTAAATCAGAACAACACTTGACCAGTATTGGCGTCTTTTGGATCTTTTTCGGTCAAACATGTTTTTCGTTGGTGGTTCTGATGAACCTGAGAGTCTATAGGGGATAGTGTCCTTCCTTCGGCTGGCATTGTCCTCATTGCTGTGATTGAAACACAGTCTGGCCATTGTCTCTTTTTTTTTTTTTCCATTAGTGCGTTCCACAAGTCCTGCAGACTGTATGCGCAGTGACGCTTTGAGTCCATTTTTTAACAACTGTCCCACTTGTTACAACATCATTCACAAAATGCATCATTTTCACTTCAAATCACTTCTGGAAATTCCAAATGTCAGGATAATTTGATTACACAACACTTTTCCCAATCGTTTTTAAGCATCAGCATGTGTTGTTGGAAACAACTTGATCCATTTTGAAAACATATCAATCATAGTCAAACAATATTGCAACCCAAACAAATAACACTGTCCAAAAAATTTTTGTTGAAAAGTCTGTATGTGGGAACAATTCCATATCATATCTCCTCCCTGTTGAGGCACGACGTCTGCTCGTGTCTCACTCAATGTTTGCATCATTGTCCACCCAATGTGCATGTTCAATTAGTGGTGCCTTTTTCCCTGGCCTGAGATCAACTTGTCAAGTTGATTTACTGTGTGTGTGCGTGTGTGTGCGTGTGTGTGTGTGTGTGTGCTTTCATTAAACCTCTTGTGCTTTGTTGACTCTGGGGTTATGGCTTGGCTCCAGCCTTTATTCAATCGTAATCGTGTCATTTTCTGTCCAGAAATTTTTTTTTATTATTTACAAATACTTATTTAGACGTGCTTTATGCACAATTTTTCTTTCATCTTCTGTGATTTTTTTAAAACGCCGTTTGCCCAATGTCGACAGAACACATAAACATTTGTCAGTTCACATTGTAACCATACAGCTCATAGAAAATGGGAAACCCCAAATTTTAATTAGCTCACAACCGCCTACGCTCTTCCTGCTTATCCTAACAATTTCTCTTTTACAAGTTATCTGTTGGTATCACACTACTAATACTCCCATCGCATAAAAGTCAGCGTGATTTCTTCCTATAACCTTGGTTCTCAGACACTTTCTTATCAGTCTGGAATGTGCACCTGGTCTTCATGTCTTTACACGTCTTAACTCCTCCAGTCGGGAGGAAAAAATGTCAAAAAGTCAAGTCCTGGGTTTGGTGAAAATTTGGATGGCTCCACAGTCGTGTGGCGCCTTCTAAATGGTGCGTGGAAAAAGAATGACGCTGGGCTTAAATGCATCGCACCTTATTAATGTAATGTTACAATTAAATCGCCGTGCAATGTGAATGTCGTGTGATGGAATGTCATTTTTTCATTCCTTAAAGCAGCAGTGAAAGCTCTTGATCACACTCTTAAGTGGTTCTCTGCCACGAAATCCAAATTGTTGTGACTAATATGCAAATGGATTCACTTTCCTGTGTTTCTGCAGCAACACAAGTCCATGAAGCCATTTTTTGCAGTCACTGTTTGCCCAAATGGCTTATAATAATAATTTGGTAGTGCATTAAGATGCTTTGTAAATCCAATCTTGCAGTGTATCTCCACAAGTTCCAACATACACAACCCATTTTATGGCCATGATACTGTTGTTTTAAACTCACCCCAAGCCTGTTGGGCTCTTTCTCTGCCGCATAAATTACAGCCCTGAGAGACTTTGGGCTCCAACTTTATCTATGAAAGGTCAGGGACTTAATGGAGGTCATGAAAGTCCCAAGGAAAGTGTTTACACAAAAGTGGTCTGGCAAAGTTTTATTACTATTTTTCTTCCCGCTTATCACTGACAATGCGTCCTTTTAAAGTTTTGACTTTTGGTTAAATTCGCCCTTGCTTATTGATTCTGATATTAAAGTCCAATTGTCAGTGTATCACGGCTTAATAAGCAAAACGCATGTTGATGTAGAAGTCCTTCTACACACACTTTTATGTTAGTTTTTTTTTTTTCCTTTCGCCATGTGATCCTCTGTTGCTTCTCTCTTCGTCCTGAAAAGTTATTGTTTATCACAAGACTCTCTGCTTCCTTCTTTTTTTAAATGTTTTCTCTTTTTCTTCCTTCTGCTCAACACGTTCAAGCTTTTTGTGCATAATTTAGAATCTTCTTTTCCATTTTACAAGTTGGCCAATTTAAATTAGGTTGTTTTATTTGAAAAGCCTGTAATTCTCTTTTTCCCTTTTCACATAATCACAAATTTCTTATCACAGAATGAACATGTTAATTCTATTTTATTTTTTATTTATTTTTTTTTCTAATCTTGACTCATTTCACTTTGACCAATTCTACCTTAAAGTGGACAAGTACACATTAATGTTATCTGTAATTTCTCATTTCTTCTCTGCTTTAATGAAAATTATAGCCCTTGCCAAATTTTTCCTGTATCATTTATATTTCTGCATTTCATTGCATCTCTGGCCTACTTTAATATAAACATGATCAACTGGAATATGAAATCTAAAATATTTATTTCTTCAATTCACCAAAAAGCAAAATCTAATTTCTATCCTCCTTCTCTCATTCAAATGACAGTCTTTAATCACTAAACTCTCTCTCTTCCTCCTCCTCACAGGGGCCTCTCCACAGTCTGCTCCTAATTTCCAAATTCACTGTAGTTTTTCCACAACCACTCAAACCTACCAATGTCTCGAATCAAAATTTAAAAAATCAAGAAACACCTATGTTTTTGCAAAAATTCCTCATGTTCACTTTCAGAAGCTTCATCCAATTTTTAAAATTTCATAACACCTACTTCTCCCTTTCTGAAGGAGACGCAAGTATACAATTAAGTAAAAACCATCATCAAAATGATATATCTTGTCTATTGAATCATGTAAATATAAATTATCTCATCACGAAACTTTTTCTGTAAATTAATCACATCCCCACAACTTGGGCTCTCATTATTCTGTAAAAATAAAACTAATTTCAATTCATGCAACCAACTCAGTGTCCTTCTGGGTCCCTCAACCACACAGGTTCTAATTCTGTTACTCTGTTCCATTTTTCCACTTGCAAATCTGACTATGGGCTTTCTCACTTGCCCTATCATTTGAAATTGATTTATTATAAGCAATCCTATCTGCACCAATGTCACATAAAAAGGGTAATTGGTGTCCCATTACCAATACGGTTATTTCAGCTCAATCATTTAATCAAAAGCCAATATCTTTTGTAAATTTAGGAGAACCTCTTCATTTAAAAACTTAGTCATGCTGAAGGCTGCTTCTTCTCAAGGCAATTTCTTGCTATCTGGCCTTCTTTTAGTGTGGTCTTCCTGTGTGGTTGACGGCAGTTTCTGGCAAAGTGTCCTGATCTGCCACAATTGTAACAAATATCATCTCCGGTGGGAAGGCGTCCTTGTCTCAGCCTCTTCCACCTTGATAAAAGACATTCTGACCTTTATTTCGATAAAAAGTGTCTATAGACCTCTGTTTCTTTTTATTTTCTATCTTCTCAGCATGGAGGGCGTGATTTACATACTCCTCCAGGGTACCTGTTGGCAGGCAAATGTAATGTTTATTCACCCACTTATGAATTTCCTCTCTTGATCCTGCATGTGAAGCATTCTTCAACTGCTGTTGAAATGCCCCATCCACATCACCATCTTCCTGCAGCCCGCTGTGGTTTTAAAACACAGCTGTCATTCTCACTTTGTATTGCCCAAATGTCTCATCTTTTCTGTTTCTTGTCACCCTCTTCTCTTTTTAAGGCTACCCTCATCCAATATTCTGTTTCCTCAAAGCCATTTGTCTTCATCTTTTTGTGGTCTTTCTTTGTCTTTGCTATGATTGATTTCTGCAATGCGGCTATTTTTCGTGTTTTTAACTGACCATTAAAACCATGTTCAGTTATCCATTTGTCTAAATACTGAATTTTATCAGGATCCTGTTTTTTGATGAACTTCCTTATCTTCACTCATCTTTTTAAACCATCCTAGACATCTGGGTTAAATTTTTTTTATTTTTCAGAAAACGCACATCAGGCTATTTCTCTCTTTTCTTTTAAGCCTATCCCGTTGTATAAGTTATTTTATTTAATTTCTAATTTAAATGAATTTATCTCCTCAAATCATCTTCTTTATTAACTTCTTTTGTAAATTTGTGAATTATTTTTCTCAATAAGATCTCGTCACTCATAAGTAGCCTTTTGTTGGTTACTAATCCTTGATTCCATTTTATCTCTACTTCATCAATCCTTTTAGCATAATTCCAGCCACTTTTATCACTCTCCCTGACATTTAGACACACAGACAGACACACAGACATATACACGGGCCCACAAAACGACACACACAGTTCTCAACACTGAACAACTACAAACAACAATAACATGTTAGTATAACAGCAACACAATCCATCTTTATCTTTTGCCCATAATAAGTCCTTTAATTCAACTAATATCTCTCATAATTATGTATGTGCAGCCCTATAGGGCCAATGCAGCCTCTGCCACAAATGCACACTGCCACTTATACACGCAGCACATTGAGGTGAGCGCTTTATTGGTTTATCTGTCTTTTTTGGGGGTTTCTCAGGATACAGGGGGCAGTTGCAACCCCCCTCCCCCTTCTTTACCTTCTTAAGATGCCCTTTATTAGTCCCACAATGGGGAAATTCGAGATTCGAACCCAGGCCTCCTGGGGAGACTGGGTCCTGAACGCGGCGCCTTAGACCACTCGGCCATCCTGGCAGCCAACAACTTTCTCTGTCATTCTCAAATACTGGTCCTGTTTATTACCCTTACTGCAGTACATGGGATAAAATACCAAATGGTATTTGTAATCCCCAATCACACCATTCATTCATTTTGCAAACAGTTTTTCCGCAAACATCCACAAGCAAAACGATCATTCCACATCTGACGTTGTGTGTGTGTGGGGTTTTTTTTTTTTTTTTCTTCAGCTTCTCTGCAAATTCTTCTCTCACTACCCTGAAACCTGATCCTTCAGGCTTGCCCCAGCCAGACCTCTTCTTTTGCTGTTGTCTGTTCTGCTACTTCTCCAAACCCACACACACACACACGCACCCCCGCACGCACACACATTCTCACTGACTCAAACTTGTTCCTTTGTTCACACACACACAGCTGCACAGCCCCCAAAACACTTCAAATAAAAACCACCGAAAATAATGCCTTATTATTCCCTGAATTTCAATGTGAAATTGTGAGTAAGACCTTCTCCTGATTGCCACTCTTTTCCATTGTCGACACCGGAGGGAACCTTTTAATTTTCGCGGAAACTTTGTCTCCCTTCTCTAGGCGGATCAATCTCTAAAATTTGCTCAGTTTATGGCCAAATTCGCTACCATCGACGCCGAGGAACAAATCAATTTGTTCACCGTGCTATCCGTGTCTAAAATTTGCTCAGTTTCAACGAGTTATGGTCAATTCGCTACCGATGAGTTATGGCCTAATTCGCTACCGATTATTTTTACATAACTCCTTGGACTAGCACGATGCAGTTTTTGTTACCGTACTGACTAAACGGTCGAGGCCCGGCCTCTGCGCGCGCTGTCTTACCCACATAAATCACCCCTTACGAATTGTGTTAATATTTTAAATTTTAAAATGGTGGCACAAAATAATTTGAAAAACAATACCTGATTTCCTCTGGATCAGCCTTGTCCTATCGGCAACCGGCATCCGGGCGGTGCGCCGTCGCAGGAACTTGGAGGCCTCGCTTTCTCAATGTTGAAGCGCTGACGTCAGATTCGATGGCGTCCAAAAGATCCAACGACGACGCCCGTCCGAGTGCGGCTGCCCGCATTCTCCACCAAATAAATGTCAGGTTTAAAACGGCCCTGACGCCTTTTTTACACTGGGAATTATTTAAATAATGATGGCTGCATGTCCAAAGTCAATCAAGCAAAGTTTTATTTTCCAATTTGCGAGTTGGTGAGAGAGAGAGAGCCGGAGGCCGAACAGGCCTGTTCGGCCTCCCACACTCCCTTCATCTGACCCCCTCCTCTGACTCTCCTCCGGACATAAAGAGACAAAGAGGGGGGCTGTCTTCTGGAATTCTAGCAGGCAGGCAGGAAACAACCAATCACAACAGACAGTTTAAAACTTCAGCTCGAAGATTCAGAAACTTGAAACCGAATGTGTGTGTGTGTGTGTGGCTGTGCTCATGTGTGCTAAATGAGTGTCTGTGTGTATACAATTATTAGTGATACAAATAGTGTATGAAACATGATTATGAATACACAAAATTGGTGACATATCCTAACAAAAATGATTCAGATGATCCATCTTCTCGAAATTTTTCACATTTGAGGATATTCAGGCCCTGAAGACGGCTGCCAACTTATTTTTGATCGCAGTGGTAGCGCCACCAACTGGTTAAAACAAATACAAATTATTTTCGTTGATTTTTTTCTCCGGGCAGGTTAACAAAATCTACCTTACATTTGCTCGGATGAGTGTTTAGGCCTTGAGGATGTCACAATACGAAAGTCTTTCGCCTTCTTCAGAGTGTCACATGATGGTGTCTTGTGGCCCGTCTTTATCAGCTGATGTTCCATGAGGGCGTGACTTACCTGTCACAAGAATGAAGGCAAGTCACGCCCCCCGCTGTCCGTTCACTCCGCCAAAATGCTGCTCCAGGTGGTAGAGAGGATGAAGGCTCCCTTGTCTCTGTTCATGGTTTTTATGCCTCGCTTGCAGATCTCAATGGCCTCTCTGATCCAGCGCTGTTGTTTATTCTCTTCGGTGCGGATGACCCTGCCCTTCTCCCGGTCCATGATGTGGTTTTCCCTTTTGCAGCGGTCAGTGATTGCTGATTTGTAATGTTCATGTTGTGCTTGTTCTTTTACTGCTCTGATTTTTTAATTTTTTTGACAGGTAAGTCACACCCTCATGGAACATCAGCTGATAAAGACGGGTCTCAAGACACCATCATGCGACACTCTGAAGAAGGCAAAAGACTCGCCGAAACATGTCAGGTAAAAAATTAACCTAAAACATAATTGTCTGCTTTTAATGAATCAGTCAAATATCAATAATAAGAAGACAAAATGAACCTAATACAAATAAATGAATGCTTAATAACTCCCCTGCACATGCTCCTAAAAATCCAAACCTTCACCTGTAAATAAAACGTCCCGACCTGAAGACATCTTAATGTTATTATTTTGTTATACACACAGTGCCGCCAAGTGGAATCAAAAAATTTTTTTTATTTTAATTTTCACGCACTGCACGGTGCCCTTTTGACGAATCCGACTGAAAATTAGTCAGAAAAGACTCTAGACAATGATCTTACTCTCTGCCGAATTTTGTGACGTTTTGGCAAAAGGCGTGGCTATTACGGTGCTGAAAAGTCCGATTGTACTCTGTGGCAACAAAAGCTCCAGCAACATGAGTCAGATGATCCTATCTTCTCGAAGTTGCACACATTTGAGGATACTTAAGCCCTGAAGACATCTACCAACTTATTTTTCATCGTAGTAGTAGCGCCACCAACTGCTAATAGCTAATACAAGTTATTTTCTTGGATGTTTTTCTCCGTGCAACTCAACAAGGTCGCCCTCATATATGCTCGGATGACTGTTTCGGGCCATGAGGACGTCATAATACGAAATTTGTCCTTTTTCATGAAAAGTTGTGGGAGTGGCATTGCACTGTTCGGCAATAAAACAACGCTGATTATGAGGTTCTAAATATGAACAACAACTCGTGAAACTTTACACACACATCAGGCCGAGCAAATTTATCAATATTTTATACGTTAGTTGTGCAGCTTTTTTGAAATGGCTCACCGTGGCCCTCGAGAAATGTTCAAAAAAGCAGCCCTGGTTGAGTGTTTCACCTCGCTTTTTGTAAATTTTATGGAGTACAGTGAACCCTCAGTTATCGCGGTTAATGGGGACCGAGACCATCCGCGAAAACTGAAAATCCGCGAAGTAGCGGCGCACCTTCAAAAATGCTTTAAAAAAATATACAATATATATAATAAATATATAAATATATATATATATATATATATATATATATATATATATATACGGGGGGAGAGAGAGAGAGAGAGAGTGAAATTCATGTTATAACAAAAAAAACAAATTATTATTAAAACTTATTATTTTTTTATTCCCCAACCATTCTTTTTGTATTTATTTAATTACTCCGACTTTTACCTGCTGGTACGCCGTCCGGTGTGCCCTGTGAAATGAAAGGTGGCATTCTTTATTTATTTATTACATTTATTCATTCATAACTGACAGCCTCGCGCTCCGCTCGTGCCCGGGCAGAAGAGGTGCTCCAATTCGGCTTAACTGTGACACACGCCCGCCCTCCTCCCCCGGAGCTTCCATTCGGTTAAACTTAGGGGCCGCTTGGCACCGCCCGTGCCCGGGGAAGGTGCTCCTCTTCGGCTTACTGTGACGCGAGCATGCCCTCCTCCTCCGGAGCTTCCATTCGGTTAAACTTAGGGGCCGCCTGGAACCGCCCGTGCCCGGGGAAGGTGCTCCTCTTCGACTTACTGTGACGCGAGCATGCCCTCCTCCTCCGGAGCTTCCATTCGGTTAAACTCAGGGGCCGCTTGGAACTGCCCGTGCCCGGGGAAGGTGCTCCTCTACGGCTTAACTGCCACGCACGCCGGCCGGAGCTCTGGTACGGTCCGAACCGCGCGAAACGTCGCCACCGATCGTGTCCGGGGGAACGTGCTCTTCTTCGTCCACTCTCCTCTTCGCCCACGCTCTTCTTCGGCGCCCGCCGGCCGTCTAACCGCTCCAGCGCCCCGTCGTGCCGCTCGGCGAAACTACAATGCCCCCGAATATTTTTTAGACCCGCGAAGCACTGAACCCGCGAAAGGTGAACCTCGAAGTAGCGAGGGTTCACTGTATGTATAAGACCAAGACCTACAAAAAAGTCTCTTGGAGCAATGAGCTAGGTTTTACAGGAAGTCGGCCATTTTGAATTTACTTAAAAGGGGGCGGGTCTCCACAATGGACTTTGTGTAGAAATTATTATTGGGGCCCGAGCAGCGACCGCGGCGAGGTCCCTATTGTTTTTGTAGAAATTATTATTACTTTTATTATTATTATTATTATTATTATTATTATTAGGGCCTGAGCAGCGACCGCTGCGAAGTCCCTATTGTTTTTGTAGAAATTATTATTATTATTATTTTTCCGATTGTTCGATCGCATTTTTGACCCCCGAAACATGCACAAAAACTCACCAAACTTGGCAGTCTCATCG
Source organism: Idiotropiscis lumnitzeri (assembly GCF_059441095.1). Taxonomy (NCBI): domain Eukaryota; kingdom Metazoa; phylum Chordata; class Actinopteri; order Syngnathiformes; family Syngnathidae; genus Idiotropiscis; species Idiotropiscis lumnitzeri. Next base: position 960,952 of record NW_028283572.1, read on the forward strand.
GGCATGGCGAAAAATTTGATATTTTTTAACGTCTAATATGAACAGGAAGTGAGTTATGAATTTTTGAAAGTCCGACTTTTGCCCTTTTTTGCATGTTTACAGGGGTCATTCTTTTGCACCTTGATCCTAAAGGCTTCATCTGATTGCCTTAAAGTTCTGTCTGGAGCATCTGAAGACCTGGCACAAACACTGGGGCTAAAATTTTTTGTTTCCGAAATACTATATGACGGGGGCGGGGCATCAAAGTTTTCACTTAAGATTTCCTTCGCCGCAATGGACAAAATGCTTAATAACTCTCCTGCACATGCTGCTAAAAATCCAAAACTTCTTATTCCATTCTTATTTATTCATCTAATTTATATATTTGTCTGTATTACAGTTGTATTGCACTGGAGAGGGGAGCCCTCTAATCTCGTTGCACACTTGTGTACAATGACAATAAAGGGATTTCTATTTCTATTCTATTCATGTACATAAAGAGTCTGTACCTGAAGACATCTATATGTTTATATTCAGTTATACACCTTGCGCCAATCAATATCATTTTTACATTTTGACGTACTGCACGGTGCCCTTTTAACGAATCTGATTGAAAATTGGCTAGAAAAGACTCAAGACATTGATCTTACTCTATCCCTATTTTTGTGACTTTCCTTCGAAGGGCGTGGCTATTACGGTGCCGCAGAGTCTGATTATTCTCCGTGGCAACAAAAGTTCCTGCAAAATGATTCAGATGATCCATCTTCTCGAAATTTTTCACATTTGAGGATATTCAGGCCCTGAAGACGGCTGCCAACTTATTTTTGATCGCAGTGGTAGCGCCACCAACTGGTTAAAACAAATACAAATTATTTTCGTTGATTTTTTTCTCCGGGCAGGTTAACAAAATCTACCTTACATTTGCTCGGATGAGTGTTTAGGCCTTGAGGATGTCACAATACGAAAGTCTTTTGCCTTCTTCAGAGTGTCACATGATGGTGTCTTGTGGCCCGTCTTTATCAGCTGATGTTCCATGAGGGCGTGACTTACCTGTCACAAGAACGAAGGCAAGTCACGCCCCCGCTGTCCGTTCACTCCGCCAAAATGCTGCTCCAGGTGGTAGAGAGGATGAAGGCTCCCTTGTCTCTGTTCATGGTTTTTATGCCTCGCTTGCAGATCTCAATGGCCTCTCTGATCCAGCGCTGTTGTTTGTTCTCTTCGGTGCGGATGACCCTGCCCTTCTCCCGGTCCATGATGTGGTTTTCCCTTTTGCAGTGGTCAGTGATTGCTGATTTGTAATGTTCATGTTGTGCTTGTTCTTTTACTGCTCTGATTTTTCATTTTTTTGACAGGTAAGTCACACCCTCATGGAACATCAGCTGATAAAGACGGGTCTCAAGACACCATCATGCGACACTCTGAAGAAGGCGAAAGACTCGCCGAAACATGTCAGGTAAAAAATTAACCTAAAACATAATTGTCTGCTTTTAATGAATCAGTCAAATATCAATAATAAGAAGACAAAATGAACCTAATACAAATAAATGAATGCTTAATAACTCCCCTGCACATGCTCCTAAAAATCCAAACCTTCACCTGTAAATAAAACGTCCCGACCTGAAGACATCTTAATGCTATTATTTTGTTATACACACAGTGCCGCCAAGTGGAATCAAAAATTTGTTTTTATTTTAATTTTCACGTACTGCACGGTGCCCTTTTGACGAATCCGACTGAAAATTAGTCAGAAAAGACTCAAGACAATGATCTTACTCTCTGCCGAATTTTGTGACGTTTTGGCAAAAGGCGTGGCTATTAAGGTGCTGAAAAGTCCGATTGTACTTTGTGGCAACAAAAGCTCCGGCAACATGACTCAGATGATCCTATCTTCTCGAAGTTGTACACATTTGAGGATACTTCAGCCCTGAAGACATCTACCAACTTATTTTACATCGTAGTAGTAGCGCCACCAACTGGTAAAAGCTAATACAAGTTATTTTCTTGGATGTTTTTCTCCGTGCAACTCAACAAGGTCGCCCTCATATATGCTCGGATGACTGTTTCGGCCATGAGGATGTCACAATACGAAATTCGTGATTTTTCGTGAAAAGTTGTGGGAGTGGCATTGCACTGTTCGGCAATAAAACAAAGCTGATTATGAGGTTCTAAATATGAACGACAACTCGTAAAACTTTACACACACATCAGGCTGAGCAAATTTATCAATATTTTATAAGTTAGTTGTGCAGCTTTTTTGAAATGGCTCGCCATGGCCCTCGAGAAATGTTAAAAAAAAGCAGCTCTGGTTGAGTGTTTCACCTCGCTTTTTGTAAATTTTATGGAGTACAGTGAACCCTCGGTTATCGCGGTTAATGGGGACCGAGACCACCCGCGAAAACTGAAAATCCGCGAAGTAGCGGCGCACCTTCAAAAATGCTTAAAAAAAATATACAATATATATAATAAATATATAAATATATATATATATATATATATATATATATATAAATATATATACGGGGAGAGAGAGAGTGAAATTCATGTTATAACAAAAAAACCAAATTATTATTAAAACGTATTATTTTTTTATTCCCCAGCCATTCTTTTTGTATTTATTTAATTACTCCGACTTTTACCTGCTGGTACGCCGTCCGGTGTGCCCTGTGAAATGAAAGGTGGCATTCTTTATTTATTTATTCATTTATTCATTCATAACTGACAGCCTCGCGCTCCGCTCGTGCCCGGGCAGAAGAGGTGCTCCAATTTGGCTTAACTGTGACACACGCCCGTCCTCCTCCCCCGGAGCTTCCATTCGGTTAAACTTAGGGGCCGCTTGGCACCGCCCGTGCCCGGGGAAGGTGCTCCTCTTCGGCTTACTGTGACGCGAGCATGCCCTCCTCCTCCGGAGCTTCCATTCGGTTAAACTTAGGGGCCGCTTGGAACCGCCCGTGCCCGGGGAAGGTGCTCCTCTTCGGCTTACTGTGACGCGAGCATGCCCTCCTCCTCCGGAGCTTCCATTCGGTTAAACTTAGGGGCCGCTTGGAACCGCCCGTGCCCGGGGAAGGTGCTCCTCTTCGGCTTACTGTGACGCGAGCATGCCCTCCTCCTCCGGAGCTTCCATTCGGTTAAACTTAGGGGCCGCTTGGCACCGCCCGTGCCCGGGGAAGGTGCTCCTCTACGGCTTAACTGCCACGCACGCTGGCCGGAGCTCTGGTACGGTCCGAACCGCGCGAAACGTCGCCACCGATCGTGTCCGGGGGAACGTGCTCTTCTTCGTCCACTCTCCTCTTCGCCCACGCTCTTCTTCGGCGCACGCCGGCCGTCTAACCGCTCCAGCGCCCCGTCGTGCCGCTCGGCGAAACTACAATGCCCCCGAATATTTTTTAGACCCGCGAAGCACTGAACCCGCGAAAGGTGAACCGCGAAGTAGCGAGGGTTCACTGTATGTATAAGACCAAGACCTACAAAAAAGTCTCTTGGAGCAATGAGCTAGGTTTTACAGGAAGTCGGCCATTTTGAATTTACTTAAAAGGGGGCGGGTCACCACAATGGACTTTGTGTAGAAATTATTATTGGGGCCCGAGCAGCGACCGCGGCGAGGTCCCTATTGTTTTTGTAGAAAATATTATTACTTTTATTATAATTATTATTATTATTATTAGGGCCTGAGCAGCGACCGCTGCGAAGTCCCTATTGTTTTTGTAGAAATTATTATTATTATTATTTTTCCGATTGTTCGATCGCATTTTTGACCCCCGAAACATGCACAAAAACTCACCAAAGTTGGCAGTCTCATCGGGCATGGCGAAAAATTTGATATTTTAATGTCTAATATGAACAAGAAGTGAGTTATGAATTTTTGAAAGTCCGACTTTTGCCCTTTTTTGCATGTTTACAGGGGTCATTCTTTTGCACCCTGATCCTAAAGGCTTCATCTGATTGCCTTAAAATTCTGTCTGTAGCTTCTGAAGACCTGGGACAAACACTGGGGCTAATATTTTTTGTTTCCGAAATACTATATGACGGGGGCGGGGCATCAAAGTTTTCACTTAAGATTTCCTTCGCCGCAATGGACAAAATGCTTAATAACTCTCCTGCACATGCTGCTAAAAATCCAAAACTTCACATGTACATAAAGAGTCTGTACCTGAAGACATCTATATGTTTATATTCAGTTATACACCTTGCGCCAATCAATATCATTTTTTACATTTTGACGTACTGCACGGTGCCCTTTTAACGAATCTGATTGAAAATTGGCTAGAAAAGACTCAAGACATTGATCTTACTCTATCCCTATTTTTGTGACTTTCCTTCGAAGGGCGTGGCTATTACGGTGCCGCAGAGTCTGATTATTCTCCGTGGCAACAAAAGTTCCTGCAAAATGATTCAGATGATCCATCTTCTCGAAATTTTTCACATTTGAGGATATTCAGGCCCTGAAGACGGCTGCCAACTTATTTTTGATCGCAGTGGTAGCGCCACCAACTGGTTAAAACAAATACAAATTATTTTCGTTGATTTTTTTCTCCGGGCAGGTTAACAAAATCTACCTTACATTTGCTCGGATGAGTGTTTAGGCCTTGAGGATGTCACAATACGAAAGTCTTTCGCCTTCTTCAGAGTGTCACATGATGGTGTCTTGTGGCCCGTCTTTATCAGCTGATGTTCCATGAGGGCGTGACTTACCTGTCACAAGAATGAAGGCAAGTCACGCCCCCCGCTGTCCGTTCACTCCGCCAAAATGCTGCTCCAGGTGGTAGAGAGGATGAAGGCTCCCTTGTCTCTGTTCATGGTTTTTATGCCTCGCTTGCAGATCTCAATGGCCTCTCTGATCCAGCGCTGTTGTTTATTCTCTTCGGTGCGGATGACCCTGCCCTTCTCCCGGTCCATGATGTGGTTTTCCCTTTTGCAGCGGTCAGTGATTGCTGATTTGTAATGTTCATGTTGTGCTTGTTCTTTTACTGCTCTGATTTTTTAATTTTTTTGACAGGTAAGTCACACCCTCATGGAACATCAGCTGATAAAGACGGGTCTCAAGACACCATCATGCGACACTCTGAAGAAGGCAAAAGACTCGCCGAAACATGTCAGGTAAAAAATTAACCTAAAACATAATTGTCTGCTTTTAATGAATCAGTCAAATATCAATAATAAGAAGACAAAATGAACCTAATACAAATAAATGAATGCTTAATAACTCCCCTGCACATGCTCCTAAAAATCCAAACCTTCACCTGTAAATAAAACGTCCCGACCTGAAGACATCTTAATGTTATTATTTTGTTATACACACAGCGCCGCCAAGTGGAATCAAAAATTTGTTTTTATTTTAATTTTCACGTACTGCACGGTGCCCTTTTGACGAATCCGACTGAAAATTAGTCAGAAAAGACTCAAGACAATGATCTTACTCTCTGCCGAATTTTGTGACGTTTTGGCAAAAGGCGTGGCTATTACGGTGCTGAAAAGTCCGATTGTACTCTGTGGCAACAAAAGCTCCGGCAACATGACTCAGATGATCCTATCTTCTCGAAGTTGTACACATTTGAGGATACTTCAGCCCTGAAGACATCTACCGACTTATTTTTCATCGTAGTAGTAGCGCCACCAACTGGTAAAAGCTAATACAAGTTATTTTCTTGGATGTTTTTCTCCGTGCAACTCAACAAGGTCGCCCTCATATATGCTCGGATGACTGTTTCGGCCATGAGGATGTCACAATACGAAATTAGTCCTTTTTCGTGAAAAGTTGTGGGAGTGGCATTGCACTGTTCGGCAATAAAACAACGCTGATTATGAGGTTCTAAATATGAACGACAACTCGTGAAACTTTACACACACATCAGGCCGAGCAAATTTATCAATATTTTATACGTTAGTTGTGCAGCTTTTTTTAAATGGCTCGCCATGGCCCTTGAGAAATGTTCAAAAAAGCAGCCCTGATTGAGTGTTTCACCTCGCTTTTTGTAAATTTTATGGAGTACAGTGAACCCTCGGTTATCGCGGTTAATGGGGACCGAGACCACCCGCGAAAACTGAAAATCCGCGAAGTAGCGGCGCACCTTCAAAAATGCTTAAAAAAAATATACAATATATATAATAAATATATATATAAATATATATATATATATATATATATATATATATATATATATATATATATATATACGGGGAGAGAGAGAGTGAAATTCATGTTATAACAAAAAAACCAAATTATTATTAAAACGTATTATTTTTTTATTCCCCAGCCATTCTTTTTGTATTTATTTAATTACTCCGACTTTTACCTGCTGGTACGCCGTCCGGTGTGCCCTGTGAAATGAAAGGTGGCATTCTTTATTTATTTATTCATTTATTCATTCATCACTGACAGCCTCGCGCTCCGCTCGTGCCCGGGCGGAAGAGGTGCTCCAATTCGGCTTAACTGTGACACACGCCCGCCCTCCTCCCCCGGAACTTCCATTCGGTTAAACTTAGGGGCCGCTTGGCACCGCCCGTGCCCGGGGAAGGTGCTCCTCTTCGGCTTACTGTGACGCGAGAATGCCCTCCTCCTCCGGAGCTTCCATTCAGTTAAACTTAGGGGCCGCTTGGAACCGCCCGTGCCCGGGGAAGGTGCTCCTCTTCGGCTTACTGTGACGCGAGCATGCCCTCCTCCTCCGGAGCTTCCATTCGGTTAAACTTAGGGGCCGCTTGGAACCGCCCGTGCCCGGGGAAGGTGCTCCTCTTCGGCTTACTGTGACGCGAGCATGCCCTCCTCCTCCGGAGCTTCCATTCGGTTAAACTTAGGGGCCGCTTGGCACCGCCCGTGCCCGGGGAAGGTGCTCCTCTACGGCTTAACTGCCACGCACGCCGGCCGGAGCTCTGGTACGGTCCGAACCGCGCGAAACGTCGCCACCGATCGTGTCCGGGAGAACGTGCTCTTCTTCGTCCACTCTCCTCTTCGCCCACGCTCTTCTTCGGCGCACGCCGGCCGTCTAACCGCTCCAGCGCCCCGTCGTGCCGCTCGGCGAAACTACAATGCCCCCGAATATTTTTTAGACCCGCGAAGCACTGAACCCGCGAAAGGTGAACCGCGAAGTAGCGAGGGTTCACTGTATGTATAAGACCAAGACCTACAAAAAAGTCTCTTGGAGCAATGAGCTAGGTTTTACAGGAAGTCGGCCATTTTGAATTTACTTAAAAGGGGGCGGGTCACCACAATGGACTTTGTGTAGAAATTATTATTGGGGCCCGAGCAGCGACGGCGGCGAGGTCCCTATTGTTTTTGTAGAAATTATTATTAGGGCCTGAGCAGCGACCGCTCCGAGGTCCCCATTGTTTTTGTGGAAATTATTATTATTTTTATTATTATTATTATTAGGGCCCGAGCAGTGACCGCTGCGAGGTCCCTATTGTTTTTCTAGAAATTGTTATTAGGGCCCGAGCTGCGACGGCTGCGAGGTCCCTATTGTTTTTGTAGAAAATATTATTACTTTTATTATTATTAATATTATTATTATTATTATTTGGGCCTGAGCAGCGACCGCTGCGAAGTCCCTATTGTTTTTGTAGAAATTATTATTATTATTATTTTTCCGATTGTTCGATCGCATTTTTGACCCCCGAAACATGCACAAAAACTCACCAAACTTGGCAGTCTCATCGGGCATGGCGAAAAATTTGATATTTTAACGTCTAATATGAACAGGAAGTGAGTTATGAATTTTTGAAAGTCCGACTTTTGCCCTTTTTTGCATGTTTACAGGGGTCATTCTTTTGCACCCTGATCCTAAAGGCTTCATCTGATTGCCTTAAAATTCTGTCTGTAGCATCTGAAGACCTGGGACAAACACTGGGGCTAAAATTTTTTGTTTCCGAAATACTATATGACGGGGGCGGGGCTTCAAAGTTTTCACTTAAGATTTCCTTCGCCGCAATGGACAAAATGCTTAATAACTCTCCTGCACATGCTGCTAAAAATCCAAAACTTCACATGTACATAAAAAGTCTGTACCTGAAGACATCTATATGTTTATATTCAGTTATACACCTTGCGCCAATCAATATCATTTTTTACATTTTGACGTACTGCACGGTGCCCTTTTAACGAATCTGATTGAAAATTGGCTAGAAAAGACTCAAGACATTGATCTTACTCTATCCCTATTTTTGTGACTTTCCTTCGAAGGGCGTGGCTATTACGGTGCCGCAGAGTCTGATTATTCTCCGTGGCAACAAAAGTTCCTGCAAAATGATTCAGATGATCCATCTTCTCGAAATTTTTCACATTTGAGGATATTCAGGCCCTGAAGACGGCTGCCAACTTATTTTTGATCGCAGTGGTAGCGCCACCAACTGGTTAAAACAAATACAAATTATTTTCGTTGATGTTTTTCTCCGGGCAGGTGAACAAAATCTACCTTATATTTGCTCGGATGAGTGTTTAGGCCTTGAGCATGTCACAATACGAAAGTCTTTCGCCTTCTTCAGAGTGTCACATGATGCTGTCTTGTGACCCGTCTTTATCAGCTGATGTTCCATGAGGGCGTGACTTACCTGTCACAAGAATGAAGGCAAGTCACGCCCCCCGCTGTCCGTTCACTCCGCCAAGATGCTGGTCCAGGTGGTAGAGAGGATGAAGGCTCCCTTGTCTCTGTTCATGGTTTTTATGCCTCGCTTGCAGATCTCAATGGCCTCTCTGATCCAGCGCTGTTGTTTGTTCTCTTCTGTGCGGATGACCCTGCCCTTCTCCCGGTCCATGATGTGGTTTTCCCTTTTGCAGTGGTCAGTGATTGCTGATTTGTAATGTTCATGTTGTGCTTGTTCTTTTACTGCTCTGATTTTTTTTCATTTTTTTGACAGGTAAGTCACACCCTCATGGAACATCAGCTCAAGACACCATCATGCGACACTCTGAAGAAGGCGAAAGACTCGCCGAAACATGTCAGGTAAAAAATTAACCTAAAACATAATTGTCTGCTTTTAATGAATCAGTCAAATATCAATAATAAGAAGACAAAATGAACCTAATACAAATAAATGAATGCTTAATAACTCCCCTGCACATGCTCCTAAAAATCCAAACCTTCACCTGTAAATAAAACGTCCCGACCTGAAGACATCGTAATGTTATTATTTTGTTATACACACAGTGCCGCCAAGTGGAATCAAAAATTTGTTTTTATTTTAATTTTCACGTACTGCACGGTGCCCTTTTGACGAATCCGACTGAAAATGAGTCAGAAAAGACTCAAGACAATGATCTTACTCTCTGCCGAATTTTGTGGCGTTTTGGCAAAAGGCGTGGCTATTAAGGTGCTGAAAAGTCCGATTGTACTCTGTGGCAACAAAAGCTCCGGCAACATGACTCAGATGATCTTATCTTCTCGAAGTTGTACACATTTGAGGATACTTCAGCCCTGAAGACATCTACCAACTTATTTTACATCGTAGTAGTAGCGCCACCAACTGGTAAAAGCTAATACAAGTTATTTTCTTGGATGTTTTTCTCCGTGCAACTCAACAAGGTCGCCCTCATATATGCTCGGATGACTGTTTCGGCCATGAGGATGTCACAATACGAAATTCGTCCTTTTTCGTGAAAAGTTGTGGGAGTGGCATTGCACTGTTCGGCAATAAAACAAAGCTGATTATGAGGTTCTAAATATGAACGACAACTCGTAAAACTTTACACACACATCAGGCCGAGCAAATTTATCAATATTTTATACGTTAGTTGTGCAGCTTTTTTGAAATGGCTCGCCATGGCCCTCGAGAAATGTTAAAAAAAGCAGCTCTGGTTGAGTGTTTCACCTCGCTTTTTGTAAATTTTATGGAGTACAGTGAACCCTCGGTTATCGCGGTTAATGGGGACCGAGACCACCCGCGAAAACTGAAAATCCGCGAAGTAGCGGCGCACCTTCAAAAATGCTTAAAAAAAATATACAATAAATATAATAAATATATATATATATATATATATATATATATATATATATATATATATATATATATATATATATATATATATATATATATACGGGGAGAGAGAGAGTGAAATTCATGTTATAACAAAAAAACCAAATTATTATTAAAACGTATTATTTTTTTATTCCCCAGCCATTCTTTTAGTATTTATTTAATTACTCCGACTTTTACCTGCTGGTACGCCGTCCGGTGTGCCCTGTGAAATGAAAGGTGGCATTCTTTATTTATTTATTCATTTATTCATTCATAACTGACAGCCTCGCGCTCCGCTCGTGCCCGGGCAGAAGAGGTGCTCCAATTTGGCTTAACTGTGACACACGCCCGCCCTCCTCCCCCGGAGCTTCCATTCGGTTAAACTTAGGGGCCGCTTGGCACCGCCCGTGCCCGGGGAAGGTGCTCCTCTTCGGCTTACTGTGACGCGAGCATGCCCTCCTCCTCCGGAGCTTCCATTCGGTTAAACTTAGGGGCCGCTTGGAACCGCCCGTGCCCGGGGAAGGTGCTCCTCTACAGCTTAACTGCCACGCACGCCGGCCGGAGCTCTGGTACGGTCCGAACCGCGCGAAACGTCGCCACCGATCGTGTCCGGGGGAACGTGCTCTTCTTCGTCCACTCTCCTCTTCGCCCACGCTCTTCTTCGGCGCACGGCGGCCGTCTAACCGCTCCAGCGCCCCGTCGTGCCGCTCGGCGAAACTACAATGCCCCCGAATATTTTTTAGACCCGCGAAGCACTGAACCCGCGAAAGGTGAACCGCGAAGTAGCGAGGGTTCACTGTATGTATAAGACCAAGACCTACAAAAAAGTCTCTTGGAGCAATGAGCTAGGTTTTACAGGAAGTCGGCCATTTTGAATTTACTTAAAAGGGGGCGGGTCACCACAATGGACTTTGTGTAGAAATTATTATTGGGGCCCGAGCACCGACCGCGGCGAGGTCCCTATTGTTTTTGTAGAAAACATTATTACTTTTATTATTATTATTATTATTATTATTAGGGCCTGAGCAGCGACCGCTGCGAAGTCCCTATTGTTTTTGTAGAAATTATTATTATTATTATTTTTCCGATTGTTCGATCGCATTTTTGACCCCCGAAACATGCACAAAAACTAACCAAACTTGGCAGTCTCATCGGGCATGGCGAAAAATTTGATATTTTAACGTCTAATATGAACAGGAAGTGAGTTATGAATTTTTGAAAGTCCGACTTTTGCCCTTTTTTGCATGTTTACAGGGGTCATTCTTTTGCACCCTGATCCTAAAGGCTTCATCTGATTGCCTTAAAATTCTGTCTGTAGCATCTGAAGACCTGGGACAAACACTGGGGCTAAAAGTTTTTGTTTCCGAAATACTATATGACGGGGGCGGGGCTTCAAAGTTTTCACTTAAGATTTCCTTCGCCGCAATGGACAAAATGCTTAATAACTCTCCTGCACATGCTGCTAAAAATCCAAAACTTCACATGTACATAAAGAGTCTGTACCTGAAGACATCTATATGTTTATATTCAGTTATACACCTTGCGCCAATCAATATCATTTTTTACATTTTGACGTACTGCATGGTGCCCTTTTAACGAATCCGATTGAAAATTGGCTAGAAAAGACTCAAGACATTGATCTTACTCTATCCCTATTTTTGTGACTTTCCTTCGAAGGGCGTGGCTATTGCGGTGCCGCAGAGTCTGATTATTCTCCGTGGCAACAAAAGTTCCTGCAAAATGATTCAGATGATCCATCTTCTCGAAATTTTTCACATTTGAGGATATTCAGGCCCTGAAGACGGCTGCCAACTTATTTTTGATCGCAGTGGTAGCGCCACCAACTGGTTAAAACAAATACAAATTATTTTCGTTGATGTTTTTCTCCGGGCAGGTGAACAAAATCTACCTTATATTTGCTCGGATGAGTGTTTAGGCCTTGAGCATGTCACAATACAAAAGTCTTTCGCCTTCTTCAGAGTGTCACATGATGCTGTCTTGTGACCCGTCTTTATCAGCTGATGTTCCATGAGGGCGTGACTTACCTGTCACAAGAATGAAGGCAAGTCACGCCCCCCGCTGTCCGTTCACTCCGCCAAGATGCTGGTCCAGGTGGTAGAGAGGATGAAGGCTCCCTTGTCTCTGTTCATGGTTTTTATGCCTCGCTTGCAGATCTCAATGGCCTCTCTGATCCAGCGCTGTTGTTTGTTCTCTTCTGTGCGGATGACCCTGCCCTTCTCCCGGTCCATGATGTGGTTTTCCCTTTTGCAGTGGTCAGTGATTGCTGATTTGTAATGTTCATGTTGTGCTTGTTCTTTTACTGCTCTGATTTTTTCATTTTTTTGACAGGTAAGTCACACCCTCATGGAACATCAGCTGATAAAGACGGGTCTCAAGACACCATCATGCGACACTCTGAAGAAGGCGAAAGACTCGCCGAAACATGTCAGGTAAAAAATTAACCTAAAACATAATTGTCTGCTTTTAATGAATCAGTCAAATATCAATAATAAGAAGACAAAATGAACCTAATACAAATAAATGAATGCTTAATAACTCCCCTGCACATGCTCCTAAAAATCCAAACCTTCACCTGTAAATAAAACGTCCCGACCTGAAGACATCTTAATGTTATTATTTTGTTATACACACAGTGCCGCCAAGTGGAATAAAAATTTTTTTTTTATTTTAATTTTCACGTACTGCACGGTGCCCTTTTGACGAATCCGACTGAAAATTAGTCAGAAAAGACTCAAGACAATGATCTTACTCTCTGCCGAATTTTGTGACGTTTTGGCAAAAGGCGTGGCTATTAAGGTGCTGAAAAGTCCGATTGTACTCTGTGGCAACAAAAGCTCCGGCAACATGACTCAGATGATCCTATCTTCTCGAAGTTGTACACATTTGAGGATACTTCAGCCCTGAAGACATCTACCAACTTATTTTACATTGTAGTAGTAGCGCCACCAACTGGTAAAAGCTAATACAAGTTATTTTCTTGGATGTTTTTCTCCGTGCAACTCAACAAGGTCGCCCTCATATATGCTCGGATGACTGTTTCGGCCATGAGGATGTCACAATACGAAATTTGTGATTTTTCGTGAAAGTTGTGGGAGTGGCATTGCACTGTTCGGCAATAAAACAAAGCTGAATATGAGGTTCTAAATATGAACGACAACTCGTAAAACTTTACACACACATCAGGCCGAGCAAATTTATCAATATTTTATACGTTAGTTGTGCAGCTTTTTTGAAATGGCTCGCCATGGCCCTCGAGAAATGTTAAAAAAAAGCAGCTCTGGTTGAGTGTTTCACCTCGCTTTTTGTAAATTTAATGGAGTACAGTGAACCCTCGGTTATCGCGGTTAATGGGGACCGAGACCACCCGCGAAAACTGAAAATCCGCGAAGTAGCGGCGCACCTTAAAAAATGCTTAAAAAAAATATACAATATATACAATAAATATATAATATATATATATATATATATATATATATATATATATATATACGGGGAGAGAGAGAGTGAAATTCATGTTATAACAAAAAAACCAAATTATTATTAAAACGTATTATTTTTTTATTCCCCAGCCATTCTTTTTGTATTTATTTAATTACTCCGACTTTTACCTGCTGGTACGCCGTCCGGTGTGCCCTGTGAAATGAAAGGTGGCATTCTTTATTTATTTATTCATTTATTCATTCATAACTGACAGCCTCGCGCTCCGCTCGTGCCCGGGCAGAAGAGGTGCTCCAATTTGGCTTAACTGTGACACACGCCCGTCCTCCTCCCCCGGAGATTCCATTCGGTTAAACTTAGGGGCCGCTTGGCACCGCCCGTGCCCGGGGAAGGTGCTCCTCTTCGGCTTACTGTGACGCGAGCATGCCCTCCTCCTCCGGAGCTTCCATTCGGTTAAACTTAGGGGCCGCTTGGAACCGCCCGTGCCCGGGGAAGGTGCTCCTCTACGGCTTAACTGCCACGCACGCCGGCCGGAGCTCGGGTACGGTCCGAACCGCGCGAAACGTCGCCACCGATCGTGTCCGGGGGAACGTGCTCTTCTTCGTCCACTCTCCTCTTCGCCCACGCTCTTCTTCGGCGCACGCCGGCCGTCTAACCGCTCCAGCGCCCCGTCGTGCCGCTCGGCGAAACTACAATGCCCCCGAATATTTTTTAGACCCGCGAAGCACTGAACCCGCGAAAGGTGAACCGCGAAGTAGCGAGGGTTCACTGTATGTATAAGACCAAGACCTACAAAAAAGTCTCTTGGAGCAATGAGCTAGGTTTTACAGGAAGTCGGCCATTTTGAATTTACTTAAAAGGGGGCGGGTCACCACAATGGACTTTGTGTAGAAATTATTATTGGGGCCCGAGCAGCGACCGCGGCGAGGTCCCTATTGTTTTTGTAGAAAATATTATTACTTTTATTATTATTTATTATTATTATTATTATTAGGGCCTGAGCAGCGACCGCTGCGAAGTCCCTATTGTTTTTGTAGAAATTATTATTATTATTATTTTTCCGATTGTTCGATCGCATTTTTGACCCCCGAAACATGCACAAAAACTCACCAAACTTGGCAGTCTCATCGGGCATGACGAAAAATTTGATATTTTAACGTCTAATATGAACAGGAATTGAGTTATGAATTTTTGAAAGTCCGACTTTTGCCCTTTTTTGCATGTTTACAGGGGTCATTCTTTTGCACCCTGATCTAAAGGCTTCATCTGATTGCCTTAAAATTCTGTCTGTAGCATCTGAAGACCTGGCACAAACACTGGGGCTAAAATTTTTTGTTTCCGAAATACTATATGACGGGGGCGGGGCATCAAAGTTTTCACTTAAGATTTCCTTCGCCGCAATGGACAAAATGCTTAATAACTCTCCTGCACATGCTGCTAAAAATCCAAAACTTCACATGTACATAAAGAGTCTGTACCTGAAGACATCTATATGTTTATATTCAGTTATACACCTTGCGCCAATCAATATCATTTTTTACATTTTGACGTACTGCACGGTGCCCTTTTAACGAATCTGATTGAAAATTGGCTAGAAAAGACTCAAGACATTGATCTTACTCTATCCCTATTTTTGTGACTTTCCTTCGAAGGGCGTGGCTATTACGGTGCCGCAGAGTCTGATTATTCTCCGTGGCAACAAAAGTTCCTGCAAAATGATTCAGATGATCCATCTTCTCGAAATTTTTCACATTTGAGGATATTCAGGCCCTGAAGACGGCTGCCAACTTATTTTTGATCGCAGTGGTAGCGCCACCAACTGGTTAAAACAAATACAAATTATTTTCGTTGATTTTTTTCTCCGGGCAGGTTAACAAAATCTACCTTACATTTGCTCGGATGAGTGTTTAGGCCTTGAGGATGTCACAATACGAAAGTCTTTTGCCTTCTTCAGAGTGTCACATGATGGTGTCTTGTGGCCCGTCTTTATCAGCTGATGTTCCATGAGGGCGTGACTTACCTGTCACAAGAACGAAGGCAAGTCACGCCCCCGCTGTCCGTTCACTCCGCCAAAATGCTGCTCCAGGTGGTAGAGAGGATGAAGGCTCCCTTGTCTCTGTTCATGGTTTTTATGCCTCGCTTGCAGATCTCAATGGCCTCTCTGATCCAGCGCTGTTGTTTGTTCTCTTCGGTGCGGATGACCCTGCCCTTCTCCCGGTCCATGATGTGGTTTTCCCTTTTGCAGTGGTCAGTGATTGCTGATTTGTAATGTTCATGTTGTGCTTGTTCTTTTACTGCTCTGATTTTTCATTTTTTTGACAGGTAAGTCACACCCTCATGGAACATCAGCTGATAAAGACGGGTCTCAAGACACCATCATGCGACACTCTGAAGAAGGCGAAAGACTCGCCGAAACATGTCAGGTAAAAAATTAACCTAAAACATAATTGTCTGCTTTTAATGAATCAGTCAAATATCAATAATAAGAAGACAAAATGAACCTAATACAAATAAATGAATGCTTAATAACTCCCCTGCACATGCTCCTAAAAATCCAAACCTTCACCTGTAAATAAAACGTCCCGACCTGAAGACATCTTAATGCTATTATTTTGTTATACACACAGTGCCGCCAAGTGGAATCAAAAATTTGTTTTTATTTTAATTTTCACGTACTGCACGGTGCCCTTTTGACGAATCCGACTGAAAATTAGTCAGAAAAGACTCAAGACAATGATCTTACTCTCTGCCGAATTTTGTGACGTTTTGGCAAAAGGCGTGGCTATTAAGGTGCTGAAAAGTCCGATTGTACTTTGTGGCAACAAAAGCTCCGGCAACATGACTCAGATGATCCTATCTTCTCGAAGTTGTACACATTTGAGGATACTTCAGCCCTGAAGACATCTACCAACTTATTTTACATCGTAGTAGTAGCGCCACCAACTGGTAAAAGCTAATACAAGTTATTTTCTTGGATGTTTTTCTCCGTGCAACTCAACAAGGTCGCCCTCATATATGCTCGGATGACTGTTTCGGCCATGAGGATGTCACAATACGAAATTCGTGATTTTTCGTGAAAAGTTGTGGGAGTGGCATTGCACTGTTCGGCAATAAAACAAAGCTGATTATGAGGTTCTAAATATGAACGACAACTCGTAAAACTTTACACACACATCAGGCCGAGCAAATTTATCAATATTTTATAAGTTAGTTGTGCAGCTTTTTTGAAATGGCTCGCCATGGCCCTCGAGAAATGTTAAAAAAAAGCAGCTCTGGTTGAGTGTTTCACCTCGCTTTTTGTAAATTTTATGGAGTACAGTGAACCCTCGGTTATCGCGGTTAATGGGGACCGAGACCACCCGCGAAAACTGAAAATCCGCGAAGTAGCGGCGCACCTTCAAAAATGCTTAAAAAAAATATACAATATATATAATAAATATATAAATATATATATATATATATATATATATATATATAAATATATATACGGGGAGAGAGAGAGTGAAATTCATGTTATAACAAAAAAACCAAATTATTATTAAAACGTATTATTTTTTTATTCCCCAGCCATTCTTTTTGTATTTATTTAATTACTCCGACTTTTACCTGCTGGTACGCCGTCCGGTGTGCCCTGTGAAATGAAAGGTGGCATTCTTTATTTATTTATTCATTTATTCATTCATAACTGACAGCCTCGCGCTCCGCTCGTGCCCGGGCAGAAGAGGTGCTCCAATTTGGCTTAACTGTGACACACGCCCGTCCTCCTCCCCCGGAGCTTCCATTCGGTTAAACTTAGGGGCCGCTTGGCACCGCCTGTGCCCGGGGAAGGTGCTCCTCTTCGGCTTACTGTGACGCGAGCATGCCCTCCTCCTCCGGAGCTTCCATTCGGTTAAACTTAGGGGCCGCTTGGAACCGCCCGTGCCCGGGGAAGGTGCTCCTCTTCGGCTTACTGTGACGCGAGCATGCCCTCCTCCTCCGGAGCTTCCATTCGGTTAAACTTAGGGGCCGCTTGGAACCGCCCGTGCCCGGGGAAGGTGCTCCTCTTCGGCTTACTGTGACGCGAGCATGCCCTCCTCCTCCGGAGCTTCCATTCGGTTAAACTTAGGGGCCGCTTGGCACCGCCCGTGCCCGGGGAAGGTGCTCCTCTACGGCTTAACTGCCACGCACGCTGGCCGGAGCTCTGGTACGGTCCGAACCGCGCGAAACGTCGCCACCGATCGTGTCCGGGGGAACGTGCTCTTCTTCGTCCACTCTCCTCTTCGCCCACGCTCTTCTTCGGCGCACGCCGGCCGTCTAACCGCTCCAGCGCCCCGTCGTGCCGCTCGGCGAAACTACAATGCCCCCGAATATTTTTTAGACCCGCGAAGCACTGAACCCGCGAAAGGTGAACCGCGAAGTAGCGAGGGTTCACTGTATGTATAAGACCAAGACCTACAAAAAAGTCTCTTGGAGCAATGAGCTAGGTTTTACAGGAAGTCGGCCATTTTGAATTTACTTAAAAGGGGGCGGGTCACCACAATGGACTTTGTGTAGAAATTATTATTGGGGCCCGAGCAGCGACCGCGGCGAGGTCCCTATTGTTTTTGTAGAAAATATTATTACTTTTATTATAATTATTATTATTATTATTAGGGCCTGAGCAGCGACCGCTGCGAAGTCCCTATTGTTTTTGTAGAAATTATTATTATTATTATTTTTCCGATTGTTCGATCGCATTTTTGACCCCCGAAACATGCACAAAAACTCACCAAAGTTGGCAGTCTCATCGGGCATGGCGAAAAATTTGATATTTTAATGTCTAATATGAACAAGAAGTGAGTTATGAATTTTTGAAAGTCCGACTTTTGCCCTTTTTTGCATGTTTACAGGGGTCATTCTTTTGCACCCTGATCCTAAAGGCTTCATCTGATTGCCTTAAAATTCTGTCTGTAGCTTCTGAAGACCTGGGACAAACACTGGGGCTAATATTTTTTGTTTCCGAAATACTATATGACGGGGGCGGGGCATCAAAGTTTTCACTTAAGATTTCCTTCGCCGCAATGGACAAAATGCTTAATAACTCTCCTGCACATGCTGCTAAAAATCCAAAACTTCACATGTACATAAAGAGTCTGTACCTGAAGACATCTATATGTTTATATTCAGTTATACACCTTGCGCCAATCAATATCATTTTTTACATTTTGACGTACTGCACGGTGCCCTTTTAACGAATCTGATTGAAAATTGGCTAGAAAAGACTCAAGACATTGATCTTACTCTATCCCTATTTTTGTGACTTTCCTTCGAAGGGCGTGGCTATTACGGTACCGCAGAGTCTGATTATTCTCCGTGGCAACAAAAGTTCCTGCAAAATGATTCAGATGATCCATCTTCTCGAAATTTTTCACATTTGAGGATATTCAGGCCCTGAAGACGGCTGCCAACTTATTTTTGATCGCAGTGGTAGCGCCACCAACTGGTTAAAACAAATACAAATTATTTTCGTTGATTTTTTTCTCCGGGCAGGTTAACAAAATCTACCTTACATTTGCTCGGATGAGTGTTTAGGCCTTGAGGATGTCACAATACGAAAGTCTTTCGCCTTCTTCAGAGTGTCACATGATGGTGTCTTGTGGCCCGTCTTTATCAGCTGATGTTCCATGAGGGCGTGACTTACCTGTCACAAGAATGAAGGCAAGTCACGCCCCCCGCTGTCCGTTCACTCCGCCAAAATGCTGCTCCAGGTGGTAGAGAGGATGAAGGCTCCCTTGTCTCTGTTCATGGTTTTTATGCCTCGCTTGCAGATCTCAATGGCCTCTCTGATCCAGCGCTGTTGTTTATTCTCTTCGGTGCGGATGACCCTGCCCTTCTCCCGGTCCATGATGTGGTTTTCCCTTTTGCAGCGGTCAGTGATTGCTGATTTGTAATGTTCATGTTGTGCTTGTTCTTTTACTGCTCTGATTTTTTAATTTTTTTGACAGGTAAGTCACACCCTCATGGAACATCAGCTGATAAAGACGGGTCTCAAGACACCATCATGCGACACTCTGAAGAAGGCAAAAGACTCGCCGAAACATGTCAGGTAAAAAATTAACCTAAAACATAATTGTCTGCTTTTAATGAATCAGTCAAATATCAATAATAAGAAGACAAAATGAACCTAATACAAATAAATGAATGCTTAATAACTCCCCTGCACATGCTCCTAAAAATCCAAACCTTCACCTGTAAATAAAACGTCCCGACCTGAAGACATCTTAATGTTATTATTTTGTTATACACACAGTGCCGCCAAGTGGAATCAAAAAATTTTTTTTATTTTAATTTTCACGCACTGCACGGTGCCCTTTTGACGAATCCGACTGAAAATTAGTCAGAAAAGACTCTAGACAATGATCTTACTCTCTGCCGAATTTTGTGACGTTTTGGCAAAAGGCGTGGCTATTACGGTGCTGAAAAGTCCGATTGTACTCTGTGGCAACAAAAGCTCCAGCAACATGAGTCAGATGATCCTATCTTCTCGAAGTTGCACACATTTGAGGATACTTAAGCCCTGAAGACATCTACCAACTTATTTTTCATCGTAGTAGTAGCGCCACCAACTGCTAATAGCTAATACAAGTTATTTTCTTGGATGTTTTTCTCCGTGCAACTCAACAAGGTCGCCCTCATATATGCTCGGATGACTGTTTCGGGCCATGAGGACGTCATAATACGAAATTTGTCCTTTTTCATGAAAAGTTGTGGGAGTGGCATTGCACTGTTCGGCAATAAAACAACGCTGATTATGAGGTTCTAAATATGAACAACAACTCGTGAAACTTTACACACACATCAGGCCGAGCAAATTTATCAATATTTTATACGTTAGTTGTGCAGCTTTTTTGAAATGGCTCACCGTGGCCCTCGAGAAATGTTCAAAAAAGCAGCCCTGGTTGAGTGTTTCACCTCGCTTTTTGTAAATTTTATGGAGTACAGTGAACCCTCGGTTATCGCGGTTAATGGGGACCGAGACCATCCGCGAAAACTGAAAATCCGCGAAGTAGCGGCGCACCTTCAAAAATGCTTTAAAAAAATATACAATATATATAATAAATATATAAATATATATATATATATATATATATATATATATATATATATATATATACGGGGGGAGAGAGAGAGAGAGAGAGTGAAATTCATGTTATAACAAAAAAAACAAATTATTATTAAAACTTATTATTTTTTTATTCCCCAACCATTCTTTTTGTATTTATTTAATTACTCCGACTTTTACCTGCTGGTACGCCGTCCGGTGTGCCCTGTGAAATGAAAGGTGGCATTCTTTATTTATTTATTACATTTATTCATTCATAACTGACAGCCTCGCGCTCCGCTCGTGCCCGGGCAGAAGAGGTGCTCCAATTCGGCTTAACTGTGACACACGCCCGCCCTCCTCCCCCGGAGCTTCCATTCGGTTAAACTTAGGGGCCGCTTGGCACCGCCCGTGCCCGGGGAAGGTGCTCCTCTTCGGCTTACTGTGACGCGAGCATGCCCTCCTCCTCCGGAGCTTCCATTCGGTTAAACTTAGGGGCCGCCTGGAACCGCCCGTGCCCGGGGAAGGTGCTCCTCTTCGACTTACTGTGACGCGAGCATGCCCTCCTCCTCCGGAGCTTCCATTCGGTTAAACTCAGGGGCCGCTTGGAACTGCCCGTGCCCGGGGAAGGTGCTCCTCTACGGCTTAACTGCCACGCACGCCGGCCGGAGCTCTGGTACGGTCCGAACCGCGCGAAACGTCGCCACCGATCGTGTCCGGGGGAACGTGCTCTTCTTCGTCCACTCTCCTCTTCGCCCACGCTCTTCTTCGGCGCCCGCCGGCCGTCTAACCGCTCCAGCGCCCCGTCGTGCCGCTCGGCGAAACTACAATGCCCCCGAATATTTTTTAGACCCGCGAAGCACTGAACCCGCGAAAGGTGAACCTCGAAGTAGCGAGGGTTCACTGTATGTATAAGACCAAGACCTACAAAAAAGTCTCTTGGAGCAATGAGCTAGGTTTTACAGGAAGTCGGCCATTTTGAATTTACTTAAAAGGGGGCGGGTCTCCACAATGGACTTTGTGTAGAAATTATTATTGGGGCCCGAGCAGCGACCGCGGCGAGGTCCCTATTGTTTTTGTAGAAATTATTATTACTTTTATTATTATTATTATTATTATTATTATTATTAGGGCCTGAGCAGCGACCGCTGCGAAGTCCCTATTGTTTTTGTAGAAATTATTATTATTATTATTTTTCCGATTGTTCGATCGCATTTTTGACCCCCGAAACATGCACAAAAACTCACCAAACTTGGCAGTCTCATCGGGCATGGCGAAAAATTTGATATTTTTTAACGTCTAATATGAACAGGAAGTGAGTTATGAATTTTTGAAAGTCCGACTTTTGCCCTTTTTTGCATGTTTACAGGGGTCATTCTTTTGCACCTTGATCCTAAAGGCTTCATCTGATTGCCTTAAAGTTCTGTCTGGAGCATCTGAAGACCTGGCACAAACACTGGGGCTAAAATTTTTTGTTTCCGAAATACTATATGACGGGGGCGGGGCATCAAAGTTTTCACTTAAGATTTCCTTCGCCGCAATGGACAAAATGCTTAATAACTCTCCTGCACATGCTGCTAAAAATCCAAAACTTCTTATTCCATTCTTATTTATTCATCTAATTTATATATTTGTCTGTATTACAGTTGTATTGCACTGGAGAGGGGAGCCCTCTAATCTCGTTGCACACTTGTGTACAATGACAATAAAGGGATTTCTATTTCTATTCTATTCATGTACATAAAGAGTCTGTACCTGAAGACATCTATATGTTTATATTCAGTTATACACCTTGCGCCAATCAATATCATTTTTACATTTTGACGTACTGCACGGTGCCCTTTTAACGAATCTGATTGAAAATTGGCTAGAAAAGACTCAAGACATTGATCTTACTCTATCCCTATTTTTGTGACTTTCCTTCGAAGGGCGTGGCTATTACGGTGCCGCAGAGTCTGATTATTCTCCGTGGCAACAAAAGTTCCTGCAAAATGATTCAGATGATCCATCTTCTCGAAATTTTTCACATTTGAGGATATTCAGGCCCTGAAGACGGCTGCCAACTTATTTTTGATCGCAGTGGTAGCGCCACCAACTGGTTAAAACAAATACAAATTATTTTCGTTGATTTTTTTCTCCGGGCAGGTTAACAAAATCTACCTTACATTTGCTCGGATGAGTGTTTAGGCCTTGAGGATGTCACAATACGAAAGTCTTTTGCCTTCTTCAGAGTGTCACATGATGGTGTCTTGTGGCCCGTCTTTATCAGCTGATGTTCCATGAGGGCGTGACTTACCTGTCACAAGAACGAAGGCAAGTCACGCCCCCGCTGTCCGTTCACTCCGCCAAAATGCTGCTCCAGGTGGTAGAGAGGATGAAGGCTCCCTTGTCTCTGTTCATGGTTTTTATGCCTCGCTTGCAGATCTCAATGGCCTCTCTGATCCAGCGCTGTTGTTTGTTCTCTTCGGTGCGGATGACCCTGCCCTTCTCCCGGTCCATGATGTGGTTTTCCCTTTTGCAGTGGTCAGTGATTGCTGATTTGTAATGTTCATGTTGTGCTTGTTCTTTTACTGCTCTGATTTTTCATTTTTTTGACAGGTAAGTCACACCCTCATGGAACATCAGCTGATAAAGACGGGTCTCAAGACACCATCATGCGACACTCTGAAGAAGGCGAAAGACTCGCCGAAACATGTCAGGTAAAAAATTAACCTAAAACATAATTGTCTGCTTTTAATGAATCAGTCAAATATCAATAATAAGAAGACAAAATGAACCTAATACAAATAAATGAATGCTTAATAACTCCCCTGCACATGCTCCTAAAAATCCAAACCTTCACCTGTAAATAAAACGTCCCGACCTGAAGACATCTTAATGCTATTATTTTGTTATACACACAGTGCCGCCAAGTGGAATCAAAAATTTGTTTTTATTTTAATTTTCACGTACTGCACGGTGCCCTTTTGACGAATCCGACTGAAAATTAGTCAGAAAAGACTCAAGACAATGATCTTACTCTCTGCCGAATTTTGTGACGTTTTGGCAAAAGGCGTGGCTATTAAGGTGCTGAAAAGTCCGATTGTACTTTGTGGCAACAAAAGCTCCGGCAACATGACTCAGATGATCCTATCTTCTCGAAGTTGTACACATTTGAGGATACTTCAGCCCTGAAGACATCTACCAACTTATTTTACATCGTAGTAGTAGCGCCACCAACTGGTAAAAGCTAATACAAGTTATTTTCTTGGATGTTTTTCTCCGTGCAACTCAACAAGGTCGCCCTCATATATGCTCGGATGACTGTTTCGGCCATGAGGATGTCACAATACGAAATTCGTGATTTTTCGTGAAAAGTTGTGGGAGTGGCATTGCACTGTTCGGCAATAAAACAAAGCTGATTATGAGGTTCTAAATATGAACGACAACTCGTAAAACTTTACACACACATCAGGCTGAGCAAATTTATCAATATTTTATAAGTTAGTTGTGCAGCTTTTTTGAAATGGCTCGCCATGGCCCTCGAGAAATGTTAAAAAAAAGCAGCTCTGGTTGAGTGTTTCACCTCGCTTTTTGTAAATTTTATGGAGTACAGTGAACCCTCGGTTATCGCGGTTAATGGGGACCGAGACCACCCGCGAAAACTGAAAATCCGCGAAGTAGCGGCGCACCTTCAAAAATGCTTAAAAAAAATATACAATATATATAATAAATATATAAATATATATATATATATATATATATATATATATAAATATATATACGGGGAGAGAGAGAGTGAAATTCATGTTATAACAAAAAAACCAAATTATTATTAAAACGTATTATTTTTTTATTCCCCAGCCATTCTTTTTGTATTTATTTAATTACTCCGACTTTTACCTGCTGGTACGCCGTCCGGTGTGCCCTGTGAAATGAAAGGTGGCATTCTTTATTTATTTATTCATTTATTCATTCATAACTGACAGCCTCGCGCTCCGCTCGTGCCCGGGCAGAAGAGGTGCTCCAATTTGGCTTAACTGTGACACACGCCCGTCCTCCTCCCCCGGAGCTTCCATTCGGTTAAACTTAGGGGCCGCTTGGCACCGCCCGTGCCCGGGGAAGGTGCTCCTCTTCGGCTTACTGTGACGCGAGCATGCCCTCCTCCTCCGGAGCTTCCATTCGGTTAAACTTAGGGGCCGCTTGGAACCGCCCGTGCCCGGGGAAGGTGCTCCTCTTCGGCTTACTGTGACGCGAGCATGCCCTCCTCCTCCGGAGCTTCCATTCGGTTAAACTTAGGGGCCGCTTGGAACCGCCCGTGCCCGGGGAAGGTGCTCCTCTTCGGCTTACTGTGACGCGAGCATGCCCTCCTCCTCCGGAGCTTCCATTCGGTTAAACTTAGGGGCCGCTTGGCACCGCCCGTGCCCGGGGAAGGTGCTCCTCTACGGCTTAACTGCCACGCACGCTGGCCGGAGCTCTGGTACGGTCCGAACCGCGCGAAACGTCGCCACCGATCGTGTCCGGGGGAACGTGCTCTTCTTCGTCCACTCTCCTCTTCGCCCACGCTCTTCTTCGGCGCACGCCGGCCGTCTAACCGCTCCAGCGCCCCGTCGTGCCGCTCGGCGAAACTACAATGCCCCCGAATATTTTTTAGACCCGCGAAGCACTGAACCCGCGAAAGGTGAACCGCGAAGTAGCGAGGGTTCACTGTATGTATAAGACCAAGACCTACAAAAAAGTCTCTTGGAGCAATGAGCTAGGTTTTACAGGAAGTCGGCCATTTTGAATTTACTTAAAAGGGGGCGGGTCACCACAATGGACTTTGTGTAGAAATTATTATTGGGGCCCGAGCAGCGACCGCGGCGAGGTCCCTATTGTTTTTGTAGAAAATATTATTACTTTTATTATAATTATTATTATTATTATTAGGGCCTGAGCAGCGACCGCTGCGAAGTCCCTATTGTTTTTGTAGAAATTATTATTATTATTATTTTTCCGATTGTTCGATCGCATTTTTGACCCCCGAAACATGCACAAAAACTCACCAAAGTTGGCAGTCTCATCGGGCATGGCGAAAAATTTGATATTTT
Source organism: Idiotropiscis lumnitzeri (assembly GCF_059441095.1). NCBI lineage: Eukaryota > Metazoa > Chordata > Actinopteri > Syngnathiformes > Syngnathidae > Idiotropiscis > Idiotropiscis lumnitzeri. The sequence continues at coordinate 986,461 of NW_028283572.1, forward strand.
AATGTCTAATATGAACAAGAAGTGAGTTATGAATTTTTGAAAGTCCGACTTTTGCCCTTTTTTGCATGTTTACAGGGGTCATTCTTTTGCACCCTGATCCTAAAGGCTTCATCTGATTGCCTTAAAATTCTGTCTGTAGCTTCTGAAGACCTGGGACAAACACTGGGGCTAATATTTTTTGTTTCCGAAATACTATATGACGGGGGCGGGGCATCAAAGTTTTCACTTAAGATTTCCTTCGCCGCAATGGACAAAATGCTTAATAACTCTCCTGCACATGCTGCTAAAAATCCAAAACTTCACATGTACATAAAGAGTCTGTACCTGAAGACATCTATATGTTTATATTCAGTTATACACCTTGCGCCAATCAATATCATTTTTTACATTTTGACGTACTGCACGGTGCCCTTTTAACGAATCTGATTGAAAATTGGCTAGAAAAGACTCAAGACATTGATCTTACTCTATCCCTATTTTTGTGACTTTCCTTCGAAGGGCGTGGCTATTACGGTGCCGCAGAGTCTGATTATTCTCCGTGGCAACAAAAGTTCCTGCAAAATGATTCAGATGATCCATCTTCTCGAAATTTTTCACATTTGAGGATATTCAGGCCCTGAAGACGGCTGCCAACTTATTTTTGATCGCAGTGGTAGCGCCACCAACTGGTTAAAACAAATACAAATTATTTTCGTTGATTTTTTTCTCCGGGCAGGTTAACAAAATCTACCTTACATTTGCTCGGATGAGTGTTTAGGCCTTGAGGATGTCACAATACGAAAGTCTTTCGCCTTCTTCAGAGTGTCACATGATGGTGTCTTGTGGCCCGTCTTTATCAGCTGATGTTCCATGAGGGCGTGACTTACCTGTCACAAGAATGAAGGCAAGTCACGCCCCCCGCTGTCCGTTCACTCCGCCAAAATGCTGCTCCAGGTGGTAGAGAGGATGAAGGCTCCCTTGTCTCTGTTCATGGTTTTTATGCCTCGCTTGCAGATCTCAATGGCCTCTCTGATCCAGCGCTGTTGTTTATTCTCTTCGGTGCGGATGACCCTGCCCTTCTCCCGGTCCATGATGTGGTTTTCCCTTTTGCAGCGGTCAGTGATTGCTGATTTGTAATGTTCATGTTGTGCTTGTTCTTTTACTGCTCTGATTTTTTAATTTTTTTGACAGGTAAGTCACACCCTCATGGAACATCAGCTGATAAAGACGGGTCTCAAGACACCATCATGCGACACTCTGAAGAAGGCAAAAGACTCGCCGAAACATGTCAGGTAAAAAATTAACCTAAAACATAATTGTCTGCTTTTAATGAATCAGTCAAATATCAATAATAAGAAGACAAAATGAACCTAATACAAATAAATGAATGCTTAATAACTCCCCTGCACATGCTCCTAAAAATCCAAACCTTCACCTGTAAATAAAACGTCCCGACCTGAAGACATCTTAATGTTATTATTTTGTTATACACACAGCGCCGCCAAGTGGAATCAAAAATTTGTTTTTATTTTAATTTTCACGTACTGCACGGTGCCCTTTTGACGAATCCGACTGAAAATTAGTCAGAAAAGACTCAAGACAATGATCTTACTCTCTGCCGAATTTTGTGACGTTTTGGCAAAAGGCGTGGCTATTACGGTGCTGAAAAGTCCGATTGTACTCTGTGGCAACAAAAGCTCCGGCAACATGACTCAGATGATCCTATCTTCTCGAAGTTGTACACATTTGAGGATACTTCAGCCCTGAAGACATCTACCGACTTATTTTTCATCGTAGTAGTAGCGCCACCAACTGGTAAAAGCTAATACAAGTTATTTTCTTGGATGTTTTTCTCCGTGCAACTCAACAAGGTCGCCCTCATATATGCTCGGATGACTGTTTCGGCCATGAGGATGTCACAATACGAAATTAGTCCTTTTTCGTGAAAAGTTGTGGGAGTGGCATTGCACTGTTCGGCAATAAAACAACGCTGATTATGAGGTTCTAAATATGAACGACAACTCGTGAAACTTTACACACACATCAGGCCGAGCAAATTTATCAATATTTTATACGTTAGTTGTGCAGCTTTTTTTAAATGGCTCGCCATGGCCCTTGAGAAATGTTCAAAAAAGCAGCCCTGATTGAGTGTTTCACCTCGCTTTTTGTAAATTTTATGGAGTACAGTGAACCCTCGGTTATCGCGGTTAATGGGGACCGAGACCACCCGCGAAAACTGAAAATCCGCGAAGTAGCGGCGCACCTTCAAAAATGCTTAAAAAAAATATACAATATATATAATAAATATATATATAAATATATATATATATATATATATATATATATATATATATATATATATATATATATATATACGGGGAGAGAGAGAGTGAAATTCATGTTATAACAAAAAAACCAAATTATTATTAAAACGTATTATTTTTTTATTCCCCAGCCATTCTTTTTGTATTTATTTCATTACTCCGACTTTTACCTGCTGGTACGCCGTCCGGTGTGCCCTGTGAAATGAAAGGTGGCATTCTTTATTTATTTATTCATTTATTCATTCATCACTGACAGCCTCGCGCTCCGCTCGTGCCCGGGCGGAAGAGGTGCTCCAATTCGGCTTAACTGTGACACACGCCCGCCCTCCTCCCCCGGAACTTCCATTCGGTTAAACTTAGGGGCCGCTTGGCACCGCCCGTGCCCGGGGAAGGTGCTCCTCTTCGGCTTACTGTGACGCGAGAATGCCCTCCTCCTCCGGAGCTTCCATTCAGTTAAACTTAGGGGCCGCTTGGAACCGCCCGTGCCCGGGGAAGGTGCTCCTCTTCGGCTTACTGTGACGCGAGCATGCCCTCCTCCTCCGGAGCTTCCATTCGGTTAAACTTAGGGGCCGCTTGGAACCGCCCGTGCCCGGGGAAGGTGCTCCTCTTCGGCTTACTGTGACGCGAGCATGCCCTCCTCCTCCGGAGCTTCCATTCGGTTAAACTTAGGGGCCGCTTGGCACCGCCCGTGCCCGGGGAAGGTGCTCCTCTACGGCTTAACTGCCACGCACGCCGGCCGGAGCTCTGGTACGGTCCGAACCGCGCGAAACGTCGCCACCGATCGTGTCCGGGAGAACGTGCTCTTCTTCGTCCACTCTCCTCTTCGCCCACGCTCTTCTTCGGCGCACGCCGGCCGTCTAACCGCTCCAGCGCCCCGTCGTGCCGCTCGGCGAAACTACAATGCCCCCGAATATTTTTTAGACCCGCGAAGCACTGAACCCGCGAAAGGTGAACCGCGAAGTAGCGAGGGTTCACTGTATGTATAAGACCAAGACCTACAAAAAAGTCTCTTGGAGCAATGAGCTAGGTTTTACAGGAAGTCGGCCATTTTGAATTTACTTAAAAGGGGGCGGGTCACCACAATGGACTTTGTGTAGAAATTATTATTGGGGCCCGAGCAGCGACGGCGGCGAGGTCCCTATTGTTTTTGTAGAAATTATTATTAGGGCCTGAGCAGCGACCGCTCCGAGGTCCCCATTGTTTTTGTGGAAATTATTATTATTTTTATTATTATTATTATTAGGGCCCGAGCAGTGACCGCTGCGAGGTCCCTATTGTTTTTCTAGAAATTGTTATTAGGGCCCGAGCTGCGACGGCTGCGAGGTCCCTATTGTTTTTGTAGAAAATATTATTACTTTTATTATTATTAATATTATTATTATTATTATTTGGGCCTGAGCAGCGACCGCTGCGAAGTCCCTATTGTTTTTGTAGAAATTATTATTATTATTATTTTTCCGATTGTTCGATCGCATTTTTGACCCCCGAAACATGCACAAAAACTCACCAAACTTGGCAGTCTCATCGGGCATGGCGAAAAATTTGATATTTTAACGTCTAATATGAACAGGAAGTGAGTTATGAATTTTTGAAAGTCCGACTTTTGCCCTTTTTTGCATGTTTACAGGGGTCATTCTTTTGCACCCTGATCCTAAAGGCTTCATCTGATTGCCTTAAAATTCTGTCTGTAGCATCTGAAGACCTGGGACAAACACTGGGGCTAAAATTTTTTGTTTCCGAAATACTATATGACGGGGGCGGGGCTTCAAAGTTTTCACTTAAGATTTCCTTCGCCGCAATGGACAAAATGCTTAATAACTCTCCTGCACATGCTGCTAAAAATCCAAAACTTCACATGTACATAAAAAGTCTGTACCTGAAGACATCTATATGTTTATATTCAGTTATACACCTTGCGCCAATCAATATCATTTTTTACATTTTGACGTACTGCACGGTGCCCTTTTAACGAATCTGATTGAAAATTGGCTAGAAAAGACTCAAGACATTGATCTTACTCTATCCCTATTTTTGTGACTTTCCTTCGAAGGGCGTGGCTATTACGGTGCCGCAGAGTCTGATTATTCTCCGTGGCAACAAAAGTTCCTGCAAAATGATTCAGATGATCCATCTTCTCGAAATTTTTCACATTTGAGGATATTCAGGCCCTGAAGACGGCTGCCAACTTATTTTTGATCGCAGTGGTAGCGCCACCAACTGGTTAAAACAAATACAAATTATTTTCGTTGATGTTTTTCTCCGGGCAGGTGAACAAAATCTACCTTATATTTGCTCGGATGAGTGTTTAGGCCTTGAGCATGTCACAATACGAAAGTCTTTCGCCTTCTTCAGAGTGTCACATGATGCTGTCTTGTGACCCGTCTTTATCAGCTGATGTTCCATGAGGGCGTGACTTACCTGTCACAAGAATGAAGGCAAGTCACGCCCCCCGCTGTCCGTTCACTCCGCCAAGATGCTGGTCCAGGTGGTAGAGAGGATGAAGGCTCCCTTGTCTCTGTTCATGGTTTTTATGCCTCGCTTGCAGATCTCAATGGCCTCTCTGATCCAGCGCTGTTGTTTGTTCTCTTCTGTGCGGATGACCCTGCCCTTCTCCCGGTCCATGATGTGGTTTTCCCTTTTGCAGTGGTCAGTGATTGCTGATTTGTAATGTTCATGTTGTGCTTGTTCTTTTACTGCTCTGATTTTTTTTCATTTTTTTGACAGGTAAGTCACACCCTCATGGAACATCAGCTCAAGACACCATCATGCGACACTCTGAAGAAGGCGAAAGACTCGCCGAAACATGTCAGGTAAAAAATTAACCTAAAACATAATTGTCTGCTTTTAATGAATCAGTCAAATATCAATAATAAGAAGACAAAATGAACCTAATACAAATAAATGAATGCTTAATAACTCCCCTGCACATGCTCCTAAAAATCCAAACCTTCACCTGTAAATAAAACGTCCCGACCTGAAGACATCGTAATGTTATTATTTTGTTATACACACAGTGCCGCCAAGTGGAATCAAAAATTTGTTTTTATTTTAATTTTCACGTACTGCACGGTGCCCTTTTGACGAATCCGACTGAAAATGAGTCAGAAAAGACTCAAGACAATGATCTTACTCTCTGCCGAATTTTGTGGCGTTTTGGCAAAAGGCGTGGCTATTAAGGTGCTGAAAAGTCCGATTGTACTCTGTGGCAACAAAAGCTCCGGCAACATGACTCAGATGATCTTATCTTCTCGAAGTTGTACACATTTGAGGATACTTCAGCCCTGAAGACATCTACCAACTTATTTTACATCGTAGTAGTAGCGCCACCAACTGGTAAAAGCTAATACAAGTTATTTTCTTGGATGTTTTTCTCCGTGCAACTCAACAAGGTCGCCCTCATATATGCTCGGATGACTGTTTCGGCCATGAGGATGTCACAATACGAAATTCGTCCTTTTTCGTGAAAAGTTGTGGGAGTGGCATTGCACTGTTCGGCAATAAAACAAAGCTGATTATGAGGTTCTAAATATGAACGACAACTCGTAAAACTTTACACACACATCAGGCCGAGCAAATTTATCAATATTTTATACGTTAGTTGTGCAGCTTTTTTGAAATGGCTCGCCATGGCCCTCGAGAAATGTTAAAAAAAGCAGCTCTGGTTGAGTGTTTCACCTCGCTTTTTGTAAATTTTATGGAGTACAGTGAACCCTCGGTTATCGCGGTTAATGGGGACCGAGACCACCCGCGAAAACTGAAAATCCGCGAAGTAGCGGCGCACCTTCAAAAATGCTTAAAAAAAATATACAATAAATATAATAATATATATATATATATATATATATATATATATATATATATATATATATATATATATATATATATATATATATACGGGGAGAGAGAGAGTGAAATTCATGTTATAACAAAAAAACCAAATTATTATTAAAACGTATTATTTTTTTATTCCCCAGCCATTCTTTTAGTATTTATTTAATTACTCCGACTTTTACCTGCTGGTACGCCGTCCGGTGTGCCCTGTGAAATGAAAGGTGGCATTCTTTATTTATTTATTCATTTATTCATTCATAACTGACAGCCTCGCGCTCCGCTCGTGCCCGGGCAGAAGAGGTGCTCCAATTTGGCTTAACTGTGACACACGCCCGCCCTCCTCCCCCGGAGCTTCCATTCGGTTAAACTTAGGGGCCGCTTGGCACCGCCCGTGCCCGGGGAAGGTGCTCCTCTTCGGCTTACTGTGACGCGAGCATGCCCTCCTCCTCCGGAGCTTCCATTCGGTTAAACTTAGGGGCCGCTTGGAACCGCCCGTGCCCGGGGAAGGTGCTCCTCTACAGCTTAACTGCCACGCACGCCGGCCGGAGCTCTGGTACGGTCCGAACCGCGCGAAACGTCGCCACCGATCGTGTCCGGGGGAACGTGCTCTTCTTCGTCCACTCTCCTCTTCGCCCACGCTCTTCTTCGGCGCACGGCGGCCGTCTAACCGCTCCAGCGCCCCGTCGTGCCGCTCGGCGAAACTACAATGCCCCCGAATATTTTTTAGACCCGCGAAGCACTGAACCCGCGAAAGGTGAACCGCGAAGTAGCGAGGGTTCACTGTATGTATAAGACCAAGACCTACAAAAAAGTCTCTTGGAGCAATGAGCTAGGTTTTACAGGAAGTCGGCCATTTTGAATTTACTTAAAAGGGGGCGGGTCACCACAATGGACTTTGTGTAGAAATTATTATTGGGGCCCGAGCACCGACCGCGGCGAGGTCCCTATTGTTTTTGTAGAAAACATTATTACTTTTATTATTATTATTATTATTATTATTAGGGCCTGAGCAGCGACCGCTGCGAAGTCCCTATTGTTTTTGTAGAAATTATTATTATTATTATTTTTCCGATTGTTCGATCGCATTTTTGACCCCCGAAACATGCACAAAAACTAACCAAACTTGGCAGTCTCATCGGGCATGGCGAAAAATTTGATATTTTAACGTCTAATATGAACAGGAAGTGAGTTATGAATTTTTGAAAGTCCGACTTTTGCCCTTTTTTGCATGTTTACAGGGGTCATTCTTTTGCACCCTGATCCTAAAGGCTTCATCTGATTGCCTTAAAATTCTGTCTGTAGCATCTGAAGACCTGGGACAAACACTGGGGCTAAAAGTTTTTGTTTCCGAAATACTATATGACGGGGGCGGGGCTTCAAAGTTTTCACTTAAGATTTCCTTCGCCGCAATGGACAAAATGCTTAATAACTCTCCTGCACATGCTGCTAAAAATCCAAAACTTCACATGTACATAAAGAGTCTGTACCTGAAGACATCTATATGTTTATATTCAGTTATACACCTTGCGCCAATCAATATCATTTTTTACATTTTGACGTACTGCATGGTGCCCTTTTAACGAATCCGATTGAAAATTGGCTAGAAAAGACTCAAGACATTGATCTTACTCTATCCCTATTTTTGTGACTTTCCTTCGAAGGGCGTGGCTATTGCGGTGCCGCAGAGTCTGATTATTCTCCGTGGCAACAAAAGTTCCTGCAAAATGATTCAGATGATCCATCTTCTCGAAATTTTTCACATTTGAGGATATTCAGGCCCTGAAGACGGCTGCCAACTTATTTTTGATCGCAGTGGTAGCGCCACCAACTGGTTAAAACAAATACAAATTATTTTCGTTGATGTTTTTCTCCGGGCAGGTGAACAAAATCTACCTTATATTTGCTCGGATGAGTGTTTAGGCCTTGAGCATGTCACAATACAAAAGTCTTTCGCCTTCTTCAGAGTGTCACATGATGCTGTCTTGTGACCCGTCTTTATCAGCTGATGTTCCATGAGGGCGTGACTTACCTGTCACAAGAATGAAGGCAAGTCACGCCCCCCGCTGTCCGTTCACTCCGCCAAGATGCTGGTCCAGGTGGTAGAGAGGATGAAGGCTCCCTTGTCTCTGTTCATGGTTTTTATGCCTCGCTTGCAGATCTCAATGGCCTCTCTGATCCAGCGCTGTTGTTTGTTCTCTTCTGTGCGGATGACCCTGCCCTTCTCCCGGTCCATGATGTGGTTTTCCCTTTTGCAGTGGTCAGTGATTGCTGATTTGTAATGTTCATGTTGTGCTTGTTCTTTTACTGCTCTGATTTTTTCATTTTTTTGACAGGTAAGTCACACCCTCATGGAACATCAGCTGATAAAGACGGGTCTCAAGACACCATCATGCGACACTCTGAAGAAGGCGAAAGACTCGCCGAAACATGTCAGGTAAAAAATTAACCTAAAACATAATTGTCTGCTTTTAATGAATCAGTCAAATATCAATAATAAGAAGACAAAATGAACCTAATACAAATAAATGAATGCTTAATAACTCCCCTGCACATGCTCCTAAAAATCCAAACCTTCACCTGTAAATAAAACGTCCCGACCTGAAGACATCTTAATGTTATTATTTTGTTATACACACAGTGCCGCCAAGTGGAATAAAAAATTTGTTTTTATTTTAATTTTCACGTACTGCACGGTGCCCTTTTGACGAATCCGACTGAAAATTAGTCAGAAAAGACTCAAGACAATGATCTTACTCTCTGCCGAATTTTGTGACGTTTTGGCAAAAGGCGTGGCTATTAAGGTGCTGAAAAGTCCGATTGTACTCTGTGGCAACAAAAGCTCCGGCAACATGACTCAGATGATCCTATCTTCTCGAAGTTGTACACATTTGAGGATACTTCAGCCCTGAAGACATCTACCAACTTATTTTACATTGTAGTAGTAGCGCCACCAACTGGTAAAAGCTAATACAAGTTATTTTCTTGGATGTTTTTCTCCGTGCAACTCAACAAGGTCGCCCTCATATATGCTCGGATGACTGTTTCGGCCATGAGGATGTCACAATACGAAATTTGTGATTTTTCGTGAAAGTTGTGGGAGTGGCATTGCACTGTTCGGCAATAAAACAAAGCTGAATATGAGGTTCTAAATATGAACGACAACTCGTAAAACTTTACACACACATCAGGCCGAGCAAATTTATCAATATTTTATACGTTAGTTGTGCAGCTTTTTTGAAATGGCTCGCCATGGCCCTCGAGAAATGTTAAAAAAAAGCAGCTCTGGTTGAGTGTTTCACCTCGCTTTTTGTAAATTTAATGGAGTACAGTGAACCCTCGGTTATCGCGGTTAATGGGGACCGAGACCACCCGCGAAAACTGAAAATCCGCGAAGTAGCGGCGCACCTTAAAAAATGCTTAAAAAAAATATACAATATATACAATAAATATATAAATATATATATATATATATATATATATATATATATATACGGGGAGAGAGAGAGTGAAATTCATGTTATAACAAAAAAACCAAATTATTATTAAAACGTATTATTTTTTTATTCCCCAGCCATTCTTTTTGTATTTATTTAATTACTCAGACTTTTACCTGCTGGTACGCCGTCCGGTGTGCCCTGTGAAATGAAAGGTGGCATTCTTTATTTATTTATTCATTTATTCATTCATAACTGACAGCCTCGCGCTCCGCTCGTGCCCGGGCAGAAGAGGTGCTCCAATTTGGCTTAACTGTGACACACGCCCGTCCTCCTCCCCCGGAGATTCCATTCGGTTAAACTTAGGGGCCGCTTGGCACCGCCCGTGCCCGGGGAAGGTGCTCCTCTTCGGCTTACTGTGACGCGAGCATGCCCTCCTCCTCCGGAGCTTCCATTCGGTTAAACTTAGGGGCCGCTTGGAACCGCCCGTGCCCGGGGAAGGTGCTCCTCTACGGCTTAACTGCCACGCACGCCGGCCGGAGCTCGGGTACGGTCCGAACCGCGCGAAACGTCGCCACCGATCGTGTCCGGGGGAACGTGCTCTTCTTCGTCCACTCTCCTCTTCGCCCACGCTCTTCTTCGGCGCACGCCGGCCGTCTAACCGCTCCAGCGCCCCGTCGTGCCGCTCGGCGAAACTACAATGCCCCCGAATATTTTTTAGACCCGCGAAGCACTGAACCCGCGAAAGGTGAACCGCGAAGTAGCGAGGGTTCACTGTATGTATAAGACCAAGACCTACAAAAAAGTCTCTTGGAGCAATGAGCTAGGTTTTACAGGAAGTCGGCCATTTTGAATTTACTTAAAAGGGGGCGGGTCACCACAATGGACTTTGTGTAGAAATTATTATTGGGGCCCGAGCAGCGACCGCGGCGAGGTCCCTATTGTTTTTGTAGAAAATATTATTACTTTTATTATTATTATTATTATTATTATTAGGGCCTGAGCAGCGACCGCTGCGAAGTCCCTATTGTTTTTGTAGAAATTATTATTATTATTATTTTTCCGATTGTTCGATCGCATTTTTGACCCCCGAAACATGCACAAAAACTCACCAAACTTGGCAGTCTCATCGGGCATGACGAAAAATTTGATATTTTAACGTCTAATATGAACAGGAATTGAGTTATGAATTTTTGAAAGTCCGACTTTTGCCCTTTTTTGCATGTTTACAGGGGTCATTCTTTTGCACCCTGATCTAAAGGCTTCATCTGATTGCCTTAAAATTCTGTCTGTAGCATCTGAAGACCTGGCACAAACACTGGGGCTAAAATTTTTTGTTTCCGAAATACTATATGACGGGGGCGGGGCATCAAAGTTTTCACTTAAGATTTCCTTCGCCGCAATGGACAAAATGCTTAATAACTCTCCTGCACATGCTGCTAAAAATCCAAAACTTCACATGTACATAAAGAGTCTGTACCTGAAGACATCTATATGTTTATATTCAGTTATACACCTTGCGCCAATCAATATCATTTTTTACATTTTGACGTACTGCACGGTGCCCTTTTAACGAATCTGATTGAAAATTGGCTAGAAAAGACTCAAGACATTGATCTTACTCTATCCCTATTTTTGTGACTTTCCTTCGAAGGGCGTGGCTATTACGGTGCCGCAGAGTCTGATTATTCTCCGTGGCAACAAAAGTTCCTGCAAAATGATTCAGATGATCCATCTTCTCGAAATTTTTCACATTTGAGGATATTCAGGCCCTGAAGACGGCTGCCAACTTATTTTTGATCGCAGTGGTCGCGCCACCAACTGGTTAAAACAAATACAAATTATTTTCGTTGATTTTTTTCTCCGGGCAGGTTAACAAAATCTACCTTACATTTGCTCGGATGAGTGTTTAGGCCTTGAGGATGTCACAATACGTAAGTCTTTCGCCTTCTTCAGAGTGTCACATGATGGTGTCTTGTGGCCCGTCTTTATCAGCTGATGTTCCATGAGGGCGTGACTTACCTGTCACAAGAATGAAGGCAAGTCACGCCCCCCGCTGTCCGTTCACTCCGCCAAAATGCTCCTCCAGGTGGTAGAGAGGATGAAGGCTCCCTTGTCTCTGTTCATGGTTTTTATGCCTCGCTTGCAGATCTCAATGGCCTCTCTGATCCAGCGCTGTTGTTTGTTCTCTTCGGTGCGGATGACCCTGCCCTTCTCCCGGTCCATGATGTGGTTTTCCCTTTTGCAGTGGTCAGTGATTGCTGATTTGTAATGTTCATGTTGTGCTTGTTCTTTTACTGCTCTGATTTTTCATTTTTTTGACAGGTAAGTCACACCCTCATGGAACATCAGCTGATAAAGACGGGTCTCAAGACACCATCATGCGACACTCTGAAGAAGGCGAAAGACTCGCCGAAACATGTCAGGTAAAAAATTAACCTAAAACATAATTGTCTGCTTTTAATGAATCAGTCAAATATCAATAATAAGAAGACAAAATGAACCTAATACAAATAAATGAATGCTTAATAACTCCCCTGCACATGCTCCTAAAAATCCAAACCTTCACCTGTAAATAAAACGTCCCGACCTGAAGACATCTTAATGTTATTATTTTGTTATACACACAGTGCCGCCAAGTGGAATCAAAAATTTGTTTTTATTTTAATTTTCACGTACTGCACGGTGCCCTTTTGACGAATCCGACTGAAAATGAGTCAGAAAAGACTCAAGACAATGATCTTACTCTCTGCCGAATTTTGTGACGTTTTGGCAAAAGGCGTGGCTATTAAGGTGCTGAAAAGTCCGATTGTACTCTGTGGCAACAAAAGCTCCGGCAACATGACTCAGATGATCCTATCTTCTCGAAGTTGTACACATTTGAGGATACTTCAGCCCTGAAGACATCTACCAACTTATTTTACATCGTAGTAGTAGCGCCACCAACTGGTAAAAGCTAATACAAGTTATTTTCTTGGATGTTTTTCTCCGTGCAACTCAACAAGGTCGCCCTCATATATGCTCGGATGACTGTTTCGGCCATGAGGATGTCACAATACGAAATTCGTGATTTTTCGTGAAAAGTTGTGGGAGTGGCATTGCACTGTTCGGCAATAAAACAAAGCTGATTATGAGGTTCTAAATATGAACGACAACTCGTAAAACTTTACACACACATCAGGCCGAGCAAATTTATCAATATTTTATACGTTAGTTGTGCAGCTTTTTTGAAATGGCTCGCCATGGCCCTCGAGAAATGTTAAAAAAAAGCAGCTCTGGTTGAGTGTTTCACCTCGCTTTTTGTAAATTTTATGGAGTACAGTGAACCCTCGGTTATCGCGGTTAATGGGGACCGAGACCATCCGCGAAAACTGAAAATCCGCGAAGTAGCGGCGCACCTTCAAAAATGCTTAAAAAAAATATACAATATATATAATAAATATATAATATATATATATATATATATATATATATATATATATATATATATATATATATATATACGGGGAGAGAGAGAGTGAAATTCATGTTATAACAAAAAAACCAAATTATTATTAAAACGTATTGTTTTTTTATTCCCCAGCCATTCTTTTTGTATTTATTTAATTACTCCGACTTTTACCTGCTGGTACGCCGTCCGGTGTGCCCTGTGAAATGAAAGGTGGCATTCTTTATTTATTTATTCATTTATTCATTCATAACTGACAGCCTCGCGCTCCGCTCGTGCCCGGGCAGAAGAGGTGCTCCAATTTGGCTTAACTGTGACACACGCCCGTCCTCCTCCCCCGGAGCTTCCATTCGGTTAAACTTAGGGGCCGCTTGGCACCGCCCGTGCCCGGGGAAGGTGCTCCTCTTCGGCTTACTGTGACGCGAGCATGCCCTCCTCCTCCGGAGCTTCCATTCGGTTAAACGTAGGGGCCGCTTGGCACCGCCCGTGCCCGGGGAAGGTGCTCCTCTACGGCTTAACTGCCACGCACGCTGGCCGGAGCTCTGGTACGGTCCGAACCGCGCGAAACGTCGCCACCGATCGTGTCCGGGGGAACGTGCTCTTCTTCGTCCACTCTCCTCTTCGCCCACGCTCTTCTTCGGCGCACGCCGGCCGTCTAACCGCTCCAGCGCCCCGTCGTGCCGCTCGGCGAAACTACAATGCCCCCGAATATTTTTTAGACCCGCGAAGCACTGAACCCGCGAAAGGTGAACCGCGAAGTAGCGAGGGTTCACTGTATGTATAAGACCAAGACCTACAAAAAAGTCTCTTGGAGCAATGAGCTAGGTTTTACAGGAAGTCGGCCATTTTGAATTTACTTAAAAGGGGGCGGGTCACCACAATGGACTTTGTGTAGAAATTATTATTGGGGCCCGAGCAGCGACCGCGGCGAGGTCCCTATTGTTTTTGTAGAAGATATTATTACTTTTATTATTATTATTATTATTATTATTAGGGCCTGAGCAGCGACCGCTGCGAAGTCCCTATTGTTTTTGTAGAAATTATTATTATTATTATTTTTCCGATTGTTCGATCGCATTTTTGACCCCCGAAACATGCACAAAAACTCACCAAACTTGGCAGTCTCATCGGGCATGGCGAAAAATTTGATATTTTAACGTCTAATATGAACAGGAAGTGAGTTATGAATTTTTGAAAGTCCGACTTTTGCCCTTTTTTGCATGTTTACAGGGGTCATTCTTTTGCACCCTGATCCTAAAGGCTTCATCTGATTGCCTTAAAATTCTGTCTGTAGCATCTGAAGACCTGGCACAAACACTGGGGCTAAAATTTTTTGTTTCCAAAATACTATATGACGGGGGCGGGGCATCAAAGTTTTCACTTAAGATATCCTTCGCCGCAATGGACAAAATGCTTAATAACTCTCCTGCACATGCTGCTAAAAATCCAAAACTTCACATGTACATAAAGAGTCTGTACCTGAAGACATCTATATGTTTATATTCAGTTATACACCTTGCGCCAATCAATATCATTTTTTACATTTTGACGTACTGCACGGTGCCCTTTTAACGAATCTGATTGAAAATTGGCTAGAAAAGACTCAAGACATTGATCTTACTCTATCCCTATTTTTGTGACTTTCCTTCGAAGGGCGTGGCTATTACGGTGCCGCAGAGTCTGATTATTCTCCGTGGCAACAAAAGTTCCTGCAAAATGATTCAGATGATCCATCTTCTCGAAATTTTTCACATTTGAGGATATTCAGGCCCTGAAGACGGCTGCCAACTTATTTTTGATCGCAGTGGTAGCGCCACCAACTGGTTAAAACAAATACAAATTATTTTCGTTGATTTTTTTCTCCGGGCAGGTTAACAAAATCTACCTTACATTTGCTCGGATGAGTGTTTAGGCCTTGAGGATGTCACAATACGAAAGTCTTTCGCCTTCTTCAGAGTGTCACATGATGGTGTCTTGTGGCCCGTCTTTATCAGCTGATGTTCCATGAGGGCGTGACTTACCTGTCACAAGAATGAAGGCAAGTCACGCCCCCCGCTGTCCGTTCACTCCGCCAAAATGCTGCTCCAGGTGGTAGAGAGGATGAAGGCTCCCTTGTCTCTGTTCATGGTTTTTATGCCTCGCTTGCAGATCTCAATGGCCTCTCTGATCCAGCGCTGTTGTTTGTTCTCTTCGGTGCGGATGACCCTGCCCTTCTCCCGGTCCATGATGTGGTTTTCCCTTTTGCAGTGGTCAGTGATTGCTGATTTGTAATGTTCATGTTGTGCTTGTTCTTTGACTGCTCTGATTTTTCATTTTTTTGACAGGTAAGTCACACCCTCATGGAACATCAGCTGATAAAGACGGGTCTCAAGACACCATCATGCGACACTCTGAAGAAGGCGAAAGACTCGCCGAAACATGTCAGGTAAAAAATTTACCTAAAACATAATTGTCTGCTTTTAATGAATCAGTCAAATATCAATAATAAGAAGACAAAATGAACCTAATACAAATAAACGAATGCTTAATAACTCCCCTGCACATGCTCCTAAAAATCCAAACCTTCACCTGTAAATAAAACGTCCCGAACTGAAGACATCTTAATGTTATTATTTTGTTATACACACAGTGCCGCCAAGTGGAATCAAAAATTTGTTTTTATTTTAATTTTCACGTACTGCACGGTGCCCTTTTGACAAATCCGACTGAAAATTAGTCAGAAAAGACTCAAGACAATGATCTTACTCTCTGCCGAATTTTGTGACGTTTTGGCAAAAGGCGTGGCTATTAAGGTGCTGAAAAGTCCGATTGTACTCTGTGGCAACAAAAGCTCCGGCAACATGACTCAGATGATCCTATCTTCTCGAAGTTGTACACATTTGAGGATACCTCAGCCCTGAAGACATCTACCAACTTATTTTACATCGTAGTAGTAGCGCCACCAACTGGTAAAAGCTAATACAAGTTATTTTCTTGGATGTTTTTCTCCGTGCAACTCAACAAGGTCGCCCTCATATATGCTCGGATGACTGTTTCGGCCATGAGGATGTCACAATACGAAATTCGTGATTTTTCGTGAAAAGTTGTGGGAGTGGCATTGCACTGTTCGGCAATAAAACAAAGCTGATTATGAGGTTCTAAATATGAACGACAACTCGTAAAACTTTACACACACATCAGGCCGAGCAAATTTATCAATATTTTATACGTTAGTTGTGCAGCTTTTTTGAAATGGCTCGCCATGGCCCTCGAGAAATGTTAAAAAAAAGCAGCTCTGGTTGAATGTTTCACCTCGCTTTTTGTAAATTTTATGGAGTACAGTGAACTCTCTGTTATCGCGGTTAATGGGGACCGAGACCATCCGCGAAAACTGAAAATCCGCGAAGTAGCGGCGCACCTTCAAAAATGCTTAAAAAAAATATACAATATATATAATAATATATATATATATATATATATATATATATATATATACGGGGAGAGAGAGAGTGAAATTCATGTTATAACAAAAAAAACAAATTATTATTAAAACGTATTATTTTTTTATTCCCCAGCCATTCTTTTTGTATTTATTTAATTACTCCGACTTTTACCTGCTGGTACGCCGTCCGGTGTGCCCTCTGAAATGAAAGGTGGCATTCTTTATTTATTTATTCATTTATTCATTCATAACTGACAGCCTCGCGCTCCGCTCGTGCCCGGGCAGAAGAGGTGCTCCAATTTGGCTTAACTGTGACACACGCCCGTCCTCCTCCCCCGGAGCTTCCATTCGGTTAAACTTAGGGGCCGCTTGGCACCGCCCGTGCCCGGGGAAGGTGCTCCTCTTCGGCTTACTGTGACGCGAGCATGCCCTCCTCCTCCGGAGCTTCCATTCGGTTAAACTTAGGGGCCGCTTGGAACCGCCCGTGCCCGGGGAAGGTGCTCCTCTTCGGCTTAGTGTGACGCGAGCATGCCCTCCTCCTCCGGAGCTTCCATTCGGTTAAACTTAGGGGCCGCTTGGCACCGCCCGTGCCCGGGGAAGGTGCTCCTCTACGACTTAACTGCCACGCACGCTGGCCGGAGCTCTGGTACGGTCCGAACCGCGCGAAACGTCGCCACCGATCGTGTCCGGGGGAACGTGCTCTTCTTCGTCCACTCTCCTCTTCGCCCACGCTCTTCTTCGGCGCATGCCGGCCGTCTAACCGCTCCAGCGCCCCGTCGTGCCGCTCGGCGAAACTACAATGCCCCCGAATATTTTTTAGACCCGCGAAGCACTGAACCCGCGAAAGGTGAACCGCGAAGTAGCGAGGGTTCACTGTATGTATAAGACCAAGACCTACAAAAAAGTCTCTTGGAGCAATGAGCTAGGTTTTACAGGAAGTCGGCCATTTTGAATTTACTTAAAAGGGGGCGGGTCACCACAATGGACTTTGTGTAGAAATTATTATTGGGGCCCGAGCAGCGACCGCGGCGAGGTCCCTATTGTTTTTGTAGAAAATATTATTACTTTTATTATTATTATTATTATTATTATTAGGGCCTGAGCAGCGACCGCTGCGAAGTCCCTATTGTTTTTGTAGAAATTATTATTATTATTATTTTTCCGATTGTTCGATCGCATTTTTGACCCCCGAAACATGCACAAAAACTCACCAAACTTGGCAGTCTCATCGGGCATGGCGAAAAATTTGATATTTTAACGTCTAATATGAACAGGAAGTGAGTTATGAATTTTTGAAAGTCCGACTTTTGCCCTTTTTTGCATGTTTACAGGGGTCATTCTTTTGCACCCTGATCCTAAAGGCTTCATCTGATTGCCTTAAAATTCTGTCTGTAGCATCTGAAGACCTGGCACAAACACTGGGGCTAAAATTTTTTGTTTCCGAAATACTATATGACGGGGGCGGGGCATCAAAGTTTTCACTTAAGATTTCCTTCGCCGCAATGGACAAAATGCTTAATAACTCTCCTGCACATGCTGCTAAAAATCCAAAACTTCACATGTACATAAAGAGTCTGTACCTGAAGACATCTATATGTTTATATTCAGTTATACACCTTGCGCCAATCAATATCATTTTTTACATTTTGACGTACTGCACGGTGCCCTTTTAACGAATCTGATTGAAAATTGGCTAGAAAAGACTCAAGACATTGATCTTACTCTATCCCTATTTTTGTGACTTTCCTTCGAAGGGCGTGGCTATTACGGTGCCGCAGAGTCTGATTATTCTCCGTGGCAACAAAAGTTCCTGCAAAATGATTCAGATGATCCATCTTCTCGAAATTTTTCACATTTGAGGATATTCAGGCCCTGAAGACGGCTGCCAACTTATTTTTGATCGCAGTGGTAGCGCCACCAACTGGTTAAAACAAATACAAATCATTTTCGTTGATTTTTTTCTCCGGGCAGGTTAACAAAATCTACCTTACATTTGCTCGGATGAGTGTTTAGGCCTTGAGGATGTCACAATACGAAAGTCTTTCGCCTTCTTCAGAGTGTCACATGATGGTGTCTTGTGGCCCGTCTTTATCAGCTGATGTTCCATGAGGGCGTGACTTACCTGTCACAAGAATGAAGGCAAGTCACGCCCCCCGCTGTCCGTTCACTCCGCCAAAATGCTGCTCCAGGTGGTAGAGAGGATGAAGGCTCCCTTGTCTCTGTTCATGGTTTTTATGCCTCGCTTGCAGATCTCAATGGCCTCTCTGATCCAGCGCTGTTGTTTGTTCTCTTCGGTGCGGATGACCCTGCCCTTCTCCCGGTCCATGATGTGGTTTTCCCTTTTGCAGTGGTCAGTGATTGCTGATTTGTAATGTTCATGTTGTGCTTGTTCTTTTACTGCTCTGATTTTTCATTTTTTTGACAGGTAAGTCACACCCTCATGGAACATCAGCTCAAGACACCATCATGCGACACTCTGAAGAAGGCGAAAGACTCGCCGAAACATGTCAGGTAAAAAATTAACCTAAAACATAATTGTCTGCTTTTAATGAATCAGTCAAATATCAATAATAAGAAGACAAAATGAACCTAATACAAATAAATGAATGCTTAATAACTCCCCTGCACATGCTCCTAAAAATCCAAACCTTCACCTGTAAATAAAACGTCCCGACCTGAAGACATCTTAATGTTATTATTTTGTTATACACACAGTGCCGCCAAGTGGAATCAAAAATTTGTTTTTATTTTAATTTTCACGTACTGCATGGTGCCCTTTTGACGAATCCGACTGAAAATTAGTCAGAAAAGACTTAAGACAATGATCTTACTCTCTGCCGAATTTTGTGACGTTTTGGCAAAAGGCGTGGCTATTAAGGTGCTGAAAAGTCCGATTGTACTCTGTGGCAACAAAAGCTCCGGCAACATGACTCAGATGATCCTATCTTCTCGAAGTTGTACACATTTGAGGATACTTCAGCCCTGAAGACATCTACCAACTTATTTTACATCGTAGTAGTAGCGCCACCAACTGGTAAAAGCTAATACAAGTTATTTTCTTGGATGTTTTTCTCCGTGCAACTCAACAAGGTCGCCCTCATATATGCTCGGATGACTGTTTCGGCCATGAGGATGTCACAATACGAAATTCGTGATTTTTCGTGAAAAGTTGTGGGAGTGGCATTGCACTGTTCAGCAATAAAACAAAGCTGATTATGAGGTTCTAAATATGAACGACAACTCGTAAAACTTTACACACACATCAGGCCGAGCAAATTTATCAATATTTTATACGTTAGTTGTGCAGCTTTTTTGAAATGGCTCGCCATGGCCCTCGAGAAATGTTAAAAAAAAGCAGCTCTGGTTGAGTGTTTCACCTCGCTTTTTGTAAATTTTATGGAGTACAGTGAACCCTCGGTTATCGCGGTTAATGGGGACCGAGACCACCCGCGAAAACTGAAAATCCGCGAAGTAGCGGCGCACCTTCAAAAATGCTTAAAAAAAATATACAATATATATAATAAATATATAATATATATATATATATATATATATATATATATATATATATACGGGGAGAGAGAGAGTGAAATTCATGTTATAACAAAAAAACCAAATTATTATTAAAACGTATTATTTTTTTATTCCCCAGCCATTCTTTTTGTATTTATTTAATTACTCCGACTTTTACCTGCTGGTACGCCGTCCGGTGTGCCCTGTGAAATGAAAGGTGGCATTCTTTATTTATTTATTCATTTATACATTCATAACTGACAGCCTCGCGCTCCGCTCGTGCCCGGGCAGAAGAGGTGCTCCAATTTGGCTTAACTGTGACACACGCCCGTCCTCCTCCCCCGGAGCTTCCATTCGGTTAAACTTAGGGGCCGCTTGGCACCGCCCGTGCCCGGGGAAGGTGCTCCTCTTCGGCTTACTGTGACGCGAGCATGCCCTCCTCCTCCGGAGCTTCCATTCGGTTAAACTTAGGGGCCGCTTGGAACCGCCCGTGCCCGGGGAAGGTGCTCCTCTTCGGCTTACTGTGACGCGAGCATGCCCTCCTCCTCCGGAGCTTCCATTCGGTTAAACTTAGGGGCCGCTTGGCACCGCCCGTGCCCGGGGAAGGTGCTCCTCTACGGCTTAACTGCCACGCACGCTGGCCGGAGCTCTGGTACGGTCCGAACCGCGCGAAACGTCGCCACCGATCGTGTCCGGGGGAACGTGCTCTTCTTCGTCCACTCTCCTCTTCGCCCACGCTCTTCTTCGGCGCACGCCGGCCGTCTAACCGCTCCAGCGCCCCGTCGTGCCGCTCGGCGAAACTACAATGCCCCCGAATATTTTTTAGACCCGCGAAGCACTGAACCCGCGAAAGGTGAACCTCGAAGTAGCGAGGGTTCACTGTATGTATAAGACCAAGACCTACAAAAAAGTCTCTTGGAGCAATGAGCTAGGTTTTACAGGAAGTCGGCCATTTTGAATTTACTTAAAAGGGGGCGGGTCTCCACAATGGACTTTGTGTAGAAATTATTATTGGGGCCCGAGCAGCGACCGCGGCGAGGTCCCTATTGTTTTTGTAGAAAATATTATTACTTTTATTATTATTATTATTATTATTATTATTATTATTATTAGGGCCTGAGCAGCGACCGCTGCGAAGTCCCTATTGTTTTTGTAGAAATTATTATTATTATTATTTTTCCGATTGTTCGATCGCATTTTTGACCCCCGAAACATGCACAAAAACTCACCAAACTTGGCAGTCTCATCGGGCATGGCGAAAAATTTGATATTTTTTAACGTCTAATATGAACAGGAAGTGAGTTATGAATTTTTGAAAGTCCGACTTTTGCCCTTTTTTGCATGTTTACAGGGGTCATTCTTTTGCACCCTGATCCTAAAGGCTTCATCTGATTGCCTTAAAGTTCTGTCTGGAGCATCTTAAGACCTGGGACAAACACTGGGGCTAAAATTTTTTGTTTCCGAAATACTATATGACGGGGGCGGGGCTTCAAAGTTTTCACTTAAGATTTCCTTCGCCGCAATGGACAAAATGCTTAATAACTCTCCTGCCCGTGCTGCTAAAAATCCAAAACTTCACATGTACATAAAGAGTCGGTACCTGAAGACATCTATATGTTTATATTCAGTTATACACCTTGCGCCAATCAATATAAATGTTTACATTTTGACGTACTGCACGGTGCCCTTTTAACGAATCCGACTGAAAATTGGCTAGAAAAGACTCAAGACATTGATCTTACTCTATCCCTATTTTTATGACTTTCCTTCAAAGGGCGTGGCTATTACGGTGCCGCAGAGTCTGATTATTCTCCGTGGCAACAAAAGTTCCTGCAAAATGATTCAGATGATCCATCTTCTGGAAATCTTTCACATTTGAGGATATTCAGGCCCTGAAGACGGCTGCCAACTTATTTTTGATCGCAGTGGTAGCGCCACCAACTGGTTAAAACAAATACAAATTATTTTCGTTGATGTTTTTCTCCGGGCAGGTTAACAAAATCTACCTTATATTTGCTCGGATGAGTGTTTAGGCCTTGAGCATGTCACAATACGAAAGTCTTTCGCCTTCTTCAGAGTGTCACATGATGGTGTCTTGTGACCCGTCTTTATCAGCTGATGTTCCATGAGGGCGTGACTTACCTGTCACAAGAATGAAGGCAAGTCACGCCCCCCGCTGTCCGTTCACTCCGCCAAGATGCTGGTCCAGGTGGTAGAGAGGATGAAGGCTCCCTTGTCTCTGTTCATGGTTTTTATGCCTCGCTTGCAGATCTCAATGGCCTCTCTGATCCAGCGCTGTTGTTTGTTCTCTTCTGTGCGGATGACCCTGCCCTTCTCCCGGTCCATGATGTGGTTTTCCCTTTTGCAGTGGTCAGTGATTGCTGATTTGTAATGTTCATGTTGTGCTTGTTCTTTTACTGCTCTGATTTTTTCATTTTTTTGACAGGTAAGTCACACCCTCATGGAACATCAGCTCAAGACACCATCATGCGACACTCTGAAGAAGGCGAAAGACTCGCCGAAACATGTCAGGTAAAAAATTAACCTAAAACATAATTGTCTGCTTTTAATGAATCAGTCAAATATCAATAATAAGAAGACAAAATGAACCTAATACAAATAAATGAATGCTTAATAACTCCCCTGCACATGCTCCTAAAAATCCAAACCTTCACCTGTAAATAAAACGTCCCGACCTGAAGACATCTTAATGTTATTATTTTGTTATACACACAGTGCCGCCAAGTGGAATCAAAAATTTGTTTTTATTTTAATTTTCACGTACTGCATGGTGCCCTTTTGACGAATCCGACTGAAAATTAGTCAGAAAAGACTTAAGACAATGATCTTACTCTCTGCCGAATTTTGTGACGTTTTGGCAAAAGGCGTGGCTATTAAGGTGCTGAAAAGTCCGATTGTACTCTGTGGCAACAAAAGCTCCGGCAACATGACTCAGATGATCCTATCTTCTCGAAGTTGTACACATTTGAGGATACTTCAGCCCTGAAGACATCTACCAACTTATTTTACATCGTAGTAGTAGCGCCACCAACTGGTAAAAGCTAATACAAGTTATTTTCTTGGATGTTTTTCTCCGTGCAACTCAACAAGGTCGCCCTCATATATGCTCGGATGACTGTTTCGGCCATGAGGATGTCACAATACGAAATTCGTGATTTTTCGTGAAAAGTTGTGGGAGTGGCATTGCACTGTTCAGCAATAAAACAAAGCTGATTATGAGGTTCTAAATATGAACGACAACTCGTAAAACAAAACTTTACACACACATCAGGCCGAGCAAATTTATCAATATTTTATACGTTAGTTGTGCAGCTTTTTTGAAATGGCTCGCCATGGCCCTCGAGAAATGTTAAAAAAAAGCAGCTCTGGTTGAGTGTTTCACCTCGCTTTTTGTAAATTTTATGGAGTACAGTGAACCCTCGGTTATCGCGGTTAATGGGGACCGAGACCACCCGCGAAAACTGAAAATCCGCGAAGTAGCGGCGCACCTTCAAAAATGCTTAAAAAAAATATACAATATATATAATAAATATATAAATATATATATATATATATATATATATATATATATATATATATATACGGGGAGAGAGAGAGTGAAATTCATGTTATAACAAAAAAAACAAATTATTATTAAAACGTATTATTTTTTTATTCCCCAGCCATTCTTTTTGTATTTATTTAATTACTCCGACTTTTACCTGCTGGTACGCCGTCCGGTGTGCCCTGTGAAATGAAAGGTGGCATTCTTTATTTATTTATTCATTTATACATTCATAACTGACAGCCTCGCGCTCCGCTCGTGCCCGGGCAGAAGAGGTGCTCCAATTTGGCTTAACTGTGACACACGCCCGTCCTCCTCCCCCGGAGCTTCCATTCGGTTAAACTTAGGGGCCGCTTGGCACCGCCCGTGCCCGGGGAAGGTGCTCCTCTTCGGCTTACTGTGACGCGAGCATGCCCTCCTCCTCCGGAGCTTCCATTCGGTTAAACTTAGGGGCCGCTTGGCACCGCCCGTGCCCGGGGAAGGTGCTCCTCTACGGCTTAACTGCCACGCACGCTGGCCGGAGCTCTGGTACGGTCCGAACCGCGCGAAACGTCGCCACCGATCGTGTCCGGGGGAACGTGCTCTTCTTCGTCCACTCTCCTCTTCGCCCACGCTCTTCTTCGGCGCACGCCGGCCGTCTAACCGCTCCAGCGCCCCGTCGTGCCGCTCGGCGAAACTACAATGCCCCCGAATATTTTTTAGACCCGCGAAGCACTGAACCTGCGAAAGGTGAACCGCGAAGTAGCGAGGGTTCACTGTATGTATAAGACCAAGACCTACAAAAAAGTCTCTTGGAGCAATGAGCTAGGTTTTACAGGAAGTCGGCCATTTTGAATTTACTTAAAAGGGGGCGGGTCACCACAATGGACTTTGTGTAGAAATTATTATTGGGGCCCGAGCAGCGACCGCGGCGAGGTCCCTATTGTTTTTGTAGAAAATATTATTACTTTTATTATTATTATTATTATTATTATTAGGGCCTGAGCAGCGACCGCTGCGAAGTCCCTATTGTTTTTGTAGAAATTATTATTATTATTTTTCCGATTGTTCGATCGCATTTTTGACCCCCGAAACATGCACAAAAACTCACCAAACCTGGCAGTCTCATCGGGCATGGCGAAAAATTTGATATTTTAACGTCTAATATGAACAGGAAGTGAGTTATGAATTTTTGAAAGTCCGACTTTTGCCCTTTTTTGCATGTTTACAGGGGTCATTCTTTTGCACCCTGATCCTAAAGGCTTCATCTGATTGCCTTAAAATTCTGTCTGTAGCATCTGAAGACCTGGGACAAACACTGGGGCTAAAATTTTTTGTTTCCGAAATACTATATGACGGGGGCGGGGCATCAAAGTTTTCACTTAAGATTTCCTTCGCCGCAATGGACAAAATGCTTAATAACTCTCCTGCACATGCTGCTAAAAATCCAAAACTTCACATGTACATAAAGAGTCTGTACCTGAAGACATCTATATGTTTATATTCAGTTATACACCTTGCGCCAATCAATATCATTTTTTACATTTTGACGTACTGCACGGTGCCCTTGTAACGAATCTGATTGAAAATTGGCTAGAAAAGACTCAAGACATTGATCTTACTCTATCCCTATTTTTGTGACTTTCCTTCGAAGGGCGTGGCTATTACGGTGCCGCAGAGTCTGATTATTCTCCGTGGCAACAAAAGTTCCTGCAAAATGATTCAGATGATCCATCTTCTCGAAATTTTTCACATTTGAGGATATTCAGGCCCTGAAGACGGCTGCCAACTTATTTTTGATCGCAGTGGTAGCGCCACCAACTGGTTAAAACAAATATAAATTATTTTCGTTGATGTTTTTCTCCGGGCATGTTAACAAAATCTACCTTATATTTGCTCGGATGAGTGTTTAGGCCTTGAGCATGTCACAATACGAAAGTCTTTCGCCTTCTTCAGAGTGTCACATGATGGTGTCTTGTGACCCGCCTTTATCAGCTGATGTTCCATGAGGGCGTGACTTACCTGTCACAAGAATGAAGGCAAGTCACGCCCCCCGCTGTCCGTTCACTCCGCCAAGATGCTGGTCCAGGTGGTAGAGAGGATGAAGGCTCCCTTGTCTCTGTTCATGGTTTTTATGCCTCGCTTGCAGATCTCAATGGCCTCTCTGATCCAGCGCTGTTGTTTGTTCTCTTCTGTGCGGATGACCCTGCCCTTCTCCCGGTCCATGATGTGGTTTTCCCTTTTGCAGTGGTCAGTGATTGCTGATTTGTAATGTTCATGTTGTGCTTGTTCTTTTACTGCTCTGATTTTTTTCATTTTTTTGACAGGTAAGTCACACCCTCATGGAACATCAGCTCAAGACACCATCATGCGACACTCTGAAGTAGGCGAAAGACTCGCCGAAACATGTCAGGTAAAAAATTAACCTAAAACATAATTGTCTGCTTTTAATGAATCAGTCAAATATCAATAATAAGAAGACAAAATGAACCTAATACAAATAAATGAATGCTTAATAACTCCCCTGCACATGCTCCTAAAAATCCAAACCTTCACCTGTAAATAAAACGTCCCGACCTGAAGACATCTTAATGTTATTATTTTGTTATACACACAGTGCCGCCAAGTGGAATCAAAAATTTGTTTTTATTTTAATTGTCACGTACTGCACGGTGCCCTTTCGACGAATCCGACTGAAAATTAGTCAGAAAAGACTCAAGACAATGATCTTACTCTCTGCCGAATTTTGTGACGTTTTGGCAAAAGGCGTGGCTATTACGGTGCTGAAAAGTCCGATTGTACTCTGTGGCAACAAAAGCTCCAGCAACATGACTCAGATGATCCTATCTTCTCGAAGTTGCACACATTTGAGGATACTTCAGCCCTGAAGACATCTACCAACTTATTTTTCATCGTAGTAGTAGCGCCCCCAACTGGTAAAAGCTAATACAAGTTATTTTCTTGGATGTTTTTCTCCGTGCAACTCAACAAGGTCGCCCTCATATATGCTCGGATGACTGTTTCGGCCATGAGGATGTCACAATACGAAATTCGTCCTTTTTCATGAAAAGTTGTGGGAGTGGCATTGCACTGTTCGGCAATAAAACAAAGCTGATTATGAGGTTCTAAATATGAACGACAACTCGTGAAACTTTACACACACATCAGGCCGAGCAAATTTATCAACATTTTATACGTTAGTTGTGCAGCTTTTTTGAAATGGCTCGCCATGGCCCTCGAGAAATGTTCAAAAAAGCAGCCCTGGTTGAGTGTTTCACCTCGCTTTTTGTAAATTTTATGGAGTACAGTGAACCCTCGGTTATCGCGGTTAATGGGGACCGAGACCACCCGCGAAAACTGAAAATCCGCGAAGTAGCGGCGCACCTTCAAAAATGCTTAAAAAAAATATATAATAAATATATAATATATATATATATATATATATATATATATATATATATATATATATATATATATATATATATATATATATATATATACGGGGGGAGAGAGAGAGAGAGAGAGTGAAATTCATGTTATAACAAAAAAAACAAATTATTATTAAAACTTATTATTTTTTTATTCCCCAACCATTCTTTTTGTATTTATTTAATTACTCCGACTTTTACCTGCTGGTACGCCGTCCGGTGTGCCCTGTGAAATGAAAGGTGGCATTCTTTATTTATTTATTCATTTATTCATTCATAACTGACAGCCTCGCGCTCCGCTTGTGCCCGGCAGAAGAGGTGCTCCAATTCGGCTTAACTGTGACACACGCCCGCCCTCCTCCCCCGGAGCTTCCATTCGGTTAAACTTAGGGGCCGCTTGGCACCGCCCGTGCCCGGGGAAGGTGCTCCTCTTCGGCTTACTGTGACGCGAGCATGCCCTCCTCCTCCGGAGCTTCCATTCGGTTAAACTTAGGGGCCGCTTGGAACCGCCCGTGCCCGGGGAAGGTGCTCCTCTTCGGCTTACTGTGACGCGAGCATGCCCTCCTCCTCCGGAGCTTCCATTCGGTTAAACTCAGGGGCCGCTTGGAACCGCCCGTGCCCGGGGAAGGTGCTCCTCTACGGCTTAACTGCCACGCACGCCGGCCGGAGCTCTGGTACGGTCCGAACCGCGCGAAACGTCGCCACCGATCGTGTCCGGGGGAACGTGCTCTTCTTCGTCCACTCTCCTCTTCGCCCACGCTCTTCTTCGGCGCACGCCGGCCGTCTAACCGCTCCAGCGCCCCGTCGTGCCGCTCGGCGAAACTACAATGCCCCCGAATATTTTTTAGACCCGCGAAGCACTGAACCCGCGAAAGGTGAACCTCGAAGTAGCGAGGGTTCACTGTATGTATAAGACCAAGACCTACAAAAAAGTCTCTTGGAGCAATGAGCTAGGTTTTACAGGAAGTCGGCCATTTTGAATTTACTTAAAAGGGGGCGGGTCTCCACAATGGACTTTGTGTAGAAATTATTATTGGGGCCCGAGCAGCGACCGCGGCGAGGTCCCTATTGTTTTTGTAGAAAATATTATTACTTTTATTATTATTATTATTATTATTATTATTATTATTAGGGCCTGAGCAGCGACCGCTGCGAAGTCCCTATTGTTTTTGTAGAAATTATTATTATTATTATTTTTCCGATTGTTCGATCGCATTTTTGACCCCCGAAACATGCACAAAAACTCACCAAACTTGGCAGTCTCATCGGGCATGGCGAAAAATTTGATATTTTTTAACGTCTAATATGAACAGGAAGTGAGTTATGAATTTTTGAAAGTCCGACTTTTGCCCTTTTTTGCATGTTTACAGGGGTCATTCTTTTGCACCCTGATCCTAAAGGCTTCATCTGATTGCCTTAAAGTTCTGTCTGGAGCATCTTAAGACCTGGGACAAACACTGGGGCTAAAATTTTTTGTTTCCGAAATACTATATGACGGGGGCGGGGCTTCAAAGTTTTCACTTAAGATTTCCTTCGCCGCAATGGACAAAATGCTTAATAACTCTCCTGCCCGTGCTGCTAAAAATCCAAAACTTCACATGTACATAAAGAGTCGGTACCTGAAGACATCTATATGTTTATATTCAGTTATACACCTTGCGCCAATCAATATAAATGTTTACATTTTGACGTACTGCACGGTGCCCTTTTAACGAATCCGACTGAAAATTGGCTAGAAAAGACTCAAGACATTGATCTTACTCTATCCCTATTTTTATGACTTTCCTTCAAAGGGCGTGGCTATTACGGTGCCGCAGAGTCTGATTATTCTCCGTGGCAACAAAAGTTCCTGCAAAATGATTCAGATGATCCATCTTCTGGAAATCTTTCACATTTGAGGATATTCAGGCCCTGAAGACGGCTGCCAACTTATTTTTGATCGCAGTGGTAGCGCCACCAACTGGTTAAAACAAATACAAATTATTTTCGTTGATGTTTTTCTCCGGGCAGGTTAACAAAATCTACCTTATATTTGCTCGGATGAGTGTTTAGGCCTTGAGCATGTCACAATACGAAAGTCTTTCGCCTTCTTCAGAGTGTCACATGATGGTGTCTTGTGACCCGTCTTTATCAGCTGATGTTCCATGAGGGCGTGACTTACCTGTCACAAGAATGAAGGCAAGTCACGCCCCCCGCTGTCCGTTCACTCCGCCAAGATGCTGGTCCAGGTGGTAGAGAGGATGAAGGCTCCCTTGTCTCTGTTCATGGTTTTTATGCCTCGCTTGCAGATCTCAATGGCCTCTCTGATCCAGCGCTGTTGTTTGTTCTCTTCTGTGCGGATGACCCTGCCCTTCTCCCGGTCCATGATGTGGTTTTCCCTTTTGCAGTGGTCAGTGATTGCTGATTTGTAATGTTCATGTTGTGCTTGTTCTTTTACTGCTCTGATTTTTTCATTTTTTTGACAGGTAAGTCACACCCTCATGGAACATCAGCTCAAGACACCATCATGCGACACTCTGAAGAAGGCGAAAGACTCGCCGAAACATGTCAGGTAAAAAATTAACCTAAAACATAATTGTCTGCTTTTAATGAATCAGTCAAATATCAATAATAAGAAGACAAAATGAACCTAATACAAATAAATGAATGCTTAATAACTCCCCTGCACATGCTCCTAAAAATCCAAACCTTCACCTGTAAATAAAACGTCCCGACCTGAAGACATCTTAATGTTATTATTTTGTTATACACACAGTGCCGCCAAGTGGAATCAAAAATTTGTTTTTATTTTAATTTTCACGTACTGCATGGTGCCCTTTTGACGAATCCGACTGAAAATTAGTCAGAAAAGACTTAAGACAATGATCTTACTCTCTGCCGAATTTTGTGACGTTTTGGCAAAAGGCGTGGCTATTAAGGTGCTGAAAAGTCCGATTGTACTCTGTGGCAACAAAAGCTCCGGCAACATGACTCAGATGATCCTATCTTCTCGAAGTTGTACACATTTGAGGATACTTCAGCCCTGAAGACATCTACCAACTTATTTTACATCGTAGTAGTAGCGCCACCAACTGGTAAAAGCTAATACAAGTTATTTTCTTGGATGTTTTTCTCCGTGCAACTCAACAAGGTCGCCCTCATATATGCTCGGATGACTGTTTCGGCCATGAGGATGTCACAATACGAAATTCGTGATTTTTCGTGAAAAGTTGTGGGAGTGGCATTGCACTGTTCAGCAATAAAACAAAGCTGATTATGAGGTTCTAAATATGAACGACAACTCGTAAAACTTTACACACACATCAGGCCGAGCAAATTTATCAATATTTTATACGTTAGTTGTGCAGCTTTTTTGAAATGGCTCGCCATGGCCCTCGAGAAATGTTAAAAAAAAGCAGCTCTGGTTGAGTGTTTCACCTCGCTTTTTGTAAATTTTATGGAGTACAGTGAACCCTCGGTTATCGCGGTTAATGGGGACCGAGACCACCCGCGAAAACTGAAAATCCGCGAAGTAGCGGCGCACCTTCAAAAATGCTTAAAAAAAATATACAATATATATAATAAATATATAAATATATATATATATATATATATATATATATATATATATATACGGGGAGAGAGAGAGTGAAATTCATGTTATAACAAAAAAAACAAATTATTATTAAAACGTATTATTTTTTTATTCCCCAGCCATTCTTTTTGTATTTATTTAATTACTCCGACTTTTACCTGCTGGTACGCCGTCCGGTGTGCCCTGTGAAATGAAAGGTGGCATTCTTTATTTATTTATTCATTTATACATTCATAACTGACAGCCTCGCGCTCCGCTCGTGCCCGGGCAGAAGAGGTGCTCCAATTTGGCTTAACTGTGACACACGCCCGTCCTCCTCCCCCGGAGCTTCCATTCGGTTAAACTTAGGGGCCGCTTGGCACCGCCCGTGCCCGGGGAAGGTGCTCCTCTTCGGCTTACTGTGACGCGAGCATGCCCTCCTCCTCCGGAGCTTCCATTCGGTTAAACTTAGGGGCCGCTTGGAACCGCCCGTGCCCGGGGAAGGTGCTCCTCTTCGGCTTACTGTGACGCGAGCATGCCCTCCTCCTCCGGAGCTTCCATTCGGTTAAACTTAGGGGCCGCTTGGCACTGCCCGTGCCCGGGGAAGGTGCTCCTCTACGGCTTAACTGCCACGCACGCTGGCCGGAGCTCTGGTACGGTCCGAACCGCGCGAAACGTCGCCACCGATCGTGTCCGGGGGAACGTGCTCTTCTTCGTCCACTCTCCTCTTCGCCCACGCTCTTCTTCGGCGCACGCCGGCCGTCTAACCGCTCCAGCGCCCCGTCGTGCCGCTCGGCGAAACTACAATGCGCCCGAATATTTTTTAGACTCGCGAAGCACTGAACCCGCGAAAGGTGAACCGCGAAGTAGCGAGGGTTCACTGTATGTATAAGACCAAGACCTACAAAAAAGTCTCTTGGAGCAATGAGCTAGGTTTTACAGGAAGTCGGCCATTTTGAATTTACTTAAAAGGGGGCGGGTCACCACAATGGACTTTGTGTAGAAATTATTATTGGGGCCCGAGCAGCGACCGCGGCGAGGTCCCTATTGTTTTTGTAGAAAATATTATTACTTTTATTATTATTATTATTATTATTATTAGGGCCTGAGCAGCGACCGCTGCGAAGTCCCTATTGTTTTTGTTGAAATTATTATTATTATTATTTTTCCGATTGTTCGATCGCATTTTTGACCCCTGAAACATGCACAAAAACTCACCAAACTTGGCAGTCTCATCGGGCATGGCGAAAAATTTGATATTTTAACGTCTAATATGAACAGGAAGTGAGTTATGAATTTTTGAAAGTCCGACTTTTGCCCTTTTTTGCATGTTTACAGGGGTCATTCTTTTGCACCCTGATCCTAAAGGCTTCATCTGATTGCCTTAAAATTCTGTCTGTAGCATCTGAAGACCTGGCACAAACACTGGGGCTAAAATTTTTTGTTTCCGAAATACTATATGACGGGGGCGGGGCATCAAAGTTTTCACTTAAGATTTCCTTCGCCGCAATGGACAAAATGCTTAATAACTCTCCTGCACATGCTGCTAAAAATCCAAAACTTCACATGTACATAAAGAGTCTGTACCTGAAGACATCTATATGTTTATATTCAGTTATACACCTTGCGCCAATCAATATCATTTTTTACATTTTGACGTACTGCACGGTGCCCTTTTAACGAATCTGATTGAAAATTGGCTAGAAAAGACTCAAGACATTGATCTTACTCTATCCCTATTTTTGTGACTTTCCTTCGAAGGGCGTGGCTATTACGGTGCCGCAGAGTCTGATTATTCTCCGTGGCAACAAAAGTTCCTGCAAAATGATTCAGATGATCCATCTTCTCGAAATTTTTCACATTTGAGGATATTCAGGCCCTGAAGACGGCTGCCAACTTATTTTTGATCGCAGTGGTAGCGCCACCAACTGGTTAAAACAAATACAAATCATTTTCGTTGATTTTTTTCTCCGGGCAGGTTAACAAAATCTACCTTACATTTGCTCGGATGAGTGTTTAGGCCTTGAGGATGTCACAATACGAAAGTCTTTCGCCTTCTTCAGAGTGTCACATGATGGTGTCTTGTGGCCCGTCTTTATCAGCTGATGTTCCATGAGGGCGTGACTTACCTGTCACAAGAATGAAGGCAAGTCACGCCCCCCGCTGTCCGTTCACTCCGCCAAAATGCTGCTCCAGGTGGTAGAGAGGATGAAGGCTCCCTTGTCTCTGTTCATGGTTTTTATGCCTCGCTTGCAGATCTCAATGGCCTCTCTGATCCAGCGCTGTTGTTTGTTCTCTTCGGTGCGGATGACCCTGCCCTTCTCCCGGTCCATGATGTGGTTTTCCCTTTTGCAGTGGTCAGTGATTGCTGATTTGTAATGTTCATGTTGTGCTTGTTCTTTTACTGCTCTGATTTTTCATTTTTTTGACAGGTAAGTCACACCCTCATGGAACATCAGCTGATAAAGACGGGTCTCAAGACACCATCATGCGACACTCTGAAGAAGGCGAAAGACTCGCCGAAACATGTCAGGTAAAAAATTAACCTAAAACATAATTGTCTGCTTTTAATGAATCAGTCAAATATCAATAATAAGAAGACAAAATGAACCTAATACAAATAAATGAATGCTTAATAACTCCCCTGCACATGCTCCTAAAAATCCAAACCTTCACCTGTAAATAAAACGTCCCGACCTGAAGACATCTTAATGTTATTATTTTGTTATACACACAGTGCCGCCAAGTGGAATCAAAAATTTGTTTTTATTTTAATTTTCACGTACTGCACGGTGCCCTTTTGACGAATCCGACTGAAAATTAGTCAGAAAAGACTCAAGACAATGATCTTACTCTCTGCCGAATTTTGTGACGTTTTGGCAAAAGGCGTGGCTATTAAGGTGCTGAAAAGTCCGATTGTACTCTGTGGCAACAAAAGCTCCGGCAACATGACTCAGATCATCCTATCTTCTCGAAGTTGTACACATTTGAGGATACTTCAGCCCTGAAGACATCTACCAACTTATTTTATATCGTAGTAGTAGCGCCACCAACTGGTAAAAGCTAATACAAGTTATTTTCTTGGATGTTTTTCTCCGTGCAACTCAACAAGGTCGCCCTCATATATGCTCGGATGACTGTTTCGGCCATGAGGATGTCACAATACGAAATTCGTGATTTTTCGTGAAAAGTTGTGGGAGTGGCATTGCACTGTTCGGCAATAAAACAAAGCTGATTATGAGGTTCTAAATATGAACGACAACTCGTAAAACTTTACACACACATCAGGCCGAGCAAATTTATCAATATTTTATACGTTAGTTGTGCAGCTTTTTTGAAATGGCTCGCCATGGCCCTCGAGAAATGTTAAAAAAAAGCAGCTCTGGTTGAGTGTTTCACCTCGCTTTTTGTAAATTTTATGGAGTACAGTGAACCCTCGGTTATCGCGGTTAATGGGGACCGAGACCACCCGCGAAAACTGAAAATCCGCGAAGTAGCGGCGCACCTTCAAAAATGCTTAAAAAAAATATACAATATATATAATAAATATATATATATATATATATATATATATATATATATATATATATATACGGGGAGAGAGAGAGTGAAATTCATGTTATAACAAAAAAACCAAATTATTATTAAAACGTATTATTTTTTTATTCCCCAGCCATTCTTTTTGTATTTATTTAATTACTCCGACTTTTACCTGCTGGTACGCCGTCCGGTGTGCCCTGTGAAATGAAAGGTGGCATTCTTTATTTATTTATTCATTTATTCATTCATAACTGACAGCCTCGCGCTCCGCTCGTGCCCGGGCAGAAGAGGTGCTCCAATTTGGCTTAACTGTGACACACGCCCGTCCTCCTCCGTCCGGAGCTTCCATTCGGTTAAACTTAGGGGCCGCTTGGCACCGCCCGTGCCCGGGGAAGGTGCTCCTCTTCGGCTTACTGTGACGCGAGCATGCCCTCCTCCTCCGGAGCTTCCATTCGGTTAAACTTAGGGGCCGCTTGGAACCGCCCGTGCCCGGGGAAGGTGCTCCTCTTCGGCTTACTGTGACGCGAGCATGCCCTCCTCCTCCGGAGCTTCCATTCGGTTAAACTTAGGGGCCGCTTGGCACCGCCCGTGCCCGGGGAAGGTGCTCCTCTACGGCTTAACTGCCACGCACGCTGGCCGGAGCTCTGGTACGGTCCGAACCGCGCGAAACGTCGCCACCGATCGTGTCCGGGGGAACGTGCTCTTCTTCGTCCACTCTCCTCTTCGCCCACGCTCTTCTTCGGCGCACGCCGGCCGTCTAACCGCTCCAGCGCCCCGTCGTGCCGCTCGGCGAAACTACAATGCCCCCGAATATTTTTTAGACCCGCGAAGCACTGAACCTGCGAAAGGTGAACCGCGAAGTAGCGAGGGTTCACTGTATGTATAAGACCAAGACCTACAAAAAAGTCTCTTGGAGCAATGAGCTAGGTTTTACAGGAAGTCGGCCATTTTGAATTTACTTAAAAGGGGGCGGGTCACCACAATGGACTTTGTGTAGAAATTATTATTGGGGCCCGAGCAGCGACCGCGGCGAGGTCCCTATTGTTTTTGTAGAAAATATTATTACTTTTATTATTATTATTATTATTATTATTAGGGCCTGAGCAGCGACCGCTGCGAAGTCCCTATTGTTTTTGTAGAAATTATTATTATTATTTTTCCGATTGTTCGATCGCATTTTTGACCCCTGAAACATGCACAAAAACTCACCAAACCTGGCAGTCTCATCGGGCATGGCGAAAAATTTGATATTTTAACGTCTAATATGAACAGGAAGTGAGTTATGAATTTTTGAAAGTCCGACTTTTGCCCTTTTTTGCATGTTTACAGGGGTCATTCTTTTGCACCCTGATCCTAAAGGCTTCATCTGATTGCCTTAAAATTCTGTCTGTAGCATCTGAAGACCTGGGACAAACACTGGGGCTAAAATTTTTTGTTTCCGAAATACTATATGACGGGGGCGGGGCATCAAAGTTTTCACTTAAGATTTCCTTCGCCGCAATGGACAAAATGCTTAATAACTCTCCTGCACATGCTGCTAAAAATCCAAAACTTCACATGTACATAAAGAGTCTGTACCTGAAGACATCTATATGTTTATATTCAGTTATACACCTTGCGCCAATCAATATCATTTTTTACATTTTGACGTACTGCACGGTGCCCTTGTAACGAATCTGATTGAAAATTGGCTAGAAAAGACTCAAGACATTGATCTTACTCTATCCCTATTTTTGTGACTTTCCTTCGAAGGGCGTGGCTATTACGGTGCCGCAGAGTCTGATTATTCTCCGTGGCAACAAAAGTTCCTGCAAAATGATTCAGATGATCCATCTTCTCGAAATTTTTCACATTTGAGGATATTCAGGCCCTGAAGACGGCTGCCAACTTATTTTTGATCGCAGTGGTAGCGCCACCAACTGGTTAAAACAAATATAAATTATTTTCGTTGATGTTTTTCTCCGGGCATGTTAACAAAATCTACCTTATATTTGCTCGGATGAGTGTTTAGGCCTTGAGCATGTCACAATACGAAAGTCTTTCGCCTTCTTCAGAGTGTCACATGATGGTGTCTTGTGACCCGCCTTTATCAGCTGATGTTCCATGAGGGCGTGACTTACCTGTCACAAGAATGAAGGCAAGTCACGCCCCCCGCTGTCCGTTCACTCCGCCAAGATGCTGGTCCAGGTGGTAGAGAGGATGAAGGCTCCCTTGTCTCTGTTCATGGTTTTTATGCCTCGCTTGCAGATCTCAATGGCCTCTCTGATCCAGCGCTGTTGTTTGTTCTCTTCTGTGCGGATGACCCTGCCCTTCTCCCGGTCCATGATGTGGTTTTCCCTTTTGCAGTGGTCAGTGATTGCTGATTTGTAATGTTCATGTTGTGCTTGTTCTTTTACTGCTCTGATTTTTTTCATTTTTTTGACAGGTAAGTCACACCCTCATGGAACATCAGCTCAAGACACCATCATGCGACACTCTGAAGTAGGCGAAAGACTCGCCGAAACATGTCAGGTAAAAAATTAACCTAAAACATAATTGTCTGCTTTTAATGAATCAGTCAAATATCAATAATAAGAAGACAAAATGAACCTAATACAAATAAATGAATGCTTAATAACTCCCCTGCACATGCTCCTAAAAATCCAAACCTTCACCTGTAAATAAAACGTCCCGACCTGAAGACATCTTAATGTTATTATTTTGTTATACACACAGTGCCGCCAAGTGGAATCAAAAATTTGTTTTTATTTTAATTGTCACGTACTGCACGGTGCCCTTTCGACGAATCCGACTGAAAATTAGTCAGAAAAGACTCAAGACAATGATCTTACTCTCTGCCGAATTTTGTGACGTTTTGGCAAAAGGCGTGGCTATTACGGTGCTGAAAAGTCCGATTGTACTCTGTGGCAACAAAAGCTCCAGCAACATGACTCAGATGATCCTATCTTCTCGAAGTTGCACACATTTGAGGATACTTCAGCCCTGAAGACATCTACCAACTTATTTTTCATCGTAGTAGTAGCGCCCCCAACTGGTAAAAGCTAATACAAGTTATTTTCTTGGATGTTTTTCTCCGTGCAACTCAACAAGGTCGCCCTCATATATGCTCGGATGACTGTTTCGGCCATGAGGATGTCACAATACGAAATTCGTCCTTTTTCATGAAAAGTTGTGGGAGTGGCATTGCACTGTTCGGCAATAAAACAAAGCTGATTATGAGGTTCTAAATATGAACGACAACTCGTGAAACTTTACACACACATCAGGCCGAGCAAATTTATCAATATTTTATACGTTAGTTGTGCAGCTTTTTTGAAATGGCTCGCCATGGCCCTCGAGAA
Organism: Idiotropiscis lumnitzeri; assembly: GCF_059441095.1. Lineage (NCBI taxonomy): Eukaryota > Metazoa > Chordata > Actinopteri > Syngnathiformes > Syngnathidae > Idiotropiscis > Idiotropiscis lumnitzeri. The sequence goes on from NW_028283572.1 coordinate 1,023,817, forward strand.
ATGTTCAAAAAAGCAGCCCTGGTTGAGTGTTTCACCTCGCTTTTTGTAAATTTTATGGAGTACAGTGAACCCTCGGTTATCGCGGTTAATGGGGACCGAGACCACCCGCGAAAACTGAAAATCCGCGAAGTAGCGGCGCACCTTCAAAAATGCTTAAAAAAAATATATAATAAATATATAAATATATATATATATATATATATATATATATATATATATATATATATATATATACGGGGGGAGAGAGAGAGTGAAATTCATGTTATAACAAAAAAAACAAATTATTATTAAAACTTATTATTTTTTTATTCCCCAACCATTCTTTTTGTATTTATTTAATTACTCCGACTTTTACCTGCTGGTACGCCGTCCGGTGTGCCCTGTGAAATGAAAGGTGGCATTCTTTATTTATTTATTCATTTATTCATTCATAACTGACAGCCTCGCGCTCCGCTTGTGCCCGGCAGAAGAGGTGCTCCAATTCGGCTTAACTGTGACACACGCCCGCCCTCCTCCCCCGGAGCTTCCATTCGGTTAAACTTAGGGGCCGCTTGGCACCGCCCGTGCCCGGGGAAGGTGCTCCTCTTCGGCTTACTGTGACGCGAGCATGCCCTCCTCCTCCGGAGCTTCCATTCGGTTAAACTTAGGGGCCGCTTGGAACCGCCCGTGCCCGGGGAAGGTGCTCCTCTTCGGCTTACTGTGACGCGAGCATGCCCTCCTCCTCCGGAGCTTCCATTCGGTTAAACTCAGGGGCCGCTTGGAACCGCCCGTGCCCGGGGAAGGTGCTCCTCTACGGCTTAACTGCCACGCACGCCGGCCGGAGCTCTGGTACGGTCCGAACCGCGCGAAACGTCGCCACCGATCGTGTCCGGGGGAACGTGCTCTTCTTCGTCCACTCTCCTCTTCGCCCACGCTCTTCTTCGGCGCACGCCGGCCGTCTAACCGCTCCAGCGCCCCGTCGTGCCGCTCGGCGAAACTACAATGCCCCCGAATATTTTTTAGACCCGCGAAGCACTGAACCCGCGAAAGGTGAACCTCGAAGTAGCGAGGGTTCACTGTATGTATAAGACCAAGACCTACAAAAAAGTCTCTTGGAGCAATGAGCTAGGTTTTACAGGAAGTCGGCCATTTTGAATTTACTTAAAAGGGGGCGGGTCTCCACAATGGACTTTGTGTAGAAATTATTATTGGGGCCCGAGCAGCGACCGCGGCGAGGTCCCTATTGTTTTTGTAGAAAATATTATTACTTTTATTATTATTATTATTATTATTATTATTATTATTAGGGCCTGAGCAGCGACCGCTGCGAAGTCCCTATTGTTTTTGTAGAAATTATTATTATTATTATTTTTCCGATTGTTCGATCGCATTTTTGACCCCCGAAACATGCACAAAAACTCACCAAACTTGGCAGTCTCATCGGGCATGGCGAAAAATTTGATATTTTTTAACGTCTAATATGAACAGGAAGTGAGTTATGAATTTTTGAAAGTCCGACTTTTGCCCTTTTTTGCATGTTTACAGGGGTCATTCTTTTGCACCCTGATCCTAAAGGCTTCATCTGATTGCCTTAAAGTTCTGTCTGGAGCATCTTAAGACCTGGGACAAACACTGGGGCTAAAATTTTTTGTTTCCGAAATACTATATGACGGGGGCGGGGCTTCAAAGTTTTCACTTAAGATTTCCTTCGCCGCAATGGACAAAATGCTTAATAACTCTCCTGCCCGTGCTGCTAAAAATCCAAAACTTCACATGTACATAAAGAGTCTGTACCTGAAGACATCTATATGTTTATATTCAGTTATACACCTTGCGCCAATCAATATAAATGTTTACATTTTGACGTACTGCACGGTGCCCTTTTAACGAATCCGACTGAAAATTGGCTAGAAAAGACTCAAGACATTGATCTTACTCTATCCCTATTTTTATGACTTTCCTTCAAAGGGCGTGGCTATTACGGTGCCGCAGAGTCTGATTATTCTCCGTGGCAACAAAAGTTCCTGCAAAATGATTCAGATGATCCATCTTCTGGAAATCTTTCACATTTGAGGATATTCAGGCCCTGAAGACGGCTGCCAACTTATTTTTGATCGCAGTGGTAGCGCCACCAACTGGTTAAAACAAATACAAATTATTTTCGTTGATGTTTTTCTCCGGGCAGGTTAACAAAATCTACCTTATATTTGCTCGGATGAGTGTTTAGGCCTTGAGCATGTCACAATACGAAAGTCTTTCGCCTTCTTCAGAGTGTCACATGATGGTGTCTTGTGACCCGTCTTTATCAGCTGATGTTCCATGAGGGCGTGACTTACCTGTCACAAGAATGAAGGCAAGTCACGCCCCCCGGTGTCCGTTCACTCCGCCAAGATGCTGGTCCAGGTGGTAGAGAGGATGAAGGCTCCCTTGTCTCTGTTCATGGTTTTTATGCCTCGCTTGCAGATCTCAATGGCCTCTCTGATCCAGCGCTGTTGTTTGTTCTCTTCTGTGCGGATGACCCTGCCCTTCTCCCGGTCCATGATGTGGTTTTCCCTTTTGCAGTGGTCAGTGATTGCTGATTTGTAATGTTCATGTTGTGCTTGTTCTTTTACTGCTCTGATTTTTTCATTTTTTTGACAGGTAAGTCACACCCTCATGGAACATCAGCTCAAGACACCATCATGCGACACTCTGAAGAAGGCGAAAGACTCGCCGAAACATGTCAGGTAAAAAATTAACCTAAAACATAATTGTCTGCTTTTAATGAATCAGTCAAATATCAATAATAAGAAGACAAAATGAACCTAATACAAATAAATGAATGCTTAATAACTCCCCTGCACATGCTCCTAAAAATCCAAACCTTCACCTGTAAATAAAACGTCCCGACCTGAAGACATCTTAATGTTATTATTTTGTTATACACACAGTGCCGCCAAGTGGAATCAAAAATTTGTTTTTATTTTAATTTTCACGTACTGCATGGTGCCCTTTTGACGAATCCGACTGAAAATTAGTCAGAAAAGACTTAAGACAATGATCTTACTCTCTGCCGAATTTTGTGACGTTTTGGCAAAAGGCGTGGCTATTAAGGTGCTGAAAAGTCCGATTGTACTCTGTGGCAACAAAAGCTCCGGCAACATGACTCAGATGATCCTATCTTCTCGAAGTTGTACACATTTGAGGATACTTCAGCCCTGAAGACATCTACCAACTTATTTTACATCGTAGTAGTAGCGCCACCAACTGGTAAAAGCTAATACAAGTTATTTTCTTGGATGTTTTTCTCCGTGCAACTCAACAAGGTCGCCCTCATATATGCTCGGATGACTGTTTCGGCCATGAGGATGTCACAATACGAAATTCGTGATTTTTCGTGAAAAGTTGTGGGAGTGGCATTGCACTGTTCAGCAATAAAACAAAGCTGATTATGAGGTTCTAAATATGAACGACAACTCGTAAAACTTTACACACACATCAGGCCGAGCAAATTTATCAATATTTTATACGTTAGTTGTGCAGCTTTTTTGAAATGGCTCGCCATGGCCCTCGAGAAATGTTAAAAAAAAGCAGCTCTGGTTGAGTGTTTCACCTCGCTTTTTGTAAATTTTATGGAGTACAGTGAACCCTCGGTTATCGCGGTTAATGGGGACCGAGACCACCCGCGAAAACTGAAAATCTGCGAAGTAGCGGCGCACCTTCAAAAATGCTTAAAAAAAATATACAATATATATAATAAATATATATATATATATATATATATATATATATATATATATATATATACGGGGAGAGAGAGAGTGAAATTCATGTTATAACAAAAAAAACAAATTATTATTAAAACGTATTATTTTTTTATTCCCCAGCCATTCTTTTTGTATTTATTTAATTACTCCGACTTTTACCTGCTGGTACGCCGTCCGGTGTGCCCTGTGAAATGAAAGGTGGCATTCTTTATTTATTTATTCATTTATTCATTCATAACTGACAGCCTCGCGCTCCGCTCGTGCCCGGGCAGAAGAGGTGCTCCAATTTGGCTTAACTGTGACACACGCCCGTCCTCCTCCCCCGGAGCTTCCATTCGGTTAAACTTAGGGGCCGCTTGGCACCGCCCGTGCCCGGGGAAGGTGCTCCTCTTCGGCTTACTGTGACGCGAGCATGCCCTCCTCCTCCGGAGCTTCCATTCGGTTAAACTTAGGGGCCGCTTGGAACCGCCCGTGCCCGGGGAAGGTGCTCCTCTTCGGCTTACTGTGACGCGAGCATGCCCTCCTCCTCCGGAGCTTCCATTCGGTTAAACTTAGGGGCCGCTTGGCACTGCCCGTGCCCGGGGAAGGTGCTCCTCTACGGCTTAACTGCCACGCACGCTGGCCGGAGCTCTGGTACGGTCCGAACCGCGCGAAACGTCGCCACCGATCGTGTCCGGGGGAACGTGCTCTTCTTCGTCCACTCTCCTCTTCGCCCACGCTCTTCTTCGGCGCACGCCGGCCGTCTAACCGCTCCAGCGCCCCGTCGTGCCGCTCGGCGAAACTACAATGCCCCCGAATATTTTTTAGACCCGCGAAGCACTGAACCCGCGAAAGGTGAACCGCGAAGTAGCGAGGGTTCACTGTATGTATAAGACCAAGACCTACAAAAAAGTCTCTTGGAGCAATGAGCTAGGTTTTACAGGAAGTCGGCCATTTTGAATTTACTGAAAAGGGGGCGGGTCACCACAATGGACTTTGTGTAGAAATTATTATTGGGGCCCGAGCAGCGACCGCGGCGAGGTCCCTATTGTTTTTGTAGAAGATATTATTACTTTTATTATTATTATTATTATTATTATTATTAGGGTCTGAGCAGCGACCGCTGCGAAGTCCCTATTGTTTTTGTAGAAATTATTATTATTATTATTTTTCCGATTGTTCGATCGCATTTTTGACCCCCGAAACATGCACAAAAACTCACCAAACTTGGCAGTCTCATCGGGCATGGCGAAAAATTTGATATTTTAACGTCTAATATGAACAGGAAGTGAGTTATGAATTTTTGAAAGTCCGACTTTTGCCCTTTTTTGCATGTTTACAGTGGTCATTCTTTTGCACCCTGATCCTAAAGGCTTCATCTGATTGCCTTAAAATTCTGTCTGTAGCATCTGAAGACCTGGCACAAACACTGGGGCTAAAATTTTTTGTTTCCGAAATACTATATGACGGGGGCGGGGCATCAAAGTTTTCACTTAAGATTTCCTTCGCCGCAATGGACAAAATGCTTAATAACTCTCCTGCACATGCTGCTAAAAATCCAAAACTTCACATGTACATAAAGAGTCTGTACCTGAAGACATCTATATGTTTATATTCAGTTATACACCTTGCGCCAATCAATATCATTTTTTACATTTTGACGTACTGCACGGTGCCCTTTTAACGAATCTGATTGAAAATTGGCTAGAAAAGACTCAAGACATTGATCTTACTCTATCCCTATTTTTGTGACTTTCCTTCGAAGGGCGTGGCTATTACGGTGCCGCAGAGTCTGATTATTCTCCGTGGCAACAAAAGTTCCTGCAAAATGATTCAGATGATCCATCTTCTCGAAATTTTTCACATTTGAGGATATTCAGGCCCTGAAGACGGCTGCCAACTTATTTTTGATCGCAGTGGTAGCGCCACCAACTGGTTAAAACAAATACAAATCATTTTCGTTGATTTTTTTCTCCGGGCAGGTTAACAAAATCTACCTTACATTTGCTCGGATGAGTGTTTAGGCCTTGAGGATGTCACAATACGAAAGTCTTTCGCCTTCTTCAGAGTGTCACATGATGGTGTCTTGTGGCCCGTCTTTATCAGCTGATGTTCCATGAGGGCGTGACTTACCTGTCACAAGAATGAAGGCAAGTCACGCCCCCCGCTGTCCGTTCACTCCGCCAAAATGCTGCTCCAGGTGGTAGAGGGTGGTAGAGAGGATGAAGGCTCCCTTGTCTCTGTTCATGGTTTTTATGCCTCGCTTGCAGATCTCAATGGCCTCTCTGATCCAGCGCTGTTGTTTGTTCTCTTCGGTGCGGATGACCCTGCCCTTCTCCCGGTCCATGATGTGGTTTTCCCTTTTGCAGTGGTCAGTGATTGCTGATTTGTAATGTTCATGTTGTGCTTGTTCTTTTACTGCTCTGATTTTTCATTTTTTTGACAGGTAAGTCACACCCTCATGGAACATCAGCTGATAAAGACGGGTCTCAAGACACCATCATGCGACACTCTGAAGAAGGCGAAAGACTCGCCGAAACATGTCAGGTAAAAAATTAACCTAAAACATAATTGTCTGCTTTTAATGAATCAGTCAAATATCAATAATAAGAAGACAAAATGAACCTAATACAAATAAATGAATGCTTAATAACTCCCCTGCACATGCTCCTAAAAATCCAAACCTTCACCTGTAAATAAAACGTCCCGACCTGAAGACATCTTAATGTTATTATTTTGTTATACACACAGTGCCGCCAAGTGGAATCAAAAATTTGTTTTTATTTTAATTTTCACGTACTGCACGGTGCCCTTTTGACGAATCCGACTGAAAATTAGTCAGAAAAGACTCAAGACAATGATCTTACTCTCTGCCGAATTTTGTGACGTTTTGGCAAAAGGCGTGGCTATTAAGGTGCTGAAAAGTCCGATTGTACTCTGTGGCAACAAAAGCTCCGGCAACATGACTCAGATCATCCTATCTTCTCGAAGTTGTACACATTTGAGGATACTTCAGCTATGAAGACATCTACCAACTTATTTTATATCGTAGTAGTAGCGCCACCAACTGGTAAAAGCTAATACAAGTTATTTTCTTGGATGTTTTTCTCCGTGCAACTCAACAAGGTCGCCCTCATATATGCTCGGATGACTGTTTCGGCCATGAGGATGTCACAATACGAAATTCGTGATTTTTCGTGAAAAGTTGTGGGAGTGGCATTGCACTGTTCGGCAATAAAACAAAGCTGATTATGAGGTTCTAAATATGAACGACAACTCGTAAAACTTTACACACACATCAGGCCGAGCAAATTTATCAATATTTTATACGTTAGTTGTGCAGCTTTTTTGAAATGGCTCGCCATGGCCCTCGAGAAATGTTAAAAAAAAGCAGCTCTGGTTGAGTGTTTCACCTCGCTTTTTGTAAATTTTATGGAGTACAGTGAACCCTCGGTTATCGCGGTTAATGGGGACCGAGACCACCCGCGAAAACTGAAAATCCGCGAAGTAGCGGCGCACCTTCAAAAATGCTTAAAAAAAATATACAATATATATAATAATATATATATATATATATATATATATATATATATATATATATACGGGGAGAGAGAGAGTGAAATTCATGTTATAACAAAAAAACCAAATTATTATTAAAACGTATTATTTTTTTATTCCCCAGCCATTCTTTTTGTATTTATTTAATTACTCCGACTTTTACCTGCTGGTACGCCGTCCGGTGTGCCCTGTGAAATGAAAGGTGGCATTATTTATTTATTTATTCATTTATTCATTCATAACTGACAGCCTCGCGCTCCGCTCGTGCCCGGGCAGAAGAGGTGCTCCAATTTGGCTTAACTGTGACACACGCCCGTCCTCCTCCGTCCGGAGCTTCCATTCGGTTAAACTTAGGGGCCGCTTGGCACCGCCCGTGCCCGGGGAAGGTGCTCCTCTTCGGCTTACTGTGACGCGAGCATGCCCTCCTCCTCCGGAGCTTCCATTCGGTTAAACTTAGGGGCCGCTTGGAACCGCCCGTGCCCGGGGAAGGTGCTCCTCTTCGGCTTACTGTGACGCGAGCATGCCCTCCTCCTCCGGAGCTTCCATTCGGTTAAACTTAGGGGCCGCTTGGCACCGCCCGTGCCCGGGAAAGGTGCTCCTCTACGGCTTAACTGCCACGCACGCTGGCCGGAGCTCTGGTACGGTCCGAACCGCGCGAAACGTCGCCACAGATCGTGTCCGGGGGAACGTGCTCTTCTTCGTCCACTCTCCTCTTCGCCCACGCTCTTCTTCGGCGCACGCCGGCCGTCTAACCGCTCCAGCGCCCCGTCGTGCCGCTCGGCGAAACTACAATGCCCCCGAATATTTTTTAGACCCGCGAAGCACTGAACCTGCGAAAGGTGAACCGCGAAGTAGCGAGGGTTCACTGTATGTATAAGACCAAGACCTACAAAAAAGTCTCTTGGAGCAATGAGCTAGGTTTTACAGGAAGTCGGCCATTTTGAATTTACTTAAAAGGGGGCGGGTCACCACAATGGACTTTGTGTAGAAATTATTATTGGGGCCCGAGCAGCGACCGCGGCGAGGTCCCTATTGTTTTTGTAGAAAATATTATTACTTTTATTATTATTATTATTATTATTATTAGGGCCTGAGCAGCGACCGCTGCGAAGTCCCTATTGTTTTTGTAGAAATTATTATTATTATTTTTCCGATTGTTCGATCGCATTTTTGACCCCCGAAACATGCACAAAAACTCACCAAACCTGGCAGTCTCATCGGGCATGGCGAAAAATTTGATATTTTAACGTCTAATATGAACAGGAAGTGAGTTATGAATTTTTGAAAGTCCGACTTTTGCCCTTTTTTGCATGTTTACAGGGGTCATTCTTTTGCACCCTGATCCTAAAGGCTTCATCTGATTGCCTTAAAATTCTGTCTGTAGCATCTGAAGACCTGGGACAAACACTGGGCTAAAATTTTTTGTTTCCGAAATACTATATGACGGGGGCGGGGCATCAAAGTTTTCACTTAAGATTTCCTTCGCCGCAATGGACAAAATGCTTAATAACTCTCCTGCACATGCTGCTAAAAATCCAAAACTTCACATGTACATAAAGAGTCTGTACCTGAAGACATCTATATGTTTATATTCAGTTATACACCTTGCGCCAATCAATATCATTTTTTACATTTTGACGTACTGCACGGTGCCCTTGTAACGAATCTGATTGAAAATTGGCTAGAAAAGACTCAAGACATTGATCTTACTCTATCCCTATTTTTGTGACTTTCCTTCGAAGGGCGTGGCTATTACGGTGCCGCAGAGTCTGATTATTCTCCGTGGCAACAAAAGTTCCTGCAAAATGATTCAGATGATCCATCTTCTCGAAATTTTTCACATTTGAGGATATTCAGGCCCTGAAGACGGCTGCCAACTTATTTTTGATCGCAGTGGTAGCGCCACCAACTGGTTAAAACAAATATAAATTATTTTCGTTGATGTTTTTCTCCGGGCATGTTAACAAAATCTACCTTATATTTGCTCGGATGAGTGTTTAGGCCTTGAGCATGTCACAATACGAAAGTCTTTCGCCTTCTTCAGAGTGTCACATGATGGTGTCTTGTGACCCGCCTTTATCAGCTGATGTTCCATGAGGGCGTGACTTACCTGTCACAAGAATGAAGGCAAGTCACGCCCCCCGCTGTCCGTTCACTCCGCCAAGATGCTGGTCCAGGTGGTAGAGAGGATGAAGGCTCCCTTGTCTCTGTTCATGGTTTTTATGCCTCGCTTGCAGATCTCAATGGCCTCTCTGATCCAGCGCTGTTGTTTGTTCTCTTCTGTGCGGATGACCCTGCCCTTCTCCCGGTCCATGATGTGGTTTTCCCTTTTGCAGTGGTCAGTGATTGCTGATTTGTAATGTTCATGTTGTGCTTGTTCTTTTACTGCTCTGATTTTTTTCATTTTTTTGACAGGTAAGTCACACCCTCATGGAACATCAGCTCAAGACACCATCATGCGACACTCTGAAGTAGGCGAAAGACTCGCCGAAACATGTCAGGTAAAAAATTAACCTAAAACATAATTGTCTGCTTTTAATGAATCAGTCAAATATCAATAATAAGAAGACAAAATGAACCTAATACAAATAAATGAATGCTTAATAACTCCCCTGCACATGCTCCTAAAAATCCAAACCTTCACCTGTAAATAAAACGTCCCGACCTGAAGACATCTTAATGTTATTATTTTGTTATACACACAGTGCCGCCAAGTGGAATCAAAAATTTGTTTTTATTTTAATTGTCACGTACTGCACGGTGCCCTTTCGACGAATCCGACTGAAAATTAGTCAGAAAAGACTCAAGACAATGATCTTACTCTCTGCCGAATTTTGTGACGTTTTGGCAAAAGGCGTGGCTATTACGGTGCTGAAAAGTCCGATTGTACTCTGTGGCAACAAAAGCTCCAGCAACATGACTCAGATGATCCTATCTTCTCGAAGTTGCACACATTTGAGGATACTTCAGCCCTGAAGACATCTACCAACTTATTTTTCATCGTAGTAGTAGCGCCCCCAACTGGTAAAAGCTAATACAAGTTATTTTCTTGGATGTTTTTCTCCGTGCAACTCAACAAGGTCGCCCTCATATATGCTCGGATGACTGTTTCGGCCATGAGGATGTCACAATACGAAATTCGTCCTTTTTCATGAAAAGTTGTGGGAGTGGCATTGCACTGTTCGGCAATAAAACAAAGCTGATTATGAGGTTCTAAATATGAACGACAACTCGTGAAACTTTACACACACATCAGGCCGAGCAAATTTATCAATATTTTATACGTTAGTTGTGCAGCTTTTTTGAAATGGCTCGCCATGGCCCTCGAGAAATGTTCAAAAAAGCAGCCCTGGTTGAGTGTTTCACCTCGCTTTTTGTAAATTTTATGGAGTACAGTGAACCCTCGGTTATCGCGGTTAATGGGGACCGAGACCACCCGCGAAAACTGAAAATCCGCGAAGTAGCGGCGCACCTTCAAAAATGCTTAAAAAAAATATATAATAAATATATAAATATATATATATATATATATATATATATATATATATATATATATATATATATATACGGGGGGAGAGAGAGAGTGAAATTCATGTTATAACAAAAAAAACAAATTATTATTAAAACTTATTATTTTTTTATTCCCCAACCATTCTTTTTGTATTTATTTAATTACTCCGACTTTTACCTGCTGGTACGCCGTCCGGTGTGCCCTGTGAAATGAAAGGTGGCATTCTTTATTTATTTATTCATTTATTCATTCATAACTGACAGCCTCGCGCTCCGCTTGTGCCCGGCAGAAGAGGTGCTCCAATTCGGCTTAACTGTGACACACGCCCGCCCTCCTCCCCCGGAGCTTCCATTCGGTTAAACTTAGGGGCCGCTTGGCACCGCCCGTGCCCGGGGAAGGTGCTCCTCTTCGGCTTACTGTGACGCGAGCATGCCCTCCTCCTCCGGAGCTTCCATTCGGTTAAACTTAGGGGCCGCTTGGAACCGCCCGTGCCCGGGGAAGGTGCTCCTCTTCGGCTTACTGTGACGCGAGCATGCCCTCCTCCTCCGGAGCTTCCATTCGGTTAAACTCAGGGGCCGCTTGGAACCGCCCGTGCCCGGGGAAGGTGCTCCTCTACGGCTTAACTGCCACGCACGCCGGCCGGAGCTCTGGTACGGTCCGAACCGCGCGAAACGTCGCCACCGATCGTGTCCGGGGGAACGTGCTCTTCTTCGTCCACTCTCCTCTTCGCCCACGCTCTTCTTCGGCGCACGCCGGCCGTCTAACCGCTCCAGCGCCCCGTCGTGCCGCTCGGCGAAACTACAATGCCCCCGAATATTTTTTAGACCCGCGAAGCACTGAACCCGCGAAAGGTGAACCTCGAAGTAGCGAGGGTTCACTGTATGTATAAGACCAAGACCTACAAAAAAGTCTCTTGGAGCAATGAGCTAGGTTTTACAGGAAGTCGGCCATTTTGAATTTACTTAAAAGGGGGCGGGTCTCCACAATGGACTTTGTGTAGAAATTATTATTGGGGCCCGAGCAGCGACCGCGGCGAGGTCCCTATTGTTTTTGTAGAAAATATTATTACTTTTATTATTATTATTATTATTATTATTATTATTATTAGGGCCTGAGCAGCGACCGCTGCGAAGTCCCTATTGTTTTTGTAGAAATTATTATTATTATTATTTTTCCGATTGTTCGATCGCATTTTTGACCCCCGAAACATGCACAAAAACTCACCAAACTTGGCAGTCTCATCGGGCATGGCGAAAAATTTGATATTTTTTAACGTCTAATATGAACAGGAAGTGAGTTATGAATTTTTGAAAGTCCGACTTTTGCCCTTTTTTGCATGTTTACAGGGGTCATTCTTTTGCACCCTGATCCTAAAGGCTTCATCTGATTGCCTTAAAGTTCTGTCTGGAGCATCTTAAGACCTGGGACAAACACTGGGGCTAAAATTTTTTGTTTCCGAAATACTATATGACGGGGGCGGGGCTTCAAAGTTTTCACTTAAGATTTCCTTCGCCGCAATGGACAAAATGCTTAATAACTCTCCTGCCCGTGCTGCTAAAAATCCAAAACTTCACATGTACATAAAGAGTCGGTACCTGAAGACATCTATATGTTTATATTCAGTTATACACCTTGCGCCAATCAATATAAATGTTTACATTTTGACGTACTGCACGGTGCCCTTTTAACGAATCCGACTGAAAATTGGCTAGAAAAGACTCAAGACATTGATCTTACTCTATCCCTATTTTTATGACTTTCCTTCAAAGGGCGTGGCTATTACGGTGCCGCAGAGTCTGATTATTCTCCGTGGCAACAAAAGTTCCTGCAAAATGATTCAGATGATCCATCTTCTGGAAATCTTTCACATTTGAGGATATTCAGGCCCTGAAGACGGCTGCCAACTTATTTTTGATCGCAGTGGTAGCGCCACCAACTGGTTAAAACAAATACAAATTATTTTCGTTGATGTTTTTCTCCGGGCAGGTTAACAAAATCTACCTTATATTTGCTCGGATGAGTGTTTAGGCCTTGAGCATGTCACAATACGAAAGTCTTTCGCCTTCTTCAGAGTGTCACATGATGGTGTCTTGTGACCCGTCTTTATCAGCTGATGTTCCATGAGGGCGTGACTTACCTGTCACAAGAATGAAGGCAAGTCACGCCCCCCGGTGTCCGTTCACTCCGCCAAGATGCTGGTCCAGGTGGTAGAGAGGATGAAGGCTCCCTTGTCTCTGTTCATGGTTTTTATGCCTCGCTTGCAGATCTCAATGGCCTCTCTGATCCAGCGCTGTTGTTTGTTCTCTTCTGTGCGGATGACCCTGCCCTTCTCCCGGTCCATGATGTGGTTTTCCCTTTTGCAGTGGTCAGTGATTGCTGATTTGTAATGTTCATGTTGTGCTTGTTCTTTTACTGCTCTGATTTTTTCATTTTTTTGACAGGTAAGTCACACCCTCATGGAACATCAGCTCAAGACACCATCATGCGACACTCTGAAGAAGGCGAAAGACTCGCCGAAACATGTCAGGTAAAAAATTAACCTAAAACATAATTGTCTGCTTTTAATGAATCAGTCAAATATCAATAATAAGAAGACAAAATGAACCTAATACAAATAAATGAATGCTTAATAACTCCCCTGCACATGCTCCTAAAAATCCAAACCTTCACCTGTAAATAAAACGTCCCGACCTGAAGACATCTTAATGTTATTATTTTGTTATACACACAGTGCCGCCAAGTGGAATCAAAAATTTGTTTTTATTTTAATTTTCACGTACTGCATGGTGCCCTTTTGACGAATCCGACTGAAAATTAGTCAGAAAAGACTTAAGACAATGATCTTACTCTCTGCCGAATTTTGTGACGTTTTGGCAAAAGGCGTGGCTATTAAGGTGCTGAAAAGTCCGATTGTACTCTGTGGCAACAAAAGCTCCGGCAACATGACTCAGATGATCCTATCTTCTCGAAGTTGTACACATTTGAGGATACTTCAGCCCTGAAGACATCTACCAACTTATTTTACATCGTAGTAGTAGCGCCACCAACTGGTAAAAGCTAATACAAGTTATTTTCTTGGATGTTTTTCTCCGTGCAACTCAACAAGGTCGCCCTCATATATGCTCGGATGACTGTTTCGGCCATGAGGATGTCACAATACGAAATTCGTGATTTTTCGTGAAAAGTTGTGGGAGTGGCATTGCACTGTTCAGCAATAAAACAAAGCTGATTATGAGGTTCTAAATATGAACGACAACTCGTAAAACTTTACACACACATCAGGCCGAGCAAATTTATCAATATTTTATACGTTAGTTGTGCAGCTTTTTTGAAATGGCTCGCCATGGCCCTCGAGAAATGTTAAAAAAAAGCAGCTCTGGTTGAGTGTTTCACCTCGCTTTTTGTAAATTTTATGGAGTACAGTGAACCCTCGGTTATCGCGGTTAATGGGGACCGAGACCACCCGCGAAAACTGAAAATCCGCGAAGTAGCGGCGCACCTTCAAAAATGCTTAAAAAAAATATACAATATATATAATAAATATATAAATATATATATATATATATATATATATATATATATATATACGGGGAGAGAGAGAGTGAAATTCATGTTATAACAAAAAAAACAAATTATTATTAAAACGTATTATTTTTTTATTCCCCAGCCATTCTTTTTGTATTTATTTAATTACTCCGACTTTTACCTGCTGGTACGCCGTCCGGTGTGCCCTGTGAAATGAAAGGTGGCATTCTTTATTTATTTATTCATTTATTCATTCATAACTGACAGCCTCGCGCTCCGCTCGTGCCCGGGCAGAAGAGGTGCTCCAATTTGGCTTAACTGTGACACACGCCCGTCCTCCTCCCCCGGAGCTTCCATTCGGTTAAACTTAGGGGCCGCTTGGCACCGCCCGTGCCCGGGGAAGGTGCTCCTCTTCGGCTTACTGTGACGCGAGCATGCCCTCCTCCTCCGGAGCTTCCATTCGGTTAAACTTAGGGGCCGCTTGGAACCGCCCGTGCCCGGGGAAGGTGCTCCTCTTCGGCTTACTGTGACGCGAGCATGCCCTCCTCCTCCGGAGCTTCCATTCGGTTAAACTTAGGGGCCGCTTGGCACTGCCCGTGCCCGGGGAAGGTGCTCCTCTACGGCTTAACTGCCACGCACGCTGGCCGGAGCTCTGGTACGGTCCGAACCGCGCGAAACGTCGCCACCGATCGTGTCCGGGGGAACGTGCTCTTCTTCGTCCACTCTCCTCTTCGCCCACGCTCTTCTTCGGCGCACGCCGGCCGTCTAACCGCTCCAGCGCCCCGTCGTGCCGCTCGGCGAAACTACAATGCCCCCGAATATTTTTTAGACCCGCGAAGCACTGAACCCGCGAAAGGTGAACCGCGAAGTAGCGAGGGTTCACTGTATGTATAAGACCAAGACCTACAAAAAAGTCTCTTGGAGCAATGAGCTAGGTTTTACAGGAAGTCGGCCATTTTGAATTTACTGAAAAGGGGGCGGGTCACCACAATGGACTTTGTGTAGAAATTATTATTGGGGCCCGAGCAGCGACCGCGGCGAGGTCCCTATTGTTTTTGTAGAAGATATTATTACTTTTATTATTATTATTATTATTATTATTAGGGTCTGAGCAGCGACCGCTGCGAAGTCCCTATTGTTTTTGTAGAAATTATTATTATTATTATTTTTCCGATTGTTCGATCGCATTTTTGACCCCCGAAACATGCACAAAAACTCACCAAACTTGGCAGTCTCATCGGGCATGGCGAAAAATTTGATATTTTAACGTCTAATATGAACAGGAAGTGAGTTATGAATTTTTGAAAGTCCGACTTTTGCCCTTTTTTGCATGTTTACAGTGGTCATTCTTTTGCACCCTGATCCTAAAGGCTTCATCTGATTGCCTTAAAATTCTGTCTGTAGCATCTGAAGACCTGGCACAAACACTGGGGCTAAAATTTTTTGTTTCCGAAATACTATATGACGGGGGCGGGGCATCAAAGTTTTCACTTAAGATTTCCTTCGCCGCAATGGACAAAATGCTTAATAACTCTCCTGCACATGCTGCTAAAAATCCAAAACTTCACATGTACATAAAGAGTCTGTACCTGAAGACATCTATATGTTTATATTCAGTTATACACCTTGCGCCAATCAATATCATTTTTTACATTTTGACGTACTGCACGGTGCCCTTCGGTGCCCTTTTAACGAATCTGATTGAAAATTGGCTAGAAAAGACTCAAGACATTGATCTTACTCTATCCCTATTTTTGTGACTTTCCTTCGAAGGGCGTGGCTATTACGGTGCCGCAGAGTCTGATTATTCTCCGTGGCAACAAAAGTTCCTGCAAAATGATTCAGATGATCCATCTTCTCGAAATTTTTCACATTTGAGGATATTCAGGCCCTGAAGACGGCTGCCAACTTATTTTTGATCGCAGTGGTAGCGCCACCAACTGGTTAAAACAAATACAAATCATTTTCGTTGATTTTTTTCTCCGGGCAGGTTAACAAAATCTACCTTACATTTGCTCGGATGAGTGTTTAGGCCTTGAGGATGTCACAATACGAAAGTCTTTCGCCTTCTTCAGAGTGTCACATGATGGTGTCTTGTGGCCCGTCTTTATCAGCTGATGTTCCATGAGGGCGTGACTTACCTGTCACAAGAATGAAGGCAAGTCACGCCCCCCGCTGTCCGTTCACTCCGCCAAAATGCTGCTCCAGGTGGTAGAGAGGATGAAGGCTCCCTTGTCTCTGTTCATGGTTTTTATGCCTCGCTTGCAGATCTCAATGGCCTCTCTGATCCAGCGCTGTTGTTTGTTCTCTTCGGTGCGGATGACCCTGCCCTTCTCCCGGTCCATGATGTGGTTTTCCCTTTTGCAGTGGTCAGTGATTGCTGATTTGTAATGTTCATGTTGTGCTTGTTCTTTTACTGCTCTGATTTTTCATTTTTTTGACAGGTAAGTCACACCCTCATGGAACATCAGCTGATAAAGACGGGTCTCAAGACACCATCATGCGACACTCTGAAGAAGGCGAAAGACTCGCCGAAACATGTCAGGTAAAAAATTAACCTAAAACATAATTGTCTGCTTTTAATGAATCAGTCAAATATCAATAATAAGAAGACAAAATGAACCTAATACAAATAAATGAATGCTTAATAACTCCCCTGCACATGCTCCTAAAAATCCAAACCTTCACCTGTAAATAAAACGTCCCGACCTGAAGACATCTTAATGTTATTATTTTGTTATACACACAGTGCCGCCAAGTGGAATCAAAAATTTGTTTTTATTTTAATTTTCACGTACTGCACGGTGCCCTTTTGACGAATCCGACTGAAAATTAGTCAGAAAAGACTCAAGACAATGATCTTACTCTCTGCCGAATTTTGTGACGTTTTGGCAAAAGGCGTGGCTATTAAGGTGCTGAAAAGTCCGATTGTACTCTGTGGCAACAAAAGCTCCGGCAACATGACTCAGATCATCCTATCTTCTCGAAGTTGTACACATTTGAGGATACTTCAGCTATGAAGACATCTACCAACTTATTTTATATCGTAGTAGTAGCGCCACCAACTGGTAAAAGCTAATACAAGTTATTTTCTTGGATGTTTTTCTCCGTGCAACTCAACAAGGTCGCCCTCATATATGCTCGGATGACTGTTTCGGCCATGAGGATGTCACAATACGAAATTCGTGATTTTTCGTGAAAAGTTGTGGGAGTGGCATTGCACTGTTCGGCAATAAAACAAAGCTGATTATGAGGTTCTAAATATGAACGACAACTCGTAAAACTTTACACACACATCAGGCCGAGCAAATTTATCAATATTTTATACGTTAGTTGTGCAGCTTTTTTGAAATGGCTCGCCATGGCCCTCGAGAAATGTTAAAAAAAAGCAGCTCTGGTTGAGTGTTTCACCTCGCTTTTTGTAAATTTTATGGAGTACAGTGAACCCTCGGTTATCGCGGTTAATGGGGACCGAGACCACCCGCGAAAACTGAAAATCCGCGAAGTAGCGGCGCACCTTCAAAAATGCTTAAAAAAAATATACAATATATATAATAAATATATATATATATATATATATATATATATATATATATATATATATATATATACGGGGAGAGAGAGAGTGAAATTCATGTTATAACAAAAAAACCAAATTATTATTAAAACGTATTATTTTTTTATTCCCCAGCCATTCTTTTTGTATTTATTTAATTACTCCGACTTTTACCTGCTGGTACGCCGTCCGGTGTGCCCTGTGAAATGAAAGGTGGCATTATTTATTTATTTATTCATTTATTCATTCATAACTGACAGCCTCGCGCTCCGCTCGTGCCCGGGCAGAAGAGGTGCTCCAATTTGGCTTAACTGTGACACACGCCCGTCCTCCTCCGTCCGGAGCTTCCATTCGGTTAAACTTAGGGGCCGCTTGGCACCGCCCGTGCCCGGGGAAGGTGCTCCTCTTCGGCTTACTGTGACGCGAGCATGCCCTCCTCCTCCGGAGCTTCCATTCGGTTAAACTTAGGGGCCGCTTGGCACCGCCCGTGCCCGGGAAAGGTGCTCCTCTACGGCTTAACTGCCACGCACGCTGGCCGGAGCTCTGGTACGGTCCGAACCGCGCGAAACGTCGCCACAGATCGTGTCCGGGGGAACGTGCTCTTCTTCGTCCACTCTCCTCTTCGCCCACGCTCTTCTTCGGCGCACGCTCCAGCGCCCCGTCGTGCCGCTCGGCGAAACTACAATGCCCCCGAATATTTTTTAGACCCGCGAAGCACTGAACCTGCGAAAGGTGAACCGCGAAGTAGCGAGGGTTCACTGTATGTATAAGACCAAGACCTACAAAAAAGTCTCTTGGAGCAATGAGCTAGGTTTTACAGGAAGTCGGCCATTTTGAATTTACTTAAAAGGGGGCGGGTCACCACTATGGACTTTGTGTAGAAATTATTATTGGGGCCCGAGCAGCGACCGCGGCGAGGTCCCTATTGTTTTTGTAGAAAATATTATTACTTTTATTATTATTATTATTATTATTATTAGGGCCTGAGCAGCGACCGCTGCGAAGTCCCTATTGTTTTTGTAGAAATTATTATTATTATTTTTCCGATTGTTCGATCGCATTTTTGACCCCCGAAACATGCACAAAAACTCACCAAACCTGGCAGTCTCATTGGGCATGGCGAAAAATTTGATATTTTAACGTCTAATATGAACAGGAAGTGAGTTATGAATTTTTGAAAGTCCGACTTTTGCCCTTTTTTGCATGTTTACAGGGGTCATTCTTTTGCACCCTGATCCTAAAGGCTTCATCTGATTGCCTTAAAATTCTGTCTGTAGCATCTGAAGACCTGGGACAAACACTGGGGCTAAAATTTTTTGTTTCCGAAATACTATATGACGGGGGCGGGGCATCAAAGTTTTCACTTAAGATTTCCTTCGCCGCAATGGACAAAATGCTTAATAACTCTCCTGCACATGCTGCTAAAAATCCAAAACTTCACATGTACATAAAGAGTCTGTACCTGAAGACATCTATATGTTTATATTCAGTTATACACCTTGCGCCAATCAATATCATTTTTTACATTTTGACGTACTGCACGGTGCCCTTGTAACGAATCTGATTGAAAATTGGCTAGAAAAGACTCAAGACATTGATCTTACTCTATCCCTATTTTTGTGACTTTCCTTCGAAGGGCGTGGCTATTACGGTGCCGCAGAGTCTGATTATTCTCCGTGGCAACAAAAGTTCCTGCAAAATGATTCAGATGATCCATCTTCTCGAAATTTTTCACATTTGAGGATATTCAGGCCCTGAAGACGGCTGCCAACTTATTTTTGATCGCAGTGGTAGCGCCACCAACTGGTTAAAACAAATATAAATTATTTTCGTTGATGTTTTTCTCCGGGCATGTTAACAAAATCTACCTTATATTTGCTCGGATGAGTGTTTAGGCCTTGAGCATGTCACAATACGAAAGTCTTTCGCCTTCTTCAGAGTGTCACATGATGGTGTCTTGTGACCCGCCTTTATCAGCTGATGTTCCATGAGGGCGTGACTTACCTGTCACAAGAATGAAGGCAAGTCACGCCCCCCGCTGTCCGTTCACTCCGCCAAGATGCTGGTCCAGGTGGTAGAGAGGATGAAGGCTCCCTTGTCTCTGTTCATGGTTTTTATGCCTCGCTTGCAGATCTCAATGGCCTCTCTGATCCAGCGCTGTTGTTTGTTCTCTTCTGTGCGGATGACCCTGCCCTTCTCCCGGTCCATGATGTGGTTTTCCCTTTTGCAGTGGTCAGTGATTGCTGATTTGTAATGTTCATGTTGTGCTTGTTCTTTTACTGCTCTGATTTTTCATTTTTTTGACAGGTAAGTCACACCCTCATGGAACATCAGCTGATAAAGACGGGTCTCAAGACACCATCATGCGACACTCTGAAGAAGGCGAAAGACTCGCCGAAACATGTCAGGTAAAAAATTAACCTAAAACATAATTGTCTGCTTTTAATGAATCAGTCAAATATCAATAATAAGAAGACAAAATGAACCTAATACAAATAAATGAATGCTTAATAACTCCCCTGCACATGCTCCTAAAAATCCAAACCTTCACCTGTAAATAAAACGTCCCGACCTGAAGACATCTTAATGTTATTATTTTGTTATACACACAGTGCCGCCAAGTGGAATCAAAAATTTGTTTTTATTTTAATTTTCACGTACTGCACGGTGCCCTTTTGACGAATCCGACTGAAAATTAGTCAGAAAAGACTCAAGACAATGATCTTACTCTCTGCCGAATTTTGTGACGTTTTGGCAAAAGGCGTGGCTATTAAGGTGCTGAAAAGTCCGATTGTACTCTGTGGCAACAAAAGCTCCGGCAACATGACTCAGATCATCCTATCTTCTCGAAGTTGTACACATTTGAGGATACTTCAGCCCTGAAGACATCTACCAACTTATTTTATATCGTAGTAGTAGCGCCACCAACTGGTAAAAGCTAATACAAGTTATTTTCTTGGATGTTTTTCTCCGTGCAACTCAACAAGGTCGCCCTCATATATGCTCGGATGACTGTTTCGGCCATGAGGATGTCACAATACGAAATTCGTGATTTTTCGTGAAAAGTTGTGGGAGTGGCATTGCACTGTTCGGCAATAAAACAAAGCTGATTATGAGGTTCTAAATATGAACGACAACTCGTAAAACTTTACACACACATCAGGCCGAGCAAATTTATCAATATTTTATACGTTAGTTGTGCAGCTTTTTTGAAATGGCTCGCCATGGCCCTCGAGAAATGTTAAAAAAAAGCAGCTCTGGTTGAGTGTTTCACCTCGCTTTTTGTAAATTTTATGGAGTACAGTGAACCCTCGGTTATCGCGGTTAATGGGGACCCGAGACCACCCGCGAAAACTGAAAATCCGCGAAGTAGCGGCGCACCTTCAAAAATGCTTAAAAAAAATATACAATATATATAATAAATATATATATATATATATATATATATATATATATATATATATATATATATATACGGGGAGAGAGAGAGTGAAATTCATGTTATAACAAAAAAACCAAATTATTATTAAAACGTATTATTTTTTTATTCCCCAGCCATTCTTTTTGTATTTATTTAATTACTCCGACTTTTACCTGCTGGTACGCCGTCCGGTGTGCCCTGTGAAATGAAAGGTGGCATTATTTATTTATTTATTCATTTATTCATTCATAACTGACAGCCTCGCGCTCCGCTCGTGCCCGGGCAGAAGAGGTGCTCCAATTTGGCTTAACTGTGACACACGCCCGTCCTCCTCCGTCCGGAGCTTCCATTCGGTTAAACTTAGGGGCCGCTTGGCACCGCCCGTGCCCGGGGAAGGTGCTCCTCTTCGGCTTACTGTGACGCGAGCATGCCCTCCTCCTCCGGAGCTTCCATTCGGTTAAACTTAGGGGCCGCTTGGAACCGCCCGTGCCCGGGGAAGGTGCTCCTCTTCGGCTTACTGTGACGCGAGCATGCCCTCCTCCTCCGGAGCTTCCATTCGGTTAAACTTAGGGGCCGCTTGGCACCGCCCGTGCCCGGGAAAGGTGCTCCTCTACGGCTTAACTGCCACGCACGCTGGCCGGAGCTCTGGTACGGTCCGAACCGCGCGAAACGTCGCCACAGATCGTGTCCGGGGGAACGTGCTCTTCTTCGTCCACTCTCCTCTTCGCCCACGCTCTTCTTCGGCGCACGCTCCAGCGCCCCGTCGTGCCGCTCGGCGAAACTACAATGCCCCCGAATATTTTTTAGACCCGCGAAGCACTGAACCCGCGAAAGGTGAACCGCGAAGTAGCGAGGGTTCACTGTATGTATAAGACCAAGACCTACAAAAAAGTCTCTTGGAGCAATGAGCTAGGTTTTACAGGAAGTCGGCCATTTTGAATTTACTGAAAAGGGGGCGGGTCACCACAATGGACTTTGTGTAGAAATTATTATTGGGGCCCGAGCAGCGACCGCGGCGAGGTCCCTATTGTTTTTGTAGAAGATATTATTACTTTTATTATTATTATTATTATTATTATTAGGGTCTGAGCAGCGACCGCTGCGAAGTCCCTATTGTTTTTGTAGAAATTATTATTATTATTATTTTTCCGATTGTTCGATCGCATTTTTGACCCCCGAAACATGCACAAAAACTCACCAAACTTGGCAGTCTCATCGGGCATGGCGAAAAATTTGATATTTTAACGTCTAATATGAACAGGAAGTGAGTTATGAATTTTTGAAAGTCCGACTTTTGCCCTTTTTTGCATGTTTACAGGGGTCATTCTTTTGCACCCTGATCCTAAAGGCTTCATCTGATTGCCTTAAAATTCTGTCTGTAGCATCTGAAGACCTGGCACAAACACTGGGGCTAAAATTTTTTGTTTCCGAAATACTATATGACGGGGGCGGGGCATCAAAGTTTTCACTTAAGATTTCCTTCGCCGCAATGGACAAAATGCTTAATAACTCTCCTGCACATGCTGCTAAAAATCCAAAACTTCACATGTACATAAAGAGTCTGTACCTGAAGACATCTATATGTTTATATTCAGTTATACACCTTGCGCCAATCAATATCATTTTTTACATTTTGACGTACTGCACGGTGCCCTTTTAACGAATCTGATTGAAAATTGGCTAGAAAAGACTCAAGACATTGATCTTACTCTATCCCTATTTTTGTGACTTTCCTTCGAAGGGCGTGGCTATTACGGTGCCGCAGAGTCTGATTATTCTCCGTGGCAACAAAAGTTCCTGCAAAATGATTCAGATGATCCATCTTCTCGAAATTTTTCACATTTGAGGATATTCAGGCCCTGAAGACGGCTGCCAACTTATTTTTGATCGCAGTGGTAGCGCCACCAACTGGTTAAAACAAATACAAATTATTTTCGTTGATTTTTTTCTCCGGGCAGGTTAACAAAATCTACCTTACATTTGCTCGGATGAGTGTTTAGGCCTTGAGGATGTCACAATACGAAAGTCTTTCGCCTTCTTCAGAGTGTCACATGATGGTGTCTTGTGGCCCGTCTTTATCAGCTGATGTTCCATGAGGGCGTGACTTACCTGTCACAAGAATGAAGGCAAGTCACGCCCCCCGCTGTCCGTTCACTCCGCCAAAATGCTGCTCCAGGTGGTAGAGAGGATGAAGGCTCCCTTGTCTCTGTTCATGGTTTTTATGCCTCGCTTGCAGATCTCAATGGCCTCTCTGATCCAGCGCTGTTGTTTGTTCTCTTCGGTGCGGATGACCCTGCCCTTCTCCCGGTCCATGATGTGGTTTTCCCTTTTGCAGTGGTCAGTGATTGCTGATTTGTAATGTTCATGTTGTGCTTGTTCTTTGACTGCTCTGATTTTTCATTTTTTTGACAGGTAAGTCACACCCTCATGGAACATCAGCTGATAAAGACGGGTCTCAAGACACCATCATGCGACACTCTGAAGAAGGCGAAAGACTCGCCGAAACATGTCAGGTAAAAAATTAACCTAAAACATAATTGTCTGCTTTTAATGAATCAGTCAAATATCAATAATAAGAAGACAAAATGAACCTAATACAAATAAATGAATGCTTAATAACTCCCCTGCACATGCTCCTAAAAATCCAAACCTTCACCTGTAAATAAAACGTCCCGACCTGAAGACATCTTAATGTTATTATTTTGTTATACACACAGTGCCGCCAAGTGGAATCAAAAATTTGTTTTTATTTTAATTTTCACGTACTGCACGGTGCCCTTTTGACGAATCCGACTGAAAATTAGTCAGAAAAGACTCAAGACAATGATCTTACTCTCTGCCGAATTTTGTGACGTTTTGGCAAAAGGCGTGGCTATTAAGGTGCTGAAAAGTCCGATTGTACTCTGTGGCAACAAAAGCTCCGGCAACATGACTCAGATCATCCTATCTTCTCGAAGTTGTACACATTTGAGGATACTTCAGCCCTGAAGACATCTACCAACTTATTTTACATCGTAGTAGTAGCGCCACCAACTGGTAAAAGCTAATACAAGTTATTTTCTTGGATGTTTTTCTCCGTGCAACTCAACAAGGTCGCCCTCATATATGCTCGGATGACTGTTTCGGCCATGAGGATGTCACAATACGAAATTCGTGATTTTTCGTGAAAAGTTGTGGGAGTGGCATTGCACTGTTCGGCAATAAAACAAAGCTGATTATGAGGTTCTAAATATGAACGTCAACTCGTAAAACTTTACACACACATCAGGCCGAGCAAATTTATCAATATTTTATACGTTAGTTGTGCAGCTTTTTTGAAATGGCTCGCCATGGCCCTCGAGAAATGTTAAAAAAAAGCAGCTCTGGTTGAGTGTTTCACCTCGCTTTTTGTAAATTTTATGGAGTACAGTGAACCCTCGGTTATCGCCGTTAATGGGGACCGAGACCATCCGCGAAAACTGAAAATCCGCGAAGTAGCGGCGCACCTTCAAAAATGCTTAAAAAAAATATACAATATATATAATAAATATATATATATATATATATATATATATATATATATATATATATATATATATATATATATATATATATATATATATATATATATACGGGGAGAGAGAGAGTGAAATTCATGTTATAACAAAAAAACCAAATTATTATTAAAACGTATTATTTTTTTATTCCCCAGCCATTCTTTTTGTATTTATTTAATTACTCCGACTTTTACCTGCTGGTACGCCGTCCGGTGTGCCCTGTGAAATGAAAGGTGGCATTCTTTATTTATTTATTCATTTATTCATTCATAACTGACAGCCTCGCGCTCCGCTCGTGCCCGGGCAGAAGAGGTGCTCCAATTTGGCTTAACTGTGACACACGCCCGTCCTCCTCCGTCCGGAGCTTCCATTCGGTTAAACTTAGGGGCCGCTTGGCACCGCCCGTGCCCGGGGTAGGTGCTCCTCTTCGGCTTACTGTGACGCGAGCATGCCCTCCTCCTCCGGAGCTTCCATTCGGTTAAACTTAGGGGCCGCTTGGAACCGCCCGTGCCCGGGGAAGGTGCTCCTCTTCGGCTTACTGTGACGCGAGCATGCCCTCCTCCTCCGGAGCTTCCATTCGGTTAAACTTAGGGGCCGCTTGGCACCGCCCGTGCCCGGGGAAGGTGCTCCTCTACGGCTTAACTGCCACGCACGCTGGCCGGAGCTCTGGTACGGTCCCGAACCGCGCGAAACGTCGCCACCGATCGTGTCCGGGGGAACGTGCTCTTCTTCGTCCACTCTCCTCTTCGCCCACGCTCTTCTTCGGCGCACGGCCGGCCGTCTAACCCGCTCCAGCGCCCCGTCGTGCCGCTCGGCGAAACTACAATGCCCCCGAATATTTTTAGACCCGCGAAGCACTGAACCTGCGAAAGGTGAACCGCGAAGTAGCGAGGGTTCACTGTATGTATAAGACCAAGACCTACAAAAAAAGTCTCTTGGAGCAATGAGCTAGGTTTTACAGGAAGTCGGCCATTTTTGAATTTACTTAAAAGGGGGCGGGTCACCACAATGGACTTTGTGTAGAAATTATTATTGGGGCCCGAGCAGCGACCGCGGCGAGGTCCCCTATTGTTTTTGTAGAAAATATTATTACTTTTATTATTATTATTATTATTATTATTAGGGCCTGAGCAGCGACCGCTGCGAAGTCCCTATTGTTTTTTGTAGAAATTATTATTATTATTTTTCCGATTGTTCGATCGCATTTTTGACCCCCGAAACATGCACAAAAACTCACCAAACCTGGCAGTCCTCATCGGGCATGGCGAAAAAATTTGATATTTTATAACGTCTAATATGAACAGGAAGTGAGTTATGAATTTTTGGAAAGTCCGACTTTTGCCCTTTTTTGCATGTTTACAGGGGTCATTCTTTTGCACCCTGATCCTAAAGGCTTCATCTGATTGCCCTTTAAAATCTGTCTGTAGCATCTGAAGACCTGGCACAAACACTGGGGCTAAAAATTTTTGTTTCTCCGAAATACTATATGACGGGGGCGGGGGCATCAAAGTTTTCACTTAAGATTTCTTCCTTCGCCGCAATGGACAAAATGCTAATAACTCTCCTGCACATGCTGCTAAAAATCCAAAACTTCACATGTACATAAAGAGTCTGTACCTGAAGACATCTATATGTTTATATTCAGTTATACACCTTGCGCCAATCAATATCATTTTTTACATTTTGACGTACTGCACGGTGCCCTTTTAACGAATCTGATTGAAAATTGGCTAGAAAAGACTCAAGACATTGATCTTACTCTATCCCTATTTTTGTGACTTTCCTTCGAAGGGCGTGGCTATTACGGTGCCGCAGAGTCTGATTATTCTCCGTGGCAACAAAAGTTCCTGCAAAATGATTCAGATGATCCATCTTCTCGAAATTTTTCACATTTGAGGATATTCAGGCCCTGAAGACGGCTGCCAACTTATTTTTGATCGCAGTGGTAGCGCCACCAACTGGTTATAAAACAAATATAAATTATTTTCGTTGATGTTTTTCTCCTCCGGGCATGTTAACAAAATCTACCTTATATTTGCTCGGATGAGTGTTTAGGCCTTGAGCATGTCACAATACGAAAGTCTTTCCGCCTTCTTCAGAGTGTCACATGATGGTGTCTTGTGACCCGCCTTTATCAGCTGATGTTCCATGAGGGCGTGACTTACCTGTCACAAGAATGAAGGCAAGTCACGCCCCCCGCTGTCCGTTTCACTCCGCCAAGATGCTGGTCCAGGTGGTAGAGAGGATGAAGGCTCCCTTGTCTCTGTTCATGGTTTTTATGCCTCGCTTGCAGATCTCAATGGCCTCTCTGATCCAGCGCTGTTGTTTGTTCTCTTCTGTGCGGATGACCCTGCCCTTCTCCCGGTCCATGATGTGGTTTTCCCTTTTGCAAGTGGTCAGTGATTGCTGATTTGTAATGTTCATGTTGTGCTTGTTCTTTTACTGCTCTGATTTTTTTTCATTTTTTGACAGGTAAGTCACACACCTCATGGAACATCAGCTCAAGACACCATCATGCGACACTCTGAAGTAGGCGAAAGACTCGCCGAAACATGTCAGGTAAAAATTAACCTAAAACATAATTGTCTGCTTTTAATGAATCAGTCAAATATCAATAATAAGAAGACAAAATGAACCTAATACAAATAAATGAATGCTTAATAACTCCCCTGCACATGCTCCTAAAATCCAAACCTTCACCTGTAAATAAAACGTCCCGACCTGAAGACATCTTAATGTATTATTTTGTTATACACACAGTGCCGCCAAGTGGAATCAAAAATTTGTTTTTATTTTAATTGTCACGTACTGCACGGTGCCCTTTCGACGAATCCCGACTGAAAATTAGTCAGAAAAGACTCAAGACAATGATCTTACTCTCTGCCGAATTTTGTGACGTTTTGGCAAAAGGCGTGGCTATTACGGTGCTGAAAAGTCCGATTGTACTCTGTGGCAACAAAAGCTCCAGCAACATGACTCAGATGATCCTATCTTCTCGAAGTTGCACCACATTTGAGGATACTTCAGCCCTGAAGACATCTACCAACTTATTTTTCATCGTAGTAGTAGCGCCCCCAACTGGTAAAAGCTAATACAAGTTATTTTCTTGGATGTTTTTTCTCCGTGCAACTCAACAAGGTCGCCCTCATATATGCTCGGGATGACTGTTTCGGCCATGAGGATGTCACAATACGAAATTCGTCCTTTTTCATGAAAAGTTGTGGGAGTGGCATTGCACTGTTCGGCAATAAAACAAAGCTGATTATGAGGTTCTAAATATGAACGACAACTCGTGAAACTTTACACACACATCAGGCCGAGCAAATTTATCAATATTTTATACGTTAGTTGTGCAGCTTTTTTGAAATGGCTCGCCATGGCCCTCGAGAAATGTTCAAAAAGCAGCCCTGGTTGAGTGTTTTCACCTCGCTTTTTGTAAATTTTATGGAGTACAGTGAAACCCTCGGTTATCGCGGTTAATGGGGACCGAGACCACCCCGCGAAAACTGAAAATCCCGCAAAGTAGCGGCGCACCCTTCAAAAATGCTTAAAAAAAAATATATAATAAATATATAAATATATATATATATATATATATATATATATATATACGGGGGGAGAGAGAGAGAGAGAGAGTGAAATTCATGTTATAACAAAAAAACAAATTATTATTAAAACTTATTATTTTTTTATTCCCCAACTATCTTTTTGTATTTATTTAATTACTCCGACTTTTACCTGCTGGTACG
Source organism: Idiotropiscis lumnitzeri (assembly GCF_059441095.1). Lineage (NCBI taxonomy): Eukaryota > Metazoa > Chordata > Actinopteri > Syngnathiformes > Syngnathidae > Idiotropiscis > Idiotropiscis lumnitzeri. The sequence goes on from NW_028283572.1 coordinate 1,052,377, forward strand.
CCGTCCGGTGTGCCCTGTGAAATGAAAAGGTGGCATTCTTTATTTATTTATTCATTATTCATTCATAACTGACAGCCTCGCGCTTCCGCTTGTGCCCGGCAGAAGAGGTGCTCCAATTCGGCTTAACTGTGACACACGCCCGCCCTCCTCCCCCGGAGCTTCCATTCGGTTAAACTTAGGGGCCGCTTGGCACCTGCCCGTGCCCGGGAAGGTGCTCCTCTTCGGCTTACCTGTGACGCGAGCATGCCCTCCTCCTCCGGAGCTTCCATTCAGTTAAACTTAGGGGCCGCTTGGAAACCGCCCGTGCCCGGGGAAGGTGCTCCTCTTCGGCTTACTGTGACGCGAGCATGCCCCTCCTCCTCCGGAGCTTCCATTCGGTTAAACTCAGGGGCCGCTTGGAACCGCCCGTGCCCGGGGAAGGTGCTCCTCTACGGCTTAACTGCCAACGCCACCAGCCGGCCGGAGCTCTGGTACGGTCCGAACCGCGCGAAACGTCGCCACCCCGATCGGTCCGGGGGAACGTGCTCTTTCTTCGTCCACTCTCCTCTTCGCCCACGCTCTTCTTCGGCGCACGCCGGCCGTCTAAACCGCTCCAGCGCCCCGTCGTGCCGCTCGGCGAAACTACAATGCCCCCGAATATTTTTTAGACCCCGCGAAGCACTGAACCCGCGAAAGGTGAACCTCGAAGTAGCGAGGGTTCACTGTATGTATAAGACCAAGACCTACAAAAAAGTCTCTTGGAGCAATGAGCTAGGTTTTACAGGAAGTCGGCCATTTTGAATTTACTTAAAAGGGGGCGGGTCTCCACAATGGACTTTGTGTAGAAATTATTATTGGGGCCCGAGCAGCGACCGCGGCGATGTCCCTATTGTTTTTGTAGAAAATATTATTACTTTTATTATTATTATTATTATTATTATTATTATTATTAGAGGCCTGAGCAGCGACCGCTGCGAAGTCCCTATTGTTTTTGTAGAAATTATTATTATTATTATTTTTCCGATTGTTCGATCGCATTTTTGACCCCCGAAACATGCACAAAAACTCACCAAACTTGGCAGTCTCATCGGGCAATGGCGAAAAATTTGATATTTTTTCACGTCTAATATGAACAGGAAGTGAGTTATGAATTTTTGAAAGTCCGACTTTTGCCCTTTTTTGCATGTTTACAGGGGTCATTCTTTTGCACCCTGATCCTAAAGGCTTCATCTGATTGCCTTAAAGTTCTGTCTGGAGCATCTTAAGACCTGGGACAAACACTGGGGCTAAAAATTTTTTGTTTTCCGAAATACTATATGACGGGGGCGGGGCTTCAAAGTTTTCACTTAAGATTTCCTTCGCCGCAATGGACAAAATGCTTAATAACTCTCCTTGCCCGTGCTGCTAAAAATCCAAAACTTCACATGTACATAAAGAGTCGGTACCTGAAGACATCTATATGTTTATATTCAGTTATACACCTTGCGCCAATCAATATAAATGTTTACATTTTGACGTACTGCACGGTGCCCTTATTATAACGAATCCGACTGAAAATTGGCTAGAAAAGACTCAAGACATTGATCTTACTCTATCCCTATTTTTATGACTTTCCTTCAAAGGGCGTGGCTATTACGGTGCCGCAGAGTCTGATTATTCTCCGTGGCAACAAAAAGTTCCTGCAAAATGATTCAGATGATCCATCTTCTGGAAATCTTTCACATTTGAGGATATTCAGGCCCTGAAGACGGCTGCCAACTTATTTTTGATCGCAGTGGTAGCGCCACCAAACTGGTTAAAAAAACAAATACAAATTATTTTTCGTTGATGTTTTTCCTCCGGGCAGGTTAACAAAATCTACCTTATATTTGCTCGGATGAGTGTTTAGGCCTTGAGCATGTCAGCAATACGAAAGTCTTTCGCCTTCTTCAGAGTGTCACATGATGGTGCTCTTGTGACCCGTCTTTATCAAGCTGATGTTCCATGAGGGCGTGACTTACCTGTCACAAGAATGAAGGCAAGTCACGCCCCCCCGCTGTCCGTTCACTCCGCCAAGATGCTGGTCCAGGGTGTAGAGAGGATGAAGGCTCCCTTGTCTCTGTTCATGGTTTTTTATGCCTCGCTTGCAGATCTCAATGGCCTCTCTGATCCAGCGCTGTTGTTTGTTCTCTTCTGTGCGGATGACCCTGGCCCTTCTCCCCCGGTCCATGATGTGGTTTTCCCTTTTGCAGTGGTCAGTGATTGCTGATTTGTAATGTTCATGTTGTGCTTGTTCTTTTACTGCTCTGATTTTTTCATTTTTTTGACAGGTAAGTCACACCCTCATGGAACATCAGCTCAAGACACCATCATGCGACACTCTGAAGAAGGCGAAAGACTCGCCGAAAACATGTCAGGTAAAAATTAACCTAAAACATAATTGTCTGCTTTTAATGAATCAGTCAAATATCAATAATAAGAAGACAAAATGAACCTAATACAAATAAATGAATGCTTAATAACTCCCCTGCACATGCTCCTAAAAATCCAAACCTTCACCTGTAAATAAAACGTCCCGACCTGAAGACATCTTAATGTTATTATTTTGTTATACACACAGTGCCGCCAAGTGGAATGCAAAAATTTGTTTTTATTTTAATTTTCACGTACTGCATGGTGCCCTTTTGACGAATCGACTGAAAATTAGTCAGAAAAGACTTAAGACAATGATCTTACTCTCTGCCGAATTTTGTGACGTTTTGGCAAAAGGCGTGGCTATTAAGGTGCTGAAAAGTCCGATTGTACTCTGTGGCAACAAAAGCTCCGGCAAACATGACTCAGATGATCCTATCTTCTCGAAGTTGTACACATTTGAGGATACTTCAGCCCTGAAGACATCTACCAACTTATTTTACATCGTAGTAGTAGCGCCACCAACTGGTAAAAAGCTAATACAAGTTATTTTCTTGGATGTTTTTCTCTCCGTGCAACTCAACAAGGTCGCCCTCATATATGCTCGGATGACTGTTTCGGCCATGAGGATGTCACAATACGAAATTCGTGATTTTTCGTGAAAAGTTGTGGAGTGGCATTGCACTGTTCAGCAATAAAACAAAGCTGATTATGAGGTTCTAAATATGAACGACAACTCGTAAAACTTTACACACACATCAGGCCGAGCAAATTTATCAATATTTTATACGTTAGTTGTGCAGCTTTTTGAAATGGCTCGCCATGGCCCTCGAGAAATATTAAAAAAAAGCAGCTCTGGTTGAGTGTTTCACCTCGCTTTTTGTAAATTTTATGGAGTACAGTGAACCCTCGGGTTATCGCGGTTAATGGGGACCGAGACCACCCGCGAAAACTGAAAATCCCGCGAAGTAGCGGCGCACCTTCAAAAATGCTTAAAAAAAAAAATACAATATATATAATAAATATATAAATATATATATATATATATATATATATATATACGGGGGAGAGAGAGAGTGAAATTCATGTTATAAACAAAAAAAACAAATTATTATTAAAACGTATTATTTTTTTATTCCCCAGCCATTCTTTTTGTATTTATTTAATTACTCCGACTTTTACCTGCTGGTACGCCGTCCGGTGTGCCCTGTGAAATGAAAGGTGGCATTCTTTATTTATTTATTCATTTATTCATTCATAACTGAACAGCCTCGCGCTCCGCTCGTGCCCGGGCAGAAGAGGTGCTCCAATTTGGCTTAACTGTGACACACGCCCGTCCCTCCTCCCCCGGAGCTTCCATTCTTTCGTTTAAACTTAGGGGCCGCTTGACACCGCCCGTGCCCGGGGAAGGTGCTCCTCTTCGGCTTACTGTGACGCGAGCATGCCCTCCTCCTCCGGAGCTTCCATTCGGTTAAACTTAGGGGCCGCTTGGAACCGCCCGTGCCCGGGAAGGTGCTCCTCTTTCGGTCCTTACTGTGACGCGAGGCATGCCCTCCTCCTCCGGAGCTTCCATTCGGTTAAACTTAGGGGCCGCTTGGCACTTGCCCGTGCCCGGGGAAGGTGCTCCTCTACGGCTTAACTGCCACGCACGCTGGCCGGAGCTCTGGTACGGTCCGAACCGCGCGAAACGTCGCCACCGATCGTGTCCGGGGGAACGTGCTCTTCTTCGTCCACTCTCCTCTTCGCCCCGTCTCTCTTCTTCGGCGCACGACGCGCCGTCTAACCGCTCCAGCGCCCACGTCGTGCCGCTCGGCGAAACTACAATGCCCCCGAATATTTTTTAGACCCGCGAAGCACTGAACCCGCGAAAAGGGTGAACCGCGAAGTAGCCGAGGGTTCACTGTATGTATAAGACCAAGACCTACAAAAAAGTCTCTTGGAGCAATGAGCTAGGTTTTACAGGAAGTCGGCCATTTTGAATTTACTTAAAAGGGGGGCGGGTCACCACAATGGACTTTGTGTAGAAATTATTATTGGGGCCTCGAGCAGCGACCGTGGCGAGGGTCCCTATTGTTTTTTGTAGAAAATATTATTACTTTTATTATTATTATTATTATTATTATTAGGGCCTGAGCAGCGACCGCTGCGAAGTCCCTATTGTTTTTGTTGAAATTATTATTATTATTATTTTTCCGATTGTTCGATTGCATTTTTGACCCCTGAAAACATGCACAAAAACTCACCAAACTTGGGTCAAGGGTGGGAGAAACTGAATATAGAACATATATATGTCTTCAGGTAACAGAGAGCTTTATGACATTTTGAAGGACTTTTGCATTTTTACTGCATGTTTACAGGGAGTTATTATTGCACTGATTCTAAGGCTCATTGCTGCTTTAAAATTCTGTCTGTAGAATCTGAAGCCCTGGCACAACCTTCGCCGCAATGGACAAAATGCTTAATAACTCTCCTGCACATGCTGCTAAAAATCCAAAACTTCACATGTACATAAAGAGTCTGTACCTGAAGACATCTATATGTTTATATTCAGTTATACACCTTGCGCCAATCAATATCATTTTTTACATTTTGACGTACTGCACGGTGCCCTTTTAACGAATCTGATTGAAAATTGGCTAGAAAAGACTCAAGACATTGATCTTACTCTATCCCTATTTTTGTGACTTTCCTTCGAAGGGCGTGGCTATTACGGTGCCGCAGAGTCTGATTATTCTCCGTGGCAACAAAAGTTCCTGCAAAATGATTCAGATGATCCATCTTCTCGAAATTTTTCACATTTGAGGATATTCAGGCCCTGAAGACGGCTGCCAACTTATTTTTGATCGCAGTGGTAGCGCCACCAACTGGTTAAAACAAATACAAATCATTTTCATTGATTTTTTTCTCCGGGCAGGTTAACAAAATCTACCTTACATTTGCTCGGATGAGTGTTTAGGCCTTGAGGATGTCACAATACGAAAGTCTTTCGCCTTCTTCAGAGTGTCACATGATGGTGTCTTGTGGCCCGTCTTTATCAGCTGATGTTCCATGAGGGCGTGACTTGCCTGTCACAAGAATGAAGGCAAGTCACGCCCCCCGCTGTCCGTTCACTCCGCCAAAATGCTGCTCCAGGTGGTAGAGAGGATGAAGGCTCCCTTGTCTCTGTTCATGGTTTTTATGCCTCGCTTGCAGATCTCAATGGCCTCTCTGATCCAGCGCTGTTGTTTGTTCTCTTCGGTGCGGATGACCCTGCCCTCCTCCCGGTCCATGATGTGGTTTTCCCTTTTGCAGTGGTCAGTGATTGCTGATTTGTAATGTTCATGTTGTGCTTGTTCTTTTACTGCTCTGATTTTTCATTTTTTTGACAGGTAAGTCACACCCTCATGGAACATCAGCTGATAAAGACGGGTCTCAAGACACCATCATGCGACACTCTGAAGAAGGCGAAAGACTCGCCGAAACATGTCAGGTAAAAAATTAACCTAAAACATAATTGTCTGCTTTTAATGAATCAGTCAAATATCAATAATAAGAAGACAAAATGAACCTAATACAAATAAATGAATGCTTAATAACTCCCCTGCACATGCTCCTAAAAATCCAAACCTTCACCTGTAAATAAAACGTCCCGACCTGAAGACATCTTAATGTTATTATTTTGTTATACACACAGTGCCGCCAAGTGGAATCAAAAATTTGTTTTTATTTAAATTTTCACATACTGCACGGTGCCCTTTTGACGAATCCGACTGAAAATTAGTCAGAAAAGACTCAAGACAATGATCTTACTCTCTGCCGAATTTTGTGACGTTTTGGCAAAAGGCGTGGCTATTAAGGTGCTGAAAAGTCCGATTGTACTCTGTGGCAACAAAAGCTCCGGCAACATGACTCAGATGATCCTATCTTCTCGAAGTTGTACACATTTGAGGATACTTCAGCCCTGAAGACATCTACCAACTTATTTTACATCGTAGTAGTAGCGCCACCAACTGGTAAAAGCTAATACAAGTTATTTTCTTGGATGTTTTTCTCCGTGCAACTCAACAAGGTCGCCCTCATATATGCTCGGATGACTGTTTCGGCCATGAGGATGTCACAATACGAAATTCGTGATTTTTCGTGAAAAGTTGTGGGAGTGGCATTGCACTGTTCGGCAATAAAATAAAGCTGATTATGAGGTTCTAAATATGAACGACAACTCGTAAAACTTTACACACACATCAGGCCGAGCAAATTTATCAATATTTTATACGTTAGTTGTGCAGCTTTTTTGAAATGGCTCGCCATGGCCCTCGAGAAATGTTAAAAAAAAGCAGCTCTGGTTGAGTGTTTCACCTCACTTTTTGTAAATTTTATGGAGTACAGTGAACCCTCGGTTATCGCGGTTAATGGGGACCGAGACCACCCGCGAAAACTGAAAATCCGCGAAGTAGCGGCGCACCTTCAAAAATGCTTAAAAAAAATATACAATATATATCATAAATATATAAATATATATATATATATATATATATATATATATACGGGGAGAGAGAGAGTGAAATTCATGTTATAACAAAAAAACCAAATTATTATTAAAACGTATTATTTTTTTATTCCCCAGCCATTCTTTTTGTATTTATTTAATTACTCCGACTTTTACCTGCTGGTACGCCGTCCGGTGTGCCCTGTGAAATGAAAGGTGGCATTCTTTATTTATTTATTCATTTATTCATTCATAACTGACAGCCTCGCGCTCCGCTCGTGCCCGGGCAGAAGAGGTGCTCCAATTTGGCTTAACTGTGACACACGCCCGTCCTCCTCCGTCCGGAGCTTCCATTCGGTTAAACTTAGGGGCCGCTTGGCACCGCCCGTGCCCGGGGTAGGTGCTCCTCTTCGGCTTACTGTGACGCGAGCATGCCCTCCTCCTCCGGAGCTTCCATTCGGTTAAACTTAGGGGCCGCTTGGAACCGCCCGTGCCCGGGGAAGGTGCTCCTCTTCGGCTTACTGTGACGCGAGCATGCCCTCCTCCTCCGGAGCTTCCATTCGGTTAAACTTAGGGGCCGCTTGGCACCGCCCGTGCCCGGGGAAGGTGCTCCTCTACGGCTTAACTGCCACGCACGCTGGCCGGAGCTCTGGTACGGTCCGAACCGCGCGAAACGTCGCCACCGATCGTGTCCGGGGGAACGTGCTCTTCTTCGTCCACTCTCCTCTTCGCCCACGCTCTTCTTCGGCGCACGCCGGCCGTCTAACCGCTCCAGCGCCCCGTCGTGCCGCTCGGCGAAACTACAATGCCCCCGAATATTTTTTAGACCCGCGAAGCACTGAACCTGCGAAAGGTGAACCGCGAAGTAGCGAGGGTTCACTGTATGTATAAGACCAAGACCTACAAAAAAGTCTCTTGGAGCAATGAGCTAGGTTTTACAGGAAGTCGGCCATTTTGAATTTACTTAAAAGGGGGCGGGTCACCACAATGGACTTTGTGTAGAAATTATTATTGGGGCCCGAGCAGCGACCGCGGCGAGGTCCCTATTGTTTTTGGAGAAAATATTATTACTTTTATTATTATTATTATTATTATTATTAGGGCCTGAGCAGCGACCGCTGCGAAGTCCCTATTGTTTTTGTAGAAATTATTATTATTATTTTTCCGATTGTTCGATCGCATTTTTGACCCCCGAAACATGCACAAAAACTCACCAAACTTGGCAGTCTCATCGGGCATGGCGAAAAATTTGATATTTTAACGTCTAATATGAACAGGAAGTGAGTTATGAATTTTTGAAAGTCCGACTTTTGCCCTTTTTTGCATGTTTACAGGGGTCATTCTTTTGCACCCTGATCCTAAAGGCTTCATCTGATTGCCTTAAAATTCTGTCTGTAGCATCTGAAGACCTGGCACAAACACTGGGGCTAAAATTTTTTGTTTCCGAAATACTATATGACGGGGGCGGGGCATCAAAGTTTTCACTTAAGATTTCCTTCGCCGCAATGGACAAAATGCTTAATAACTCTCCTGCACATGCTGCTAAAAATCCAAAACTTCACATGTACATAAAGAGTCTGTACCTGAAGACATCTATATGTTTATATTCAGTTATACACCTTGCGCCAATCAATATCATTTTTTACATTTTGACGTACTGCACGGTGCCCTTTTAACGAATCTGATTGAAAATTGGCTAGAAAAGACTCAAGACATTGATCTTACTCTATCCCTATTTTTGTGACTTTCCTTCGAAGGGCGTGGCTATTACGGTGCCGCAGAGTCTGATTATTCTCCGTGGCAACAAAAGTTCCTGCAAAATGATTCAGATGATCCATCTTCTCGAAATTTTTCACATTTGAGGATATTCAGGCCCTGAAGACGGCTGCCAACTTATTTTTGATCGCAGTGGTAGCGCCACCAACTGGTTAAAACAAATTCAAATTATTTTCGTTGATGTTTTTCTCCGGGCAGGTTAACAAAATCTACCTTATATTTGCTCGGATGAGTGTTTAGGCCTTGAGGATGTCACAATACGAAAGTCTTTCGCCTTCTTCAGAGTGTCACATGATGGTGTCTTGTGACCCGTCTTTATCAGCTGATGTTCCATGAGGGCGTGACTTACCTGTCACAAGAATGAAGGCAAGTCACGCCCCCCGCTGTCCGTTCACTCCGCCAAAATGCTGCTCCAGGTGGTAGAGAGGATGAAGGCTCCCTTGTCTCTGTTCATGGTTTTTATGCCTCGCTTGCAGATCTCAATGGCCTCTCTGATCCAGCGCTGTTGTTTGTTCTCTTCGGTGCGGATGACCCTGCCCTTCTCCCGGTCCATGATGTGGTTTTCCCTTTTGCAGTGGTCAGTGATTACTGATTTGTAATGTTCATGTTGTGCTTGTTCTTTTACTGCTCTGATTTTTCATTTTTTTGACAGGTAAGTCACACCCTCATGGAACATCAGCTGATAAAGACGGGTCTCAAGACACCATCATGCGACACTCTGAAGAAGGCGAAAGACTCGCCGAAACATGTCAGGTAAAAAATTAACCTAAAACATAATTGTCTGCTTTTAATGAATCAGTCAAATATCAATAATAAGAAGACAAAATGAACCTAATACAAATAAATGAATGCTTAATAACTCCCCTGCACATGCTCCTAAAAATCCAAACCTTCACCTGTAAATAAAACGTCCCGACCTGAAGACATCTTAATGTTATTATTTTGTTATACACACAGTGCCGCCAAGTGGAATCAAAAATTTGTTTTTATTTTAATTTTCACGTACTGCACGGTGCCCTTTCGACGAATCCGACTGAAAATTAGTCAGAAAAGACTCAAGACAATGATCTTACTCTCTGCCGAATTTTGTGACGTTTTGGCAAAAGGCGTGGCTATTACGGTGCTGAAAAGTCCGATTGTACTCTGTGGCAACAAAAGCTCCAGCAACATGACTCAGGTGATCCTATCTTCTCGAAGTTGCACACATTTGAGGATACTTAAGCCCTGAAGACATCTACCAACTTATTTTTCATCGTAGTAGTAGCGCCACCAACTGGTAAAAGCTAATACAAGTTATTTTCTTGGATGTTTTTCTCCGTGCAACTCAACAAGGTCGCCCTCATATATGCTCGGATGACTGTTTCGGCCATGAGGATGTCACAATACGAAATTCGTCCTTTTTCATGAAAAGTTGTGGGAGTGGCATTGCACTGTTCGGCAATAAAACAAAGCTGATTATGAGGTTCTAAATATGAACGACAACTCGTGAAACTTTACACACACATCAGGCCGAGCAAATTTATCAATATTTTATACGTTAGTTGTGCAGCTTTTTTGAAATGGCTCGCCATGGCCCTCGAGAAATGTTCAAAAAAGCAGCCCTGGTTGAGTGTTTCACCTCGCTTTTTGTAAATTTTATGGAGTACAGTGAACCCTCGGTTATCGCGGTTAATGGGGACCGAGACCACCCGCAAAAACTGAAAATCCGCGAAGTAGCGGCGCACCTTCAAAAATGCTTAAAAAAAATATACAATATATATAATAAATATATAAATATATATATATATATATATATATATATATATATATATATATATATATATATATATATATATATATATATATATATACGGGGGGAGAGAGAGAGACAGAGAGTGAAATTCATGTTATAACAAAAAAAACAAATTATTATTAAAACTTATTATTTTTTTATTCCCCAACCATTCTTTTTGTATTTATTTAATTACTCCGACTTTTACCTGCTGGTACGCCGTCCGGTGTGCCCTGTGAAATGAAAGGTGGCATTCTTTATTTATTCATTCATTTATTCATTCATAACTGACAGCCTCGCGCTCCGCTCGTGCCCGGGCAGAAGAGGTGCTCCAATTCGGCTTCACTGTGACACACGCCCGCCCTCCTCCCCCGGAGCTTCCATTCGGTTAAACTTAGGGGCCGCTTGGCACCGCCCGTGCCCGGGGAAGGTGCTCCTCTTCGGCTTACTGTGACGCGAGCATGCCCTCCTCCTCCGGAGCTTCCATTCGGTTAAACTTAGGGGCCGCTTGGCACCGCCCGTGCCCGGGGAAGGTGCTCCTCTACGGCTTAACTGCCACGCACGCCGGCCGGAGCTCTGGTACGGTCCGAACCGCGCGAAACGTCGCCACCGATCGTGTCCGGGGGAACGTGCTCTCTTCGTCCACTCTCCTCTTCGCCCACGCTCTTCTTCGGCGCACGCCGGCCGTCTAACTGCTCCAGCGCCCCGTCGTGCCGCTCGGCGAAACTACAATGCCCCCGAATATTTTTTAGACCCGCGAAGCACTGAACCCGCGAAAGGTGAACTGCGAAGTAGCGAGGGTTCACTGTATGTATAAGACCAAGACCTACAAAAAAGTCTCTTGGAGCAATGAGCTAGGTTTTACAGGAAGTCGGCCATTTTGAATTTACTTAAAAGGGGGCGGGTCACCACAATGGACTTTGTGTAGAAATGATTATTGGGGCCCGAGCAGCGACCGCGGCGAGGTCCCTATTGTTTTTGTAGAAATTATTATTATTATTATTTTTCCGATTGTTCGATCGCATTTTTGACCCCCGAAACATGCACAAAAACTCACCAAACTTGGCAGTCTCATCGGGCATGGCGAAAAATTTGATATTTTAACGTCTAATATGAACAGGAAGTGAGTTATGAATTTTTGAAAGTCCGATTTTTGCCCTTTTTTGCATGTTTACAGGGGTCATTCTTTTGCACCCTGATCCTAAAGGCTTCATCTGATTGCCTTAAAATTCTGTCTGGAGCATCTTAAGACCTGGGACAAACACTGGGGCTAAAAATTTTTGTTTCCGAAATACTATATGACGGGGGCGGGGCTTCAAAGTTTTCACTTAAGATTTCCTTCGCCGCAATGGACAAAATGCTTAATAACTCTCCTGCACGTGCTGCTAAAAATCCAAAACTTCACATGTACATAAAGAGTCGGTACCTGAAGACATCTATATGTTTATATTCAGTTATACACCTTGCGCCAATCAATATCATTTTTTACATTTTGACGTACTGCACGGTGCCCTTTTAACGAATCTGATTGAAAATTGGCTAGAAAAGACTCAAGACATTGATCTTACTCTATCCCTATTTTTGTGACTTTCCTTCGAAGGGCGTGGCTATTACGGTGCCGCAGAGTCTGATTATTCTCCGTGGCAACAAAAGTTCCTGCAAAATGATTCAGATGATCCATCTTCTCGAAATTTTTCACATTTGAGGATATTCAGGCCCTGAAGACGGCTGCCAACTTATTTTTGATCGCAGTGGTAGCGCCACCAACTGGTTAAAACAAATACAAATTATTTTCGTTGATTTTTTTCTCCGGGCAGGTTAACAAAATCTACCTTACATTTGCTCGGATGAGTGTTTAGGCCTTGAGGATGTCACAATACGAAAGTCTTTCGCCTTCTTCAGAGTGTCACATGATGGTGTCTTGTGGCCCGTCTTTATCAGCTGATGTTCCATGAGGGCGTGACTTACCTGTCACAAGAATGAAGGCAAGTCACGCCCCCCGCTGTCCGTTCACTCCGCCAAAATGCTGCTCCAGGTGGTAGAGAGGATGAAGGCTCCCTTGTCTCTGTTCATGGTTTTTATGCCTCGCTTGCAGATCTCAATGGCCTCTCTGATCCAGCGCTGTTGTTTGTTCTCTTCGGTGCGGATGACCCTGCCCTTCTCCCGGTCCATGATGTGGTTTTCCCTTTTGCAGTGGTCAGTGATTGCTGATTTGTAATGTTCATGTTGTGCTTGTTCTTTTACTGCTCTGATTTTTCATTTTTTTGACAGGTAAGTCACACCCTCATGGAACATCAGCTGATAAAGACGGGTCTCAAGACACCATCATGCGACACTCTGAAGAAGGCGAAAGACTCGCCGAAACATGTCAGGTAAAAAATTAACCTAAAACATAATTGTCTGCTTTTAATGAATCAGTCAAATATCAATAATAAGAAGACAAAATGAACCTAATACAAATAAATGAATGCTTAATAACTCCCCTGCACATGCTCCTAAAAATCCAAACCTTCACCTGTAAATAAAACGTCCCGACCTGAATACATCTTAATGTTATTATTTTGTTATACACACAGTGCCGCCAAGTGGAATCAAAAATTTGTTTTTATTTTAATTTTCACGTACTGCACGGTGCCCTTTCGACGAATCCGACTGAAAATTAGTCAGAAAAGACTCAAGACAATGATCTTACTCTCTGCCGAATTTTGTGACGTTTTGGCAAAAGGCGTGGCTATTACGGTGCTGAAAAGTCCGATTGTACTCTGTGGCAACAAAAGCTCCAGCAACATGACTCAGGTGATCCTATCTTCTCGAAGTTGCACACATTTGAGGATACTTAAGCCCTGAAGACATCTACCAACTTATTTTTCATCGTAGTAGTAGCGCCACCAACTGGTAAAAGCTAATACAAGTTATTTTCTTGGATGTTTTTCTCCGTGCAACTCAACAAGGTCGCCCTCATATATGCTCGGATGACTGTTTCGGCCATGAGGATGTCACAATACGAAATTCGTCCTTTTTCATGAAAAGTTGTGGGAGTGGCATTGCACTGTTCGGCAATAAAACAAAGCTGATTATGAGGTTCTAAATATGAACGACAACTCGTGAAACTTTACACACACATCAGGCCGAGCAAATTTATCAATATTTTATACGTTAGTTGTGCAGCTTTTTTGAAATGGCTCGCCATGGCCCTCGAGAAATGTTCAAAAAAGCAGCCCTGGTTGAGTGTTTCACCTCGCTTTTTGTAAATTTTATGGAGTACAGTGAACCCTCGGTTATCGCGGTTAATGGGGACCGAGACCACCCGCAAAAACTGAAAATCCGCGAAGTAGCGGCGCACCTTCAAAAATGCTTAAAAAAAATATACAATATATATAATAAATATATAAATATATATATATATATATATATATATATATATATATACGGGGGGAGAGAGAGAGACAGAGAGTGAAATTCATGTTATAACAAAAAAAACAAATTATTATTAAAACTTATTATTTTTTTATTCCCCAACCATTCTTTTTGTATTTATTTAATTACTCCGACTTTTACCTGCTGGTACGCCGTCCGGTGTGCCCTGTGAAATGAAAGGTGGCATTCTTTATTTATTCATTCATTTATTCATTCATAACTGACAGCCTCGCGCTCCGCTCGTGCCCGGGCAGAAGAGGTGCTCCAATTCGGCTTCACTGTGACACACGCCCGCCCTCCTCCCCCGGAGCTTCCATTCGGTTAAACTTAGGGGCCGCTTGGCACCGCCCGTGCCCGGGGAAGGTGCTCCTCTTCGGCTTACTGTGACGCGAGCATGCCCTCCTCCTGCGGAGCTTCCATTCGGTTAAACTTAGGGGCCGCTTGGAACCGCCCGTGCCCGGGGAAGGTGCTCCTCTTCGGCTTACTGTGACGCGAGCATGCCCTCCTCCTCCGGAGCTTCCATTCGGTTAAACTTAGGGGCCGCTTGGCACCGCCCGTGCCCGGGAAAGGTGCTCCTCTACGGCTTAACTGCCACGCACGCCGGCCGGAGCTCTGGTACGGTCCGAACCGCGCGAAACGTCGCCACCGATCGTGTCCGGGGGAACGTGCTCTCTTCGTCCACTCTCCTCTTCGCCCACGCTCTTCTTCGGCGCACGCCGGCCGTCTAACTGCTCCAGCGCCCCGTCGTGCCGCTCGGCGAAACTACAATGCCCCCGAATATTTTTTAGACCCGCGAAGCACTGAACCCGCGAAAGGTGAACCGCGAAGTAGCGAGGGTTCACTGTATGTATAAGACCAAGACCTACAAAAAAGTCTCTTGGAGCAATGAGCTAGGTTTTACAGGAAGTCGGCCATTTTGAATTTACTTAAAAGGGGGCGGGTCACCACTATGGACTTTGTGTAGAAATTATTATTGGGGCCCGAGCAGCGACCGCGGCGAGGTCCCTATTGTTTTTGTAGAAAATATTATTACTTTTATTATTATTATTATTATTATTATTAGGGCCTGAGCAGCGACCGCTGCGAAGTCCCTATTGTTTTTGTAGAAATTATTATTATTATTTTTCCGATTGTTCGATCGCATTTTTGACCCCCGAAACATGCACAAAAACTCACCAAACCTGGCAGTCTCATTGGGCATGGCGAAAAATTTGATATTTTAACGTCTAATATGAACAGGAAGTGAGTTATGAATTTTTGAAAGTCCGACTTTTGCCCTTTTTTGCATGTTTACAGGGGTCATTCTTTTGCACCCTGATCCTAAAGGCTTCATCTGATTGCCTTAAAATTCTGTCTGTAGCATCTGAAGACCTGGGACAAACACTGGGGCTAAAATTTTTTGTTTCCGAAATACTATATGACGGGGGCGGGGCATCAAAGTTTTCACTTAAGATTTCCTTCGCCGCAATGGACAAAATGCTTAATAACTCTCCTGCACATGCTGCTAAAAATCCAAAACTTCACATGTACATAAAGAGTCTGTACCTGAAGACATCTATATGTTTATATTCAGTTATACACCTTGCGCCAATCAATATCATTTTTTACATTTTGACGTACTGCACGGTGCCCTTGTAACGAATCTGATTGAAAATTGGCTAGAAAAGACTCAAGACATTGATCTTACTCTATCCCTATTTTCGTGACTTTCCTTCGAAGGGCGTGGCTATTACGGTGCCGCAGAGTCTGATTATTCTCCGTGGCAACAAAAGTTCCTGCAAAATGATTCAGATGATCCATCTTCTCGAAATTTTTCACATTTGAGGATATTCAGGCCCTGAAGACGGCTGCCAACTTATTTTTGATCGCAGTGGTAGCGCCACCAACTGGTTAAAACAAATACAAATTATTTTCGTTGATGTTTTTCTCCGGGCAGGTTAACAAAATCTACCTTATATTTGCTCGGATGAGTGTTTAGGCCTTGAGGATGTCACAATACGAAAGTCTTTCGCCTTCTTCAGAGTTTCACATGATGGTGTCTTGTGACCCGTCTTTATCAGCTGATGTTCCATGAGGGCGTGACTTACCTGTCACGAGAATGAAGGCAAGTCACGCCCCCCGCTGTCCGTTCACTCCGCCAAGATGCTGGTCCAGGTGGTAGAGAGGATGAAGGCTCCCTTGTCTCTGTTCATGGTTTTTATGCCTCGCTTGCAGATCTCAATGGCCTCTCTGATCCAGCGCTGTTGTTTGTTCTCTTCTGTGCGGATGACCCTGCCCTTCTCCCGGTCCATGATGTGGTTTTCCCTTTTGCAGTGGTCAGTGATTGCTGATTTGTAATGTTCATGTTGTGCTTGTTCTTTTACTGCTCTGATTTTTTTCATTTTTTTGACAGGTAAGTCACACCCTCATGGAACATCAGCTCAAGACACCATCATGCGACACTCTGAAGAAGGCGAAAGACTCGCCGAAACATGTCAGTGAAAAAATTAACCTAAAACATAATTGTCTGCTTTTAATGAATCAGTCAAATATCAATAATAAGAAGACAAAATGAACCTAATACAAATAAATGAATGCTTAATAACTCCCCTGCACATGCTCCTAAAAATCCAAACCTTCACCTGTAAATAAAACGTCCCGACCTGAAGACATCTTAATGTTATTATTTTGTTATACACACAGTGCCGCCAAGTGGAATCAAAAATTTGTTTTTATTTTAATTTTCACGTACTGCACGGTGCCCTTTCGACGAATCCGACTGAAAATTAGTCAGAAAAGACTCAAGACAATGATCTTACTCTCTGCCGAATTTTGTGACGTTTTGGCAAAAGGCGTGGCTATTACGGTGCTGAAAAGTCCGATTGTACTCTGTGGCAACAAAAGCTCCAGCAACATGACTCAGGTGATCCTATCTTCTCGAAGTTGCACACATTTGAGGATACTTAAGCCCTGAAGACATCTACCAACTTATTTTTCATCGTAGTAGTAGCGCCACCAACTGGTAAAAGCTAATACAAGTTATTTTCTTGGATGTTTTTCTCCGTGCAACTCAACAAGGTCGCCCTCATATATGCTCGGATGACTGTTTCGGCCATGAGGATGTCCCAATACGAAATTCGTCCTTTTTCATGAAAAGTTGTGGGAGTGGCATTGCACTGTTCGGCAATAAAACAAAGCTGATTATGAGGTTCTAAATATGAACGACAACTCGTGAAACTTTACACACACATCAGGCCGAGCAAATTTATCAATATTTTATACGTTAGTTGTGCAGCTTTTTTGAAATGGCTCGCCATGGCCCTCGAGAAATGTTCAAAAAAGCAGCCCTGGTTGAGTGTTTCACCTCGCTTTTTGTAAATTTTATGGAGTACAGTGAACCCTCGGTTATCGCGGTTAATGGGGACCGAGACCACCCGCAAAAACTGAATATCCGCGAAGTAGCGGCGCACCTTCAAAAATGCTTAAAAAAAATATACAATATATATAATAAATATATAAATATATATATATATATATATATATATATATATATATATATATATATATATATATACGGGGGGAGAGAGAGAGACAGAGAGTGAAATTCATGTTATAACAAAAAAAACAAATTATTATTAAAACTTATTATTTTTTTATTCCCCAACCATTCTTTTTGTATTTATTTAATTACTCCGACTTTTACCTGCTGGTACGCCGTCCGGTGTGCCCTGTGAAATGAAAGGTGGCATTCTTTATTTATTCATTCATTTATTCATTCATAACTGACAGCCTCGCGCTCCGCTCGTGCCCGGGCAGAAGAGGTGCTCCAATTCGGCTTCACTGTGACACACGCCCGCCCTCCTCCCCCGGAGCTTCCATTCGGTTAAACTTAGGGGCCGCTTGGCACCGCCCGTGCCCGGGGAAGGTGCTCCTCTTCGGCTTACTGTGACGCGAGCATGCCCTCCTCCTGCGGAGCTTCCATTCGGTTAAACTTAGGGGCCGCTTGTAACCGCCCGTGCCCGGGGAAGGTGCTCCTCTTCGGCTTACTGTGACGCGAGCATGCCCTCCTCCTCCGGAGCTTCCATTCGGTTAAACTTAGGGGCCGCTTGGCACCGCCCGTGCCCGGGAAAGGTGCTCCTCTACGGCTTAACTGCCACGCACGCTGGCCGGAGCTCTGGTACGGTCCGAACCGCGCGAAACGTCGCCACCGATCGTGTCCGGGGGAACGTGCTCTTCTTCGTCCACTCTCCTCTTCGCCCACGCTCTTCTTCGGCGCACGCCGGCCGTCTAACCGCTCCAGCGCCCCGTCGTGCCGCTCGGCGAAACTACAATGCCCCCGAATATTTTTTAGACCCGCGAAGCACTGAACCCGCGAAAGGTGAACCGCGAAGTAGCGAGGGTTCACTGTATGTATAAGACCAAGACCTACAAAAAAGTCTCTTGGAGCAATGAGCTAGGTTTTACAGGAAGTCGGCCATTTTTAATTTACTTAAAAGGGGGCGGGTCACCACAATGGACTTTGTGTAGAAATTATTATTGGGGCCCGAGCAGCGACCGCGGCGAGGTCCCTATTGTTTTTGTAGAAAATATTATTACTTTTATTATTATTATTATTATTATTATTATTAGGGCCTGAGCAGCGACCGCTGCGAAGTCCCTATTGTTTTTGTAGAAATTATTATTATTATTATTTTTCCGATTGTTCGATCGCATTTTTGACCCCCGAAACATGCACAAAAACTCACCAAACTTGGCAGTCTCATCGGGCATGGCGAAAAATTTGATATTTTAACGTCTAATATGAACAGGAAGTGAGTTATGAATTTTTGAAAGTCCGACTTTTGCCCTTTTTTGCATGTTTACAGGGGTCATTCTTTTGCACCCTGATCCTAAAGGCTTCATCTGATTGCCTTAAAGTTCTGTCTGGAGCATCTTAAGACCTGGGACAAACACTGGGGCTAAAATTTTTTGTTTCCGAAATACTATATGACGGGGGCGGGGCTTCAAAGTTTTCACTTAAGATTTCCTTCGCCGCAATGGACAAAATGCTTAATAACTCTCCTGCACGTGATGCTAAAAATCCAAAACTTCACATGTACATAAAGAGTCTGTACCTGAAGACATCTATATGTTTATATTCAGTTATACACCTTGCGCCAATCAATATAAATCTTTACATTTTGACGTACTGCACGGTGCCCTTTTAACGAATCCGACTGAAAATTGGCTAGAAAAGACTCAAGACATTGATCTTACTCTATCCCTATTTTTATGACTTTCCTTCAAAGGGCGTGGCTATTACGGTGCCGCAGAGTCTGATTATTCTCCGTGGCAACAAAAGTTCCTGCAAAATGATTCAGATGATCCATCTTCTGGAAATCTTTCACATTTGAGGATATTCAGGCCCTGAAGACGGCTGCCAACTTATTTTTGATCGCAGTGGTAGCGCCACCAACTGGTTAAAACAAATACAAATTATTTTCGTTGATGTTTTTCTCCGGGCAGGTTAACAAAATCTACCTTATATTTGCTCGGATGAGTGTTTAGGCCTTGAGCATGTCACAATACGAAAGTCTTTCGCCTTCTTCAGAGTGTCACATGATGGTGTCTTGTGACCCGTCTTTATCAGCTGATGTTCCATGAGGGCGTGACTTACCTGTCACAAGAATGAAGGCAAGTCACGCCCCCCGCTGTCCGTTCACTCCGCCAAGATGCTGGTCCAGGTGGTAGAGAGGATGAAGGCTCCCTTGTCTCTGTTCATGGTTTTTATGCCTCGCTTGCAGATCTCAATGGCCTCTCTGATCCAGCGCTGTTGTTTGTTCTCTTCTGTGCGGATGACCCTGCCCTTCTCCCGGTCCATGATGTGGTTTTCCCTTTTGCAGTGGTCAGTGATTGCTGATTTGTAATGTTCATGTTGTGCTTGTTCTTTTACTGCTCTGATTTTTTCATTTTTTTGACAGGTAAGTCACACCCTCATGGAACATCAGCTCAAGACACCATCATGCGACACTCTGAAGAAGGCGAAAGACTCGCCGAAACATGTCAGGTAAAAAATTAACCTAAAACATAATTGTCTGCTTTTAATGAATCAGTCAAATATCAATAATAAGAAGACAAAATGAACCTAATACAAATAAAGGAATGCTTAATAACTCCCCTGCACATGCTCCTAAAAATCCAAACCTTCACCTGTAAATAAAACGTCCCGACCTGAAGACATCTTAATGTTATTATTTTGTTATACACACAGTGCCGCCAAGTGGAATCAAAAATTTGTTTTTATTTTAATTTTCACGTACTGCACGGTGCCCTTTTGACGAATCCGACTGAAAATTAGTCAGAAAAGACTCAAGACAATGATCTTACTCTCTGCCGAATTTTGTGACGTTTTGGCAAAAGGCGTGGCTATTAAGGTGCTGAAAAGTCCGATTGTACTCTGTGGCAACAAAAGCTCCGGCAACATGACTCAGATGATCCTATCTTCTCGAAGTTGTACACATTTGAGGATACTTCAGCCCTGAAGACATCTACCAACTTATTTTACATCGTAGTAGTAGCGCCACCAACTGGTAAAAGCTAATACAAGTTATTTTCTTGGATGTTTTTCTCCGTGCAACTCAACAAGGTCGCCCTCATATATGCTCGGATGACTGTTTCGGCCATGAGGATGTCACAATACGAAATTCGTGATTTTTCGTGAAAAGTTGTGGAGTGGCATTGCACTGTTCGGCAATAAAACAAAGCTGATTATGAGGTTCTAAATATGAACGACAACTCGTAAAACTTTACACACACATCAGGCCGAGCAAATTTATCAATATTTTATACGTTAGTTGTGCAGCTTTTTTGAAATGGCTCGCCATGGCCCTCGAGAAATGTTAAAAAAAAGCAGCTCTGGTTGAGTGTTTCACCTCGCTTTTTGTAAATTTTATGGAGTACAGTGAACCCTCGGTTATCGCGGTTAATGGGGACCGAGACCACCCGCGAAAACTGAAAATCCGCGAAGTAGCGGCGCACCTTCAAAAATGCAAAAAAAAAATATACAATATATATAATAAATATATAATATATATATATATATATATATATATATATATATATATATATATATATATATATATATATATATATACGGGGGGAGAGAGAGAGAGAGAGTGAAATTCATGTTATAACAAAAAAACCAAATTATTATTAAAACGTATTATTTTTTTATTCCCCAGCCATTCTTTTTGTATTTATTTAATTACTCCGACTTTTACCTGCTGGTACGCCGTCCGGTGTGCCCTGTGAAATGAAAGGTGGCATTCTTTATTTATTTATTCATTTATTCATTCATAACTGACAGCCTCGCGCTCCGCTCGTGCCCGGGCAGAAGAGGTGCTCCATTTTGGCTTAACTGTGACACACGCCCGCCCTCCTCCCCCGGAGCTTCCATTCGGTTAAACTTAGGGGCCGCTTGGCACCGCCCGTGCCCGGGGAAGGTACTCCTCTTCGGCTTACTGTGACGCGAGCATGCCCTCCTCCTGCGGAGCTTCCATTCGGTTAAACTTAGGGGCCGCTTGGAACCGCCCGTGCCCGGGGAAGGTGCTCCTCTTCGGCTTACTGTGACGCGAGCATGCCCTCCTCCTCCGGAGCTTCCATTCGGTTAAACTTAGGGGCCGCTTGGCACCGCCCGTGCCCGGGGAAGGTGCTCCTCTACGGCTTAACTTCCACGCACGCCGGCCGGAGCTCTGGTACGGTCCGAACCGCGCGAAACGTCGCCACCGATCGTGTCCGGGGGAACGTGCTCTTCTTCGTCCACTCTCCTCTTCGCCCACGCTCTTCTTCGGCGCACGCCGGCCGTCTAACCGCTCCAGCGCCCCGTCGTGCCGCTCGGCGAAACTACAATGCCCCCGAATATTTTTTATACCCGCGAAGCACTGAACCCGCGAAAGGTGAACCGCGAAGTAGCGAGGGTTCACTGTATGTATAAGACCAAGACCTACAAAAAAGTCTCTTGGAGCAATGAGCTAGGTTTTACAGGAAGTCGGCCATTTTGAATTTACTTAAAAGGGGGCGGGTCACCACAATGGACTTTGTGTAGAAATTATTATTGGGGCCCGAGCAGCGACCGCGGCGAGGTCCCTATTGTTTTTGTAGAAAATATTATTACTTTTATTATTATTATTATTATTATTATTAGGGCCTGAGCAGCGACCGCTGCGAAGTCCCTATTGTTTTTGTAGAAATTATTATTATTATTATTTTTCCGATTGTTCGATCGCATTTTTGACCCAAACTTGGCAGTCTCATCGGGCATGGCGAAAAATTTGATATTTTAACGTCTAATATGAACAGGAAGTGAGTTATGAATTTTTGAAAGTCCGACTTTTGCCCTTTTTTGCATGTTTACAGGGGTCATTCTTTTGCACCCTGATCCTAAAGGCTTCATCTGATTGCCTTAAAATTCTGTCTGTAGCATCTGAAGACCTGGGACAAACACTGGGGCTAAAATTTTTTGTTTCCGAAATACTATATGACGGGGGCGGGGCTTCAAAGTTTTCACTTAAGATTTCCTTCGCCGCAATGGACAAAATGCTTAATAACTCTCCTGCACATGCTGCTAAAAATCCAAAACTTCACATGTACATAAAGAGTCTGTACCTGAAGACATCTATATGTTTATATTCAGTTATACACCTTGCGCCAATCAATATCATTTTTTACATTTTGACGTACTGCACGGTGCCCTTTTAACGAATCTGATTGAAAATTGGCTAGAAAAGACTCAAGACATTGATCTTACTCTATCCCTATTTTTGTGACTTTCCTTCGAAGGGCGTGGCTATTACGGTGCCGCAGAGTCTGATTATTCTCCGTGGCAACAAAAGTTCCTGCAAAATGATTCAGATGATCCATCTTCTCGAAATTTTTCACATTTGAGGATATTCAGGCCCTGAAGACGGCTGCCAACTTATTTTTGATCGCAGTGGTAGCGCCACCAACTGGTTAAAACAAATACAAATTATTTTCGTTGATGTTTTTCTCCGGGCAGGTTAACAAAATCTACCTTATATTTGCTCGGATGAGTGTTTAGGCCTTGAGCATGTCACAATACGAAAGTCTTTCGCCTTCTTCAGAGTGTCACATGATGGTGCCTTGTGACCCATCTTTATCAGATGATGTTCCATGAGGGCGTGACTTACCTGTCACAAGAATGAAGGCAAGTCACGCCCCCCGCTGTCCGTTCACTCCGCCAAGATGCTGGTCCAGGTGGTAGAGAGGATGAAGGCTCCCTTGTCTCTGTTCATGGTTTTTATGCCTCGCTTGCAGATCTCAATGGCCTCTCTGATCCAGCGCTGTTGTTTGTTCTCTTCTGTGCGGATGACCCTGCCCTTCTCCCGGTCCATGATGTGGTTTTCCCTTTTGCAGTGGTCAGTGATTGCTGATTTGTAATGTTCATGTTGTGCTTGTTCTTTTACTGCTCTGATTTTTTTCATTTTTTTGACAGGTAAGTCACACCCTCATGGAACATCAGCTCAAGACACCATCATGCGACACTCTGAAGAAGGCGAAAGACTCGCCGAAACATGTCAGTGAAAAAATTAACCTAAAACATAATTGTCTGCTTTTAATGAATCAGTCAAATATCAATAATAAGAAGACAAAATGAACCTAATACAAATAAATGAATGCTTAATAACTCCCCTGCACATGCTCCTAAAAATCCAAACCTTCACCTGTAAATAAAACGTCCCGACCTGAAGACATCTTAATGTTATTATTTTGTTATACACACAGTGCCGCCAAGTGGAATCAAAAATTTGTTTTTATTTTAATTTTCACGTACTGCACGGTGCCCTTTTGACGAATCCGACTGAAAATTAGTCAGAAAAGACTCAAGACAATGATCTTACTCTCTGCCGAATTTTGTGACGTTTTGGCAAAAGGCGTGGCTATTACGGTGCTGAAAAGTCCGATTGTACTCTGTGGCAACAAAAGCTCCGGCAACATGACTCAGATGATCCTATCATCTCGAAGTTGTACACATTTGAGGATACTTCAGCCCTGAAGACATCTACCGACTTATTTTTCATCGTAGTAGTAGCGCCACCAACTGGTAAAAGCTAATACAAGTTATTTTCTTGGATGTTTTTCTCCGTGCAACTCAACAAGGTTGCCCTCATATATGCTCGGATGACTGTTTCGGCCATGAGGATGTCACAATACGAAATTTGTCCTTTTTCGTGAAAAGTTTTGGGAGTGGCATTGCACTGTTCGGCAATAAAACAACGCTGATTATGAGGTTCTAAATATGAACGACAACTCGTGAAACTTAACACACACATCAGGCCGAGCAAATTTATCAATATTTTATACGTTAGTTGTGCAGCTTTTTTGAAATGGCTCGCCATGGCCCTCGAGAAATGTTAAAAAAAGCAGCCCTGATTGAGTGTTTCACCTCGCTTTTTGTAAATTTTATGGAGTACAGTGAACCCTCGGTTATCGCGGTTAATGGGGACCGAGACCACCCGCGAAAACTGAAAATCCGCGAAGTAGCGGCGCACCTTCAAAATTGCTTAAAAAAAATATACAATGTATATAATAAATATATATATATATATATATATACGGGGAGAGAGAGAGTGAAATTCATTTTATAACAAAAAAACCAAATTATTATTAAAACGTATTATTTTTTTATTCCCCAGCCATTCTTTTTGTATTTATTTAATTACTCCGACTTTTACCTGCTGGTACGCCGTCCGGTGTGCCCTGTGAAATGAAAGGTGGCATTCTTTATTTATTTATTCATTTATTCATTCATAACTGACAGCCTCGCGCTCCGCTCGTGCCCGGGCAGAAGAGGTGCTCCAATTCGGCTTAACTGTGACACACGCCCGCCCTCCTCCCCCGGAGCTTCCATTCGGTTAAACTTAGGGGCCGCTTGGCACCGCCGTGCCCGGGGAAGGTGCTACTCTTCGGCTTACTGTGACGCGAGCATGCCCTCCTCCTCCGGAGCTTCCATTCGGTTAAACTTAGGGGCCGCTTGGAACCGCCCGTGCCCGGGGAAGGTGCTCCTCTTCGGCTTACTGTGACGCGAGCATGCCCTCCTCCTCCGGAGCTTCCATTCGGTTAAACTCAGGGGCCGCTTGGAACCGCCCGTGCCCGGGGAAGGTGCTCCTCTTCGGCTTACTGTGACGCGAACATGCCCTCCTCCTCCGGAGCTTCCATTCGGTTAAACTTAGGGGCCGCTTGGCACCGCCCGTGCCCGGGGAAGGTGCTCCTCTATGGCTTAACTGCCACGCACGCCGGCCGGAGCTCTGGTACGGTCCGAACCGCGCGAAACGTCGCCACCGATCGTGTCCAGGGGAACGTGCTCTTCTTCGTCCACTCTCCTCTTCGCCCACGCTCTTCTTCGGCGCACGCCGGCCGTCTAACCGCTCCAGCGCCCCGTCGAGCCGCTCGGCGAAACTACAATGCCCCCGAATATTTTTTAGACCCGCGAAGCACTGAACCCGCGAAAGGTGAACCGCGAAGTAGCGAGGGTTCACTGTATGTATAAGACCAAGACCTACAAAAAAGTCTCTTGGAGCAATGAGCTAGGTTTTACAGGAAGTCGGCCATTTTGAATTTACTTAAAAGGGGGCGGGTCACCACAATGGACTTTGTGTAGAAATTATTATTGGGGCCCGAGCAGCGACCGCCGCGAGGTCCCTATTGTTTTTGTAGAAAATATTATTACTATTATTATTATTATTATTATTAGGGCCTGAGCAGCGACCGCTGCGAAGTCCCTATTGTTTTTGTAGGAATTATTATTATTATTATTTTTCCGATTGTTCGATCGCATTTTTGACCCCCGAAACATGCACAAAAACTCACCAAACTTGGCAGTCTCATCGGGCATGGCGAAAAATTTGATATTTTTTAACGTCTAATATGAACAGGAAGTGAGTTATGAATTTTTGAAAGTCCGACTTTTGCCCTTTTTTGCATGTTTACAGGGGTCATTCTTTTGCACCCTGATCCTAAAGGCTTCATCTGATTGCCTTAAAGTTCTGTCTGGAGCATCTTAAGACCTGGGACAAACACTGGGGCTAAAATTTTTTGTTTCCGAAATACTATATGACGGGGGCGGGGCTTCAAAGTTTTCACTTAAGATTTCCTTCGCCGCAATGGACAAAATGCTTAATAACTCTCCTGCACGTGCTGCTAAAAATCCAAAACTTCACATGTACATAAAGAGTCGGTACCTGAAGACATCTATATGTTTATATTCAGTTATACACCTTGCGCCAATCAATATAAATCTTTACATTTTGACGTACTGCACGGTGCCCTTTTAACGAATCCGATTGAAAATTGGCTAGAAAAGACTCAAGACATTGATCTTACTCTATCCCTATTTTTATGACTTTCCTTCAAAGGGCGTGGCTATTACGGTGCCGCAGATTCTGATTATTCTCCGTGGCAACAAAAGTTCCTGCAAAATGATTCAGATGATCCATCTTCTGGAAATCTTTCACATTTGAGGATATTCAGGCCCTGAAGACGGCTGCCAACTTAATTTTGATCGCAGTGGTAGCGCCACCAACTGGTTAAAACAAATACAAATTATTTTCGTTGATGTTTTTCTTTGGGCAGGTTAACAAAATCTACCTTATATTTGCTCGGATGAGTGTTTAGACCTTGAGGATGTCACAATACGAAAGTCTTTCGCCTTCTTCAGAGTGTCACATGATGGTGTCTTGTGACCCGTCTTTATCAGCTGATGTTCCATGAGGGCGTGACTTACCTGTCACGAGAATGAAGGCAAGTCACGCCCCCCGCTGTCCGTTCACTCCGCCAAGATGCTGGTCCAGGTGGTAGAGAGGATGAAGGCTCCCTTGTCTCTGTTCATGGTTTTTATGCCTCGCTTGCAGATCTCAATGGCCTCTCTGATCCAGCGCTGTTGTTTGTTCTCTTCTGTGCGGATGACCCTGCCCTTCTCCCGGTCCATGATGTGGTTTTCCCTTTTGCAGTGGTCAGTGATTGCTGATTTGTAATGTTCATGTTGTGCTTGTTCTTTTACTGCTCTGATTTTTTCATTTTTTTGACAGGTAAGTCACACCCTCATGGAACATCAGCTGATAAAGACGGGTCTCAAGACACCATCATGCGACACTCTGAAGAAGGCAAAAGACTCGCCGAAACATGTCAGGTAAAAAATTAACCTCAAACATAATTGTCTGCTTTTAATGAATCAGTCAAATATCAATAATAAGAAGACAAAATGAACCTAATACAAATAAATGAATGCTTAATAACTCCCCTGCACATGCTCCTAAAAATCCAAACCTTCACCTGTAAATAAAACGTCCCGACCTGAAGACATCTTAATGTTATTATTTTGTTATACACACAGCGCCGCCAAGTGGAATCAAAAATTTGTTTTTATTTTAATTTTCACGTACTGCACGGTGCCCTTTTGACGAATCCGACTGAAAATTTGTCAGAAAAGACTCAAGACAATGATCTTACTCTCTGCCGAATTTTGTGACGTTTTGGCAAAAGGCGTGGCTATTACGGTGCTGAAAAGTCCGATTGTACTCTGTGGCAACAAAAGCTCCGGCAACATGACTCAGATGATCCTATCTTCTCGAAGTTGTACACATTTGAGGATAATTCAGCCCTGAAGACATCTACCGACTTATTTTTCATCGTAGTAGTAGCGCCACCAACTGGTAAAAGCTAATACAAGTTATTTTCTTGGATGTTTTTCTCCGTGCAACTCAACAAGGTCGCCCTCATATATGCTCGGATGACTGTTTCGGCCATGAGGATGTCACAATACGAAATTTGTCCTTTTTCGTGAAAAGTTGTGGGAGTGGCATTGCACTGTTCGGCAATAAAACAACGCTGATTATGAGGTTCTAAATATGAACGACAACTCGTGAAACTTTACACACACATCAGGCCGAGCAAATTTATCAATATTTTATACGTTAGTTGTGCAGCTTTTTTTAAATGGCTCGCCATGGCCCTCGAGAAATGTTAAAAAAAGCAGCCCTGATTGAGTGTTTCACCTCGCTTTTTGTAAATTTTATGGAGTACAGTGAACCCTCGGTTATCGCGGTTAATGGGGACCGAGACCACCCGCGAAAACTGAAAATCCGCGAAGTAGCGGCGCACCTTCAAAAATGCTTAAAAAAAATATACAATATATATAATAAATATATATATATATATATATATATATATATATACGGGGAGAGAGAGAGTGAAATTCATTTTATAACAAAAAAACCAAATTATTATTAAAACGTATTATTTTTTTATTCCCCAGCCATTCTTTTTGTATTTATTTAATTACTCCGACTTTTACCTGCTGGTACGCCGTCCGGTGTGCCCTGTGAAATGAAAGGTGGCATTCTTTATTTATTTATTCATTTATTCATTCATAACTGACAGCCTCGCGCTCCGCTCGTGCCCGGGCAGAAGAGGTGCTCCAATTTGGCTTAACTGTGACACACGCCCGTCCTCCTCCCCCGGAGCTTCCATTCGGTTAAACTTAGGGGCCGCTTGGCACCGCCCGTGCCCGGGGAAGGTGCTCCTCTTCGGCTTACTGTGACGCGAGCATGCCCTCCTCCTCCGGAGCTTCCATTCGGTTAAACTTAGGGGCCGCTTGGAACCGCCCGTGCCCGGGGAAGGTGCTCCTCTTCGGCTTACTGTGACGCGAGCATGCCCTCCTCCTCCGGAGCTTCCATTCGGTTAAACTTAGGGGCCGCTTTGCACCGCCCGTGCCCGGGGAAGGTGCTCCTCTACGGCTTAACTGCCACGCACGCTGGCCGGAGCTCTGGTACGGTCCGAACCGCGCGAAACGTCGCCACCGATCGTGTCCGGGGGAACGTGCTCTTCTTCGTCCACTCTCCTCTTCGCCCACGCTCTTCTTCGGCGCACGCCGGCCGTCTAACCGCTCCAGCGCCCCGTCGTGCCGCTCGGCGAAACTACAATGCCCCCGAATATTTTTTAGACCCGCGAAGCACTGAACCCGCGAAAGGTGAACCGCGAAGTAGCGAGGGTTCACTGTATGTATAAGACCAAGACCTACAAAAAAGTCTCTTGGAGCAATGAGCTAGGTTTTACAGGAAGTCGGCCATTTTGAATTTACTTAAAAGGGGGCGGGTCACCACAATGGACTTTGTGTAGAAATTATTATTGGGGCCCGAGCAGCGACCGCGGCGAGGTCCCAATTGTTTTTGTAGAAAATATTATTACTTTTATTATTATTATTATTATTATTATTAGGGCCTGAGCAGCGACCGCTGCGAAGTCCCTATTGTTTTTGTAGAAATTATTATTATTATTATTTTTCCGATTGTTCGATCGCATTTTTGACCCCCGAAACATGCACAAAAACTCACCAAACTTGGCAGTCTCATCGGGCATGGCGAAAAATTTGATATTTTAACGTCTAATATGAACAGGAAGTGAGTTATGAATTTTTGAAAGTCCGACTTTTGCCCTTTTTTGCATGTTTACAGGGGTCATTCTTTTGCACCCTGATCCTAAAGGCTTCATCTGATTGCCTTAAAATTCTGTCTGTAGCATCTGAAGACCTGGCACAAACACTGGGGCTAAAATTTTTTGTTTCCGAAATACTATATGACGGGGGCGGGGCATCAAAGTTTTCACTTAAGATTTCCTTCGCCGCAATGGACAAAATGCTTAATAACTCTCCTGCACATGCTGCTAAAAATCCAAAACTTCACATGTACATAAAGAGTCTGTACCTGAAGACATCTATATGTTTATATTCAGTTATACACCTTGCGCCAATCAATATCATTTTTTACATTTTGACGTACTGCACGGTGCCCTTTTAACGGATCTGATTGAAAATTGGCTAGAAAAGACTCAAGACATTGATCTTACTCTATCCCTATTTTTGTGACTTTCCTTCGAAGGGCGTGGCTATTACGGTGCCGCAGAGTCTGATTATTCTCCGTGGCAACAAAAGTTCCTGCAAAATGATTCAGATGATCCATCTTCTCGAAGTTTTTCACATTTGAGGATATTCAGGCCCTGAAGACGGCTGCCAACTTATTTTTGATCGCAGTGGTAGCGCCACCAACTGGTTAAAACAAATACAAATTATTTTCGTTGATGTTTTTCTCCGGGCATGTTAACAAAATCTACCTTATATTTGCTCGGATGAGTGTTTAGGCCTTGAGCATGTCACAATATGAAAGTCTTTCGCCTTCTTCAGAGTGTCACATGATGGTGTCTTGTGACCCGTCTTTATCAGCTGATGTTCCATGAGGGCGTGACTTACCTGTCACAAGAATGAAGGCAAGTCACGCCCCCAGCTGTCCGTTCACTCCGCCAAGATGCTGGTCCAGGTGGTAGAGAGGATGAAGGCTCCCTTGTCTCTGTTCATGGTTTTTATGCCTCGCTTGCAGATCTCAATGGCCTCTCTGATCCAGCGCTGTTGTTTGTTCTCTTCTGTGCGGATGACCCTGCCCTTCTCCCGGTCCATGATGTGGTTTTCCCTTTTGCAGTGGTCAGTGATTGCTGATTTGTAATGTTCATGTTGTGCTTGTTCTTTTACTGCTCTGATTTTTTTCATTTTTTTGACAGGTAAGTCACACCCTCATGGAACATCAGCTCAAGACACCATCATGCGACACTCTGAAGAAGGCGAAAGACTCGCCGAAACATGTCAGGTAAAAAATTAACCTAAAACATAATTGTCTGCTTTTAATGAATCAGTCAAATATCAATAATAAGAAGACAAAATGAACCTAATACAAATAAATGAATGCTTAATAACTCCCCTGCACATGCTCCTAAAAATCCAAACCTTCACCTGTAAATAAAACGTCCCGACCTGAAGACATCGTAATGTTATTATTTTGTTGTACACACAGTGCCGCCAAGTGGAATCAAAAATTTGTTTTTATTTTAATTTTCACGTACTGCACGGTGCCCTTTTGACGAATCCGACTGAAAATTAGTCAGAAAAGACTCAAGACAATGATCTTACTCTCTGCCGAATTTTGTGACGTTTTGGCAAAAGGCGTGGCTATTAAGGTGCTGAAAAGTCCGATTGTACTCTGTGGCAACAAAAGCTCCGGCAACATGACTCAGATGATCCTATCTTCTCGAATTGTACACATTTGAGGATACTTCAGCCCTGAAGACATCTACCAACTTATTTTACATCGTAGTAGTAGCGCCACCAACTGGTAAAAGCTAATACAAGTTATTTTCTTGGATGTTTTTCTCCGTGCAACTCAACAAGGTCGCCCTCATATATGCTCGGATGACTGTTTCGGCCATGAGGATGTCACAATACGAAATTCGTCCTTTTTCGTGAAAAGTTGTGGGAGTGGCATTGCACTGTTCGGCAATAAAACAAAGCTGATTATTAGGTTCTAAATATGAACGACAACTCGTAAAACTTTACACACACATCAGGCCGAGCAAATTTATCAATATTTTATACGTTAGTTGTGCAGCTTTTTTGAAATGGCTCGCCATGGCCCTCGAGAAATGTTAAAAAAAGCAGCTCTGGTTGAGTGTTTCACCTCGCTTTTTGTAAATTTTATGGAGTACAGTGAACCCTCGGTTATCGCGGTTAATGGGGACCGAGACCACCCGCGAAAACTGAAAATCCGCGAAGTAGCGGCGCACCTTCAAAAATGCTTAAAAAAAATATACAATATATATAATAAATATATATATATATATATATACGGGGAGAGAGAGAGTGAAATTCATGTTATAACAAAAAAACCAAATTATTATTAAAACGTATTATTTTTTTATTCCCCAGCCATTCTTTTTGTATTTATTTAATTACTCCGACTTTTACCTGCTGGTACGCCGTCCGGTGTGCCCTGTGAAATGAAAGGTGGCATTCTTTATTTATTTATTCATTTATTCATTCATAACTGACAGCCTCGCGCTCCGCTCGTGCCCGGGCAGAAGAGGTGCTCCAATTTGGCTTAACTGTGACACACGCCCGCCCTCCTCCCCCGGAGCTTCCATTCGGTTAAACTTAGGGGCCGCTTGGCACCGCCCGTGCCCGGGGAAGGTGCTCCTCTTCGGCTTACTGTGACGTGAGCATGCCCTCCTCCTCCGGAGCTTCCATTCGGTTAAACTTAGGGGCCGCTTGGAACCGCCCGTGCCCGGGGAAGGTGCTCCTCTACGGCTTAACTGCCACGCACGCCGGCCGGAGCTCTGGTACGGTCCGAACCGCGCGAAACGTCGCCACCGATCGTGTCCGGGGGAACGTGCTCTTCTTCGTCCACTCTCCTCTTCGCCCACGCTCTTCTTCGGCGCACGCCGGCCGTCTAATCTCTCCAGCGACCCGTCGTGCCGCTCGGCGAAACTACAATGCCCCAGAATATTTTTTAGACCCGCGAAGCACTGAACCCGCGAAAGGTGAACCGCGAAGTAGCGAGGGTTCACTGTATGTATAAGACCAAGACCTACAAAAAAGTCTCTTGGAGCAATGAGCTAGGTTTTACAGGAAGTCGGCCATTTTGAATTTACTTAAAAGGGGGCGGGTCACCACAATGGACTTTGTGTAGAAATTATTATTGGGGCCCGAGCAGCGACCGTGGCGAGGTCCCTATTGTTTTTGTAGAAAATATTATTACTTTTATTATTATTATTATTATTATTATTAGGGCCTGAGCAGCGACCGCTGCGAAGTCCCTATTGTTTTTGTAGAAATTATTATTATTATTATTTTTCCGATTGTTCGATCGCATTTTTGACCCCCGAAACATGCACAAAAACTCACCAAACTTGGCAGTCTCATCGGGCATGGCGAAAAATTTGATATTTTAACTTCTAATATGAACAGGAAGTGAGTTATGAATTTTTGAAAGTCCGACTTTTGCCCTTTTTTGCATGTTTACAGGGGTCATTCTTTTGCACCCTGATCCTAAAGGCTTCATCTGATTGCCTTAAAATTCTGTCTGTAGCATCTGAAGACCTGGGACAAACACTGGGGCTAAAATTTTTTGTTTCCGAAATACTATATGACGGGGGCGGGGCTTCAAAGTTTTCACTTAAGATTTCCTTCGCCGCAATGGACAAAATGCTTAATAACTCTCCTGCACATGCTGCTAAATATCCAAAACTTCACATGTACATAAAGAGTCTGTACCTGAAGACATCTATAAGTTTATATTCAGTTATACACCTTGCGCCAATCAATATCATTTTTTACATTTTGACGTACTGCACGGTGCCCTTTTAACGAATCCGATTGAAAATTGGCTAGAAAAGACTCAAGACATTGATCTTACTCTATCCCTATTTTTATGACTTTCCTTCAAAGGGCGTGGCTATTACGGTGCCGCAGAGTCTGATTATTCTCCGTGGCAAAAAAAGTTCCTGCAAAATGATTCAGATGATCCATCTTCTGGAAATCTTTCACATTTGAGGATATTCAGGCCCTGAAGACGGCTGCCAACTTATTTTTGATCGCAGTGGTAGCGCCACCAACTGGTTAAAACAAATACAAATTATTTTCGTTGATGTTTTTCTCCGGGCAGGTGAACAAAATCTACCTTATATTTGCTCGGATGAGTGTTTAGGCCTTGAGCATGTCACAATACGAAAGTCTTTCGCCTTCTTCAGAGTGTCACATGATGGTGTCTTGTGACCCGTCTTTATCAGCTGATGTTCCATGAGGGCGTGACTTACCTGTCACAAGAATGAAGGCAAGTCACGCCCCCCGCTGTCCGTTCACTCCGCCAAAATGCTGCTCCAGGTGGTAGAGAGGATGAAGGCTCCCTTGTCTCTGTTCATGGTTTTTATGCCTCGCTTGCAGATCTCAATGGCCTCTCTGATCCAGCGCTGTTGTTTGTTCTCTTCGGTGCGGATGACCCTGCCCTTCTCCCGGTCCATGATGTGGTTTTCGCTTTTGCAGTGGTCAGTGATTGCTGATTTGTAATGTTCATGTTGTGCTTGTTCTTTTACTGCTCTGATTTTTCATTTTTTTGACAGGTAAGTCACACCCTCATGGAACATCAGCTGATAAAGACGGGTCTCAAGACACCATCATGCGACACTCTGAAGAAGGCGAAAGACTCGCCGAAACATGTCAGGTAAAAAATTAACCTAAAACATAATTGTCTGCTTTTAATGAATCAGTCAAATATCAATAATAAGAAGACAAAATGAGCCTAATACAAATAAATGAATGCTTAATAACTCCCCTGCACATGCTCCTAAAAATCCAAACCTTCTGTCATGATACGCGTCGGGCATGACAGCCTTTTGTTATTGTTTTCGTCACCTCCCTGCCATGTGTCTTTTGTTATTGTTTTCGTCACCTCCCTGCCATGTGCTTTGTGTTATTGTTTTCGTTCTCACCAGCCACGCACCTGTTCCCAGTTCACGATCACACACCTGCTCCCCATCTGCTCCCCTGATTACCGGACTATTTATACCTCCCATGCCCTCAACCCAGTGTCGGGTCATTATCCCGTTTGGCTCCCTGTTGCTGCGTCACGGACTGTCACGACCGCTCCTAGATCTCGTTCCTGCTCTGGTTCTCGTTTCCGTCCTCGTTCCGGCCCTTTATCCTTGTCCCAGTTAGTCGCGTCCTGTTTGCCCTTGTTGTTTGTATCCTGCCTCGCTGTTTGTCCTCGTTTGATCCCTTCAATAAATTCCCCTTAACATCATCCATTTCCCTGCCTCCTCGCCTATTGGGTCCACCTCCTCCTTGCCATAAGGCAATCCTGACAGAATGACCCGACCCAGAAAAAAGGACCCAGCGAGGGGCTCGCGGCGGCGTCATGGACACCGCCGCACGGACCCCCCCCACCAACCCGCCGATCAGCTCAGCACCACGTCTGCCACGCTACCCGCTTACCCCGCTTACGAGGACGAGCTCGCAAGTGTCGTCTACATGCTGGACTCCCGCCGCACTGAGCTGAGTGCACAAATGGCCCAGATAGCGGAGCGGGTGGCCTCGATAGCGGCGAAGGGCGCCGCCGAGGCACCATCCCGGGAGACTCTCAAGGAGCTGACAGCCCAGATCGCGGCGCTGAAGGTCCAGACGGTGGAGAGCATGAGGCAGTCTCTCTCGCTGCAGGCCCAGCTGGCTGACAGAAAGCAGGCTGAAAGGGGTCACGCCTCCACGTCAGCTGCCGCAACCCATGTCGCCTCCACGCCAGCTGCAGCAGCCCATGCAGTCTCCCCGCCAGCTGCTGAGCCCTGCCACGGCTCCCCGCCAGCTGCTGAGTCCCTTCCCGGCTCCCCGCCAGCCGCAGCGCCCCTTCCCGGCTGCCCGCCAGCGGCTGAGTCCCTCCCCGGCTCCCCGCCAGCCGCAGCGTCCCTTCCCGGCTGCCCGCCAGCTGCTGAGTCCCTTCCCGGCTCCCCGCCAGCTGCAGCGTCCCTTCCCGGCTGCCCCCCAGCCGCAGCGTCCCATCCCGGCTCCTCGCCAGCTGCTGAACCCTGTTCCGGCTCCCCGGCAGCTGCCGAGCCCCTTCCCGGCTCCCCGCCAGCTGCCGAGCCCCTTCCCGGTTCCCCGCCAGCTGCCGAGCCCCGTCCCGGCGCTCTGCCAGCTGCTGAGCCCCGTCTCGGCTCCCCGCTAGCTGCTGAGCCCCGTTCCGGCGCCCCGCCAGCTGCCGAGCCCCTTCCCGGCTCCCCGCCAGCTGCCGAGCCCCGTTCCGGCTCCACGCCAGCGGATGAGTCAAGTGCCGGCTCCCCGCCAGCGGATGAGTCCTGTTCCGGCTCCTCCCCAGCTGTTGAGTCCCGTCCGGACTTCCTGCCAGCTGCTGAACCCCGTTCCGGCTCCCCGCCAGTTGATACGCCCCGTCCCGGCTCACCCCAAGCTGGGGGGGCCCGTTCTGGCCTCCTGAGAGCTGCTGACCCCCCCTCCGGCGCCTCGCCACCGCCACAAGTCCCTGTTCTGGCGGAGCACGTCCTGCGTCCGCCACCAGCCCCTGTTCCGGCGGAGCACGCCCTGCGTCCGCCACAAGTCCCTGTTCCGGCGGAGCACGCCCTGCGTCCGCCACCAGTCCCTGTTCCGGCGGAGCACGCCATGCGTCCGCCACAAGTCCCAGTTCTGGCGGAGCACGTTCGGCGTCCGCCACAAGTCCCTGGTCCGGCGGAGCACGCCCTGCGTCCGCCACCAGTCCCTGTTCCGGCGGAGCATGTCCTGCGTCCGCCACAAGTCCCTGTTCCGGCGGAGCACGTCCTGCGTCCGCCACAAGTCCCTATCCCGGCGGAGCACGCCCGGTGTCCGCCATCAGTCCCTGTTCCGGCGGAGCACGTCCTGCGTCCGCCACAAGTCCCTGTTCCGGCGGAGCACGCCCTGCGTCCGCCACCAGTCCCTGTTCCGGCGGAGCACGCCAT
The DNA here is from genome assembly GCF_059441095.1 of Idiotropiscis lumnitzeri. Lineage (NCBI taxonomy): Eukaryota > Metazoa > Chordata > Actinopteri > Syngnathiformes > Syngnathidae > Idiotropiscis > Idiotropiscis lumnitzeri. The sequence goes on from NW_028283572.1 coordinate 1,088,502, forward strand.
GCGTCCGCCACAAGTCCCAGTTCTGGCGGAGCACGTTCGGCGTCCGCCACAAGTCCCTGGTCCGGCGGAGCACGCCCTGCGTCCGCCACCAGTCCCTGTTCCTGCGGAGCACGCCATGCGTCCGCCACAAGTCCCTGTTCTGGCGGAGCACGTTCTGTGTCCGCCACAAGTCCCTGTTCTGGCGGAGCACGTCCTGCGTCCGCCACCAGTCCCTGTTCCGGCGGAGCACTCCATGCGTCCGCCCCAAGTCCCTGTTCCGGCGGAGCACTCCATGCGTCCGCCCCAAGTCCCTGTTCCGGCGGAGCACGCCATGCCTCCGCCACAAGTCCCTGCTCTGGCGGAGCACGTCCTGCGTCCGCCACAAGTCCCTGTTCCGGCGGAGCACGCCATGCGTCCGCCACAAATCCCTGCTTCGGCGGTGCCAGACGGCCCGCCGCCAACCCAATTCCCTGTCCCGGCGGCGCCCGAGGACACGCCATTGCTTCCCGTCACTCCCTCGGCGGTGCTCGACGATCCGCCGTCGCCCCAAGCTCCTTTTTCGGCGGAACTCGACGATTCGCCGGCGCTCCAGTTTCCTGCCTGGGCGGTGGACGACGACCCGCCGTCGCTTCTCGTCTCTGTCACAGCGGCTCCCGACGAAGCGCCGCCGCTCCACGTTCCTGTCTCAGCGGGGTTGGAGGACCAGCCGCCGTGCCACGTTCCGGTCTCGGCGGGGTTCGAGGACCAGCCGCCGCTCCACGTTCCTGTCTCGGCGGGGTTCGAGGACCAGCCGCCGCTCCACGTTCCTGTCTCGGCGGGGTTGGAGGACCAGCCGCCGTGCCACGTTCCTGTCTCAGCGGGGTTGGAGGACCAGCCGCCGCCTGCCGCCCTTGCCTCGGCGGCATCCGACGAACCGCCACCACTCCACGTTCCTGTCCCGGCGGGGCTTGACAACCAGCCGCCGCTCCACTTTCCTGTCTCTGCAGGGTTCGAGGACCAGCCGCCATGCCACGTTCCTGTCTCGGCGGGGTTCGACGACCAGCCGCCGCTCCACGTTCCGGTCTCGGCGGGGTTCGAGGACCAGCCGCCGCTCCACGTTCCTGTCTCGGCGGGGTTCGAGGACCAGCCGCCGCTCCACGTTCCTGTCTCGGCGGGGTTCGAGGACCAGCCGCCGCTCCACGTTCCTGTCTCGGCGTGGTTCGACGACCAGCCGCCGCTCCGCGTTCCTGTCCCGGCGGGGTTCGACGACCAGCCGCCGCCGCCGCTCCACGTTCCTGTCTCGGCGGGGTTCGACGACCAGCCGCCGCCGCCGCTCCACGTTCCTGTCTCGGCGGGGTTCGACGACCAGCCGCCGCTCCATGTTCCGGTCTCGGCGGGGTTCGACGACCAGCCGCCGCACCAAGTGCCTGCCTCGACGGCGGTCGACGACCAGCCGCCGCACCAAGTGCCTGCCTCGACGGCGGTCGACGTCCCACCGCCACGTCTCGTCCCGGCTCCGGCGGGGTCCGGCGTTCCACCATGCCTCGTCTCCGTCTCGGCGGCGTCCGACGTCCCGCCATCACTCCAAGTTCCTGCCTCGGCTGCGCCCGCCTCAACGCCGGTCCAAGCTCCGTCCTCTGCAGCACCCAGCGTCCCGCCGCCGCCCCTCGTCTCAGCCCCATCAGCGGACTCAAGGTGGAGTTCGGGTCGTCCCGGACGTCCGCCTGAATGGCCCCATCGGGACGTATTGGTCTGGCCACCCGCACGGCCCCCTGAAGGGCCACGAAAGGACTCGCTGGTCTGGCCCCCCGGGCATCCGCCAGACCGGCCTCGATCACGGGTCGTTGACCCACCTCCCGACCCCTTCCGCCCACCCTTGTTTTTGGGACATGGTTTTTTCGTTTTTGTTATTCTTGGGGACGGCTGGAATCCGTCCCTTGAGGGGGGGTACTGTCATGATACGCGTCGGGCATGACAGCCTTTTGTTATTGTTTTCGTCACCTCCCTGCCATGTGTCTTTTGTTATTGTTTTCGTCACCTCCCTGCCATGTGCTTTGTGTTATTGTTTTCGTTCTCACCAGCCACGCACCTGTTCCCAGTTCACGATCACACACCTGCTCCCCATCTGCTCCCCTGATTACCGGACTATTTATACCTCCCATGCCCTCAACCCAGTGTCGGGTCATTATCCCGTTTGGCTCCCTGTTGCTGCGTCACGGACTGTCACGACCGCTCCTAGATCTCGTTCCTGCTCTGGTTCTCGTTTCCGTCCTCGTTCCGGCCCTTTATCCTTGTCCCAGTTAGTCGCGTCCTGTTTGCCCTTGTTGTTTGTATCCTGCCTCGCTGTTTGTCCTCGTTTGATCCCTTCAATAAATTCCCCTTAACATCATCCATTTCCCTGCCTCCTCGCCTATTGGGTCCACCTCCTCCTTGCCATAAGGCAATCCTGACACCTTCACCTGTAAATAAAACGTCCCGACCTGAAGACATCTTAATGTTATTATTTTGTTATACACACAGTGCCGCCAAGTGGAATCAAAAATTTGTTTTTATTTTAATTTTCACGTACTGCACGGTGCCCTTTTGACGAATCCGACTGAAAATTAGTCAGAATAGACTCAAGACAATGATCTTACTCTCTGCCGAATTTTGTGACGTTTTGGCAAAAGGCGTGGCTATTAAGGTGCTGAAAAGTCCGATTGTACTCTGTGGCAACAAAAGCTCCGGCAACATGACTCAGATGATCCTATCTTCTCGAAGTTGTACACATTTGAGGATACTTCAGCCCTGAAGACATCTACCAACTTATTTTACATCGTAGTAGTAGCGCCACCAACTGGTAAAAGCTAATACAAGTTATTTTCTTGGATGTTTTTCTCCGTGCAACTCAACAAGGTCGCCCTCATATATGCTCGGATGACTGTTTCGGCCATGAGGATGTCACAATACGAAATTCGTGATTTTTCGTGAAAAGTTGTGGGAGTGGCATTGCACTGTTCGGCAATAAAACAAAGCTGATTATGAGGTTCTAAATATGAACGACAACTCGTAAAACTTTACACACACATCAGGCCGAGCAAATTTATCAATATTTTATACGTTAGTTGTGCAGCTTTTTTTAAATGGCTCGCCATGGCCCTCGAGAAATGTTAAAAAAAAAGCAGCTCTGGTTGAGTGTTTCACCTCGCTTTTTGTAAATTTTATGGAGTACAGTGAACCCTCGGTTATCGCGGTTAATGGGGACCGAGACCACCCGCGAAAACTGAAAATCCGCGAAGTAGCGGCGCACCTTCAAAAATGCTTAAAAAAAAATACAATATATATAATAAATATATAAATATATATATATATATATATATATATATATATATATATATATATATATATATATATATATACGGGGGGAGAGAGAGAGAGAGAGTGAAATTCATGTTATAACAAAAAAACCAAATTATTATTAAAACGTATTATTTTTTTATTCCCCAGCCATTCTTTTTGTATTTATTTAATTACTCCGACTTTTACCTGCTGGTACGCCGTCCGGTGTGCCCTGTGAAATGAAAGGTGGCATTCTTTATTTATTTATTCATTTATTCATTCATAACTGACAGCCTCGCGCTCCGCTCGTGCCCGGGCAGAAGAGGTGCTCCAATTCGGCTTAACTGTGACACACGCCCGCCCTCCTCCCCCGGAGCTTCCATTCGGTTAAACTTAGGGGCCGCTTGGCACCGCCGTGCCCGGGGAAGGTGCTCCTCTTCGGCTTACTGTGACGCGAGCATGCCCTCCTCCTCCGGAGCTTCCATTCGGTTAAACTTAGGGGCCGCTTGGAACCGCCCGTGCCCGGGGAAGGGGCTTCTCTTCGGCTTACTGTGACGCGAGCATGCCCTCCTCCTCCGGAGCTTCCATTCGGTTAAACTTAGGGGCCGCTTGGAACCGCCCGTGCCCGGGGAAGGTGCTCCTCTTCGGCTTACTGTGACGCGAACATGCCCTCCTCCTCCGGAGCTTCCATTCGGTTAAACTTAGGGGCCGCTTGGCACCGCCCGTGCCCGGGGAAGGTGCTCCTCTACGGCTTAACTGCCACGCACGCCGGCCGGAGCTCTGGTACGGTCCGAACCGCGCGAAACGTCGCCACCGATCGTGTCCGGGGGAACGTGCTCTTCTTCGTCCACTCTCCTCTTCGCCCACGCTCTTCTTCGGCGCACGCCGGCCGTCTAACCGCTCCAGCGCCCCGTCGTGCCGCTCGGCGAAACTACAATGCCCCCGAATATTTTTTAGACCCGCGAAGCACTGAACCTGCGAAAGGTGAACCGCGAAGTAGCGAGGGTTCACTGTATGTATAAGACCAAGACCTACAAAAAAGTCTCTTGGAGCAATGAGCTAGGTTTTACAGGAAGTCGGCCATTTTGAATTTACTTAAAAGGGGGCGGGTCACCACAATGGACTTTGTGTAGAAATTATTATTGGGGCCCGAGCAGCGACCACGGCGAGGTCCCTATTGTTTTTGTCGAAAATATTATTACTTTTATTATTATTATTATTATTATTATTATTATTAGGGCCTGAGCAGCGACCGCTGCGAATTCCCTATTGTTTTTGTAGAAATTAGTATTATTATTATTTTTCCGATTGTTCGATCGCATTTTTGACCCCCGAAACATGCACAAAAACTCACCAAACTTGGCAGTCTCATCGGGCATGGCGAAAAATTTTATATTTTTTAACGTCTAATATGAACAGGAAGTGAGTTATGAATTTTTGAAAGTCCGACTTTTGCCCTTTTTTGCATGTTTACAGGGGTCATTCTTTTGCACCCTGATCCTAAAGGCTTCATCTGATTGCCTTAAAGTTCTGTCTGGAGCATCTTAAGACCTGGGACAAACACTGGGGCTAAAATTTTTTGTTTCCGAAATACTATATGACGGGGGCGGGGCTTCAAAGTTTTCACTTAAGATTTCCTTCGCCGCAATGGACAAAATGCTTAATAACTCTCCTGCACATGCTGCTAAAAATCCAAAACTTCACATGTACATAAAGAGTCGGTACCTGAAGACATCTATATGTTTATATTCAGTTATACACCTTGCGCCAATCAATATCAATTTTTACATTTTGACGTACTGCTCGGTGCCCTTTTAACGAATCCGATTGAAAATTGGCTAGAAAAGACTCAAGACATTGATCTTACTCTATCCCTATTTTTACGACTTTCCTTCAAAGGGCGTGGCTATTACGGTGCCGCAGAGTCTGATTATTCTCCGTGGCAACAAAAGTTCCTGCAAAATGATTCAGATGATCCATCTTCTGGAAATCTTTCACATTTGAGGATATTCAGGCCCTGAAGACGGCTGCCAACTTATTTTTGATCGCAGTGGTAGTGCTACCAACTGGTTAAAACAAATACAAATTATTTTCGTTGATGTTTTTCTCCGGGCAGGTGAACAAAATCTACCTTATATTTGCTCGGATGAGTGTTTAGGCCTTGAGCATGTCACAATACGAAAGTCTTTCGCCTTCTTCAGAGTGTCACATGATGCTGTCTTGTGACCCGTCTTTATCAGCTGATGTTCCATGAGGGCGTGACTTACCTGTCACAAGAATGAAGGCAAGTCACGCCCCCCGCTGTCCGTTCACTCCGCCAAGATGCTGGTCCAGGTGGTAGAGAGGATGAAGGCTCCCTTGTCTCTGTTCATGGTTTTTATGCCTCGCTTGCAGATCTCAATGGCCTCTCTGATCCAGCGCTGTTGTTTGTTCTCTTCTGTGCGGATGACCCTGCCCTTCTCCCGGTCCATGATGTGGTTTTCCCTTTTGCAGTGGTCAGTGATTGCTGATTTGTAATGTTCATGTTGTGCTTGTTCTTTTACTGCTCTGATTTTTTCATTGTTTTGACAGGTAAGTCACACCCTCATGGAACATCAGCTCAAGACACCATCATGCGACACTCTGAAGAAGGCGAAAGACTCGCCGAAACATGTCAGGTAAAAAATTAACCTAAAACATAATTGTCTGCTTTTAATGAATCAGTCAAATATCAATAATAAGAAGACAAAATGAACCTAATACAAATAAATGAATGCTTAATAACTCCCCTGCACATGCTCCTAAAAATCCAAACCTTCACCTGTAAATAAAACGTCCCGACCTGAAGACATCTTAATGTTATTATTTTGTTATACACACAGTGCCGCCAAGTGGAATCAAAAATTTGTTTTTATTTTAATTTTCACGTACTGCACGGTGCCCTTTTGACGAATCCGACTGAAAATGAGTCAGAAAAGATTCAAGACAATGATCTTACTCTCTGCCGAATTTTGTGACGTTTTGGCAAAAGGCGTGGCTATTAAGGTGCTGAAAAGTCCGATTGTACTCTGTGGCAACAAAAGCTCCGGCAACATGACTCAGATGATCCTATCTTCTCGAAGTTGTACACATTTGAGGATACTTCAGCCCTGAAGACATCTACCAACTTATTTTACATCGTAGTAGTAGCGCCACCAACTGGTAAAAGCTAATACAAGTTATTTTCTTGGATGTTTTTCTCCGTGCAACTCAACAAGGTCGCCCTCATATATGCTCGGATGACTGTTTCGGCCATGAGGATGTCACAATACGAAATTCGTCCTTTTTCATGAAAAGTTGTGGGAGTGGCATTGCACTGTTCGGCAACAAAACAAAGCTGATTATGAGGTTCTAAATATGAACGACAACTTGTAAAACTTTACACACACATCAGGCCGAGCAAATTTATCAATATTTTATACGTTAGTTGTGCAGCTTTTTTGAAATGGCTCGCCATGGCCCTCGAGAAATGTTAAAAAAAGCAGCTCTGGTTGAGTGTTTCACCTCGCTTTTTGTAAATTTTATGGAGTACAGTGAACCCTCGGTTATCGCGGTTAATGGGGACCGAGACCACCCGCGAAAACTGAAAATCCGCGAAGTAGCGGCGCACCTTCAAAAATGCTTAAAAAAAATAAACAGGTCACTGCTCGGGCCCTAATAATAATAATAATAATAATTTCCACAAAAACAATGGGGACCTCGTAGCGGTCGCTGCTCGGGCCCTAATAATAATTTCTACAAAAACAATAGGGACCTCGCCGCGGTCGCTGCTCGGGCCCCAATAATAATTTCTACACAAAGTCCATTGTGGTGACCCGCCCCCTTTTAAGTAAATTCAAAATGGCCGACTTCCTGTAAAACCTAGCTCATTGCTCCAAGAGTCTTTTTTGTAGGTCTTGGTCTTATACATACAGTGAACCCTCGCTACTTGGCGGTTCACCTTTCGCGGGTTCAGTGCTTCGCGGGTCTAAAAAATATTCGGGGGCATTGTAGTTTCGCCGAGCGGCACGACGGGGCGCTGGAGCGGTTAGACGGCCGGCGTGCACCAAAGAAGAGCGTGGGCGAAGAGGAGAGTGGACGAAGAAGAGCACGTTCCCCCGGACACGATCGGTGGCGACGTTTCGCGCGGTTCGGACAGTACCAGAGCTCCGGCCGGCGTGCGTGGCAGTTAAGCCGTAGAGGAGCACCTTCCCCGGGCACGGGCGGTGCCAAGCGGCCCCTAAGTTTAACCGATTGGAAGCTCCGGAGGAGGAGGGCATGCTCGCGTGGCAGTTAAGCCGTAGAGGAGCACCTTCCCCGGGCACGGGCGGTGCCAAGCGGCCCCTAAGTTTAACCGAATGGAAGCTCCGGAGGAGGAGGGCATGCTCGCGTCACAGTAAGCCGAAGAGGAGCACCTTCCCCGGGCACGGGCGGTTCCAAGCGGCCCCTAAGTTTAACCGAATGGAAGCTCCGGAGGAGGAGGGCATGCTCGCGTCACAGTAAGCCGAAGAGGAGCACCTTCCCCGGCCACGGGCGGTTCCAAGCGGCCCCTAAGTTTAACCGAATGGAAGCTCCGGAGGAGGAGGGCATGCTCGCGTCACAGTAAGCCGAAGAGGAGCACCTTCCCCGGGCACGGGCGGTGCCAAGCGGCCCCTAAGTTTAACCGAATGGAAGCTCCGGGGGAGGAGGGTGGGCGTGTGTCACAGTTAAGCCGAATTGGAGCACCTCTTCCGCCCGGGCACGAGCGGAGCGCGAAGCTGTCAGTTATGAATGAATAAATGAATAAATAAATAAATAAATAAAGAATGGCACCTTTCATTTCACAGGGCACACCAGACGGCGTACCAGCAGGTAAAAGTCTGAGTAATTAAATAAATACAAAAAGAATGGCTGGGGAATAAAAAAATAATACGTTTTAATAATAATTTGGTTTTTTTGTTCTAACATGAATTTCACTCTCTCTCTCTCTCCCCGTATATATATATATATATATTTATTATATATATTGTATTTTTTTTTAAGCATTTTTGAAGGTGCGCCGCTACTTCGCGGATTTTCAGTTTTCGCGGGTGGTCTCGGTCCCCATTAACCGCGATAACCGAGGGTTCACTGTACTCCATAAAATTTACAAAAAGCGAGGTGAAACACTCAACCAGGGCTGCTTTTTTTAACATTTCTCGAGGGCCATGGCGAGCCATTTCAAAATAGCTGCACAACTAACGTATAAAATATTGATAAATTTGCTCTGCCTGATGTGTGTGTAAAGTTTCACGAGTTGTCGTTCATATTTAGAACCTCATAATCAGCGTTGTTTTATTGCCCACAACTTTTCACGAAAAAGGATGAATTTCGTATTGTGACATCCTCATGGCCGAAACAGTCATCCGAGCATATATGAGGGCGACCTTGTTGAGTTGCACGGAGAAAAACATCCAAAAAAATAACTTGTATTAGCTTTTACCAGTTGGTGGCGCTACTACTACGATGAAAAATAAGTTGGTGGATGTCTTCAGGGCTGAAGTATCCTCAAATGTGTACAACTTCGAGAAGATAGTATCATCTGAGTAATGTTGCCGGAGCTTTTGTTGCCACAGAGTACAATCGGACTTTTCAGCACCGTAATAGCCACGCCTTTTGCCAAAACGTCACAAAATTCGGCAGAGAGTAAGTGAGTCTTTTCTGACTAATTTTCAGTCGGATTCGTCAAAAGGGCACCGTGCAGTACGTGAAAATTAAAATTAAAAAAAATTTTTGATTCCACTTGGCGGCGCTGTGTGTATAATTTTTTTCAGCATGGGCACAAGAATTCCACCGAACATCGCCAGTTCAATGGGATTTTGGTTAAGTCCGCAAATAATAGTGAACAATATACTTTGGCTGCGCGCTCGAATAATTTTACTCGTATATACTTCAATGAGGGTGTAGTGTGGGTATCGGGATCTTTAACACGCCCTAACACGAAGCTGACTCTCCAACCGCCACAGCCTTTTAATGACGAAATTATAAAATAAACAAAAACACTGTTCAACAACATAAAATAAAATAAAAAATCACATCATACTTACATTTATAAACTTTAATCCTCAAGAACATTATTCTCAGGTTGACCGAAAGACGAGGACACGGGAGCGCCTCGGGCATGTTCTTCTTCCTTGTGTAGGCGAATGACGTTTTAAGGTGCTTGTCCGCCACCTGCTGTGCTGAACTATGTATTAAATAAGAAAAGCAAATTGTTGAATGTTTTTTCCCCAATGAAGACTGAATTGTAAAATACCCGGAAATGGCTTTTCTGTTTTATTGTGCATTTAAAAAAAATTCAGATTGTCCTTTTTTGTTGAGATAATTGTTGAATATTGAAATTGCACATGTAACTGGTAATTTAGTTTTAGATATTATTTGAACCAGTGGAGGGCCATGCATTTCACACCTGGGCCTTCAATGAAGTCCTACTTCGTCCTACTTGAATAAATCCCCCTCATAATACCATAATTTATGACACCACGGGTGGACAAACAATATACAGAAAAGCACTTAGACAGCACTGACCGAGTGTTGGACGATATAGCTTCTCTTGAAAGGTCCGTGTTGAAAATGGCCTCGCAAGTGAATCTTCAATTTCTAAAGATAAAGATGTCTTTTAATTGTCCCATAACGGGGACATTTGCAGTGTTACAGCAGCAAAGATATACATCACACAGTGGCACCGACGTAATGTAGCCGTTAATGTATAACATTGGCAGCAGGCATTCATAAAAAGCATGCAAATATACACAGTATATACGTATATACACAGATCCCCATGTATATACACACTTACAGCCCACAACATATACAAGTGTAAGGAAACACTCCTAATGCCTGTCTATGGTTCAGAGGGGAAATAAATAAAAACGCTGCAATGATAAAAAAAAATACTGAATGATTGAAAATACTGCAATGATAAAAATACTGCAAGAATAAAAGTACTGTACCCAGCCAACATGTCCAACTGGGCCCCAAATGGGGTAAATGCGGGATTCCTGGGTACCAAGTGGGAATGGGCTAGAAGTGGGCAATGGTACAGGGTTCCATGTGGGCGCCATCTGGGATTGGTGGGCATGGGCTTAAACTGGGCAAATGTTGTGGGTGCAATACGGGTTGTGTATGGGCTAAGTGGGCATGGGTTAGAACTGGTAAAGATAAAGATAAAGATGTCCTTTATTAGTCCCACAATGGGGAAATTTGAGGTGTTACAGCAGCAAAGATATAGCTCACACAGAGTCGGCGGCGTAATGTAGCCGTTAATGTATAACATTAGCAGCAGACATTCATAAAAAGCATGCAAATATACACAGTATAAACGTATCTAAGTGTAAGGAAAGACTCCTAATGTCTGTCCATTATACAGAGGGGAAAATGCTGTAATGATAAAAACTACTGAATCTACTACTGAAACCATTTATAGGTCCTATTTGGGTTATGTGTGGGCTAAGTGGGCATGGGTTAGAACTGGTCAACCATGTGAGGGTCTCATATGGGCTGTATATGGGCCAAGTGGGCATGGGTTAGAGCTGGTCAACCATGTCTGGGTCCTATTTGGGTTATGTGTGGGCTAAGTGGGCATGGGTTAGAAGTGGTCACCATTTATCGGTCCTGTTTGGGTTATGTGTGGGATAAGTGGGCATAGGTTAGAGCTGGTCAACCATGTCTGGGTCCTGTTATGGGTTATAGATGAGCTAAGCGGGCATGGGTTTGAAAATTTGTTCTGGAGCCTTTTTGATATTTAATGCATGCTATGCTAATAGTAACCACCCGAAGACTATTCTCAGTAGAACTATTCAATGGATGCCAAAACGATAGAGACATGGCCATGGAGCCTATGCTGCGAGATTGTGAAAGGACTAAAATAAGTGTAGGATTTTTGAGGACCAGAAGTCAGCTTTTATTAGGTTTGACATTGATTTAACTTATGGAACAATGCAAATTATGGTCGGGTTGTTGTTGGACTTTTTCCGCTTTTGACTAATGGACGGGTGTTTTTATTTTCTGGGACTCTTTAGAACAAGCGGCACGGTGGCGGACTGGTTAGCAAGTCCGCATCACAGTACAGAAGTGCAAGGTTCTCCCTGTGCCTGCTAGGGTTTTCGCCGGTTTCCTCCCACTTTCCAAAAACATCCATGATAGGTTGATTGGTCACTGGTCCAAGGTCTGAGTGTGAGAGCGGATGGTTGCTTGTCTCTGTGTGCCCTGCGATTGACTGGCAACCAGTTCAGGGTGTACCCTGTCGACTGCCCGAAGACAGCTGGGATAGGCTCCAGCACTCCCGGGGACCCTTGTGAGGACAAGAAGCAGTACAGAGGATTGATTGATTTATTAAAATTAAATTCATGTATTTATCTATGCTAAATTTAACAAGGCTGGACGTTATATTTTGTGAATTTACATGTACCCCCAACTGTGACTTAATAACCCTTAAGGGACAAGATAACATTTTATAATATACCAGACAGCTAAGATTGTCATCTATGAACTATTTGACAAGGCAGGTCCAGCATTGTCAGCCACATCCAACAGTCAACACAGTTCCTTTTTTTTAAATAAACAAAATCAACATTATTAATTAATGTTATTTTATTAATTCTGTATGCTGTGAAAGATCTTTATTCAAAGTATATTTGAAGTTATTTCTACCTTATTGCTTGATTTTTGTAGATTCAATTCGGAGTTGTCAAAATTACAGATTCTTTTGAAGGCAGCATATTCAAACTGTGAGAAAAGGAGCGAATGCAAGCTACGCGGTCTTTGAGGTGCGGCAGAAGAGCTGAAAGCACGGTGAGTCCCGAACGATAATTGAATTAATTAATTAATCTTGGGTAAATGTCTGGCTCTCATTTTTTGGACTTACTTTACAATGTGTTTTGTAATTTTTCAAGGTTGCCTGTGTTGGAAAACTGCTTGGTGCGTTAGCTAAAACACAGTATGCTAAAATGATAAGTGACGAGAACACAGAGGGTATATCAACAACGTACGTACTCGAATTATTTTGGGGAAAACTTAAGTACATTATAATCACCCTTTTAATAATACTGATAAGCGTTGTGTGTTTTATTTATTTTTATGAGGACCTTTACAACGAGCTACATATTGTTAGCATTGGGCCTACGACGCTAAACACAGTGTCCCTCGATCTCTCTCCAAAATTCTCCAAAAGACTTAAGCTTTCACTCAAATTAATACAATCTACTCCACTAGCTCATTTAAGGCTTTTTTGTGATGTGTTTGATTTGGGTAAGTAAAGCAAAACATATTAACTGTTGAATGTTGCCTGTTATTTAAATAATAGAAATTCAAGATGAAAGTTGAACAGATATTGAAATGCTAGATTGGCTCATTCAGAATCATGCCACAATGTGCTTTGTATGTTTTGTGTGTGGGTTTATCAAGCTCTAATTCAATGCAGTGTCCAAAACGAGCGCGCATAATTGTTGGATGAATGTTGGTTAATAGAGTCAGATAATAGTTCCAACAGTTGAACAGATGTTGAAATGCTAGATTGGCTCATTCAGAATCATGCCACAATGTGCTTTGTATGTTTTGTGTTTAGGCTTATCAAGCTCTAATTCAATGCAGTGTTGAGCTGCATTTGAGAGGAACTACGTAAGTAACTAATGTGGAAAAATTGTGACTTCTTTGTGTACTTTTATTTTGAATATTCAAATTTTGTGGGTAAAGGTTAGAGAAAATAAGTTAAAAATGAGAGCTGTACAGGTATTTAAGTTTTTGGTTTGTAAAATACCCGAATGTGGGTTTCAGCCGGTGAGGCAATGATTGGACAGAGCAAAAGCTATGCTCCAAAATAGAAGTGATTACACCTTCACTAGACTAACCTGCAGCTAATTACATAATTATAAAATTAACACTTTAACCTGGCTTCCCCATCACAGATGTATTCTTTTAAATGCAAAGCTTTTTGTTCTAGCTTTTGTTGTTAAATGACATTCATGCCCAAGTGTCTATGCATCCATTGCAGGGATGTTTTCTCAAGTGACGAGTCTGAAGCCTGTGATGACGAAGTACCATCTACACCTCCCCATGGATTGTCACAGAGAAAAAGCTTCCTAACCAAGAGAGGCGCTGCAGAAGGTCCTTGAGTACGTCCAACGTGTTGAGTCTGTGAGTCTACTGCAGGATCTAATGCAGGTATGAAAATGATGAAATTTTAATGTATTATCTTCAAAATTAAAATAATTATTTAATTTCTTGAAATATAAAATTAGGTACCCTAAACCCAAGTAGGAACCCCAGTCCCAGTACATTCCTGATTCTGGAGCTACAGAGATCAAACCATCCTACTGTATCACTAAATAGCCCCACCTCTAAAACCCTGATTCGGAAGGCCGAGTTGAAAGACTTCAGAGTTCAAGATGGTCAACTGCAACTATGATAAGCCGAATGTGTTCACCCCAAGTCGGAAACTGAGAAAAAGACTCAATTTTCACATGATTTCAGTCCCTTCTATATTTAAAAGAATGTATTGGGGCTCTAAAAATGTGAAATATTTTTACAAGTATTTCTTTTACTACTCATAGGCAGTTTCATAATAATAGTACAATTTGGCATCGTGTATTGTTTTTTGGTTCCATTCAAAATGCACAAGACGTATAGACATATTTTGTTTGTGGATCGCTGCAGCATCACACGAGCGCACAGAGACAAACGTGGCAGCAACTTAAAACAATTAAAATATCGAATCGAAATCGGGAACTGAAAATCAAAAATCGAATCGGGGCTAGAGTGAATCGTTACCTCCCTAATCATAATCATTTTGGTAGAATGTTGGGCTCTTGCCCTTTGAGTGTATATGGCGTTACCGAAGCTGTTCACTTAATCGACAATTCCTTTCCTGTGACGTTTATCATACCCAGTTTAACTGCCAAAATATTTTTAAGTGTGTGATGATTATCTGGATCGAGTGACACCCATGTTATAATGGTTGCAGGTATTGGTGGATTGGACGATAGTGTCAGAACAATGATGGCGTTCATCATGACAAATCCTCTGTCTCTGAAGTACAATCTCTTTGGACATCGTAGCAAGAACAAGCGCCGAGACCTGCCTTTTTCTGATGTTCTATACGGTAATATATATATATATATATATTTTTTTTTTAAGGGATTGTGGTGTGAAGACATTTCAGCATGTCCCATAAGGTTTCACAATCATTAAATAGCTTTACTAAGTTGACTTCTTGTCTTTTTTGTTTTAGGAGCACTGAAAAGGAATGGAGCCACAAAGGACATCAACGAGAAGGACACAGGCAACCCTGTCCAAGTGGTTCATGGGAGCTTGTGATCAAGGTGGGAATAGGGCAGTTCGAGCTCGGAGATCTCAAGGCAACTGTCAGGTTTAAAACGTCCTGACGCCATTTTTAGACTGAAGGTGGCATAAATCCAGACCAAACCAGTTAGAGTTTTGTTTTTGACCATTCGCGAATGGGAGAGGAAGTCAGGAGGTGAAGCAGGCGTCTTGCCAGTTCAATCTCGCGCACTCTCTCTCACTCTCTACCACCCGTTCGGTCTTTTATCAGCAACCTAAGCAGACAATGGAGGTCTGTCTGAAATTCTAGCAGGCAGGCAGGAAGCAATCAACCACAGTAGTCAGTCAGGAATTCGAAACTAAAGTGTGTGCGTGTGTTCCAGTTGTGCGCGTGTGTGCTAAAGCAATAATGTGAGTGTCTGTGTGTGTGTGCGCAATTATAACTGATACAAATAGTGTATAAAAACATGATTAGAAATACACAAACTATTTACATATCCTCATCCCATCTCACATTCCCCCGTTTGTGGGTTTAAATCATGTCCTTACGGCTTTAAGACAGATCATCATAATGAAATCATACAACAGTGTGGTCATCCGTGGAGGGGCGAAAACCCTCAGTAGGGACAAAATTCCCCTCCTCCCTTCCGGCGTGGAACGAGATTCTCATGGTATGTTGGTCACTTGGGAATAAAACATAAAAAAACTTCAATATACCTAGTGAAAAATAACAAAACTGTCTCCACGCAGAGCTTGTCTCCACGCAGAGCTTGTCTCTGCGGCGACTTGATGGAGGCCCTTGCCTCGTTGTAGGAGGGGACAGCCGTCTTTACCTCCCGGATCTTCGTGTGTGGTGTATGTGTGTGCATGTGTGGGGGCAGGGGCAAAAGGGTCCATGTGTTATTTAGGTTTCAGTGTCCAGTTCGAGTTTGTCATTGTCCAGTTCGAATTCGTCATTCTCAACATCAATCAGGTTGTAATGGTACATTTGGGCAACAAACATGCAGTTAATAATCATCTTTGTCATAAGAATAATGCAACATGAACAGACTACACATAACAAAAATGAAAACCATAATTATCCCGATATATTGTCTTTCAAATTCTTCGTAGTGGTCATAACATCAATAATTGTTTCATTTTATTAAAAATGTAAATGCAGTAATGTTCTCCAATCAAGGCTAAAATTCTTTATGTACGTCATTAATTTCCAAACAATATCTAATCTTTTTGTTCTGTGGCTTCAACATTCGTATCTGTGGCTGGTTGTGCGGTTCCGATGTGCGTGTGGTCCGATATTGTGACTCAGGTGGGCTCCTGTTCGAGGGATTCGCGTTGCTCGGCCTTTAGCTGGAAACCGGAGAAGCTTGTACTGCAACTGGTGGATCCAGCTGCCACGCCCCGTGACCTTTGCTGCCGTCGGGGTCACTGCAATCATCTGGCGAGGGCCATCTCAGCATTCACTTGTCCCAACGAAGTCGTTTCAGCACCTTGAAGAAGAGTTGGTCTCCCACACGGACGTGATTTCTCTGTGGATCAGAACACACTGACCAGTAATTGCGTCTTTTTTTTTTTTTTTTTGGTCAAAACATGTTTCCCATGTGGACTGGGACTGATGTGCCAGTCGCTGGTGGTTCTGATGAACCTGAGAGTCGATAGGGGATAGTGTCCTAACTTCGGCTGGCACTATCCTCATTGCTGTGATTGAAACACAGTCTGGTCATTGTCTCCTTTTTTTCCCTCATTGTCTTGATAAGTCTGCCCTTAACAGTCCCATTAGTGCGTTCCACAAGTCCTGCAGACTGTATGCACAATGACGCTTTGAGTCAATTTTGCAACAACTGTCCCACTTGTTACAACATCATTCACAAATGCATAATTTTCACTTCAAATCACTTCTTGAAATTCCAAATGTCAGGATAATTTGTGTTAGGTTGAAGATGTATTTTATCCCATATTTTACTCTATTAGTATTGCAAAAGAATTGTTCCACAGCGTGACCCATGTTTGACCATATGGATGAGAAGACTTCACAGAGAAGCGGATGCCTGAAGACTGGATCAACGTCTGCAACATCAAAGGAGGTGTGCTGAGACACACCTCTGAAACAAAAGGACTGAGACTTTAGTACCAGAGCACTAAAAGGGCATATCTGCCTTTTCAATCAGTGGATGACTGCCATTGATGTCTGTCTTTCCTCTTGTGTCTGAGATGTTTACATGTTCCTGCTGGTGCTCCCCCCTTCATCCCTTAGTGCAAATACATTGTATTGTTAGGGACTTCCCTAATAAAATAGAGGGCTCGGCGGAGTGTGCTCCAGAACGAATTTGGAGATGTAACTGAGCACACCTCCGTTCGTTCTCCTCGCGAGTAAAAGATCAACTCTTGTCTTCCTTCCATTCATTTAGCCTATGTTCAGTGAATGCTTAGGTGATTGAACCTGACAATTTGATTACACAACACTTTTTCCAACTGTTTTAGCATCAACATATGTTGTCGGAAACAACTTAATCCATTTTGAAAACATATGAATTACAACCAAACAATATTGCATCTCAAACAAATAACACTGTCTAAAAAAAAGTTTTTTGTTGAAAAGTCTGTATGTGGGAACAATTTCATATCATACTACCCCTCTCTTGACACATGGTTATGCTCGTGTGTCACTCTTATTACTTTTCCAATCAATGAATTAGGCAGCCAGGATTTGCCATCTGCCAATTTGCTGATCCTGTCCTCAGCAATGTTTGCACCTTTGTTCTCCCAATGTGTGCGTTCAATTACTGGTACCTTTTTCCCTGGCGTGGGATCAAATTGTCAAGTTGATTTTCTGCGTGTGGGGGTGTGTTCATTTTCCCTTTTAGCTGCGCTGTGTCGATATAAAGGCGAGGCAGTTTCCAATTGTAATTGTGTCATTTTCTGTTAAGTGAATTTTGCGTTCACAAATAACTATTTTAGACGTGCTTTATGCACAACTTTTCTTTTCCTGTTGTGGTTTTTAAAGCCCAATGTCGACAGAACGCATGAACATTTATCTTGATTGTCAGTCCACATTGTAACCATACAACTCATACAAGATGGGAAACCCCAAATTTTAATTAGCTCACACCCGCCTACGCTCTTCCTGCTTATCCTAACAATCTCTTATCCGTTGGTATCACAATGTTAGTACTCCCATCGCATAAAAGTCAGTTTGATTTCAGGCTGCGACCTTGGTTCTCAAACACTTTTACTTCTTATCAGTCTGGAATGCCCACCTGGTCTGTGTTACAAGTCTGAGTTCCTCCAGTCGGGAGGAAGGTCAAGTCGCGGTTTGGTGATAATTTGGACGGCTCCACAGTCGTGTGGCGCCTCCTAGATGATGCGGGGAAAAAATGACGCTGGGCTGAAATGCACCGCAACTTATCAGTATAATGTGTCCCTGTGACAATTAGGCCGGCGTGCAATGTGAATGTGGTGGGAAAAGAATGTAATTTTTTGATTCCTTAAAGCAGCAGTGAAAGCTCTTAATCACACTCTAAGTGGTTCTCTGCCACGAAATCCAAATTGTTGTGACTAAATATGCAAATGAATTCATTTTGCCCTGGTTCCTGCAGTAACCCAGGCTAATGAAGTCATTTTTTGCAGTCACTGTTTTGCTCAAATGGCTTATAATAATTTGGTAGTGCGTTAAGATGCTTTGTCGATACAATCTTGTAGTGTATCTTCACAAGTTCCAACATACACAACCCATTCCATGGCCATGACGATACTGTTTTAAAGATTACCAAGGCTTGTTGGACCTTTCTCTGCCACATAAATTACAGCCCTGAGAGGCACTGGGCCTCAACTTTATCTATGAAGGGTCAGGGATTTAATGGGGGTCACCGAGGCGTCCCAAGGAAAGTTTTTACAGAAAAGTGGTCTGGCAATATCTTTTCTCTTTCTTATCACTGACAATGCGCCCCTTTAAAGTTTTGACGTTTGTTTGAATTCGCCCGTGCTTATTAATTCTATTGAAGTCCAATTTTGTCAGTGTATCACGGCCTAATGAGTAAAACGCATGTTGATGTAGAACTCCTTCTACACACACTTTTATGTTTGACTTTTTACGTCACGTGATCCTCCATTGCTACCACAACTCGTCCTGAAAAGTTAATGTTTTGTAACAAGACTTACTGCTTCCTCCTTTCTTTCTTTTCTTTTTCCTTCCTTCTGCCCAACACGTTCATGCTTTCTGTGCATAATTTAGAATTTTCTTTTCCATTTTACAAGTTGGCCAATTTAAATTAGGTTGTTTTATTTGAAAAGCCTGTAATTCTCTTTTTTTTCCCCTTTTCACCTAATCACAAATTTCTTATCACAAAAATGAACATGTTAATTCTATTTTATTTCCTATTTTTCCAATCTTGTGACTCATTTCACTTCAACCAGTTCTACCTTAAAGTGGACAAGTACACATCAATGTTTTTTGTAGTTTCTATTTTCTTCTCTGCTTTAATGAAAATTATAGCCCTTCTAGCCAAATTTTTCCTGTGTCATTTCTATCTCTGCATTTCATTCCATTTCTGGCCTACCTTAATACTAAAACAAAAATGCTCTTTCAAAAATTAAAACTATCTAAAACTAGTGATGGCAAAATGAAGCCCCATAAAGCAGCCAAGCCCTGCAGGGAAATACTTCACACACGAATGGGCTTCGAGATGCTTCATTTTTCTTGACTACGCCATCCCATGGACAGAAAAATGTATAACATGCTTGGTGCATGCAATAAAATGGTGAGCTGTAAATCATGCTCTGCCCACCAAACAATATGTATTTGAAGAGTGATTTTAATTGTTCTGTTTTACTTTGTCTTCTAACTTCTCCAATATTCAGACAGCTCCGCCGAGACCAACGTTTCACCCCCACACTGATATAAAATGGACCCAACCGTTTGGGTCTCTTTCCAAATTTGGTACCAAAGCCTCCCCCACAGTGCGGCAGCTATCTTGAATTGGCCCGTTCCCAGAAAGTTTTACTTCATTCAGTGTCATTCAGTATTATTCAAAATCTTTCAGTGTCATTCCAAATCATTCAATGTCATTCACAATCTTTCCACATCCTTCCACCTTCCATCGTTCAGTGTCATTCCACATTCTCTTTCATATATAACATAACATAACAATAACATAATCCTGGGTCAGCAGACACCTAATTAATGTGTTAATACATGATACATTTTTCTATAAGCAACCCTTATGATTGTAACGTATTTTTAATTCTTTCTAGGCGGGAACTGTCCGAACAAAAAATTCATGCAATTTGTAATTAGACACTTTGTCATACAAAAAGTCACTCAGGGCAAGAGAAAAAAAATTGTCACTTGCCCAAGTTGGGCAAGTAATTTGGCCACTCGGGCAAGGCAAATTTTAGTGGCACTTGCCCTATGGGCAAGCAGTTTTTAAAGTTAACTTCGAACCCTGTGATGGTGTCTTGTGACCTGTCTTTATCAGCTGATGTTCCATGAAGGCGTGCCTTACCTGTCACAAGAATGAAGGCAAGTCACGCCCCCCGCTGTCCATTCACTCCGCCAAGACGCTGCTCCAGGTGGTAGAGAGGATGAAGGCTCCCTTGTCTCTGTTCATGGTTTTTATGCCTCGCTTGCAGATCTCAATGGCCTCTCTGATCCAGCGCTGTAGTTTGTTCTCTTCTGTGCGGATGACCCTGCCCTTCTCCCGGTCCATGATGTGGTTTTCCCTTTTGCAGTGGTCAGTGATTGCTGATTTGTAATGTTCATGTTGTGCTTGTTCTTTTACTGCTCTGATTTTTTAATTTTTTTGACAGGTAAGTCACACCCTCATGGAACATCAGCTGATAAAGACTGGTCTCAAGACACCATCATGCGACACTCTGAAGAAGGCGAAAGACTCGCCGAAACATGTCAGGTAAAAAATTAACCTAAAACATAAATGTCTGCTTTTAATGAATCAGTCAAATATCAATAATAAGAAGACAAAATGAACCTAATACAAATAAATGAATGCTTAATAACTCCCCTGCACATGCTCCTAAAAATCCAAACCTTCACCTGTAAATAAAACGTCCCGACCTGAAGACATCTTAATGTTATTATTTTGTTTTACACACAGCGCCGCCAAGTGGAATCAAAAATTTGTTTTTATTTTAATTTTCACGTACTGCACGGTGCCCTTCTGACGAATCCGACTGAAAATTAGTCAGAAAAGACTCAAGACAATGATCTTACTCTCTGCCGAATTTTGTGACGTTTTGGCAAAAGGCGTGGCTATTACGGTGCTGAAAAGTCCGATTGTACTTTGTGACAACAAAAGCTCCGGCAACATGACTCAGATGATCCTATCTTCTCGAAGTTGTACACATTTGAGGATACTTCAGCCCTGAAGACTTCTACCAACTTATTTTTCATCGTAGTAGTAGCGCCACCAACTGGTAAAAGCTAATACAAGTTATTTTCTTGGATGTTTTTCTCCGTGCAACTCAACAAGGTCGCCCTCATATATGCTCGGATTACTGTTTCGGCCATGAGGATGTCACAATACGAAATTCGTCCTTTTTCGTGAAAGGTTGTGGGAGTGGCATTGCACTGTTCGGCAATAAAACAACGCTGATTATGAGGTTGTAAATATGAACGACAACTCGTGAAACTTTACACACACATCAGGCCGAGCAAATTTATATATATATATATATATATATATATATATACGGGGAGAGAGAGAGTGAAATTCATGTTACAACAAAAAAAAACAAATTATTATTAAAACATATTATTTTTTAATTCCCCAGCCATTCTTTTTGTATTTATTTAATTACTCCGACTTTTACCTGCTGGTACGCCGTCCGGTGTGCCCTGTGAAATGAAAGGTGGCATTCTTTATTTATTTATTCATTTATTCATTCATAACTGACAGCCTCGCGCTCCGCTCGTGCCCGGGCGGAAGAGGTGCTCCAATTCGGCTTAACTGTGACACACGCCCGCCCTCCTCCCCCGGAACTTCCATTCGGTTAAACTTAGGGGCCGCTTGGCACCGCCCGTGCCCGGGGAAGGTGCTCCTCTTCGGCTTACTGTGACGCGAGCATACCCTCCTCCTCCGGAGCTTCCATTCAGTTAAACTTAGGGGCCGCTTGAAACCGCCCGTGCCCGGGGAAGGTGCTCCTCTTCGGCTTACTGTGACGCGAGCATCCCCTCCTCCTCCGGAGCTTCCATTCGGTTAAACTTAGGGGCCGCTTGGAACCGCCCGTGCCCGTGGAAGGTGCTCCTCTTCGGCTTACTGTGACGCGAGCATGCCCTCCTCCTCCGGAGCTTCCATTCGGTTAACCTTAGGGGCCGCTTGGAACCGCCCGTGCCCGGGGAAGGTGCTCCTCTTCGGCTTACTGTGACGCGAGCATGCCCTCCTCCTCCGGAGCTTCCATTCGGTTAAACTTAGGGGCCGCTTGGCACCGCCCGTGCCCGGGGAAGGTGTTCCTCTACGGCTTAACTGCCACGCACGCCGGCCGGAGCTCTGGTACGGTTCAAACCGCGCGAAACGTCGCCACCGATCGTGTCCGGGGGAACGTGCTCTTCTTCGTCCACTCTCCTCTTCGCCCACGCTCTTCTTCGGCGCACGCCGGCCGTCTAACTGCTCCAGCGCCCCGTCGTGCCGCTCGGCGAAACTACAATGCCCCCGAATATTTTTTAGACCCGCGAAGCACTGAACCCGCGAAAGGTGAACCGCGAAGTAGCGAGGGTTCACTGTATGTATAAGACCAAGACCTACAAAAAAGTCTCTTGGAGCAATGAGCTAGGTTTTACAGGAAGTCGGCCATTTTTAATTTACTTAAAAGGGGGCGGGTCACCACAATGGACTTTGTGTAGAAATTATTATTGGGGCCCGAGCAGCGACGGCGGCGAGGTCCCTATTGTTTTTGAAGAAATTATTATTAGGGCCCGAGCAGCGACCGCTACGAGGTCCCCATTGTTTTTGTGGAAATTATTATTATTTTTATTATTATTATTAGGGCCCGAGCAGTGACCGCTGCGAGGTCCCTATTGTTTTTCTAGAAATTGTTATTAGGGCCCGAGCTGCGACGGCTGCGAGGTCCCTATTGTTTTTGTAGAAAATATTATTACTTTTATTATTAATAATATTATTATTATTATTATTATTAGGGCCTGAGCAGCGACCGCTGCGAAGTCCCTATTGTTTTTGTAGAAATTATTATTATTATTATTTTTCCGATTGTTCGATCGCATTTTTGACCCCCGAAACATGCACAAAAACTCACCAAACTTGGCAGTCTCATCGGGCATGGCGAAAAATTTGATATTTTAACGTCTAATATGAACAGGAAGTGAGTTATGAATTTTTGAAAGTCCGACTTTTGCCCTTTTTTGCATGTTTACAGGGGTCATTCTTTTGCACCCTGATCCTAAAGGCTTCATCTGATTGCCTTAAAATTCTGTCTGTAGCATCTGAAGACCTGGGACAAACACTGGGGCTAAAATTTTTTGTTTCCGAAATACTATATGACAGGGGCGGGGCTTCAAAGTTTTCACTTAAGATTTCTTTCGCCGCAATGGACAAAATGCTTAATAACTCTCCTGCACATGCTGCTAAAAATCCAAAACTTCACATGTACATAAAGAGTCTGTACCTGAAGACATCTATATGTTTATATTCAGTTATACACCTTGCGCCAATCAATATCATTTTTTACATTTTGACGTACTGCACGGTGCCCTTTTAACGAATCTGATTGAAAATTGGCTAGAAAAGACTCAAGACATTGATCTTACTCTATCCCTATTTTTGTGACTTTCCTTCGAAGGGCGTGGCTATTACGGTGCTGCAGAGTCTGATTATTCTCCGTGGCAACAAAAGTTCCTGCAAAATGATTCAGATGATCCATCTTCTCGAAATTTTTCACATTTGAGGATATTCAGGCCCTGAAGACGGCTGCCAACTTATTTTTGATCGCAGTGGTAGCGCCACCAACTGGTTAAAACAAATACAAATTATTTTTGTTGATGTTTTTCTCCGGGCAGGTTAACAAAATCTACCTTATATTTGCTCGGATGAGTGTTTAGGCCTTGAGCATGTCACAATACAAAAGTCTTTCGCCTTCTTCAGAGTGTCACATGATGGTGTCTTGTGACCCGTCTTTATCAGCTGATGTTCCATGAGGGCGTGACTTACCTGTCACAAGAATGAAGGCAAGTCACGCCCCCCGCTGTCCGTTCACTCCGCCAAGATGCTGGTCCAGGTGGTAGAGAGGATGAAGGCTCCCTTGTCTCTGTTCATGGTTTTTATGCCTCGCTTGCAGATCTCAATGGCCTCTCTGATCCAGCGCTGTTGTTTGTTCTCTTCTGTGCGGATGACCCTGCCCTTCTCCCGGTCCATGATGTGGTTTTCCCTTTTGCAGTGGTCAGTGATTGCTGATTTGTAATGTTCATGTTGTGCTTGTTCTTTTACTGCTCTGATTTTTTTCATTTTTTTGACAGGTAAGCCACACCCTCATGGAACATCAGCTCAAGACACCATCATGCGACACTCTGAAGAAGGCGAAAGACTCGCCAAAACATGTCAGGTAAAAAATTATCCTAAAACATAATTGTCTGCTTTTAATGAATCAGTCAAATATCAATAATAAGAAGACAAAATGAACCTAATACAAATAAATGAATGCTTAATAACTCCCCTGCACATGCTCCTAAAAATCCAAACCTTCACCTGTAAATAAAACGTCCCGACCTGAAGACATCTTAATGTTATTATTTTGTTATACACACAGTGCCGCCAAGTGGAATCAAAAAATTTTTTTTATTTTAATTTTCACGTACTGCACGGTGCCCTTTTGACGAATCCGACTGAAAATTAGTCAGAAAAGAGTCTAGACAATGATCTTACTCTCTGCCGAATTTTGTGACGTTTTGGCAAAAGGCGTGGCTATTACGGTGCTGAAAAGTCCGATTGTACTCTGTGGCAACAAAAGCTCCAGCAACATGACTCAGATGATCCTATCTTCTCGAAGTTGCACACATTTGAGGATACTTAAGCCCTGAAGACATCTACCAACTTATTTTTCATCGTAGTAGTAGCGCCACCAACTGCTAATAGCTAATACAAGTTATTTTCTTGGATGTTTTTCTCCGTGCAACTCAACAAGGTCGCCCTCATATATGCTCGGATGACTGTTTCGGGCCATGAGGATGTCATAATACGAAATTTGTCCTTTTTCATGAAAAGTTGTGGGAGTGGCATTGCACTGTTCGGCAATAAAACAACGCTGATTATGAGGTTCTAAATATGAACAACAACTCGTGAAACTTTACACACACATCAGGCCGAGCAAATTTATCAATATTTTATACGTGAGTTGTGCAGCTTTTTTGAAATGGCTCACCATGGCCCTCGAGAAATGTTCAAAAAAGCAGCCCTGGTTGAGTGTTTCACCTCGCTTTTTGTAAATTTTATGGAGTACAGTGAACCCTCGGTTATCGCGGTTAATGGGGACCGAGACCACCCGCGAAAACTGAAAATCCGCGAAGTAGCGGCGCACCTTCAAAAATGCTTAAAAAAAATATACAATATATATAATAAATATATATATATATATATATATATATATATATATATATATATATATATATACGGGGGGAGAGAGAGAGAGAGAGAGTGAAATTCATGTTATAACAAAAAAAACAAATTATTATTAAAACGTATTATTTTTTTATTCCCCAACCATTCTTTTTGTATTTATTTAATTACTCCGACTTTTACCTGCTGGTACGCCGTCCGGTGTGCCCTGTGAAATGAAAGGTGGCATTCTTTATTTATTTATTCATTTATTCATTCATAACTGACAGCCTCGCGCTCCGCTCGTGCCCGGGCAGAAGAGGTGCTCCAATTCGGCTTAACTGTGACACACGCCCGCCCTCCTCCCCCGGAGCTTCCATTCGGTTAAACTTAGGGGCCGCTTGGCACCGCCCGTGCCCGGGGAAGGTGCTCCTCTTCGGCTTACTGTGACGCGAGCATGCCCTCCTCCTCCGGAGCTTCCATTCGGTTAAACTTAGGGGCCGCTTGGAACCGCCCGTGCCCGGGGAAGGTGCTCCTCTTCGGCTTACTGTGACGCGAGCATGCCCTCCTCCTCCGGAGCTTCCATTCGGTTAAACTCAGGGGCCGCTTGGAACCGCCCGTGCCCGGGGAAGGTGCTCCTCTACGGCTTAACTGCCACGCACGCCGGCCGGTGCTCTGGTACGGTCCGAACCGCGCGAAACGTCGCCACCGATCGTGTCCGGGTGAACGTGCTCTTCTTCGTCCACTCTCCTCTTTGCCCACGCTCTTCTTCGGCGCCCGCCGGCCGTCTAACCGCTCCAGCGCCCCGTCGTGCCGCTCGGCGAAACTACAATGCCCCCGAATATTTTTTAGACCCGCGAAGCACTGAACCCGCGAAAGGTGAACCTCGAAGTAGCTAGGGTTCACTGTATGTATAAGACCAAGACCTACAAAAAAGTCTCTTGGAGCAATGAGCTAGGTTTTACAGGAAGTCGGCCATTTTGAATTTACTTAAAAGGGGGCGGGTCTCCACAATGGACTTTGTGTAGAAATTATTATTGGGGCCCGAGCAGCGACCGCGTCGAGGTCCCTATTGTTTTTGTAGAAATTATTATTACTTTTATTATTATTATTATTATTATTATTAGGGCCTGAGCAGCGACCGCTGCGAAGTCCCTATTGTTTTTGTAGAAATTATTATTATTATTATTTTTCCGATTGTTCGATCGCATTTTTGACCCCCGAAACATGCACAAAAACTCACCAAACTTGGCAGTCTCATCGGGCATGGCGAAAAATTTTATATTTTTTAACGTCTAATATGAACAGGAAGTGAGTTATGAATTTTTGAAAGTCCGACTTTTGCCCTTTTTTGCATGTTTACAGGGGTCATTCTTTTGCACCCTGATCCTAAAGGCTTCATCTGATTGCCTTAAAGTTCTGTCTGGAGCATCTTAAGACCTGGGACAAACACTGGGGCTAAAATTTTTTGTTTCCGAAATACTATATGACGGGGGCGGGGCTTCAAAGTTTTCACTTAAGATTTCCTTCGCCGCAATGGACAAAATGCTTAATAACTCTCCTGCACGTGATGCTAAAAATCCAAAACTTCACATGTACATAAAGAGTCGGTACCTGAAGACATCTATATGTTTATATTCAGTTATACACCTTGCGCCAATCAATATAAATTTTTACATTTTGACGTACTGCACGGTGCCCTTTTAACGAATCCGATTGAAAATTGGCTAGAAAAGACTCAAGACATTGATCTTACTCTATCCCTATTTTTATGACTTTCCTTCAAAGGGCGTGGCTATTACGGTGCCGCAGAGTCTGATTATTCTCCGTGGCAACAAAAGTTCCTGCAAAATGATTCAGATGATCCATCTTCTGGAAATCTTTCACATTTGAGGATATTCAGGCCCTGAAGACGGCTGCCAACTTATTTTTGATCGCAGTGGTAGCGCCACCAACTGGTTAAAACAAATACAAATTATTTTCGTTGATGTTTTTCTCCGGGCAGGTTAACAAAATCTACCTTATATTTGCTCGGATGAGTGTTTAGGCCTTGAGCATGTCACAATACGAAAGTCTTTCGCCTTCTTCAGAGTGTCACATGATGGTGTCTTGTGACCCGTCTTTATCAGCTGATGTTCCATGAGGGCGTGACTTACCTGTCACAAGAATGAAGGCAAGTCACGCCCCCCGCTGTCCGTTCACTCCGCCAAGATGCTGGTCCAGGTGGTAGAGAGGATGAAGGCTCCCTTGTCTCTGTTCATGGTTTTTATGCCTCGCTTGCAGATCTCAATGGCCTCTCTGATCCAGCGCTGTTGTTTGTTCTCTTCTGTGCGGATGACCCTGCCCTTCTCCCGGTCCATGATGTGGTTTTCCCTTTTGCAGTGGTCAGTGATTGCTGATTTGTAATGTTCATGTTGTGCTTGTTCTTTTACTGCTCTGATTTTTTCATTTTTTTGACAGGTAAGTCACACCCTCATGGAACATCAGCTCAAGACACCATCATGCGACACTCTGAAGAAGGCGAAAGACTCGCCGAAACATGTCAGGTAAAAAATTAACCTAAAACATAATTGTCTGCTTTTAATAAATCAGTCAAATATCAATAATAAGAAGACAAAATGAACCTAATACAAATAAATGAATGCTTAATAACTCCCCTGCACATGCTCCTAAAAATCCAAACCTTCACCTGTAAATAAAACGTCCCGACCTGAAGACATCTTAATGTTATTATTTTGTTATACACACAGTGCCGCCAAGTGGAATCAAAAATTTGTTTTTATTTTAATTTTCACGTACTGCACGGTGCCCTTTTGACGAATCCGACTGAAAATTAGTCAGAAAAGACTCAAGACAATGATCTTACTCTCTGCCGAATTTTGTGACGTTTTGGCAAAAGGCGTGGCTATTAAGGTGCTGAAAAGTCCAATTGTACTCTGTGGCAACAAAAGCTCCGGCAACATGACTCAGATGATCCTATCTTCTCGAAGTTGTACACATTTGAGGATACTTCAGCCCTGAAGACATCTACCAACTTATTTTACATCGTAGTAGTAGCGCCACCAACTGGTAAAAGCTAATACAAGTTATTTTCTTGGATGTTTTTCTCCGTGCAACTCAACAAGGTCGCCCTCATATATGCTCGGATTACTGTTTCGGCCATGAGGATGTCACAATACGAAATTCGTGATTTTTCGTGAAAAGTTGTGGGAGTGGCATTGCACTGTTCGGCAATAAAACAAAGCTGATTATGAGGTTCTAAATATGAACGACAACTCGTAAAACTTTACACACACATCAGGCCGAGCAAATTTATCAATATTTTATAAGTTAGTTGTGCAGCTTTTTTGAAATGGCTCGCCATGGCCCTCGAGAAATGTTAAAAAAAAGCAGCTCTGGTTGAGTGTTTCACCTCGCTTTTTGTAAATTTTATGGAGTACAGTGAACCCTTGGTTATCGCGGTTAATGGGGACCGAGACCACCCGCGAAAACTGAAAATCCGCGAAGTAGCGGCGCACCTTCAAAAATGCTTAAAAAAAATATACAATATATATAATAAATATATAAATATATATATATATATATATATATATATATATATATATATATATACGGGGAGAGAGAGAGTGAAATTCATGTTATAACAAAAAAACCAAATTATTATTAAAACGTATTATTTTTTTATTCCCCAGCCATTCTTTTTGTATTTATTTAATTACTCCGACTTTTACCTGCTGGTACGCCGTCCGGTGTGCCCTGTGAAATGAAAGGTAGCATTCTTTATTTATTTATTCATTTATTCATTCATAACTGACAGCCTCGCGCTCCGCTCGTGCCCGGGCAGAAGAGGTGCTCCAATTTGGCTTAACTGTGACACACGCCCGTCCTCCTCCCCCGGAGCTTCCATTCGGTTAAACTTAGGGGCCGCTTGGCACCGCCCGTGCCCGGGGAAGGTGCTCCTCTTCGGCTTACTGTGACGCGAGCATGCCCTCCTCCTCCGGAGCTTCCATTCGGTTAAACTTAGGGGCCGCTTGGAACCGCCCGTGCCCGGGGAAGGTGCTCCTCTTCGGCTTACTGTGACGCGAGCATGCCCTCCTCCTCCGGAGCTTCCATTCGGTTAAACTTAGGGGCCGCTTGGAACCGCCCGTGCCCGGGGAAGGTGCTCCTCTTCGGCTTACTGTGACGCGAGCATGCCCTCCTCCTCCGGAGCTTCCATTCGGTTAAACTTAGGGGCCGCTTGGCACCGCCCGTGCCCGGGGAAGGTGCTCCTCTACGGCTTAACTGCCACGCACGCTGGCCGGAGCTCTGGTACGGTCCGAACCGCGCGAAACGTCGCCACCGATCGTGTCCGGGGGAACGTGCTCTTCTTCGTCCACTCTCCTCTTCGCCCACGCTCTTCTTCGGCGCACGCCGGCCGTCTAACCGCTCCAGCGCCCCGTCGTGCCGCTCTGCGAAACTACAATGCCCCCGAATATTTTTTAGACCCGCGAAGCACTGAACCCGCGAAAGGTGAACCGCGAAGTAGCGAGGGTTCACTGTATGTATAAGACCAAGACCTACAAAAAAGTCTCTTGGAGCAATGAGCTAGGTTTTACAGGAAGTCGGCCATTTTGAATTTACTTAAAAGGGGGCGGGTCACCACAATGGACTTTGTGTAGAAATTATTATTGGGGCCCGAGCAGCGACCGCGGCGAGGTCCCTATTGTTTTTGAAGAAAATATTATTACTTTTATTATTATTATTATTATTATTATTATTAGGGCCTGAGCAGCGACCGCTGTGAAGTCCCTATTGTTTTTGTAGAAATTATTATTATTATTATTTTTCCGATTGTTCGATCGCATTTTTGACCCCCGAAACATGCACAAAAACTCACCAAACTTGGCAGTCTCATCGGGCATGGCGAAAAATTTGATATTTTAACGTCTAATATGAACAAGAAGTGAGTTATGAATTTTTGAAAGTCCGACTTTTGCCCTTTTTTGCATGTTTACAGGGGTCATTCTTTTGCACCCTGATCCTAAAGGCTTCATCTGATTGCCTTAAAATTCTGTCTGTAGCATCTGAAGACCTGGGACAAACACTGGGGCTAAAATTTTTTGTTTCCGAAATACTATATGACGGCGGCGGGGCATCAAAGTTTTCACTTAAGATTTCCTTCGCCGCAATGGACAAAATGCTTAATAACTCTCCTGCACATGCTGCTAAAAATCCAAAACTTCACATGTACATAAAGAGTCTGTACCTGAAGACATCTATATGTTTATATTCAGTTATACACCTTGCGCCAATCAATATCATTTTTTACATTTTGACGTACTGCACGGTGCCCTTTTAACGAATCTGATTGAAAATTGGCTAGAAAAGACTCAAGACATTGATCTTACTCTATCCCTATTTTTGTGACTTTCCTTCGAAGGGCGTGGCTATTACGGTGCCGCAGAGTCTGATTATTCTCCGTGGCAACAAAAGTTCCTGCAAAATGATTCAGATGATCCATCTTCTCGAAATTTTTCACATTTGAGGATATTCAGGCCCTGAAGACGGCTGCCAACTTATTTTTGATCGCAGTGGTAGCGCCACCAACTGGTTAAAACAAATACAAATTATTTTCGTTGATTTTTTTCTCCGGGCAGGTTAACAAAATCTACCTTACATTTGCTCGGATGAGTGTTTAGGCCTTGAGGATGTCACAATACGAAAGTCTTTCGCCTTCTTCAGAGTGTCACATGATGGTGTCTTGTGGCCCGTCTTTATCAGCTGATGTTCCATGAGGGCGTGACTTACCTGTCACAAGAATGAAGGCAAGTCACGCCCCCCGCTGTCCGTTCACTCCGCCAAAATGCTGCTCCAGGTGGTAGAGAGGATGAAGGCTCCCTTGTCTCTGTTCATGGTTTTTATGCCTCGCTTGCAGATCTCAATGGCCTCTCTGATCCAGCGCTGTTGTTTGTTCTCTTCGGTGCGGATGACCCTGCCCTTCTCCCGGTCCATGATGTGGTTTTCCCTTTTGCAGTGGTCAGTGATTGCTGATTTGTAATGTTCATGTTGTGCTTGTTCTTTTACTGCTCTGATTTTTTCATTTTTTTGACAGGTAAGTCACACCCTCATGGAACATCAGCTGATAAAGACGGGTCTCAAGACACCATCATGCGACACTCTGAAGAAGGCAAAAGACTCGCCGAAACATGTCAGGTAAAAAATTAACCTAAAACATAATTGTCTGCTTTTAATGAATCAGTCAAATATCAATAATAAGAAGACAAAATGAACCTAATACAAATAAATGAATGCTTAATAACTCCCCTGCACATGCTCCTAAAAATCCAAACCTTCACCTGTAAATAAAACGTCCCGACCTGAAGACATCTTAATGTTATTATTTTGTTATACACACAGCGCCGCCAAGTGGAATCAAAAATTTGTTTTTATTTTAATTTTCACGTACTGCACGGTGCCCTTTTGACGAATCCGACTGAAAATTAGTCAGAAAAGACTCAAGACAATGATCTTACTCTCTGCCGAATTTTGTGAAGTTTTGGCAAAAGGCGTGGCTATTACGGTGCTGAAAAGTCCGATTGTACTCTGTGGCAACAAAAGCTCCGGCAACATGACTCAGATGATCCTATCTTCTCGAAGTTGTACACATTTGAGGATACTTCAGCCCTGAAGACATCTACCGACTTATTTTTCATCGTAGTAGTAGCGCCACCAACTGGTAAAAGCTAATACAAGTTATTTTCTTGGATGTTTTTCTCCGTGCAACTCAACAAGGTCGCCCTCATATATGCTCGGATGACTGTTTCGGCCATGAGGATGTCACAATACGAAATTCGTGATTTTTCGTGAAAAGTTGTGGGAGTGGCATTGCACTGTTCGGCAATAAAACAAAGCTGATTATGAGGTTCTAAATATGAACGACATCTCGTAAAACTTTACACACACATCAGGCCGAGCAAATTTATCAATATTTTATACGTTAGTTGTGCAGCTTTTTTGAAATGGCTCGCCATGGCCCTCGAGAAATGTTCAAAAAAGCAGCCCTGATTGAGTGTTTCACCTCGCTTTTTGTAAATTTTATGGAGTACAGTGAACCCTCGGTTATCGCGGTTAATGGGGACCGAGACCACCCGCGAAAACTGAAAATCCGCGAAGTAGCGGCGCACCTTCAAAAATGCTTAAAAAAAATATACAATATATATAATAAATATATATATATATATATATATATATATATATATATATATATATATACGGGGAGAGAGAGAGTGAAATTCATTTTATAACAAAAAAACCAAATTATTATTAAAACGTATTATTTTTTTATTCCCCAGCCATTCTTTTTGTATTTATTTAATTACTCCGACTTTTACCTGCTGGTACGCCGTCCGGTGTGCCCTGTGAAATGAAAGGTGGCATTCTTTATTTATTTATTCATTTATTCATTCATAACTGACAGCCTCGCGCTCCGCTCGTGCCCGGGCGGAAGAGGTGCTCCAATTCGGCTTAACTGTGACACACGCCCGCCCTCCTCCCCCGGAACTTCCATTCGGTTAAACTTAGGGTCCGCTTGGCACCGCCCGTGCCCGGGGAAGGTGCTCCTCTTCGGCTTACTGTGACGCGAGCATGCCCTCCTCCTCCGGAGCTTCCATTCAGTTAAACTTAGGGGCCGCTTGGAACCGCCCGTGCCCGGGGAAGGTGCTCCTCTTCGGCTTACTGTGACGCGAGCATGCCCTCCTCCTCCGGAGCTTCCATTCGGTTAAACTTAGGGGCCGCTTGGAACCGCCCGTGCCCGGGGAATGTGCTCCTCTTCGGCTTACTGTGACGCGAGCATGCCCTCCTCCTCCGGAGCTTCCATTCGGTTAAACTTAGGGGCTGCTTGGCACCGCCCGTGCCCGGGGAAGGTGCTCCTCTACGGCTTAACTGCCACGCACGCCGGCCGGAGCTCTGGTACGGTCCGAACCGCGCGAAACGTCGCCACCGATCGTGTCCGGGAGAACGTGCTCTTCTTCGTCCACTCTCCTCTTCGCCCACGCTCTTCTTCGGCGCACGCCGGCCGTCTAACCGCTCCAGCGCCCCGTCGTGCCGCTCGGCGAAACTACAATGCCCCCGAATATTTTTTAGACCCGCGAAGCACTGAACCCGCGAAAGGTGAACCGCGAAGTAGCGAGGGTTCACTGTATGTATAAGACCAAGACCTACAAAAAAGTCTCTTGGAGCAATGAGCTAGGTTTTACAGGAAGTCGGCCATTTTGAATTTACTTAAAAGGGGGCGGGTCACCACAATGGACTTTGTGTAGAAATTATTATTGGGGCCCGAGCAGTGACGGCGGCGAGGTCCCTATTGTTTTTGTAGAAATTATTATTAGGGCCTGAGCAGCGACCGCTACGAGGTCCCCATTGTTTTTGTGGAAATTATTATTATTTTTATTATTATTATTATTAGGGCCCGAGCAGTGACCGCTGCGAGGTCCCTATTGTTTTTCTAGAAATTGTTATTAGGGCCCGAGCTGCGACGGCTGCGAGGTCCCTATTGTTTTTGTAGAAAATATTATTACTTTTATTATTATTAATATTATTATTATTATTATTAGGGCCTGAGCAGCGACCGCTGCGAAGTCCCTATTGTTTTTGTAGAAATTATTATTATTATTATTTTTCCGATTGTTCGATCGCATTTTTGACCCCCGAAACATGCACAAAAACTCACAAAACTTGGCAGTCTCATCGGGAATGGCGAAAAATTTGATATTTTAACGTCTAATATGAACAGGAAGTGAGTTATGAATTTTTGAAAGTCCGACTTTTGCCCTTTTTTGCATGTTTACAGGGGTCATTCTTTTGCACCCTGATCCTAAAGGCTTCATCTGATTGCCTTAAAATTCTGTCTGTAGCATCTGAAGACCTGGGACAAACACTGGGGCTAAAATTTTTTGTTTCCGAAATACTATATGACGGGGGCGGGGCTTCAAAGTTTTCACTTAAGATTTCCTTCGCCGCAATGGACAAAATGCTTAATAACTCTCCTGCACATGCTGCTAAAAATCCAAAACTTCACATGTACATAAAAAGTCTGTACCTGAAGACATCTATATGTTTATATTCAGTTATACACCTTGCGCCAATCAATATCATTTTTTACATTTTGACGTACTGCACGGTGCCCTTTTAACGAATCTGATTGAAAATTGGCTAGAAAAGACTCAAGACATTGATCTTACTCTATCCCTATTTTTGTGACTTTCCTTCGAAGGGCGTGGCTATTACGGTGCCGCAGAGTCTGATTATTCTCCGTGGCAACAAAAGTTCCTGCAAAATGATTCAGATGATCCATCTTCTCGAAATTTTTCACATTTGAGGATATTCAGGCCCTGAAGACGGCTGCCAACTTATTTTTGATCGCAGTGGTAGCGCCACCAACTGGTTAAAACAAATACAAATTATTTTCGTTGATGTTTTTCTCCGGGCAGGTGAACAAAATCTACCTTATATTTGCTCGGATGAGTGTTTAGGCCTTGAGCATGTCACAATACGAAAGTCTTTCGCCTTCTTCAGAGTGTCACATGATGCTGTCTTGTGACCCGTCTTTATCAGCTGATGTTCCATGAGGGCGTGACTTACCTGTCACAAGAATGAAGGCAAGTCACGCCCCCCGCTGTCCGTTCACTCCGCCAAGATGCTGGTCCAGGTGGTAGAGAGGATGAAGGCTCCCTTGTCTCTGTTCATGGTTTTTATGCCTCGCTTGCAGATCTCAATGGCCTCTCTGATCCAGCGCTGTTGTTTGTTCTCTTCTGTGCGGATGACCCTGCCCTTCTCCCGGTCCATGATGTGGTTTTCCCTTTTGCAGTGGTCAGTGATTGCTGATTTGTAATGTTCATGTTGTGCTTGTTCTTTTACTGCTCTGATTTTTCATTTTTTTGACAGGTAAGTCACACCCTCATGGAACATCAGCTGATAAAGACGGGTCTCAAGACACCATCATGCGACACTCTGAAGAAGGCGAAAGACTCGCCGAAACATGTCAGGTAAAAAATTAACCTAAAACATAATTGTCTGCTTTTAATGAATCAGTCAAATATCAATAATAAGAAGACAAAATGAACCTAATACAAATAAATGAATGCTTAATAACTCCCCTGCACATGCTCCTAAAAATCCAAACCTTCACCTGTAAATAAAACGTCCCGACCTGAAGACATCTTAATGTTATTATTTTGTTATACACACAGTGCCGCCAAGTGGAATCAAAAATTTGTTTTTATTTTAATTTTCACGTACTGCACGGTGCCCTTTTGACGAATCCGACTGAAAATTTGTCAGAAAAGACTCAAGACAATGATCTTACTCTCTGCCGAATTTTGTGACGTTTTGGCAAAAGGCGTGGCTATTAAGGTGCTGAAAAGTCCGATTGTACTTTGTGGCAACAAAAGCTCCGGCAACATGACTCAGATGATCCTATCTTCTCGAAGTTGTACACATTTGAGGATACTTCAGCCCTGAAGACATCTACCAACTTATTTTACATCGTAGTAGTAGCGCCACCAACTGGTAAAAGCTAATACAAGTTATTTTCTTGGATGTTTTTCTCCGTGCAACTCAACAAGGTCGCCCTCATATATGCTCGGATGACTGTTTCGGCCATGAGGATGTCACAATACGAAATTCGTGATTTTTCGTGAAAAGTTGTGGGAGTGGCATTGCACTGTTCGGCAATAAAACAAAGCTGATTATGAGGTTCTAAATATGAACGACAACTCGTAAAACTTTACACACACATCAGGCCGAGCAAATTTATCAATATTTTATAAGTTAGTTGTGCAGCTTTTTTGAAATGGCTCGCCATGGCCCTCGAGAAATGTTAAAAAAAAGCAGCTCTGGTTGAGTGTTTCACCTCGCTTTTTGTAAATTTTATGGAGTACAGTGAACCCTCGGTTATCGCGGTTAATGGGGACCGAGACCACCCGCGAAAACTGAAAATCCGCGAAGTAGCGGCGCACCTTCAAAAATGCTTAAAAAAAATATACAATATATATAATAAATATATATATATATATATATATATATATATATATATATATATATATATATATATATATATATATATATACGGGGAGAGAGAGAGTGAAATTCATTTTACAACAAAAAAACCAAATTATTATTAAAACGTATTATTTTTTTATTCCCCAGCCATTCTTTTCGTATTTATTTAATTACTCCGACTTTTACCTGCTGGTACGCCGTCCGGTGTGCCCTGTGAAATGAAAGGTGGCATTCTTTATTTATTTATTCATTTATTCATTCATAACTGACAGCCTCGCGCTCCGCTCGTGCCCGGGCGGAAGAGGTGCTCCAATTCGGCTTAACTGTGACACACGCCCGCCCTCCTCCCCCGGAACTTCCATTCGGTTAAACTTAGGGGCCGCTTGGCACCGCCCGTGCCCGGGGAAGGTGCTCCTCTTCGGCTTACTGTGACGCGA
The DNA here is from genome assembly GCF_059441095.1 of Idiotropiscis lumnitzeri. Taxonomy (NCBI): domain Eukaryota; kingdom Metazoa; phylum Chordata; class Actinopteri; order Syngnathiformes; family Syngnathidae; genus Idiotropiscis; species Idiotropiscis lumnitzeri. The sequence goes on from NW_028283572.1 coordinate 1,125,100, forward strand.
GCATGCCCTCCTCCTCCGGAGCTTCCATTCAGTTAAACTTAGGGGCCGCTTGGAACCGCCCGTGCCCGGGGAAGGTGCTCCTCTTCGGCTTACTGTGACGCGAGCATGCCCTCCTCCTCCGGAGCTTCCATTCGGTTAACCTTAGGGGCCGCTTGGAACCGCCCGTGCCCGGGGAAGGTGCTCCTCTTCGGCTTACTGTGACGCGAGCATGCCCTCCTCCTCCGGAGCTTCCATTCGGTTAAACTTAGGGGCCGCTTGGCACCGCCCGTGCCCGGGGAAGGTGCTCCTCTACGGCTTAACTGCCACGCACGCCGGCCGGAGCTCTGGTACGGTCCGAACCGCGCGAAACGTCGCCACCGATCGTGTCCGGGAGAACGTGCTCTTCTTCGTCCACTCTCCTCTTCGCCCACGCTCTTCTTCGGCGCACGCCGGCCGTCTAACCGCTCCAGCGCCCCGTCGTGCCGCTCGGCGAAACTACAATGCCCCCGAATATTTTTTAGACCCGCGAAGCACTGAACCCGCGAAAGGTGAACCGCGAAGTAGCGAGGGTTCACTGTATGTATAAGACCAAGACCTACAAAAAAGTCTCTTGGAGCAATGAGCTAGGTTTTACAGGAAGTCGGCCATTTTGAATTTACTTAAAAGGGGGCGGGTCACCACAATGGACTTTGTGTAGAAATTATCATTGGGGCCCGAGCAGCGACGGCGGCGAGGTCCCTATTGTTTTTGTAGAAATTATTATTAGGGCCTGAGCAGCGACCGCTACGAGGTCCCCATTGTTTTTGTGGAAATTATTATTATTTTTATTATTATTATTATTAGGGCCCGAGCAGTGACCGCTGCGAGGTCCCTATTGTTTTTCTAGAAATTGTTATTAGGGCCCGAGCTGCGACGGCTGCGAGGTCCCTATTGTTTTTGTAGAAAATATTATTACTTTTATTATTATTAATATTATTATTATTATTATGAGGGCCTGAGCAGCGACCGCTGCGAAGTCCCTATTGTTTTTGTAGAAATTATTATTATTATTATTTTTCCGATTGTTCGATCGCATTTTTGACCCCGAAACATGCACAAAAACTCACCAAACTTGGCAGTCTCATCGGGCATGGCGAAAAATTGGATATTTTAACGTCTAATATGAACAGGAAGTGAGTTATGAATTTTTGAAAGTCCGACTTTTGCCCTTTTTTGCATGTTTACAGGGGTCATTCTTTTGCACCCTGATCCTAAAGGCTTCATCTGATTGCCTTAAAATTCTGTCTGTAGCATCTGAAGACCTGGGACAAACACTGGGGCTAAAATTTTTTGTTTCCGAAATACTATATGACGGGGGCGGGGCTTCAAAGTTTTCACTTAAGATTTCCTTCGCCGCAATGGACAAAATGCTTAATAACTCTCCTGCACATGCTGCTAAAAATCCAAAACTTCACATGTACATAAAAAGTCTGTACCTGAAGACATCTATATGTTTATATTCAGTTATACACCTTGCGCCAATCAATATCATTTTTTACATTTTGACGTACTGCACGGTGCCCTTTTAACGAATCTGATTGAAAATTGGCTACAAAAGACTCAAGACATTGATCTTACTCTATCCCTATTTTTGTGACTTTCCTTCGAAGGGCGTGGCTATTACGGTGCCGCAGAGTCTGATTATTCTCCGTGGCAACAAAAGTTCCTGCAAAATGATTCAGATGATCCATCTTCTCGAAATTTTTCACATTTGAGGATATTCAGGCCCTGAAGACGGCTGCCAACTTATTTTTGATCGCAGTGGTAGCGCCACCAACTGGTTAAAACAAATACAAATTATTTTCGTTGATGTTTTTCTCCGGGCAGGTGAACAAAATCTACCTTATATTTGCTCGGATGAGTGTTTAGGCCTTGAGCATGTCACAATACGAAAGTCTTTCGCCTTCTTCAGAGTGTCACATGATGCTGTCTTGTGACCCGTCTTTATCAGCTGATGTTCCATGAGGGCGTGACTTACCTGTCACAAGAATGAAGGCAAGTCACGCCCCCCGCTGTCCGTTCACTCCGCCAAGATGCTGGTCCAGGTGGTAGAGAGGATGAAGGCTCCCTTGTCTCTGTTCATGGTTTTTATGCCTCGCTTGCAGATCTCAATGGCCTCTCTGATCCAGCGCTGTTGTTTGTTCTCTTCTGTGCGGATGACCCTGCCCTTCTCCCGGTCCATGATGTGGTTTTCCCTTTTGCAGTGGTCAGTGATTGCTGATTTGTAATGTTCATGTTGTGCTTGTTCTTTTACTGCTCTGATTTTTTTCATTTTTTTGACAGGTAAGTCACACCCTCATGGAACATCAGCTCAAGACACCATCATGCGACACTCTGAAGAAGGCGAAAGACTCGCCGAAACATGTCAGGTAAAAAATTAACCTAAAACATAATTGTCTGCTTTTAATGAATCAGTCAAATATCAATAATAAGAAGACAAAATGAACCTAATACAAATAAATGAATGCTTAATAACTCCCCTGCACATGCTCCTAAAAATCCAAACCTTCACCTGTAAATAAAACGTCCCGACCTGAAGACATCGTAATGTTATTATTTTGTTATACACACAGTGCCGCCAAGTGGAATCAAAAATTTGTTTTTATTTTAATTTTCACGTACTGCACGGTGCCCTTTTGACGAATCCGACTGAAAATTAGTCAGAAAAGACTCAAGACAATGATCTTACTCTCTGCCGAATTTCTTGACGTTTTGGCAAAAGGCGTGGCTATTAAGGTGCTGAAAAGTCCGATTGTACTCTGTGGCAACAAAAGCTCCGGCAACATGACTCAGATGATCCTATCTTCTCGAAGTTGTACACATTTGAGGATACTTCAGCCCTGAAGACATCTACCAACTTATTTTACATCGTAGTAGTAGCGCCACCAACTGGTAAAAGCTAATACAAGTTATTTTCTTGGATGTTTTTCTCCGTGCAACTCAACAAGGTCGCCCTCATATATGCTCGGATGACTGTTTCGGCCATGAGGATGTCACAATACGAAATTCGTCCTTTTTCGTGAAAAGTTGTGGGAGTGGCATTACACTGTTCGGCAATAAAACAAAGCTGATTATGAGGTTCTAAATATGAACGACAACTCGTAAAACTTTACACACACATCAGGCCGAGCAAATTTATCAATATTTTATACGTTAGTTGTGCAGCTTTTTTGAAATGGCTCGCCATGGCCCTCGAGAAATGTTAAAAAAAGCAGCTCTGGTTGAGTGTTTCACCTCGCTTTTTGTAAATTTTATGGAGTACAGTGAACCCTCGGTTATCGCGGTTAATGGGGACCGAGACCACCCGCGAAAACTGAAAATCCGCGAAGTAGCGGCGCACCTTCAAAAATGCTTAAAAAAAATATACAATATATATAATAAATATATATATATATATATATATATATATATATATATATATATATACGGGGAGAGAGAGAGTGAAATTCATGTTATAACAAAAAAAACAAATTATTATTAAAACGTATTATTTTTTTATTCCCCAGCCATTCTTTTAGTATTTATTTAATTACTCCGACTTTTACCTGCTGGTACGCCGTCCGGTGTGCCCTGTGAAATGAAAGGTGGCATTCTTTATTTATTTATTCATTTATTCATTCATAACTGACAGCCTCGCGCTCCGCTCGTGCCCGGGGAAGGTGCTCCTCTTCGGCTTACTGTGACGCGAGCATGCCCTCCTCCTCCGGAGCTTCCATTCGGTTAAACTTAGGGGCCGCTTGGAACCGCCCGTGCCCGGGGAAGGTGCTCCTCTTCGGCTTACTGTGACGCGAGCATGCCCTCCTCCTCCGGAGCTTCCATTCGGTTAAACTTAGGGGCCGCTTGGCACCGCCCGTGCCCGGGGAAGGTGCTCCTCTACGGCTTAACTGCCACGCACGCTGGCCGGAGCTCTGGTACGGTCCGAACCGCGCGAAACGTCGCCACCGATCGTGTCCGGGGGAATGTGCTCTTCTTCGTCCACTCTCCTCTTCGCCCACGCTCTTCTTCGGCGCACGCCGGCCGTCTAACCGCTCCAGCGCCCCGTCGTGCCGCTCGGCGAAACTACAATGCCCCCGAATATTTTTTAGACCCGCGAAGCACTGAACCCGCGAAAGGTGAACCGCGAAGTAGCGAGGGTTCACTGTATGTATAAGACCAAGACCTACAAAAAAGTCTCTTGGAGCAATGAGCTAGGTTTTACAGGAAGTCGGCCATTTTGAATTTACTTAAAAGGGGGCGGGTCACCACAATGGACTTTGTGTAGAAATTATTATTGGGGCCCGAGCAGCGACCGCGGCGAGGTCCCTATTGTTTTTGTAGAAAATATTATTACTTTTATTATTATTATTATTATTATTATTAGGGCCTGAGCAGCGACCGCTGTGAAGTCCCTATTGTTTTTGTCGAAATTATTATTATTATTATTTTTCCGATTGTTCGATCGCATTTTTGACCCCTGAAACATGCACAAAAACTCACCAAACTTGGCAGTCTCATCGGGCATGGCGAAAAATTTGATATTTTAACGTCTAATATGAACAGGAAGTGAGTTATGAATTTTTGAAAGTCCGACTTTTGCCCTTTTTTGCATGTTTACAGGGGTCATTCTTTTGCACCCTGATCCTAAAGGCTTCATCTGATTGCCTTAAAATTCTGTCTGTAGCATCTGAAGACCTGGCACAAACACTGGGGCTAAAATTTTTTGTTTCCGAAATACTATATGACGGGGGCGGGGCATCAAAGTTTTCACTTAAGATTTCCTTCGCCGCAATGGACAAAATGCTTAATAACTCTCCTGCACATGCTGCTAAAAATCCAAAACTTCACATGTACATAAAGAGTCTGTACCTGAAGACATCTATATGTTTATATTCAGTTATACACCTTGCGCCAATCAATATCATTTTTTACATTTTGACGTACTGCACGGTGCCCTTTTAACGAATCTGATTGAAAATTGGCTAGAAAAGACTCAAGACATTGATCTTACTCTATCCCTATTTTTGTGACTTTCCTTCGAAGGGCGTGGCTATTACGGTGCCGCAGAGTCTGATTATTCTCCGTGGCAACAAAAGTTCCTGCAAAATGATTCAGATGATCCATCTTCTCGAAATTTTTCACATTTGAGGATATTCAGGCCCTGAAGACGGCTGCCAACTTATTTTTGATCGCAGTGGTAGCGCCACCAACTGGTTAAAACAAATACAAATCATTTTCATTGATTTTTTTCTCCGGGCAGGTTAACAAAATCTACCTTACATTTGCTCGGATGAGTGTTTAGGCCTTGAGGATGTCACAATACGAAAGTCTTTCGCCTTCTTCAGAGTGTCACATGATGGTGTCTTGTGGCCCGTCTTTATCAGCTGATGTTCCATGAGGGCGTGACTTGCCTGTCACAAGAATGAAGGCAAGTCACGCCCCCCGCTGTCCGTTCACTCCGCCAAAATGCTGCTCCAGGTGGTAGAGAGGATGAAGGCTCCCTTGTCTCTGTTCATGGTTTTTATGCCTCGCTTGCAGATCTCAATGGCCTCTCTGATCCAGCGCTGTTGTTTGTTCTCTTCGGTGCGGATGACCCTGCCCTTCTCCCGGTCCATGATGTGGTTTTCCCTTTTGCAGTGGTCAGTGATTGCTGATTTGTAATGTTCATGTTGTGCTTGTTCTTTTACTGCTCTGATTTTTCATTTTTTTGACAGGTAAGTCACACCCTCATGGAACATCAGCTGATAAAGACGGGTCTCAAGACACCATCATGCGACACTCTGAAGAAGGCGAAAGACTCGCCGAAACATGTCAGGTAAAAAATTAACCTAAAACATAATTGTCTGCTTTTAATGAATCAGTCAAATATCAATAATAAGAAGACAAAATGAACCTAATACAAATAAATGAATGCTTAATAACTCCCCTGCACATGCTCCTAAAAATCCAAACCTTCACCTTTAAATAAAACGTCCCGACCTGAAGACATCTTAATGTTATTATTTTGTTATACACACAGTGCCGCCAAGTGGAATCAAAAATTTGTTTTTATTTTAATTTTCACGTACTGCACGGTGCCCTTTCGACGAATCCGACTGAAAATTAGTCAGAAAAGACTCAAGACAATGATCTTACTCTCTGCCGAATTTTGTGACGTTTTGGCAAAAGGCGTGGCTATTACGGTGCTGAAAAGTCCGATTGTACTCTGTGGTAACAAAAGCTCCAGCAACATGACTCAGGTGATCCTATCTTCTCGAAGTTGCACACATTTGAGGATACTTAAGCCCTGAAGACATCTACCAACTTATTTTTCATCGTAGTAGTAGCGCCACCAACTGGTAAAAGCTAATACAAGTTATTTTCTTGGATGTTTTTCTCCGTGCAACTCAACAAGGTCGCCCTCATATATGCTCGGATGACTGTTTCGGCCATGAGGATGTCACAATACGAAATTCGTGATTTTTCGTGAAAAGTTGTGGGAGTGGCATTGCACTGTTCGGCAATAAAACAAAGCTGATTATGAGGTTCTAAATATGAACGACAACTCGTAAAACTTTACACACACATCAGGCCGAGCAAATTTATCAATATTTTATACGTTAGTTGTGCAGCTTTTTTGAAATGGCTCGCCATGGCCCTCGAGAAATGTTAAAAAAAAGCAGCTCTGGTTGAGTGTTTCACCTCGCTTTTTGTAAATTTTATGGAGTACAGTGAACCCTCGGTTATCGCGGTTAATGGGGACCGAGACCACCCGCGAAAACTGAAAATCCGCGAAGTAGCGGCGCACCTTCAAAAATGCTTAAAAAAAATATACAATATATATAATAAATATAGAAATATATATATATATATATATATATATATATATATATATATATATATATATATAGATATATATATATATATATATATATATATATATATATACGGGGAGAGAGAGAGTGAAATTCATGTTATAACAAAAAAACCAAATTATTATTAAAACGTATTATTTTTTTATTCCCCAGCCATTCTTTTTGTATTTATTTAATTACTCCGACTTTTACCTGCTGGTACGCCGTCCGGTGTGCCCTGTGAAATGAAAGGTGGCATTCTTTATTTATTTATTCATTTATTCATTCATAACTGACAGCCTCGCGCTCCGCTCGTGCCCGGGCAGAAGAGGTGCTCCAATTTGGCTTAACTGTGACACACGCCCGTCCTCCTCCCCCGGAGCTTCCATTCGGTTAAACTTAGGGGCCGCTTGGCACCGCCCGTGCCCGGGGAAGGTGCTCCTCTTCGGCTTACTGTGACGCGAGCATGCCCTCCTCCTCCGGAGCTTCCATTCGGTTAAACTTAGGGGCCGCTTGGAACCGCCCGTGCCCGGGGAAGGTGCTCCTCTTCGGCTTACTGTGACGCGAGCATGCCCTCCTCCTCCGGAGCTTCCATTCGGTTAAACTTAGGGGCCGCTTGGCACCGCCCGTGCCCGGGGAAGGTGCTCCTCTACGGCTTAACTGCCACGCACGCTGGCCGGAGCTCTGGTACGGTCCGAACCGCGCGAAACGTCGCCACCGATCGTGTCCGGGGGAACGTGCTCTTCTTCGTCCACTCTCCTCTTCGCCCACGCTCTTCTTCGGCGCACGCCGGCCGTCTAACCGCTCCAGCGCCCCGTCGTGCCGCTCGGCGAAACTACAATGCCCCCGAATATTTTTTAGACCCGCGAAGCACTGAACCCGCGAAAGGTGAACCGCGAAGTAGCGAGGGTTCACTGTATGTATAAGACCAAGACCTACAAAAAAGTCTCTTGGAGCAATGAGCTAGGTTTTACAGGAAGTCGGCCATTTTGAATTTACTTAAAAGGGGGCGGGTCACCACAATGGACTTTGTGTAGAAATTATTATTGGGGCCCGAGCAGCGACCGCGGCGAGGTCCCTATTGTTTTTGTAGAAAATATTATTACTTTTATTATTATTATTATTATTATTATTATTAGGGCCTGAGCAGCGACCGCTGCGAAGTCCCTATTGTTTTTGTAGAAATTATTATTATTATTATTTTTCCGATTGTTCGATCGCATTTTTGACCCCCGAAACATGCACAAAAACTCACCAAACTTGGCAGTCTCATCGGGCATGGCGAAAAATTTGATATTTTAACGTCTAATATGAACAGGAAGTGAGTTATGAATTTTTGAAAGTCCGACTTTTGCCCTTTTTTGCATGTTTACAGGGGTCATTCTTTTGCACCCTGATCCTAAAGGCTTCATCTGATTGCCTTAAAATTCTGTCTGTAGCATCTGAAGACCTGGGACAAACACTGGGGCTAAAATTTTTTGTTTCCGAAATACTATATGACGGGGGCGGGGCATCAAAGTTTTCACTTAAGATTTCCTTCGCCGCAATGGACAAAATGCTTAATAACTCTCCTGCACATGCTGCTACAAATCCAAAACTTCACATGTACATAAAGAGTCTGTACCTGAAGACATCTATATGTTTATATTCAGTTATACACCTTGCGCCAATCAATATCATTTTTTACATTTTGACGTACTGCACGGTGCCCTTTTAACGAATCTGATTGAAAATTGGCTAGAAAAGACTCAAGACATTGATCTTACTCTATCCCTATTTTTGTGACTTTCCTTCGAAGGGCGTGGCTATTACGGTGCCGCAGAGTCTGATTATTCTCCGTGGCAACAAAAGTTCCTGCAAAATGATTCAGATGATCCATCTTCTCGAAATTTTTCACATTTGAGGATATTCAGGCCCTGAAGACGGCTGCCAACTTATTTTTGATCGCAGTGGTAGCGCCACCAACTGGTTAAAACAAATACAAATTATTTTCGTTGATGTTTTTCTCCGGGCATGTTAACAAAATCTACCTTATATTTGCTCGGATGAGTGTTTCGGCCTTGAGCATGTCACAATACGAAAGTCTTTCGCCTTCTTCAGAGTGTCACATGATGGTGTCTTGTGACCCGTCTTTATCAGCTGATGTTCCATGAGGGCGTGACTTACCTGTCACAAGAATGAAGGCAAGTCACGCCCCCCGCTGTCCGTTCACTCCGCCAAGATGCTGGTCCAGGTGGTAGAGAGGATGAAGGCTCCCTTGTCTCTGTTCATGGTTTTTATGCCTCGCTTGCAGATCTCAATGGCCTCTCTGATCCAGCGCTGTTGTTTGTTCTCTTCTGTGCGGATGACCCTGCCCTTCTCCCGGTCCATGATGTGGTTTTCCCTTTTGCAGTGGTCAGTGATTGCTGATTTGTAATGTTCATGTTGTGCTTGTTCTTTTACTGCTCTGATTTTTTTCATTTTTTTGACAGGTAAGTCACACCCTCATGGAACATCAGCTCAAGACACCATCATGCGACACTCTGAAGAAGGCGAAAGACTCGCCGAAACATGTCAGGTAAAAAATTAACCTAAAACATAATTGTCTGCTTTTAATGAATCAGTCAAATATCAATAATAAGAAGACAAAATGAACCTAATACAAATAAATGAATGCTTAATAACTCCCCTGCACATGCTCCTAAAAATCCAAACCTTCACCTGTAAATAAAACGTCCCGACCTGAAGACATCTTAATGTTATTATTTTGTTATACACACAGTGCCGCCAAGTGGAATCAAAAATTTGTTTTTATTTTAATTTTCACGTACTGCACGGTGCCCTTTTGACGAATCCGACTGAAAATGAGTCAGAAAAGATTCAAGACAATGATCTTACTCTGCCGAATTTTGTGACGTTTTGGCAAAAGGCGTGGCTATTACGGTGCTGAAAAGTCCGATTGTACTCTGTGGCAACAAAAGCTCCAGCAACATGACTCAGATGATCCTATCTTCTCGAAGTTGTACACATTTGAGGATACTTCAGCCCTGAAGACATCTACCAACTTATTTTTCATCGTAGTAGTAGCGCCACCAACTGGTAAAAGCTAATACAAGTTATTTTCTTGGATGTTTTTCTCCGTGCAACTCAACAAGGTCGCCCTCATATATGCTCGGATGACTGTTTCGGCCATGAGGATGTCATAATACGAAATTTGTCCTTTTTCATGAAAAGTTGTGGGAGTGGCATTGCACTGTTCGGCAATAAAACAACGCTAATTATGAGGTTCTAAATATGAACGACAACTCGTGAAACTTTACACACACATCAGGCCGAGCAAATTTATCAATATTTTATACGTTAGTTGTGCAGCTTTTTTGAAATGGCTCGCCATGGCCCTCGAGAAATGTTCAAAAAAGCAGCCCTGGTTGAGTGTTTCACCTCGCTTTTTGTAAATTTTATGGAGTACAGTGAACCCTCGGTTATTGCGGTTAATGGGGACCGAGACCACCCGCAAAAACTGAAAATCCGCGAAGTAGCGGCGCACCTTCAAAAATGCTTAAAAAAAATATACAATATATATAATAAATATATAAATATATATATATATATATATATATATATATATATAGATATATATATATATATATACGGGGAGAGAGAGAGTGAAATTCATGTTATAACAAAAAAACCAAATTATTATTAAAACGTATTATTTTTTTATTCCCCAGCCATTCTTTTTGTATTTATTTAATTACTCCGACTTTTACCTGCTGGTACGCCGTCCGGTGTGCCCTGTGAAATGAAAGGTGGCATTCTTTATTTATTTATTCATTTATTCATTCATAACTGACAGCCTCGCGCTCCGCTCGTGCCCGGGCAGAAGAGGTGCTCCAATTCGGCTTAACTGTGACACACGCCCGCCCTCCTCCCCCGGAGCTTCCATTCGGTTAAACTTAGGGGCCGCTTGGCACCGCCGTGCCCGGGGAAGGTGCTCCTCTTCGGCTTACTGTGACGCGAGCATGCCCTCCTCCTCCGGAGCTTCCATTCGGTTAAACTTAGGGGCCGCTTGGAACCGCCCGTGCCCGGGGAAGGTGCTTCTCTTCGGCTTACTGTGACGCGAGCATGCCCTCCTCCTCCGGAGCTTCCATTCGGTTAAACTTAGGGGCCGCTTGGAACCGCCCTTCCCCGGGGAAGGTGCTCCTCTTCGGCTTACTGTGACGCGAACATGCCCTCCTCCTCCGGAGCTTCCATTCGGTTAAACTTAGGGGCCGCTTGGCACCGCCCGTGCCCGGGGAAGGTGCTCCTCTACGGCTTAACTGCCACGCACGCCGGCCGGAGCTCTGGTACGGTCCGAACCGCGCGAAACGTCGCCACCGATCGTGTCCGGGGGAACGTGCTCTTCTTCGTCCACTCTCCTCTTCGCCCACGCTCTTCTTCGGCGCACGCCGGCCGTCTAACCGCTCCAGCGCCCCGTCGTGCCGCTTGGCGAAACTACAATGCCCCCGAATATTTTTTAGACCCGCGAAGCACTGAACCCGCGAAAGGTGAACCGCGAAGTAGCGAGGGTTCACTGTATGTATAAGACCAAGACCTACAAAAAAGTCTCTTGGAGCAATGAGCTAGGTTTTACAGGAAGTCGGCCATTTTGAATTTACTTAAAAGGGGGCGGGTCACCACAATGGACTTTGTGTAGAAATTATTATTGGGGCCCGAGCAGCGACCGCGGCGAGGTCCCTATTGTTTTTGTCGAAAATATTATTACTTTTATTATTATTATTATTATTATTAGGGCCTGAGCAGCGACCGCTGCGAAGTCCCTATTGTTTTTGTAGAAATTAGTATTATTATTATTTTTCCGATTGTTCGATCGCATTTTTGACCCCCGAAACATGCACAAAAACTCACCAAACTTGGCAGTCTCATCGGGCATGGCGAAAAATTTTATATTTTGTAACGTCTAATATGAACTGGAAGTGAGTTATGAATTTTTGAAAGTCCGACTTTTGCCCTTTTTTGCATGTTTACAGGGGTCATTCTTTTGCACCCTGATCCTAAAGGCTTCATCTGATTGCCTTAAAGTTCTGTCTGGAGCATCTTAAGACCTGGGACAAACACTGGGGCTAAAATTTTTTGTTTCCGAAATACTATATGACGGGGGCGGGGCTTCAAAGTTTTCACTTAAGATTTCCTTCGCCGCAATGGACAAAATGCTTAATAACTCTCCTGCACATGCTGCTAAAAATCCAAAACTTCACATGTACATAAAGAGTCGGTATCTGAAGACATCTATATGTTTATATTCAGTTATACACCTTGCGCCAATCAATATCAATTTTTACATTTTGACGTACTGCACGGTGCCCTTTTAACGAATCCGATTGAAAATTGGCTAGAAAAGACTCAAGACATTGATCTTACTCTATCCCTATTTTTACGACTTTCCTTCAAAGGGCGTGGCTATTACGGTGCCGCAGAGTCTGATTATTCTCCGTGGCAACAAAAGTTCCTGCAAAATGATTCAGATGATCCATCTTCTGGAAATCTTTCACATTTGAGGATATTCAGGCCCTGAAGACGGCTGCCAACTTATTTTTGATCGCAGTGGTAGTGCCACCAACTGGTTAAAACAAATACAAATTATTTTCGTTGATGTTTTTCTCCGGGCAGGTGAACAAAATCTACCTTATATTTGCTCGGATGAGTGTTTAGGCCTTGAGCATGTCACAATACGAAAGTCTTTCGCCTTCTTCAGAGTGTCACATGATGCTGTCTTGTGACCCGTCTTTATCAGCTGATGTTCCATGAGGGCGTGACTTACCTGTCACAAGAATGAAGGCAAGTCACGCCCCCCGCTGTCCGTTCACTCCGCCAAGATGCTGGTCCAGGTGGTAGAGAGGATGAAGGCTCCCTTGTCTCTGTTCATGGTTTTTATGCCTCGCTTGCAGATCTCAATGGCCTCTCTGATCCAGCGCTGTTGTTTGTTCTCTTCTGTGCGGATGACCCTGCCCTTCTCCCGGTCCATGATGTGGTTTTCCCTTTTGCAGTGGTCAGTGATTGCTGATTTGTAATGTTCATGTTGTGCTTGTTCTTTTACTGCTCTGATTTTTTCATTTTTTTGACAGGTAAGTCACACCCTCATGGAACATCAGCTCAAGACACCATCATGCGACACTCTGAAGAAGGCGAAAGACTCGCCGAAACATGTCAGGTAAAAAATTAACCTAAAACATAATTGTCTGCTTTTAATGAATCAGTCAAATATCAATAATAAGAAGACAAAATGAACCTAATACAAATAAATGAATGCTTAATAACTCCCCTGCACATGCTCCTAAAAATCCAAACCTTCACCTGTAAATAAAACGTCCCGACCTGAAGACATCTTAATGTTATTATTTTGTTATACACACAGTGCCGCCAAGTGGAATCAAAAATTTGTTTTTATTTTAATTTTCACGTACTGCACGGTGCCCTTTTGACGAATCCGACTGAAAATGAGTCAGAAAAGATTCAAGACAATGATCTTACTCTCTGCCGAATTTTGTGACGTTTTGGCAAAAGGCGTGGCTATTAAGGTGCTGAAAAGTCCGATTGTACTCTGTGGCAACAAAAGCTCCGGCAACATGACTCAGATGATCCTATCTTCTCGAAGTTGTACACATTTGAGGATACTTCTGCCCTGAAGACATCTACCAACTTATTTTACATCGTAGTAGTAGCGCCACCAACTGGTAAAAGCTAATACAAGTTATTTTCTTGGATGTTTTTCTCCGTGCAACTCAACAAGGTCGCCCTCATATATGCTCGGATGACTGTTTCGGCCATGAGGATGTCACAATACGAAATTCGTCCTTTTTCATGAAAAGTTGTGGGAGTGGCATTGCACTGTTCGGCAATAAAACAAAGCTGATTATGAGGTTCTAAATATGAACGACAACTTGTAAAACTTTACACACACATCAGGCCGAGCAAATTTATCAATATTTTATACGTTAGTTGTGCAGCTTTTTTTAAATGGCTCGCCATGGCCCTCGAGAAATGTTAAAAAAAGCAGCTCTGGTTGAGTGTTTCACCTCGCTTTTTGTAAATTTTATGGAGTACAGTGAACCCTCGGTTATCGCGGTTAACGGGGACCGAGACCACCCGCGAAAACTGAAAATCCGCGAAGTAGCGGCGCACCTTCAAAAATGCTTAAAAAAAATAAACAGGTCACTGCTCGGGCCCTAATAATAATAATAATAATAATTTCCACAAAAACAATGGGGACCTCGTAGCGGTCGCTGCTCGGGCCCTAATAATAATTTCTACAAAAACAATAGGGACCTCGCCGCGGTCGCTGCTCGGGCCCCAATAATAATTTCTACACAAAGTCCATTGTGGTGACCCGCCCCCTTTTAAGTAAATTCAAAATGGCCGACTTCCTGTAAAACCTAGCTCATTGCTCCAAGAGTCTTTTTTGTAGGTCTTGGTCTTATACATACAGTGAACCCTCGCTACTTGGCGGTTCACCTTTCGCGGGTTCAGTGCTTCGCGGGTCTAAAAAATATTCGGGGGCATTGTAGTTTCGCCGAGCGGCACGACGGGGCGCTGGAGCGGTTAGACGGCCGGCGTGCGCCAAAGAAGAGCGTGGGCGAAGAGGAGAGTGGACGAAGAAGAGCACGTTCCCCCGGACACGATCGGTGGCGACGTTTCGCGCGGTTCGGACAGTACCAGAGCTCCGGCCGGCGTGCGTGGCAGTTAAGCCGTAGAGGAGCACCTTCCCCGGGCACGGGCGGTGCCAAGCGGCCCCTAAGTTTAACCGAATGGAAGCTCCGGAGGAGGAGGGCATGCTCGCGTCACAGTAAGCCGAAAAGGAGCACCTTCCCCGGGCACGGGCGGTTCCAAGCGGCCCCTAAGTTTAACCGAATGGAAGCTCCGGAGGAGGAGGGCATGCTCGCGTCACAGTAAGCCGAAGAGGAGCACCTTCCCCGGCCACGGGCGGTTCCAAGCGGCCCCTAAGTTTAACCGAATGGAAGCTCCGGAGGAGGAGGGCATGCTCGCGTCACAGTAAGCCGAAGAGGAGCACCTTCCCCGGGCACGGGCGGTGCCAAGCGGCCCCTAAGTTTAACCGAATGGAAGCTCCGGGGGAGGAGGGTGGGCGTGTGTCACAGTTAAGCCGAATTGGAGCACCTCTTCCGCCCGGGAACGAGCGGAGCGCGAAGCTGTCAGTTATGAATGAATAAATGAATAAATAAATAAAGAAAGAAAGAATGGCACCTTTCATTTCACAGGGCACACCAGACGGCGTACCAGCAGGTAAAAGTCTGAGTAATTAAATAAATACAAAAAGAATGGCTGGGGAATAAAAAAATAATACGTTTTAATAATAATTTGGTTTTTTTGTTATAACATCAATTTCACTCTCTCTCTCTCTCCCCGTATATATATATTTATATATTTATTATATATATTGTATTTTTTTTTAAGCATTTTTGAAGGTGCGCCGCTACTTCGCGGATTTTCAGTTTTCGCGGGTGGTCTCGGTCCCCATTAACCGCGATAACCGAGGGTTCACTGTACTCCATAAAATTTACAAAGAGCGAGGTGAAACACTCAACCAGGGCTGCTTTTTTTAACATTTCCCGAGGGCCATGGCGAGCCATTTCAAAATAGCTGCACAACTAACGTATAAAATATTGATAAATTTGCTCTGCCTGATGTGTGTGTAAAGTTTCACGAGTTGTCGTTCATATTTAGAACCTCATAATCAGCGTTGTTTTATTGCCGAACAGTGCAATGCCACTCCCACAACTTTTCACGAAAAAGGATGAATTTCGTATTGTGACATCCTCATGGCCGAAACAGTCATCCGAGCATATATGAGGGCGACCTTGTTGAGTTGCACGGAGAAAAACATCCAAAAAAATAACTTGTATTAGCTTTTACCAGTTGGTGGCGCTACTACTACGATGAAAAATAAGTTGGTGGATGTCTTCAGGGCTGAAGTATCCTCAAATGTGTACAACTTCGAGAAGATAGTATCATCTGAGTAATGTTTCCGGAGCTTTTGTTGCCACAGAGTACAATCGGACTTTTCAGCACCGTAATAGCCACGCCTTTTGCCAAAACGTCACAAAATTCGGCAGAGAGTAAGTGAGTCTTTTCTGACTAATTTTCAGTCGGATTCGTCAAAAGGGCACCGTGCAGTACGTGAAAATTAAAATAAAAACAAATTTTTGATTCCACTTGGCGGCGCTGTGTGTATAACAAAATAATAACATTAAGATGTCTTCAGGTCGGGACGTTTTATTTACAGGTGAAGGTTTGGATTTTTAGGAGCATGTCCAGGGGAGTTATTAAGCATTCATTTATTTGTATTAGGTTCATTTTGTCTTCTTATTATTGATATTTGACTGATTCATTAAAAGCAGACAATTATGTTTTAGGTTAATTTTTTACCTGACATGTTTCGGCGAGTCTTTCGCCTTCTTCAGAGTGTCGCATGATGGTGTCTTGAGACCCGTCTTTATCAGCTGATGTTCCATGAGGGTGTGACTTACCTGTCAAAAAAATTAAAAAATCAGAGCAGTAAAAGAACAAGCACAACATGAACATTACAAATCAGCAATCACTGACCACTGCAAAAGGGAAAACCACATCATGGACTGGGAGAAGGGCAGGGTCATCCGCACCGGAGAGAACAAACTACAGCGCTGGATCAAAGAAGCAATTGAGATCTGCAAGCGAGGCATAAAAACCATGAACAGAGACAAGGGAGCCTTCATCCTCTCTACCACCTGGAGCAGCATCTTGGCGGAGTGAACGGACAGCGGGGGGCGTGACTTGCCTTCATTCTTGTGACAGGTAAGGCACGCCTTCATGGAACATCAGCTGATTAAGACTGGTCACAAGACACCATCACAGGGTTCGAAGTTAACTTTAAAAACTGCTTCCCCATAGGGCAAGTGCCACTAAAATTTGCCTTGCCCGAGTGGCCAAATTACTTGCCCAACTTGGGCAAGTGACAATTCTTTTTCTCTTGCCCTGAGTGACTTTTTGTATGACAAAGTGTATAATTACAAATTGCATGAATTTTTTGTTCGGACAGTTCCCGCCTAGAAAGAATTAAAAATACGTTACAATCATAAGTGTTGCTTATATAAAAATGTATCATGTATTAACACATTAATTAGGTGTCTGCTGACCCAGGATTATGTTATTGTTATGTTATGTTATATATCAAAGAGAATGTGGAATGACACTGAACGATGGAAGGTGGAAGGATGTGGAAAGATCGTGAATGACATTGAATGATTTGGAATGACACTGAAAGATTTTGAATAATACTGAATGACACTGAATGAAGTAAAACTCTCTGGGAACGGGCCAATTCAAGATAGCTGCCGCACTGTGGGGGAGGCTTTGGTACCAAATTTGGAAAGAGACCCAAACGGTTGGGTCCATTTTATATCAGTGTGGGGGTGAAACGTTGGTCTCTGCGGAGCTGTCTGAATATTGGAGAAGTGAGAAGACAAAGTAAAACAGAACAATTAAAATCACTCTTCAAATACATATTGTTTGGTAAGCAGAGCATGATTTACAGCTCACCATTTTATTGCATGCACCAAGCATGTTATACATTTTTCTGTCCACGGGATGGCGTAGTCAAGAAAAATGAAGCATCTCGAAGCCCATTCGTGTGTGAAGTATTTCCCTGCAGGGCTTGGCTGCTTTATGGGGCTTCATTTTGCCATCACTAGTTTTAGATAGTTTTAATTTTTGAAAGAGCATTTTCATTTTACAGTGAACCCTCGCTACTTCGCGGTTCACCTTTCGCGGGTTCAGTGCTTCGCGGGTCTAAAAAATATTCGGGGGCATTGTAGTTTCGCCGAGCGGCACGACGGGGCGCTGGAGCTGTAAGACGGCCGGCATGCGCCGAAGAAGAGCGTGGGCGAAGAGGAGAGTGGACGAAGAAGAGCACGTTCCCCCGGGCACGATTTGGGGCGACGTTTCGCGCGGTTCGGACCGTACCAGAGCTCCGGCCAGCGTGCGTGGCAGTTAAGCCGAAGAGGAACAACTTCCGCCCGGGCACTAGCGGGGCGACATTTCGCTCTGTTCGGGAGCGTACGAGAGCTCCGGAGGAGGCCGGCCGGCGTGCGTGGCAGTTAAGCCGAAGAGGAGCACCTTCCCCGGGCACGGGCGGTGTCAAGCGGCCCCTAAGTTTAACCGAATGGAAGCTCCGGAGGAGGAGGGCATGCTCGCGTCACAGTTAAGCCGAAGAGAAGCACCTTCCCCGGGCACGGGCGGGGCGAAATGAAACCGAGTTCAACCGAACGGAGACAGGCTTCGGGGGAGCAGGTGCATGACAATTAAGCCGAAGAGGAGCACCTCTTCCGCCCGAGCACGAGCGGAGCGCGAGGCTGTCAGTTATGAATGAATAAATGAATAAAAAAAATAAATGAAGAATGCCACCTTTCATTTCACAGGGCACACCGGACGGCGTACCAGCAGGTAAAGGTCGAAGTAATTAAAAAAATACAAAAAGAAGTAATTGAATAAATACAAAAATAATGGCTGGGGAATAAAAAAATAATAAGTTTTAATAATAATTTTTTTTTTTGTTATAGCATGAATTTCACTCTCTCTCTCTCTACCCGTGTATATATATATTTATATATACATATATATATATATATATATATATACATATTTATTATTATTTTTTTTTTAAGCATTTTTGAAGGTGCACCACTACTTCGCACTTTTTTTTTTTAAGCATTTTTGAAGGTGCGCCGCTACTTCGCGGATTTTCAGTTTTCGCGGGTGGTCTCGGTCCCCATTAACCGCGATAACCGAGGGTTCACTGTATTTTTTTCATTATCGAATTTTATTTTTTTCTATTCAAGTTTTGAGTTCATTTTCGTTTACTAAAATAACCTTGGGCTGCAACTACTATCACAGCAACGGCTCATTATATTTTGGCTGCTAAATATGCCAATTTGTCAGAGAGAAGACCGTGACAAAGAATGGCCCAATCGCAATAAACACTCTACACCATACGTTCCTCGTTGACGTGTACATGGGGTGTTGCAGAGCACAGGTTCCAAGCGTACCGATATTGCAAAATTGGGACAATGCGTGTGACGACACCAACTTCCGCCTCCTATGTCATCGAGCTTGGCGGCACGTTATCATTATGTATTTATTTGTAACAATTTTGACGTTGAGAGTGATATTAAAACTTAAGTAATGTGGTAGTTAAGAAAAAACCCTGGCTTGGGACCCACCGGAACAAGCTATAGCTTCATTTGTACTATTTGAGGCGCTCTCACAATCTGCGGCGCATGCACACAAGGTCGCTAAGTACGCTAGCTGCACTCGGACAAAACACGTAGGTGACTTTAAAAGAGTGACCGAAATTGCACACATGCAACTGTTTATCATAATGTCATAATTTGATATGTACATTTGAAGAGAATTTTTTTCAGCATGGGCACAAGAATTCCACCGAACATCGCCAGTTCAATGGGATTTTGGTTAAGTCCGCAAATAATTGTGGACAATATACTTTGGCTGCGCGCTCGAATAATTTTACTCGTATATACTTCAATGAGGGTGTAGTGTGGGTATCGGGATCTTTAACACGCCCTCACACGAAGCTGACTCTCCAACCGCCACAGCCTTTTAATGACGAAATTATAAAATAAACAAAAACACTGTTCAACAACATAAAATAAAATAAAAAATCACATCATACTTACATTTATAAACTTTAATCCTCAAGAACATTATTCTCAGGTTGACCGAAAGACGAGGACACGGGAGCGCCTCGGGCATGTTCTTCTTCCTTGTGTAGGCGAATGACGTTTTAAGGTGCTTGTCCGCCACCTGCTGTGCTGAACTATGTATTAAATAAGAAAAGCAAATTGTTGAATGTTTTTTCCCCAATGAAGACTGAATTGTAAAATACCCGGAAATGGCTTTTCTGTTTTATTGTGCATTTAAAAAAAATTCAGATTGTCCTTTTTTGTTGAGATAATTGTTGAATATTGAAATTGCACATGTAACTGGTAATTTAGTTTTAGATATTATTTGAACCAGTGGAGGGCCATGCATTTCACACCTGGGCCTTCAATGAAGTCCTACTTAGTCCTACTTGAATAAATCCCCCTCATAATACCATAATTTATGACACCACGGGTGGACAAACAATATACAGAAAAGCACTTAGACAGCACTGACCGAGTGTTGGACGATATAGCTTCTCTTGAAAGGTCCGTGTTGAAAATGGCCTCGCAAGTGAATCTTCAATTTCTAAAGATAAAGATGTCTTTTAATTGTCCCATAACGGGGACATTTGCAGTGTTACAGCAGCAAAGATATACATCACACAGTGGCACCGACGTAATGTAGCCGTTAATGTATAACATTGGCAGCAGGCATTCATAAAAAGCATGCAAATATACACAGTATATACGTATATACACAGATCCCCATGTATATACACACTTACAGCCCACAACATATACAAGTGTAAGGAAACACTCCTAATGCCTGTCTATGGTTCAGAGGGGAAATAAATAAAAATGCTGCAATGATAAAAAAAAATACTGAATGATTGAAAATACTGCAATGATAAAAATACTGCAAGAATAAAAGTACTGTACCCAGCCAACATGTCCAACTGGGCCCCAAATGGGGTAAATGCGGGATTCCTGGGTACCAAGTGGGAATGGGCTAGAAGTGGGCAATGGTACAGGGTTCCATGTGGGCGCCATCTGGGATTGGTGGGCATGGGCTTAAACTGGGCAAATGTTGTGGGTGCAATACGGGTTGTGTATGGGCTAAGTGGGCATGGGTTAGAACTGGTAAAGATAAAGATAAAGATGTCCTTTATTAGTCCCACAATGGGGAAATTTGAGGTGTTACAGCAGCAAAGATATAGCTCACACAGAGTCGGCGGCGTAATGTAGCCGTTAATGTATAACATTAGCAGCAGACATTCATAAAAAGCATGCAAATATACACAGTATAAACGTATCTAAGTGTAAGGAAACACTCCTAATGTCTGTCCATTATACAGAGGGGAAAATGCTGTAATGATAAAAACTACTGAATCTACTACTGAAACCATTTATAGGTCCTATTTGGGTTATGTGTGGGCTAAGTGGGCATGGGTTAGAACTGGTCAACCATGTGAGGGTCTCATATGGGCTGTATATGGGCCAAGTGGGCATGGGTTAGAGCTGGTCAACCATGTCTGGGTCCTATTTGGGTTATGTGTGGGCTAAGTGGGCATGGGTTAGAAGTGGTCACCATTTATCGGTCCTGTTTGGGTTATGTGTGGGATAAGTGGGCATAGGTTAGAGCTGGTCAACCATGTCTGGGTCCTGTATGGGTTATAGATGAGCTAAGCGGGCATGGGTTTGAAAATTTGTTCTGGAGCCTTTTTGATATTTAATGCATGCTATGCTAATAGTAACCACCCTGAAGACTATTCTCAGTAGAACTATTCAATGGATGCCAAAACGATAGAGACATGGCCATGGAGCCTATGCTGCGAGATTGTGAAAGGACGAAAATAAGTGTAGGATTTTTGAGGACCAGAAGTCAGCTTTTATTAGGTTTGACATTGATTTAACTTATGGAACAATGCAAATTATGGTTGGGTTGTTGTTGGACTTTTTCCGCTTTTGACTAAGGGACGGGTGTTTTTATTTTCTGGGACTCTTTAGAACAAGCGGCACGGTGGCGGACTGGTTAGCAAGTCCGCATCACAGTACAGAAGTGCAAGGTTCTCCCTGTGCCTGCTAGGGTTTTCGCCGGTTTCCTCCCACTTTCCAAAAACATCCATGATAGGTTGATTGGTCACTGGTCCAAGGTCTGAGTGTGAGAGCGGATGGTTGCTTGTCTCTGTGTGCCCTGCGATTGACTGGCAACCAGTTCAGGGTGTACCCTGTCGACTGCCCGAAGACAGCTGGGATAGGCTCCAGCACTCCCGGGGACCCTTGTGAGGACAAGAAGCAGTACAGAGGATTGATTGATTTATTAAAATTAAAATTAAATTCATGTATTTATCTATGCTAAATTTAACAAGGCTGGACGTTATATTTTGTGAATTTACATGTACCCCCAACTGTGACTTAATAACCCTTAAGGGACAAGATAACATTTTATAATATACCAGACAGCTAAGATTGTCATCTATGAACTATTTGACAAGGCAGGTCCAGCATTGTCAGCCACATCCAACAGTCAACACAGTTACTTTTTTTTAAATAAACAAAATCAACATTATTAATTAATGTTATTTTATTAATTCTGTATGCTGTGAAAGATCTTTATTCAAAGTATATTTGAAGTTATTTCTACCTTATTGCTTGATTTTTGTAGATTCAAGTTGGAGTTGTCAAAATTACAGATTCTTTTGAAGGCAGCATATTCAAACTGTGAGAAAAGGAGCGAATGCAAGCTACGCGGTCTTTGAGGTGCGGCAGAAGAGCTGAAAGCACGGTGAGTCCCGAACGATAATTGAATTAATTAATTAATCTTGGGTAAATGTCTGGCTCTCATTTTTTAGACTTACTTTACAATGTGTTTTGTAATTTTTCAAGGTTGCCTGTGTTGGAAAACTGCTTGGTGCGTTAGCTAAAACACAGTATGCTAAAATGATAAGTGACGAGAACACAGAGGGTATATCAACAACGTACGTACTCGAATTATTTTGGGGAAAACTTAAGTACATTATAATCACCCTTTTAATAATACTGATAAGCGTTGTGTGTTTTATTTATTTTTATGAGGACCTTTACAACGAGCTACATATTGTTAGCATTGGGCCTACGACGCTAAACACAGTGTCCCTCGATCTCTCTCCAAAATTCTCCAAAAGACTTAAGCTTTCACTCAAATTAATACAATCTACTCCACTAGCTCATTTAAGGCTTTTTTGTGATGTGTTTGATTTGGGTAAGTAAAGCAAAACATATTAACTGTTGAATGTTGCCTGTTATTTAAATAATAGAAATTCAAGATGAAAGTTGAACAGATATTGAAATGCTAGATTGGCTCATTCAGAATCATGCCACAATGTGCTTTGTATGTTTTGTGTGTGGGTTTATCAAGCTCTAATTCAATGCAGTGTCCAAAACGAGCGCGCATAATTGTTGGATGAATGTTGGTTAATAGAGTCAGATAATAGTTAAAATTCCAACAGTTGAACAGATGTTGAAATGCTAGATTGGCTCATTCAGAATCATGCCACAATGTGCTTTGTATGTTTTGTGTGTAGGCTTATCAAGCTCTAATTCAATGCAGTGTTGAGCTGCATTTGAGAGGAACTACGTAAGTAACTAATGTGGAAAAATTGTGACTTCTTTGTGTACTTTTATTTTGAATATTCAAATTTTGTGGGTAAAGGTTAGAGAAAATAAGTTAAAAATGAGAGCTGTACAGGTATTTAAGTTTTTGGTTTGTAAAATACCCGAATGTGGGTTTCAGCAGGTGAGGCAATGATTGGACAGAGCAAAAGCTATGCTCCAAAATAGAAGTGATTACACCTTCACTAGACTAACCTGCAGCTAATTACATAATTATAAAATTAACACTTTAACCTGGCTTCCCCATCACAGATGTATTCTTTTAAATGCAAAGCTTTTTGTTCTAGCTTTTGTTGTTAAATGACATTCATTCCCAAGTGTCTATGCATCCATTGCAGGGATGTTTTCTCAAGTGACGAGTCTGAAGCCTGTGATGACGAAGTACCATCTACACCTCCCCATGGATTGTCACAGAGAAAAAGCTTCCTAACCAAGAGAGGCGCTGCAGAAGGTCCTTGAGTACGTCCAACGTGTTGAGTCTGTGAGTCTACTGCAGGATCTAATGCAGGTATGAAAATGATGAAATTTTAATGTATTATCTTCAAAATTATAAATAATTATTTAATTTCTTGAAATATAAAATTAGGTACCCTAAACCCAAGTAGGAACCCCAGTCCCAGTACATTCCTGATTCTGGAGCTACAGAGATCAAACCATCCTACTGTATCACTAAATAGCCCCACCTCTAAAACCCTGATTCGGAAGGCCGAGTTGAAAGACTTCAGAGTTCAAGATGGTCAACTGCAACTATGATAAGCCGAATGTGTTCACCCCAAGTCGGAAACTGAGAAAAAGACTCAATTTTCACATGATTTCAGTCCCTTCTATATTTAAAAGAATGTATTGGGGCTCTAAAAATGTGAAATATTTTTACAAGTATTTCTTTTACTACTCATAGGCAGTTTCATAATAATAGTACAATTTGGCATCGTGTATTGTTTTTTGGTTCCATTCAAAATGCACAAGACGTATAGACATATTTTGTTTGTGGATCGCTGCAGCATCACACGAGCGCACAGAGACAAACGTGGCAGCAACTTAAAACAATTAAAATATCGAATCGAAATCGGGAACTGAAAATCAAAAATCGAATCGGGGCTTGAGTGAATCGTTACCTCCCTAATCATAATCATTTTGGTAGAATGTTGGGCTCTTGCCCTTTGAGTGTATATGGCGTTACCGAAGCTGTTCACTTAATCGACAATTCCTTTCCTGTGACGTTTATCATACCCAGTTTAACTGCCAAAATATTTTTAAGTGTGTGATGATTATCTGGATCGAGTGACACCCATGTTATAATGGTTGCAGGTATTGGTGGATTGGACGATAGTGTCAGAACAATGATGGCGTTCATCATGACAAATCCTCTGTCTCTGAAGTACAATCTCTTTGGACATCGTAGCAAGAACAAGCGCCGAGACCTGCCTTTTTCTGATGTTCTATACGGTAATATATTTTTTTTTTAATTTTTTTTTTAAGGGATTGTGGTGTGAAGACATTTCAGCATGTCCCATAAGGTTTCACAATCATTAAATAGCTTTACTAAGTTGGCTTCTTGTCTTTTTTGTTTTAGGAGCACTGAAAAGGAATGGAGCCACAAAGGACATCAACGAGAAGGACACAGGCAACCCTGTCCAAGTGGTTCATGGGAGCTTGTGATCAAGGTGGGAATAGGGCAGTTCGAGCTCGGAGATCTCAAGGCAACTGTCAGGTTTAAAACGTCCTGACGCCATTTTTAGACTGAAGGTGGCATAAATCCAGACCAAACCAGTTAGAGTTTTGTTTTTGACCATTCGCGAATGGGAGAGGAAGTCAGGAGGTGAAGCAGGCGTCTTGCCAGTTCAATCTCGCGCACTCTCTCTCACTCTCTACCACCCGTTCGGTCTTTTATCAGCAACCTAAGCAGACAATGGAGGTCTGTCTGAAATTCTAGCAGGCAGGCAGGAAGCAATCAACCACAGTAGTCAGTCAGGAATTCGAAACTAAAGTGTGTGCGTGTGTTCCAGTTGTGCGCGTGTGTGCTAAAGCAATAATGTGAGTGTCTGTGTGTGTGCGCAATTATAACTGATACAAATAGTGTATAAAAACATGATTAGAAATACACAAACTATTTACATATCCTCATCCCATCTCACATTCACCCGTTTGTGGGTTTAAATCATGTCCTTACGGCTTTAAGACAGATCATCATAATGAAATCATACAACAGTGTGGTCATCCGTGGAGGGGCGAAAACCCTCAGTAGGGACAAAATTCCCCTCCTCCCTTCCGGCGTGGAACGAGATTCTCATGGTATGTTGGTCACTTGGGAATAAAACATAAAAAAACTTCAATATACCTAGTGAAAAATAACAAAACTGTCTCCACGCAGAGTTTGTCTCCACGCAGAGCTTGTCTCTGCGGCGACTTGATGGAGGCCCTTGCCTCGTTGTAGGAGGGGACAGCCGTCTTTACCTCCCGGATCTTCGTGTGTGGTGTATGTGTGTGCATGTGTGGGGGCAGGGGCAAAAGGGTCCATGTGTTATTTAGGTTTCAGTGTCCAGTTCGAGTTTGTCATTGTCCAGTTCGAATTCGTCATTCTCAACATCAATCAGGTTGTAATGGTACATTTGGGCAACAAACATGCAGTTAATAATCATCTTTGTCATAAGAATAATGCAACATGAACAGACTACACATAACAAAAATGAAAACCATAATTATCCCGATATATTGTCTTTCAAATTCTTCGTAGTGGTCATAACATCAATAATTGTTTCATTTTATTAAAAATGTAAATGCAGTAATGTTCTCCAATCAAGGCTAAAATTCTTTATGTACGTCATTAATTTCCAAACAATATCTAATCTTTTTGTTCTGTGGCTTCAACATTCGTATCTGTGGCTGGTTGTGCGGTTCCGATGTGCGTGTGGTCCGATATTGTGACTCAGGTGGGCTCCTGTTCGAGGGATTCGCGTTGCTCGGCCTTTAGCTGGAAACCGGAGAAGCTTGTACTGCAACTGGTGGATCCAGCTGCCACGCCCCGCGACCTTTGCTGCCGTCGGGGTCACTGCAATCATCTGGCGAGGGCCATCTCAGCATTCACTTGTCCCAACGAAGTCGTTTCAGCACCTTGAAGAAGAGTTGGTCTCCCACACGGACGTGATTTCTCTGTGGATCAGAACACACTGACCAGTAATTGCGTCTTTTTTTTTTTTTTTCTTTTTGGTCAAAACATGTTTCCCATGTGGACTGGGACTGATGTGCCAGTCGCTGGTGGTTCTGATGAACCTGAGAGTCGATAGGGGATAGTGTCCTAACTTCGGCTGGCACTATCCTCATTGTTGTGATTGAAACACAGTCTGGTCATTGTCTCCTTTTTTTCCCTCATTGTCTTGATAAGTCTGCCCTTAACAGTCCCATTAGTGCGTTCCACAAGTCCTGCAGACTGTATGCACAATGACGCTTTGAGTCAATTTTGCAACAACTGTCCCACTTGTTACAACATCATTCACAAAATGCATAATTTTCACTTCAAATCACTTCTTGAAATTCCAAATGTCAGGATAATTTGTGTTAGGTTGAAGATGTATTTTATCCCATATTTTACTCTATTAGTATTGCAAAAGAATTGTTCCACAGCGTGACCCATGTTTGACCATATGGATGAGAAGACTTCACAGAGAACGGATGCCTGAAGACTGGATCAACGTCTGCAACATCAAAGGAGGTGTGCTGAGACACACCTCTGAAACAAAAGGACTGAGACTTTAGTACCAGAGCACTAAAAGGGCATATCTGCCTTTTCAATCAGTGGATGACTGCCATTGATGTCTGTCTTTCCTCTTGTGTCTGAGATGTTTACATGTTCCTGCTGGTGCTCCCCCCTTCATCCCTTAGTGCAAATACATTGTATTGTTAGGGACTTCCCTAATAAAATAGAGGGCTCGGCGGAGTGTGCTCCAGAACGAATTTGGAGATGTAACTGAGCACACCTCCGTTCGTTCTCCTCGCGAGTAAAAGATCAACTCTTGTCTTCCTTCCATTCATTTAGCCTATGTTCAGTGAATGCTTAGGTGATTGAACCTGACAATTTGATTACACAACACTTTTTCCAACTGTTTTAGCATCAACATATGTTGTCGGAAACAACTTAATCCATTTTGAAAACATATGAATTACAACCAAACAATATTGCATCTCAAACAAATAACACTGTCTAAAAAAAAGTTTTTTGTTGAAAAGTCTGTATGTGGGAACAATTTCATATCATACTACCCCTCTCTTGACACATAGTTATGCTCTTGTGTCACTCTTATTACTTTTCCAATCAATGAATTAGGCAGCCAGGATTTGCCATCTGCCAATTTGCTGATCCTGTCCTCAGCAATGTTTGCACCTTTGTTCTCCCAATGTGTGCGTTCAATTACTGGTACCTTTTTCCCTGGCGTGGGATCAAATTGTCAAGTTGATTTTCTGCGTGTGTGTGCGTGTGGGGGTGTGTTCATTTTCCCTTTTAGCTGCGCTGTGTCGATATAAAGGCGAGGCAGTTTCCAATTGTAATTGTGTCATTTTCTGTTAAGTGAATTTTGCGTTCACAAATAACTATTTTAGACGTGCTTTATGCACAACTTTTCTTTTCCTGTTGTGGTTTTTAAAGCCCAATGTCGACAGAACGCATGAACATTTATCTTGACTGTCAGTCCACATTGTAACCATACAACTCATACAAGATGGGAAACCCCAAATTTTAATTAGCTCACACCCGCCTACGCTCTTCCTGCTTATCCTAACAATCTCTTATCCGTTGGTATCACAATGTTAGTACTCCCATCGCATAAAAGTCAGTTTGATTTCAGGCTGCGACCTTGGTTCTCAAACACTTTTACTTCTTATCAGTCTGGAATGCGCACCTGGTCTGTGTTACAAGTCTGAGTTCCTCCAGTCGGGAGGAAGGTCAAGTCGCGGTTTGGTGATAATTTGGACGGCTCCACAGTCGTGTGGCGCCTCCTAGATGATGCGGGGAAAAAATGACGCTGGGCTGAAATGCACCGCAACTTATCAGTATAATGTGTCCCTGTGACAATTAGGCCGGCGTGCAATGTGAATGTGGTGGGAAAAGAATGTAATTTTTTGATTCCTTAAAGCAGCAGTGAAAGCTCTTAATCACACTCTAAGTGGTTCTCTGCCACGAAATCCAAATTGTTGTGACTAAATATGCAAATGAATTCATTTTGCCCTGGTTCCTGCAGTAACCCAGGCTAATGAAGTCATTTTTTGCAGTCACTGTTTTGCTCAAATGGCTTATAATAATTTGGTAGTGCGTTAAGATGCTTTGTCGATACAATCTTGTAGTGTATCTTCACAAGTTCCAACATACACAACCCATTCCATGGCCATGACGATACTGTTTTAAAGATTACCAAGGCTTGTTGGACCTTTCTCTGCCACATAAATTACAGCCCTGAGAGGCACTGGGCCTCAACTTTATCTATGAAGGGTCAGGGATTTAATGGGGGTCACCGAGGCGTCCCAAGGAAAGTTTTTACAGAAAAGTGGTCTGGCAATATCTTTTCTCTTTCTTATAACTGACAATGCGCCCCTTTAAAGTTTTGACGTTTGTTTGAATTCGCCCGTGCTTATTAATTCTATTGAAGTCCAATTTTGCCAGTGTATCACGGCCTAATGAGTAAAACGCATGTTGATGTAGAACTCCTTCTACACACACTTTTATGTTTGACTTTTTACGTCACGTGATCCTCCATTGCTACCACATCTCGTCCTGAAAAGTTAATGTTTTGTAACAAGACTTACTGCTTCCTCCTTTCTTTCTTTTCTTTTTCCTTCCTTCTGCCCAACACGTTCATGCTTTCTGTGCATAATTTAGAATTTTCTTTTCCATTTTACAAGTTGGCCAATTTAAATTAGGTTGTTTTATTTGAAAAGCCTGTAATTCTCTTTTTTTTCCCCTTTTCACCTAATCACAAATTTCTTATCACAAAAATGAACATGTTAATTCTATTTTATTTCCTATTTTTCCAATCTTGTGACTCATTTCACTTCAACCAGTTCTACCTTAAAGTGGACAAGTACACATCAATGTTTTTTGTAGTTTCTATTTTCTTCTCTGCTTTAATGAAAATTATAGCCCTTCTAGCCAAATTTTTCCTGTGTCATTTCTATCTCTGCATTTCATTCCATTTCTGGCCTACCTTAATACTAAAACAAAAATGCTCTTTCAAAAATTAAAACTATCTAAAACTAGTGATGGCAAAATGAAGCCCCATAAAGCAGCCAAGCCCTGCAGGGAAATACTTCACACACGAATGGGCTTCGAGATGCTTCATTTTTCTTGACTACGCCATCCCATGGACAGAAAAATGTATAACATGCTTGGTGCATGCAATAAAATGGTGAGCTGTAAATCATGCTCTGCCCACCAAACAATATGTATTTGAAGAGTGATTTTAATTGTTCTGTTTTACTTTGTCTTCTAACTTCTCCAATATTCAGACAGCTCCGCCGAGACCAACGTTTCACCCCCACACTGATATAAAATGGACCCAACCGTTTGGGTCTCTTTCCAAATTTGGTACCAAAGCCTCCCCCACAGTGCGGCAGCTATCTTGAATTGGCCCGTTCCCAGAAAGTTTTACTTCATTCAGTGTCATTCAGTATTATTCAAAATCTTTCAGTGTCATTCCAAATCATTCAATGTCATTCACAATCTTTCCACATCCTTCCACCTTCCATCGTTCAGTGTCATTCCACATTCTCTTTCATATATAACATAACATAACAATAACATAATCCTGGGTCAGCAGACACCTAATTAATGTGTTAATACATGATACATTTTTCTATAAGCAACCCTTATGATTGTAACGTATTTTTAATTCTTTCTAGGCGGGAACTGTCCGAACAAAAAATTCATGCAATTTGTAATTAGACACTTTGTCATACAAAAAGTCACTCAGGGCAAGAGAAAAAAAATTGTCACTTGCCCAAGTTGGGCAAGTAATTTGGCCACTCGGGCAAGGCAAATTTTAGTGGCACTTGCCCTATGGGCAAGCAGTTTTTAAAGTTAACTTCGAACCCTGTGATGGTGTCTTGTGACCTGTCTTTATCAGCTGATGTTCCATGAAGGCGTGCCTTACCTGTCACAAGAATGAAGGCAAGTCACGCCCCCCGCTGTCCATTCACTCCGCCAAGACGCTGCTCCAGGTGGTAGAGAGGATGAAGGCTCCCTTGTCTCTGTTCATGGTTTTTATGCCTCGCTTGCAGATCTCAATGGCCTCTCTGATCCAGCGCTGTAGTTTGTTCTCTTCTGTGCGGATGACCCTGCCCTTCTCCCGGTCCATGATGTGGTTTTCCCTTTTGCAGTGGTCAGTGATTGCTGATTTGTAATGTTCATGTTGTGCTTGTTCTTTTACTGCTCTGATTTTTTAATTTTTTTGACAGGTAAGTCACACCCTCATGGAACATCAGCTGATAAAGACTGGTCTCAAGACACCATCATGCGACACTCTGAAGAAGGCGAAAGACTCGCTGAAACATGTCAGGTAAAAAATTAACCTAAAACATAAATGTCTGCTTTTAATGAATCAGTCAAATATCAATAATAAGAAGACAAAATGAACCTAATACAAATAAATGAATGCTTAATAACTCCCCTGCACATGCTCCTAAAAATCCAAACCTTCACCTGTAAATAAAACGTCCCGACCTGAAGACATCTTAATGTTATTATTTTGTTTTACACACAGCGCCGCCAAGTGGAATCAAAAATTTGTTTTTATTTAAATTTTCACGTACTGCACGGTGCCCTTCTGACGAATCCGACTGAAAATTAGTCAGAAAAGACTCAAGACAATGATCTTACTCTCTGCCGAATTTTGTGACGTTTTGGCAAAAGGCGTGGCTATTACGGTGCTGAAAAGTCCGATTGTACTTTGTGACAACAAAAGCTCCGGCAACATGACTCAGATGATCCTATCTTCTCGAAGTTGTACACATTTGAGGATACTTCAGCCCTGAAGACTTCTACCAACTTATTTTTCATCGTAGTAGTAGCGCCACCAACTGGTAAAAGCTAATACAAGTTATTTTCTTGGATGTTTTTCTCCGTGCAACTCAACAAGGTCGCCCTCATATATGCTCGGATTACTGTTTCGGCCATGAGGATGTCACAATACGAAATTCGTCCTTTTTCGTGAAAGGTTGTGGGAGTGGCATTGCACTGTTCGGCAATAAAACAACGCTGATTATGAGGTTGTAAATATGAACGACAACTCGTGAAACTTTACACACACATCAGGCCGAGCAAATTTATCAATATTTTATACGTTAGTTGTGCAGCTTTTTTGAAATGGCTCGCCATGGCCCTCGAGAAATGTTCAAAAAAGCAACCCTGGTTGAGTGTTTCACCTCGCCTTTTGTAAATTTTATGGAGTACAGTGAACCCTCGGTTATCGCGGTTAATGGGGACCGAGACCACCCGCGAAAACTGAAAATCCGCGAAGTAGCGGCACACCTTCAAAAATGCTTAAAAAAAATACAATATATATAATAAATATATAAATATATATATATATATATATATATACGGGGAGAGAGAGAGTGAAATTCATGTTATAACAAAAAAAACAAATTATTATTAAAACATATTATTTTTTTATTCCCCAGCCATTCTTTTTGTATTTATTTAATTACTCCGACTTTTACCTGCTGGTACGCCGTCCGGTGTGCCCTGTGAAATGAAAGGTGGCATTCTTTATTTATTTATTCATTTATTCATTCATAACTGACAGCCTCGCGCTCCGCTCGTGCCCGGGCAGAAGAGGTGCTCCAATTCGGCTTAACTGTGACACACGACGGCGAGCATGCCCTGTGTGTGACGCGAGCATGCCCTCCTCCTCCGGAGCTTCCATTCGGTTAAACTTAGGGGCCGCTTGGCACCGCCCGTGCCCGGGGAAGGTGTTCCTCTACGGCTTAACTGCCACGCACGCCGGCCGGAGCTCTGGTACGGTCCAAACCGCGCGAAACGTCGCCACCGATCGTGTCCGGGGGAACGTGCTCTTCTTCGTCCACTCTCCTCTTCGCCCACGCTCTTCTTCGGCGCACGCCGGCCGTCTAACCGCTCCAGCGCCCCGTCGTGCCGCTCGGC
This sequence comes from Idiotropiscis lumnitzeri, assembly GCF_059441095.1. NCBI lineage: Eukaryota > Metazoa > Chordata > Actinopteri > Syngnathiformes > Syngnathidae > Idiotropiscis > Idiotropiscis lumnitzeri. The sequence goes on from NW_028283572.1 coordinate 1,157,412, forward strand.
GAAACTACAATGCCCCCGAATATTTTTTAGACCCGCGAAGCACTGAACCCGCGAAAGGTGAACCGCGAAGTAGCGAGGGTTCACTGTATGTATAAGACCAAGACCTACAAAAAAGTCTCTTGGAGCAATGAGCTAGGTTTTACAGGAAGTCGGCCATTTTTAATTTCCTTAAATGGACTTTGTGTAGAAATTATTATTGGGGCCCGAGCAGCGACGGCGGCGAGGTCCCTATTGTTTTTGTAGAAATTATTATTAGGGCCCGAGCAGCGACCGCTACGAGGTCCCCATTGTTTTTGTGGAAATTATTATTATTTTTATTATTATTATTCGGGCCCGAGCAGTGACCGCTGCGAGGTCCCTATTGTTTTTCTAGAAATTGTTATTAGGGCCCGAGCTGCGACGGCTGCGAGGTCCCTATTGTTTTTGTAGAAAATATTATTACTTTTATTATTAATAATATTATTATTATTATTATTAGGGCCTGAGCAGCGACCGCTGCGAAGTCCCTATTGTTTTTGTAGAAATTATTATTATTATTATTTTTCCGATTGTTCGATCGCATTTTTGACCCCCGAAACATGCACAAAAACTCACCAAACTTGGCAGTCTCATCGGGCATGGCGAAAAATTTGATATTTTAACGTCTAATATGAACAGGAAGTGAGTTATGAATTTTTGAAAGTCCGACTTTTGCCCTTTTTTGCATGTTTACAGGGGTCATTCTTTTGCACCCTGATCCTAAAGGCTTCATCTGATTGCCTTAAAGTTCTGTCTGGAGCATCTTAAGACCTGGGACAAACACTGGGGCTAAAATTTTTTGTTTCCGAAATACTATATGACGGGGGCGGGGCTTCAAAGTTTTCACTTAAGATTTCCTTCGCCGCAATGGACAAAATGCTTAATAACTCTCCTGCACGTGCTGCTAAAAATCCAAAACTTCACATGTACATAAAGAGTCGGTACCTGAAGACATCTATATGTTTATATTCAGTTATACACCTTGCGCCAATCAATATAAATTTTTACATTTTGACGTACTGCACGGTGCCCTTTTAACGAATCCGATTGAAAATTGGCTAGAAAAGACTCAAGACATTGATCTTACTCTATCCCTATTTTTATGACTTTCCTTCAAAGGGCGTGGCTATTACGGTGCCGCAGAGTCTGATTATTCTCCGTGGCAACAAAAGTTCCTGCAAAATGATTCAGATGATCCATCTTCTGGAAATCTTTCACATTTGAGGATATTCAGGCCCTGAAGACGGCTGCCAACTTATTTTTGATCGCAGTGGTAGCGCCACCAACTGGTTAAAACAAATACAAATTATTTTCGTTGATGTTTTTCTCCTCCCCCGGAGCTTCCATTCGGTTAAACTTAGGGGCCGCTTGGCACCGCCCGTGCCCGGGGAAGGTGCTCCTCTTCGGCTTACTGTGACGCGAGCATGCCCTCCTCCTCCGGAGCTTCCATTCGGTTAAACTTAGGGGCCGCTTGGAACCGCCCGTGCCCGGGGAAGGTGCTCCTCTACGGCTTAACTGCCACGCACGCTGGCCGGAGCTCTGGTACGGTCCGAACCGCGCGAAACGTCGCCACCGATCGTGTCCGGGGGAACGTGCTCTTCTTCGTCCACTCTCCTCTTCGCCCACGCTCTTCTTCGGCGCACGCCGGCCGTCTAACCGCTCCAGCGCCCCGTTGTGTCGCTCGGCGAAACTACAATGCCCCCGAATATTTTTTAGACCCGCGAAGCACTGAACCCGCGAAAGGTGAACCGCGAAGTAGCGAGGGTTCACTGTATGTATAAGACCAAGACCTACAAAATAGTCTCTTGGAGCAATGAGCTAGGTTTTACAGGAAGTCGGCCATTTTGAATTTACTTAAAAGGGGGCGGGTCACCACAATGGACTTTGTGTAGAAATTATTATTGGGGCCCGAGCAGCGACCGCGGCGAGGTCCCTATTGTTTTTGTAGAAATTGTTATTAGGGCCCGAGCTGCGACGGCTGCGAGGTCCCTATTGTTTTTGTAGAAAATATTATTACTTTTATTATTATTATTATTATTATTATTATTAGGGCCTGAGCAGCGACCACCTTGCACCACCCAGTGGTGACAAAAATTATAATTTTTTACATTTTGACGTACTGCACGGTGCCCTTTTAACGAATCTGATTGAAAATTGGCCAAAAATGACTTTAGACATTGATCTTGTTGAATCCTTTTGGGCAATTTATCGATACTCATAGTGGTGTCTTTGAAAAAGGTACCGATGACGCGCTGGTCCAATGATCAGCATCTCGGTTTTATCTGAGTTAAGACGCAAAAAATTGAAAGACATTCATAGTTTAATTTCGGCAAGGCATGCCTCTAATTTATAGCAATCACACGGATTCGTTATATCCAACGGCATGTATAATTGCGTATCATCAGCATAGTGTCCCCCAAAATGGGTCTGATATCACGATAGCTCGAGGGTATTTTGAAATGATTATTTTAAAATCAGTGTTGATGACAATGAAATGTGCATATTTCAGGTGTTTTTTTTTTTATTGTGAAATTACACCAGATTTTGATGGGACCACTTTTGATGAACAGCTGGGGTCGTCGAGTGTCCAACAAAACTAGTCTGGTATTACGACAGCTCCAGCTCTTTTATTTTAAAATGCCTCCTTACATTTTGATGGGACTACTTTTGGTGGAAAGCTGTGTTGTCTAGTGTTCTCCAAACCTGGTTTGGTATTACCATAGCTAGAGGATATTTTTTAATGAAATTTTAAAGTCAGGCATGATGACAGTGAAATGTGCAGATTTCAGGCAACTTTTAGTTTGAAATTACAAATTAGATTTCAATGGGACCACTTTTTATGGACAGCTGGGGTAGTCTCGTGTCCCACAAAACTGGTCTGGTATCACGAAAGCTCGAGCTATGTTTTTTTTTTAACTCAGTGGTGATGACCGTGAAATAAGCGAATTTCAGGCTACTTTTATTTTGAAGTGCCACATCACATTTTGATGTGACCACTTTTGGTGGACAGCCGGTGTGGTCTAGTATCCCCAGTCCTGGTTTGGTATCACGATAGTTTGAGGATATTTTTTAAAGATTTTTCTTTTAAATCAGTGTTGATCACAGTGCATATTTCAGGTGATTTTTTTATTTTGAAATGCCACATCAAATTTTGAAGTGACCACTTTTTGTGGACAACTGGGGTGGTCTGGTGTCCCGCAGAACTCGTCTGGTATCACGATAGCTTGAGGATTTTGTAATGATTTTAATTTTTTTAATCATTGGTGACGACAGACAAATAAGCAAATTTTCACGCTTTTATTTTTAAATATCCAATCAGATTTTGATGGGACCACATTTGTTTTTCCGGTTCCGTCGCCACGCGAGTGGCTACCTGCTAGAGCAGCACGGCTCACTATTTGAGCCTTTTTCGCGTGTTTTTCCCTTTACCCAGTTTTATTTATTTTACCTCATCGCAGCAATGGACATCCAAATTGCGGTGGTTTTATTGCTGCTGAGGGCTGTTTTTTGCGTGATCGTGTCCGGAGATGTCACTGGGAGCTACGGATCAATCGTTTACACAAGAGATCAGCTGTTAGCACTTCGTGCTAACCCCGTGCCGACTCCCGGACCGAGACCCGATATCCCCCACGAGTTGAGGAGGAAGAGACGGGGGATGTCGCGCGGGGGCGAAACGCCAGGCAAAGAGGAGGCGTGACCACCCCGTCCTCCCGTCCGTTTTTATGGGAAATGTTAGATACCTTCCCAAGAAAATGGACGAGCTAACAGCGCTAACGCGGCACGAGAGGAACTTCCAATGAGCTAGCTTGCTGATGTTCACGGATTCATGGCTAACAGAGCTAACGCCGGACACCGTTGTGGAATTTGACGGCTTCCAAATACTACTTGCGGACAGGACACTGGAAAGCGGTAAGAGGAAAGAGGAGGGCTGGCTGTGTTTGTTAATGATAGATAGTGTAACCCTAGGCACATCACAGCTAAGGAGCAACTTTCCAGTCGGGACAATGAGCTGCTAGCTGTTAGCATGCGTCCATACTTGACAAGCATCGCGAGTTAACAAGGACGCGCACGTAACAGGTGCGTGAGTAAACTGCTTAAAACTTTGATCGTCATTCGGCTGACCTACAAATTGAGACGCTACAGTCAGTTTGACGTTTTTGTTTGCTTCATTGTGGATTGACATGGAGGAACAAGACAGTGGAAAGCGGACATTAAAAATGACGGAGAAAAGCTGTAGAAGATCACAAGCCTAAACGGATGCAGGCACGCAGCTGCAAATTTGCTCAATTGACCTCCATGCAACGTCAAATTGAACAATTGATGGAGGATGATGCAAATGTTGACGCTGTAAAAAACTGAGGTTCGTGTTTGCTTTAGCGGCATGGAGCAAGAATTTGTGGACCTCAATTCCGGTCTGCAAAATTTAAAGACTGAAGAGGATTTTGCCGATGACCAAAATAACTGGTTTGATCCAAAAAATGTAATTAATGGAAATGTGAGCAATGGAAGAAGGACGTTTTGAAACGTGCAGAGGAAGGATGCAATAAACAAATATCACCTGCTGATAGTAGATCTGCATCAACTAACTACACCCATAGAAGTAGAAGTAAAGAATCTAACAGACAGAAGCTCACTTCTGTCAACGTCTTCAATTAAATTAAAGGCTCAAATGGAACGAGCATGTTTAAAGGCAAAGGCTGCTGATTTACAACAAAGGTTGGCACTTGAGCAAGAAGAAGCTGCAATTAAAGCAAAGAAGGAAATGCATGCAATGCAAACGGCACTCCCTGAGTCTGATGCTAAATTGGATGTCTTGAGAAGATATGAAAATACCCAGGAGGATGGTATCCACATTCCTGATGAGTGTGTTACAATTTAAACAAGGAAAAACATTCAATTACCATCACAGCCTATCAGAGCAACAAGCAGTGTTGACCTGAAATGCTCCCACTTCGACTATTCCAATGGCTAGATTTCCACATCAGACAGAAAGTAGAGAACAACAGGGACATGTGCTTGATGGCCTTTGCCACGCAATCTCACAGCAAGCCAGTGTCGCAGAATACTTAGCAAAGAGTCAAAAAGCATCGCTTCTTCCCGAACTTTCCATTCCTACGTTTTACAGGCGACCCTCTGCATTATAAAACCTGTATAGGTGCCATTGAACATGGGATTGAAGGCCGTACAAGTGATAACCGTGATCATCTTCAATTTTAGCTGCAGTATACTAGTGAACAACCACATGAGTTGGTGAAGAGCTGCATCCATATGGAACCTCTGACAGGATATACCAAAGCAAAACAAATCTTGAAGGAGTTTTATGGTGATGACTTCATGATAGCAGAAGCATATTTAAAGGAAGCCATGGATTGGCCAACAATCAAGTCTGAAGATGGTGTTGCACTTCAGTCTTTCACATTATTCCTTATGGGCTGTTCGAACATAATGGCAGATGTTAATTACATGGAGGACTTGGACAACATGGCTAATATAAAGGCATTGGCAAACAAACTTCCATACAGACTTATAGAATCTTGGAGAAAATTTGCCTGCAATCTCCAAGAAAGAACAAATAGAAGAGTGAAGTTTAAGGATTTTGTTGACAAGCACGAAAGATTTCTATAAAACAGAAAACAAAATCACAACACACAGAAACAACAAAATCAAAGAAAGTCTTCACAACAGTCATTGTGCCCGCCAAGATGGAAAACAACAAAACCACCACGCCAAAGGCAGAACCTGTTTCAGTGGATGCTATTGCCAAACCATGTGCTAATTGTAATGGAGAGCAACACAGTCTCACAATTGGTAAGGAATTTAGGAGAAAGCATCACAAGGATAAGATTGACTTCTTGAGGAGCAAGGGTCTGTGTTTTGCATGTTTGATGCACGGTCGCATTAGCAGTTGCTGGAAACAAAAGCTTCAATGTCAAGAATGCTCTAGACTGCATCCTACAGCACTACACATTGTCCATAAACTTCTGCAAAGAAACAGCCTAAGACGATTGTGAATAGCAGTACCTATTAAGCGCCCTCGTACAAACAACAGAAACCTGGGGTGTCACTGGGGCCTGTAAATAGGACTGCATCCTTTCAATAATTCCGGTATGGGTCAAGGCACAAAAAGGAACCAAGACAGTGGCGACTTACTGTCCGGTTTAAAAATGCCCTGACGCCTTTTTTAGACTGAAATAACTTACTAAAGTTTTCGTTTTGTGCCATTCAGAATGGGAGAGGGAGCCAGGAGGTGAAACAGCCGTCTTGCCAGTTCAATCCCGCACACCCTCTGACTCTCACCCTCCGTTCTGCCTTTTTATTGAAACTAACTCATCAATAACTAATCACCAGAAGACAGAAAAGCATCAACAACTAATCACCAAGAGACAGAAAACATCAATAACTCACGGTATAAAGGTCAGTTTAACTAAAGCATCAATAACTAATCACCAGGGACTCCAGCAGGCAGAAAATCATAACCCAAGGTCAGTTTAACTAAACACATCTTCAGGATACGGTGTCTGTGTGTGTGTGTGTTAAAATAACAAGTAAGTGTCTCTGTGTGTGTTCAACATTAATGAGTGTATAAAAACATGATTATGAATACACAAACTGATTACCTATCCTCAGCCCATCTTACATTTCCCCCCTGTTGTGGATTTAAAAATCATGTCCTTACGGCTTTAAGACAGATCATCATAATGAAATCATACAACAGTGTGATCATCAGTGGAGGAGCGAAAACCTCACATTAGGGAAAAATTCCCCTCCTCCCTTCCGGCGTAGAATGAGATCCTCATAATTTGATGACCATCAGGGAATAAAACTTGTCCCTGGGGTGACTTGGTGGAGGCCCTTGCCTCGTTGTAGGAGAGATAAGATAAGATAAGATAAGATAAGATGTCCTTTATTAGTCCCACAATGGGGAAATTTGAGGTGTTACAGCAGCAAAGATATAGATCACACAGAGTCGGCGGCGTAATGTAGCCGTTAATGTATAACATTAGCAGCAGACATTCAGAAAAAGCATGCAAATATACACAGTATAAACGTATCTAAGTGTAAGGAAACACTCCTAATGTTTGTCCATTATACGGAGGGGGAAACGCTGTAATGATAAAAACTACTGAATGATTGAAAATACTGCAATCATAAAAATATTCCAATGATAAAAGTACTGTAATGGTAAGAGTACTGAAATGATAGAAAAGTACTGCATGATAGAAAATACTGCAATGGTAAAAGTACTGTAATAGTAAAAGTACTGCAACGATAGAAAAATACTGCAATGATGAAAGTACTGCAATGGTAAAAGTACTGCAATGGTAAAAGTACTGTAATAGTAAAAGTACCGCAATGATAGAAAAATACTGCAATGATAAAAGTACTGCAATGATAAAAGTACTGTAATAGTGAACATCCTGCAGTGGTAGAAATACTACAGTGATAGAAGTATTGTAATAAGAATACTGTAATGGTAAACAAAATACATCATTGGTCAATATTTAAGTACACCCTTGGCTGAAAGTACAGTAGTAGTTAATATTGCATCCTAGGACTGCACAATTGCACTAATGCCCTCCCGTTTGTAGGCCTGACCCAATGTTCTTGTTAAAAAGTCTGACAGCAGTTGGCAGGAAGGAGCGGCGAAATCTCTCTTTGGTACAGCGAGGGTGTAAAAGTCTGTCACTGAAGGAGCTGTAAAGTGTTCTCAGAGTGTCATTGAATGGGTGGGCTGGTTTGTCCAGCATTGATGACAGTTTTGCCGTCATCCTTCTGCCCCCCACTGAGTCCACAGAGTCCAGGGAGCAGCCCAGGACAGAGCTGGCCCTCCTCACCAGTTTGTCCAGTCTCTTTTTGTCTCGGCCCGAGATGCCTCCTGCCCAGGAGACCACTCCATAGAAGATGACTGATGAAACCACCGAGTCATAGAAGTTCCTGAGGAGTGTTCCCCGAACGCCAAAGGACCTCAGCCGCCTGAGTAGGAAGAGTCTGCTCTGACCCTTCCTATAGAGAGCGTCTGTGTTGTCGCTCCAGTCCAGTTTATTGTTCAGATGAACACCCAGGTACTTGTAAGTTGAGACCCTCTCAACGTCTGTTCCCTGGATATTCACTGGTGCAGGTGGAGAGTGCCGACGCTTGCGGAAATCCACCACCAGCTCTTTGGATTTCCCAGCGTTGATTTGGAGGCGGTTCTGCTGACACCAGTCCACGAACCCCTGCGTAACCCCTCTGTACTCCCGATCGTCATCGTCAGTGATGAGGCCGACAATCGCAGAGTCATCAGAGAACTTCTGCAGGTGACAGGTTGTGGAATTGTATTTGTAGTCCGAGGTGTAGAGGGTGAACAGGAAGGGAGCCAGCACAGTTCCCTGCGGCGCTCCCGTGCTGCAGAGGAGCACGTCAGACACACAGTCCTGTGTTCTCACGTACTGTGGCCGGTTTGTGAGGTAGTTGTGAATCCATGTGATGAGGTGGTGGGCCACTCCCGCCTGCTCCAGCTTGTCTCCCAATAAGGCGGGCTGGATGGTGTTGAAAGCACTTGAGAAATCAAAGAACATGATCCTCACCGTGCCCCCCGCCTTCTCCAGGTGGAAGAGTGAAGTGTGGAGCAGGTAGATGATGGCATCATCCACATTGATGCCAGGCTGGTATGCAAATTGGAGTGGGTCCATTGAGGAGCTGACCAGGGGGCGCAGATGGACGAGGACCAGTCTCTCCAGGGTCTTCATCAGATGAGACGTCAGCGCCACTGGTCTGAAGTTGTTGAGCTCCTTCGGATGGGGTGTCTTTGGAACCGGAACCAGGCAGGATGTTTTCCACAGCTGGGGGACTCTGCCCAGCTTCAAGCTCAGGTTGAACATGTGCTGGACGATTCCACACAGCTGGTCTGCGCAGGATTTGAGGAGCTGGGAGCTGGTCCCATCTGGGCCTGCCGCCTTCCTCGCCTTCATCTTCCTCAGCTGGTTCTTCACCTGAGATGTTGTGAGGAACAAGGCTGAGCAGGAGGAAGTGGTGGTTGTCTGATGAGGCTGGGAACTGGAGCCTGTGGAGAGAGAGAGGGGCGAGAGAGGGGGAGAGAGGGTCTTGTTCGCAGTGGCAGGAGGGGTGGGTGGGGGCTGCATCAGGGAAGCCTGAGCGGGGTCAGACATTTGATCAAACCTATTGAAAAATAGGTTCAACTCATTTGCCCACTGAAGCCCCCCCCCCCTTCTGGGTCTTACCTGCTTGTCCGTGGCCTGAGATGGTCTTCAGGCCCCTCCAGACATCCCTGGCATTGTTCCGCTGCAGTTGTTCTTCCATCCGCATCCTGTAGGACAGCCGTCCTTACCTCCCGGATCTTCGTGTATGGTGTGTGTGTGTGTGCACGTGTGAGGACAGGGGCAAGAAGTCCATGTGTTTTTACGTTTCAGTGTCCAGTTTGAGTTCGTCATTCTCAACATTAATCAGGTTGTAATGGTACATTTGGGCAACAAACCTACGATTAACCATCGTCTTTGTCATAAAAATAATGCAACATGAACAGACTACACATAACAAAATGAAAACTATAATTATCCCTATATATTGTTTTTTAAATTCTTCATAGTGGTCATAACATCAATAATTGTTTCATTTTTATTAAAAATTTAAATGCAGTAATGTACTCCAATCAAGGCTGATATTCCTTTATGTACGTCATTAATTTCCAAACAATATCTAATCTTTTTGTTCTGTGGCTTCAACATATTTATCATCTCATCAATATTAGCACCACAGAGTACTGAGTTTCGAGATCCTCACAATAGTCGTTCTCAAAATGATATTTTATTTTTATCAATTTAGCTTTGTTAAGGTAAGATATTTTATTGACAATCTAACATTAATATGCAAAGAACATGTACATTAGTACGAAATGTAAAAGAAAATTGTGGTGGGGGGGTGCGAATTGTTTTCTTCTTGGTAGGGGGGGCATGACAGGAAATAATTGAGAACCACTGGTCTAGTCACACACCAGCTCGGGTTCATTCCCTACCAGAGAAATGACATTCCATGTCCCCAGAGCTAGGCGCTTTATGTTGCCGGGGATTGGACTGCCTTTGACTGCCTCCTAGCTCAAAGGAAACCCAAATTCTTTGGTCCCGCCCACTGGTAGTGAGCCGAAGCCCTTGTATTAAATAATAAATAAATACATAAAATAAAAAAATTAATAAATTTAAAAAACGGACCGATCCACTGCTTGGGTTAGTTTGACCCACCTTGAGATCCGTTCCCACTCAGTGACAGTGTCTACAAGCCACTGCCACCAGGCCAGTGAACCCAACGTCCAGGCAGTGACAAAAAACGTGATCAAATTACATTGCTCATCATAAGGTGTTTGTGAGACGCTCTTTGTATGTTTCCTCAATTAAGACCTGTTTTCCATTGGTGTATTTGAAAAAAGTGGTGAACCTGTTAAATTCACTACAAAACGTTAAGAAGATGAAAGTAATGTTTGAAGGAATATTATTTTTCTATCGACGTGCCGGCGGGCGGGCACAGATAGAGAGTGATAAAGCAGCACCACCCGCGCGGGGCGTGCTGACGAAAAGGCAAGCGCTCCTCCTCTCATCGCGTCCTTATTAAGACAGAAAAAAGACGCTGTTGAATTTGACCTATTCGCAGTTCGAGCAGGTGCTTAACGCTGGAGAATATCACCACTTCGAAGTTCGAACTGCTGTTGAAACGGAGAGGTAAGTGTTTTTCGTTGGTTTTTTTTCAAAACATGCGTCGAGTGCATTTGTTCATAGTTAGAGATAGTTGTGTGGAAAACACTATACAAAGTAGCACCATGGATGTGGGCCTACAACACTGGCCTAGCAAACATGTGCTCCTACATCGACATAATTGACGAGCTCCAGTTAAGCATTGAATAATTATAAAACGTCATGGTGCTTTTACTCATTTAAAGAACTAAACCGACGCGTATTGTCATCCGGTGGTCAGGTTTGCATTGAATGTGAGCACGAGGGACGCTAGCTTGTTGCGTTAGCTTTGCGGAGCTAACAGCTTGCACTTTTGTTATAGAACCACAGAATGCAAGTACCATGATAATTTCTGTCATTAATTTTTGTGTAAGACACGATGTTCACTGGTTAATTACATGATTCTTAAAGCAAAGGTTACTGTGAATGCAATTTTGGTAAGATTTTTGTAGTCACACTGCATAAATCTGTCTGTGTCTGTTGTTTAAACTTCAATATAAACTATTATGGTTGAAATCGTTAATTGGGATGGAGGAATTGATATTTTTTTAATTTATAATTTATTTTTCTTACACTGATATTGTTAAAACTCCATTTAGCCCATAGTATTAATAATTCTCAACACAATACTGTCTTTTTTCTTTATAGAATAAACAATGCCTTCCCTGAGATGCAGGAAGTCCCCAAAGCAGGATACTATTGAACATGCAGTCAAGGGTCTGGACAAGACTGCAGAGTTAGAAGCGAAGTATATAAACTAATTTAAAGGTATGATGTTAACGCTTTTGCTAAGATATATTATTGTTTTCTGATAACCAAGCTGACATCGTTTTTTAAGTGGTTATTTTACATTAAGAGTGTCTTGACCTTTTCTTTTGCCACTTTTGTCAGTTTCAAGTTATTTCAGTGAGTGTGAAACCTGATGGTAGGAGTTCTATCTAAATTAAGGCTGTACTTGATGACGCCCTCCGGCATTTTTATACCACAATAGACCGGTGAACAAGTCCGATATTGATAGTCTAGTGTAAAGCACGTAATACGTCACAGAGATCACGTGACGCGATCCAATATGACTGTGTACAGTGTATGTCATTGTTTTGAAACTAAATAATCTTAAAGTTTTTTTTTTACGTAACCAGGTGCAATTGACATTTGTACTTTCAGTCCTAATACATACTGGCTAATGCAATGCTGGAAAATGAATTTTGGCTGGTCTGTTCCTTTAAAATCATAAAGAAGGGCTCTGCTCTATCCCTCACAAGAAGCAATGTTTCAAACCACCCTACATTAGTATAGTGGCCCAAATGAATATGATGACTCCTTATTTGTGTGCTTAAAAATATGACGAAGCTAACTTGATTTCCCTGTTAACTAGGTCGAGGAGTATTTACCAAGGCCCCTTTCAGGAAAGACGACTTTATTCTTTATTATGGAGTACAGAGGAAAATTGATAGATTCTGATGAATCTCAACGCAGGAAGATGGATGGAAGAGGCACTGTCTTTTTGTTTGACTTCCGCCGGCAAGAAAAAACTTGGAGGTGAGGCAAAGATTGAGATGTTATCTTATTTTTGTTTTTATTTAAAAAAAATAAACACATACTCATCCCATAAGTGTTAGGGGAAAAATCATTCTCTAAGCAAAAATGTATAATTACTTTTATTCATGCGTTGAATCTGTACAAATGAAAATATAGATCATGAAGTCTCAAAGACAAGCTGTTAATAGGGTCTGATTCCAATAGAAATTTCTTGTATGATTTGATTTAGATTTAAAAATTGTGGGATTTCCTATTTTTATGTTTTGTGTACACAAGATTGTCTCAAAGATTAATTTCTGACATTGATTGAATAATTGTTTTTTTTTTTTTTAATCTATTTTAAGTGTTGATGCAGCTCAAGAAGATGGCAGTCTGGGAAGACTGGTTAATGATGACCACATGCACCCCAACTGTAAAATGAAGAAGATGACAACAGAGGACAGACCACACCTCTGTCTGTTTGCGCTCCGAGACATTGATGTTGGCGAAGAAATAACTTAAGACTATGGACCAGCTGGCCTTGGAGAACACAGGTTTGTAAGATGCATCTTTAAGTACAATAACAGAGCCCACTTGTGGTGTTCTGGTGATGTAGTTTCCAATTAGTTTGGCAATCTAATAAATGTATGTGAAGTTTCTATGGAAGTTGAACATGATGACTGACTGGGGGAGTTCTCCATTGTCCACTATCTGTAATTCAAATTTGTGGGTCTGAGTCAAAGTTTGCTCTGCAGGAACAACGAACTGGTCAGGGAGTGACAGTATTACAAAGTTCTGCGTTACTCCTTTCTGGGCGGTGGCCCTGTTAGGCCATCATATGCCATATTGCAAATATCCCCATTGTGGGACTAATTAAGGACATCTTTATGTTGTGGTTTCCCTACCAGAACCAGCACCAACCCTGTATATTCATGATATAAAAACACTGTTTCAATTTGATATTTAGCCTTTCTATACTGTAAAAATAGAAGACCCCAGGCTTTCCTGCGCGCCCTTGCCCAATTGGTGGTGTTCAGGAGACAACCTGGGACTGAAATATCAGTCACAACCAGTGTTGTTTTCGTCACTGATGACTATGACGAAAATACTTCGTTAACGCCCCTTTTTTAATGACGATGACAAGCTATACGAGGTTCTTTTATGACGAAAACATGACGTGATGTACATGAATTTTTTTCGTTGACTAGACAAAATTGTTAGCATGTGGTTCATAAATTATTTTATGTTGCTTTTAGTGAAATAAAGCCACAACAGTTGCCCAACAAAATGTTTTGCTTCTCTGCTTATTTTGGAGCAGTGAGTATTGATTCCACTGTTGCCACTTTTTTCTGTTTGTAATGAAGAATCCTTAGTAGTCCATCCAAAAGTCTTTGTTATTGGGTGGAAACCTTGAATGCCTTGTTTTAACTCAAATGGACTTAAACCCATCCATCCATCCATCCATCCGTTATCTGTACCGCTTCTCCTCACTAGGGTCGCGGGGGTGTTGGAGCCTATCCCAGCTGTCTTCGGCAGTAGGCGAGGTACACCCTGAATTGGTGTCCAGCCAATCGCAGGACATGCATAGACGAACAACCATCCACGCTCACACTCATGCCTCGGGGCAATTAGAGTGTCCAAGCAACTTGCCATGCATGTTTTAAGAATATGGGAGGAAACCGGATTACCCAGAGGAAACCCACGCAGGAAGGCCGGAGCCAGAATCGTACCTACGACCTCAATATTGTGAGGCCATCATGCTAACCAGTTGGGCCACCGTGCCGCTTGGACTAAAACCTTTGTGAATAAATTGACGAAAACTAGGGTAAAACTTTTTTTGCGTTTCCGTCGATTAAAACTGGACTAAAACCCTTTTTTTAGTTTTCGTTGACTAAAACTGGACTAAAACTATAACGAATTGGGATGACTAAATGTGATGTAAACAAATCAGCACTTTGTCCAAATGACTTGGACAAAATCTAAAATGCCTGCCAAAAACAACACTGGTCACAACACGTGTCTACAGAAGATTAATTGGCATGGGCGAAATTAATTAGTTTTATTTCATTCATGAGCTTATGTTTTGTTTTGGGTGGCTAAGGCTTAAAATGTGTAAAAATCTAATCCAACCTCAAATATAATTAATTCAATAAATTTATGATGCTACTAAAACATCGAAGCAGCCTCCTCCAGGCTTTACAGACTCAGAAATGGAGGTATGCGTATCGTGTGCTCATCCTGTCGTGTCTCGAGATGTTAAAATTGCAGTTAGATAGACGTGTGCTGATTAGACAAGACTTCTAATATATCTGGTGTCACAGGATATTTGTCAGTGAATGTGTATGTCTGGTTTGAGGCTCACTCAGCTTTTTCTTGTGTTGTGGGGTCCAGTTGAGTTGAATTGCGAGTCAGGTATGTTGGCCATCTGACACCCAACTGTCAGGTTTGCGTTCGTGGGGACCCCGTAGAGCCATTTTTATTGTTGACATAAATCATAGCTAATCATCTTTTCCTTCATTATCATATGAAATACAGTTAGGAGTTGTATGTGCCTTTACTATGTTATAATCTTAGAACCTACCAGCCACTACAGCTGTCCGACAAGAAGACTTTTGGCTGTCCTGTGCTCCATTGCGGCCCTGGTGGCGTTCAAAAGACAACCTGTGACTGAAATATCAGTCACAACATATCTCTACTGAAGATTAATTGTCATGCGCTAAAGTAATTGGTTTTGTTTCATTCGTGAACTTGTTCGTTAAAATGTGTAAAATTCTGATCCATTTTCTTTTTTTTAATTCATTAAATTAATATTCAACTTGTTCATTAGGATGGAGGACAACCGACAATGACTGAATCGGCTGAGGTTGATGCCACCAGAACATCGAAGCAGCCTTCTCAAGGTTTGACAGACTCTGAAAAGGAGGTATGCGTATCATGTGGTCATCCTGTCGTGTCTTGAGATGTTAAAATTACAGTTAGATAGACCTGTGCTGGTTGGACAAGTTTTCTAATATATCTGGACATAAATCGTAGCTAATAATATTTTCCCTCATCATCATATGATATACAGTTATGCGTAGTGTATGTCTTTACTATGTTACAATCTAAGAACCTACCAGCCACTACAGTTCTCTCATTGGGAGACTTAAGCTTTCGTCAGGCTGTCGACTGCTGCATTGCCCTCTTATTGGCTTTAAGTACACAACCTGTAACTGAATTATCTGTCAGAACAGAACCTATGTGTCCACAGCAGGTGATTTGGCATGTGGATTCTTCAGATTTTTAGAAAATAGGTAAAATTGTGATCAAAAGTTTAAAATGTATAAAATTCTGGTATAGTTTGCAATAGTATATCTATTAAATCATTTCAAAACTTCTTAACAAGGATGGAGAACATTGGCTGTGACCGAATTGGTTGAGGTTTACATTACCAGGACCATTGAGCAGCCTCCTCGGGATCTACAAATTTAGGAATGAAGATATGCATCCCATGTTACAATCCTGTTATGGCCCGAGGTTTTGAAGTTGCAGTTACATATTGGGCTGGGCGATATGGCTGATAAGTACATAGCGATATAAGTATTTCATATGGGTCCATCGATACACATTGAATTCTTTTTTCATATTATTTTATTCATTATTTTTTTAATTTTCCAATATTTTCACTGCCCTGTTAAAAAAACATTTAATGTAGTTTTCCTCCCGGGAGCTTTTTGTTACGGTCAATTAAGTGTTTTTGTTAAATATAGCTGCGTAGAATAATTATATGCATTATTATCGTACCACAATGTTTTGGTTTTGCAAATAATTTCCTAAAATCATTCTAATTTTGTTATTACATTATTTTGTCATATCATTCATCAATATTTTAGTTTTTTTTTTTTTCAAATAGAATTAAGACCTTTTTCTGTGCAGATTCCTCTGGGGATTAAGTATTTAATGGGTTCTCAATTTTCTCTTGGACTCTGATGCAACCCAGTCTCCTCCCTTGGACAAAAAATATGGGCTGAATCTTCCTTGGAATAACGACACAGATTCTGACGAATCATTGTCAAATCCTGCCCCTGAACTTTGTGCCTCAGACCCAGACCATATTACTATCCCAAGGCTCAGGAGGACCAAAAGTATACAGGTAAACAACCCATATAGATTTCAGGGAATCTTACAAGCAAATTGCATATATTTTATTGGTCTCCTGCCTTCTATCCTTTATATTTCGTTGTTGTTGTTGTTTTTTAGATTAAAAAAACAGGCTGACTTTGGAATGGATAAGCATTATTACTCCAACTCAGATGACAGTGGAGATGAATATATTCCGGATACAAGTGAGGCCTCTGATTCAGACGGAAGTGAATCTTTGAAAATTGTGGACCCTCTCTTGAAGTCTAAGAATGCCTTCAGAGATTTTTCTCCCACACCACGAATCTCAAAAGCCACCTCAACGCAGGTTGTTAATCAAGGGCGTTCACCCGTTCGGAGGAGTAGCAGCACTGGTGTGATTCTTGAATTCTATGGCTCTTCAAATATTTGTGCAGTTTAACACAAATCATCCAAAATAGAATTCAAGCACATCTGTGACAGAAATTCAAATTCAGAAGTCAAAGAGAGAGAACAAAAAAAAAAATCTAATGCTGCGCTTCTTCCGAAGACATATACTGTAAACATTAAATGTATGTTAGGACAATCTTGAAAAAAGTATTAGAACACCCTTTACTTTTATTTCTTGTTAATTTTATTAACCAAAATATGTCCATTTTTATTACAGATTAATGAATACAAAATTAAAACTCTAATCAGCTACTTTTTAATCGTTATATTTGTATAAACAAATGTTATACATCTGTGTGTTAACTTATACAAGAAATGACGGAAAAGCAAGGGTGGTTTAGTATTTTTTTATCGTATATAGTCTGTATAATATCTTTAACCTATGCTGATGCTGTTTAATACTGATTTAAATAATAATAATAATGTCATAATCTGTTGGTTTTACATGAACAAAACCTTTCAAGCACTTTTTAAAATTCTAAATACTACCTCTTGTCAGTAAGTTGGTTCACAGCACTGCCTTGGAGTGAAAGTGTGTAGTGCTGAGACAGTCGGTATGTGCTGAGTCGTCTGACGTTTGTGTGACTGGTACCCAGGAAGGTAGCAAAACCAGGCAGTGTGTATGTCGTACCCAGGAAGGCAGAGAAACCAAGCAATATGTATGTGGTACCCACGAAGGCAGAGAAACTAAGCAGTGTGTATGTGGTACCCGGGAAGGTAGCAAAACCAGGGAGTGTGCATAGATACAGACCCCAAAAGTGATTAAAACCAAATAAAGTCCCCAGAAGATCATCTGTAGTCAGGTGAAGGACCCTGTACTTTGTTCAACTCATTTACTCCCTTAGACGTACAAAGACGTCTTTTAATGCAATGGCGCCCTCTACCAAAGACGTATAAGTACGTTTCCTGTCTTTTTTACGTCATAGTGTACATAAGGGTCTGATGCAACCTCTGACTGAGAATCAGCCTTGTCCGCATTGTGAATCATGTAAAAATCACCCAGCAGGGGGCAGAGGTGCAAAAGATCCGCCTTGAATCTGCGCCAGAGGTACAAATGGGGGGGCGGGATCCTGGGGTAGACTTATAAGTGTGGAGAGCAGCGTGGGTAGCAGCAGCATCGGCAGCACTAGCAGCAGTCGCATTAGTAGCGTTAGCAATGAAATCCTCCAAGCAAATGACGATCGAGGAATGCTTTTTTGTAAAAAAAAAGCTTCCTAAAAGCATCAAGGCGATGGAGACGCTTTGGTTGAGAGGATGACGCTTCGTCGTCGTCACAACAAAACGGCGTCTAAAGAGGGTGCGCGTGCCTTGCGGCCTGCATCGCCTGCCTTCGGACAATAGCCAAAGCAGCTGAGAGTCCTCACCAGATCCCCCCGAACGAGGAGGTAAGCGCTCGCAAGTTACCATTGAACATGTGGTTTTACCCCTCATGCTTTTATTGTACATATCATGCATCTTGCGGGCAGAAAATGTCGCGTAAATGTGCAGTTAGACGCGAGCTTGCTCGCTGACTTCCTCATCCGGCCGCCTCTATTGCACAATTACACGCGAGCGTAAGTCCTCGCCGACGAGGAAGTAAACGCTCGCAAGTTACCATTAAACATGTGGTTTTAGCCCTCATGCTTTTATTGTACATATCATGCATCTTGCGGGCAGAAAATGTCGCGTAAATGTGCAGTTAGACGCAAGCTTGCTCGCTGACTTTCTCGTCCGGGCGCCTATTGCACAATTACACGCGAGCGTAAGTCCTCGCCGACGAGGAAGTAAACGCTCGCAAGTTACCATTGAACATGTGGTTTTAGCCCTCATGCTTTTATTGTACATATCATGCATCTTGCGGGCAGAAAATGTCGCGTAAATGTGCAGTTACGCGCGAGCGCATCTCCTCCCCGACGAGGAAACAACAATACTGAATGGTGTGGTAATCATGCATACTTTCTAAAATTCACAGATTGTGCATCCCGCGGCAAGAAAGTTCCTCCTCGTCTTGTTGGTGTAAAGAAAGGTAAATTATAATATGAAACTTCACACGCCAGCAATAAAATGCAGCAATAAATATATATTTCCAATTGTTTGTATTTCTGTAATTTACAGGTTGTGCATCAGGAAGCAGTGGTTCCGGATGGCGTCACACTGGATGGCAACCGAGGAAAATCGAGTTTACAGCAACCCCTGGACCACTGAATGCCGCTGCCCATTTGGAGTCTGAGGAGCCAGCTGATTTCCTGCAGCTGTTTCTCACGGATGAGCTTCTGCAGCACATCGCGGATGCCAGCAATCACTTCCCAGACAATTATTTTCACACAAACCCCAGTGGACAAACACAAGCTCGCCTATTTTCCACGGACCAGCAAAGCCAGACCACAACGAAAGTGTCGGGTCTGTTTGTGCAAAGGCAAACGGAGTGAAACAAGAATGTGGTGTGAACTATGTTGTGTGCCCTTGCATCAAGGCAACTGTTTTATTTTATATCACACAAAAAAAAAGTATGTATGACACTGATGTATTTCATTTTTGTACATAGTTCAACAGTTCAGTCGTTTAGTGTTATGTGCAAATAAATTTATTTTATCAAAAACATTTTTTGTGCTTTTTTTTGTTATTTTATAGAAGGCTTGCATTATTTAGATGTTAGAGGTGTCATAAAAGCCATAAATAATAGTGTCAAAATTCAAATTATGGTCAAAATGCATCAGTTTACAAAAAGCTCATTTTCTCAGTTTTTTCCCCAGGGATTGGAGTTTTCATGAAATTTAGCTATTTTCAAATGCCGATTGCTCAAGAATGGAAAAAGATAGGAACAAACATTTTTTTCTGTTGAAAGAAGAGAGTCTCATCTTTCTTCGGGTGTGCTCCATGTCTATATAGCATTAGAATACTATATTCTGTGGGCCTTGCAATATTAGTCAAAACCCAGGAAAACGCTGGGATTGAGCGGGTTGCTCCAGTGAAAATGGCTGGTATTTAATGAGTTAAGACTGGTTAGGACATCCGGCTCGCAGTCCCAAGGTGCAGGGTTCGATCCCGGGACCCAGCTTTCCTGTGTGGAGGTTGCATTTGTGAGTGAGTTTGAGCGCAGATGGTTGTTCGTCTTTGCGTGCCCTGCGATTGGCTGGCAACCACTTCAGGGTGTGCCCCGCCTACTGTCCGTTGACAGCTGGGTAGGCTCCAGCACGCTATCCTTGTGAGAATAAGCGGATTGGATATTACATGTATGTGTTTATGCCCTAGGCCAGGCGAGGGCAAACTACGGCCCGGGGGCCACATGCGGCCCGTTAAGTTTTAATCCGGGCCGCCGAACTTGAAAAAAATTTAATGAATAAACCTTGTTAATGTTTTATTTTCTAAACACTGTGGTTTTCAAAGACAAATATTATTGTTGGAATGCTTTTATTCACTTTCATTTAAAATTAAATGTATTTTTTTTCTCAGATGAGGTGAGGTTTCCAAAACACTCCATCCATCTGCTCCTGGTCCGGCCCCTCTGTCATATTTTAGAACCCATTGTGGTCCTCCAATCAAAAAGTTTGCCCGCCCCTGCCCTAGGCTTTGTGTCTTTGCTTGGTTGACTGTGTAATGAGTGTATGAATGCATTTCTTTCTACCAGACACCTTGGACTTCCCATGGCAGATTAATAATCTATTTTATCTATCCATCAGGGTCACGAATGTCATTTGATGAGTAGAGAATTTAGAGTCTCCAATTAACCTAATATACATGGATTTGCGCATGGAAACCTGAGAAAAAGCCCTTAGTCCTACTTTTCCATCTGAACCACTTTATCCTCACGAGGGTCACAGCCGTGACATCCCAGCTGACTTCAGAAAGTAAGTGGGCGACGACTCATGATCTCTTGGTTGAATAATATTGTTAGGGGCTCAAAATGGCCCTCTACAATAAAATGGCAGAAGAATATTACATACTCTCTGGCAGAAGAATATTGCGTTTTTTTTGTTTTGTCCAATTAACTTAAATAAAACTTGGGAAAATTTAATGATTACATGTAAACCAGCTGGTCTTCCCCATACCAAGCCCTGGCTAAAACTGACTGAAAAATGCATGATGTGTGCCTTTTAAACTCCTCGGCCCATCCACTATGCCAGGGATGGGCAAACTTTTTGATTGGGAGGGGGGGGGCACAATGAGTCCTAAAATACATTTAATTTTAAACGAAAGTGAACAAAAGCATTACAACAATATATATGTCTTTGAAAAACCACAGTATTTAGAAAATAAACCATTAACAAGGCTTATTCATTTAATTTTTTTCAAGTTTGGGGGGCTGGATTGAAACGTTTAACGGGCCACAAGTGGCCCCCGGGCCGTAGTTTGCCCAAGTGCCCTAAGCCAATTGATTCTAAAAAATAACAGTTTTCTTCATCAAAACAACATTTTATGATCAACATAAATGTTAGTGAGTACATAAAGGTATACTCATTCGATCTATCATAACCCCATGCACTTAGACTGTACAAAAAAAAGAAAATTTTTATTTTAAAACCTAGTATTTCGCCATGACGTCACACGCTAGCGTCAAGTGCTTGGCGCTAAAAACCCGGAAGTAACAGCGGCGCTCGGTTTGAAAGTGGAGAGTTGTGCATGGTAGGCGAATTCGGGAGAAATGTTTGTTGAACACGAGGACTGTGGCGTAGAAGATGGTTTAACAGCGATCTAGTGCGCACCCAACCGTGATGGCTGACCAACGAAATAAATGCGGACCGACGGAGTGGACTGACAGGACGTGGAAAACAGGTGTGTGGCATGTGTGCGTGTGCACGAATGTGGGAGCGCGTTCACTATGGTGGCAGCGATCGCAAAGCAGCAGCACCACTCCTTGACAAAAGTATTGTACTTTCTCTGATGTTTTGGGTTTGCTCTGCTTTGGGGTTTGTAGTTCTGGCCACGCAAAAGTAACAAAGCAAGTTCTTGGATGTCTGCTTTTTTCTTGAACTGTTAATTGGTTAACATCGTGGCTCTTATTTTTATCTAATGTATGGAGTTTGGTGGCTATCTATATGCACAACTATATTAGTTGCACTTGAAATTGCATACAGAAAATTAGTATAAATAGGTTACGCTATAAAGTATAACAATATTAACAATCGTTATTGTTGTTACTGTTTATTTATTTTATTTTGCAATAACTGTGCTCCAAGCTTAGCTGTTGTGCCAGCTGCCAAGTAAAAATATGTAATCTCACTCAATAATAGGAATAAATACTTAACTAACATCTCAATTTTTCGGGTTGGGCTGTGGGGGAGGGGAGGGTGGCTGCCTGACATAAAGCAGACTGTCCTGCACATGCGCAGACCAGCCGAGTGTGTGAAGTGTGCGTAAGTGCAGTACCGGGACCGACCACTAGACAGCGATCCTGAGTAATTTTTCCGCACACACATTTCTAGCACACTCGTCTTGTTTTTGTGACCTTCCTGGGAAGCCCTGAAACTTTGACAGGACCTCCCCCTGAGCTTCTTATCACTGAATTCAATGCTCTTTTTTGTGGGGCCCAGATTTTTGGTCCCCACAAAAATTTTGGTCCCCTACAGTGGGTGTGCTGTCCGATGTTGGTCCCCAACATGTAGCTTATACAAACACACACACACACCCCTACTTGTTTTTGTGACATTGTTGGGCCACCTGAGCAAAACTCACATTGTGGGAACCACCCTTTCTAGTGGTTGTACAGCTCTGAAAAAAATCAGGCAGTGTCCAGGAATTTAGTTAAACACAAAAACCACTTCAAATTACCAATTAATGACCTGGAGGTCAAATGAGTGACTCAAGTGCATGTAATTCAGTCACTGTAGCCCAAAGATTCTCTGGGCCAGTGGATGAACCATTATTCGTCTTGGACAGCATTGAAGCAGGCCGTAGCCTGGTTTCTAAAGCTGAAAGACTTACTGACAGAGTAAAGGAAAATAGAAAGGAGTTAATCACATTAGGTGAAGAAGGCAAGATGAATTTATTCAAGAGAACTGTCAAAGGAAAGTATTTGACCTGCGACGACTTGGATAAAGCAGAAAGAGAACTTGTGAAATACTGTCAAAGGCGAAGTTTCAAAAAAGATTTAGCCATATTTGAAAAACAAAAAAGGGTGAAGAAAAGTAGCCCACTTTACAAGTTCAATATAGTACTTCAAGATGGTGTCATGAGGGTTGGTGGACAGTTGAGCCACGCAGCCATGCCTGAAACAGCAAAACAGCAAGCCATCTTGCCAAGGATTCACATAACACAAAGCTAGTCCTGAGATACATTCATGAGATTACAGCTCACGCTGGAAGGAACCACATGATGGCTAATCTGCATCAACAGTTTTGGATACCTCGAGCTGCTAGAGTCATCAGAAGAGTGCTACCTGACGATCCGCCTTTCAAGAGAATTGGCGTTGATTATTTTGGTCCATTCTAAGTAAGTAGGGTTAGAGGACAAGTAAAGAGATACGGCGTGATTTTTACATGTCTCGCTGTACGAGCCGTACATCTGGAAATTGCATCTTCACGTGACACAGATGCTTGTCTCAACGCAATCCGAAGATTTCTTGTCAGAAGAGGACAAGTGAGAGAGATGTATTCTGATAACGGAACCAACTTTAGATCAGCTGACAGTGAAATGAAGAAATCAATCAAAGAATGGAACACTAAGTAAATCGAGAAACACTTGCTGCAAAAAGGTATTCAGTGGCATAGCAATCCCCCAGCAGGTTCCCACCACGGAGGAAGCTGTGAGCGACTTATTTGGTCTGTGAGAAAAATCCTGAATGTCACTGTAAAAGAACAAATTTCGGGTGAAGAAAGTCAATATACCTTGCTTGGTGAGGCTGAAGCAGTTATAAACAGCAGGCCTATCACAAGGACATCTTCCGACCTCAACGACTTGGAAGCGCTCACACCCAACACTCTGTTGTGGCTGAAGGTCAAACCTGAGTTACCTCCTGGAGTCTTCTGTAAAGACGACCAATACGCCCCAATACGTACCTCTGGGAATGAGCTGGTCAGCTCTTTAAAGAGTATTATGTAAGTTGAAATACATTAATCCATTTTTCTTTTTTGGACCATCTTTAACTGTGTAGTGTGTAATGTCTAAAATACAAAATGATCAGATTTTAGGGTGCAGTTGACGACTGTGGCACAGGTCCTCGCTCTACAAGTGCTAATAGTCTTCGGCAAAGAGAAAAATCTGCCATAAGGTACAGAAAACATTGGCATCAGAGTAAATGGATGCATGTTTTTGCAATGTGCGAGGAAACTGGCGAACTCAGAGAAAACTACGCAGGCTTGGGAGAACATGCAAACTCTACACAGGAAGGCCGGAGCCGGAATCGATCCCACAACCTCTGCATTGTGAGACCATCGTGCTCACAAGTCGCCCACCGTGGCGGCCGTCCATTATGAATGCCATCCCACCATCCATTATCTGTACGGCTTCTCCTCACAAGGGTTGCGGGGGGTGCTGGAGCCTATCCCAGCTATCTTGGGGCAGTAGGTGGGGTACACCCTAAACTGGTTGCCAGCCAATCGCAGGTCACACAAAGACAAACAACCATCCGCGCTCACACTCACACCAATTTAGGGTGTCCAAACAACCTGCCATGCATGTGTTTGGAATGTGGGAGGAAACCGGAGAACCCACGCAGGCGTGTGGGAAACATGCAAACTCCAAACAGGAAAGCCGGAATCAATCCCGCGACCTCTGCATTGTGAGACCATCGTGCTAACAAGTCGCCCACCATGCATCCCTGCTAAATAAATGATTAATTTTTACATTTTAGTATTTGTAAGCGATCTTGTGTTCATGACAGCATTTTCAACAGTGTGGGTGTTTGTATGAAAGCATTTCACTCGTGTATGGGCATGAGCATGTTTCAGTTGTATTTATGAATAACAATAATTTCACAATTGTGCCTGAGCGCCTTTCACTGGTGTGTATGAGAATGTTTCACCTATGTGTATGAGCGCATTTGACGAGTGTATGAGCAACAACTATTTCACTAGTGTGTATGAGAGCGTTTCACTCGTATGTATGATAGCGTTTCATAAGTATGCATGAGCAACAACAATTTCACTGGTGTGTAAGAGTGCATTTCAGAAGTGTGAAGCGATTCCTGACTTTTGTCCCCAACGGCACCTCATACTCCCCATCTCCCGCTCACTTCTCCTGACCCCATGAGCCATCCCCGTTGCTACTACATGGAGATTTGATGTGTTTTTTTGTTTTTTTTGTTATTAGCTTCTTCAACATCTCTTCTGATTCTCATCTCTTCTCTGGCGCTCGTCTCCGCCTGTCTGATTTGAAGTCGACCTCAGAATTTGCACTATTTTGACATGACTTCTGTGGTAATCACTACTGACATATTGTGTCATTTGCTCAATAATACATTAAAATTATAATAAATAATTAAAATGGGTCCGGTGCCGAGCTCTGGCTTCATATCTTTAAAAGTGGTCTTCTCAAATCTGTTACTAATGGCCTCTAAATCAGTTGTGGTAGAGAAGGGGCAAATTAGACCTTATGGCATCTTAATTTGGTCAAGTCTTGTACCCATTTTCAAGGCCAGCGACTATTGCTTTAGCTATATACAAGAAAAGGATTACTCTGAATATACACAACAACAAATCCCAGATGTCCAACCCAAATGTTGTTTCAAAATAATCCAGTTCAGATGATAAACAAATGTATTGGTATGTTGAGGTCATTATTTCAAATCAAAATATACACTTCTTTTTCAGACAATGGGGAGGATCGAAGAAGTGGAAAAGTTGCAGGAGTAACTTCAAAACAATGCAAAGAGACAGAATCTGGAAGAATGTCAAGTTTGTCCATGTTTATATTTCTGGAATTTAGTGGGCGTGCATCTCGAAATGTTTGGGGATGGTTCGGGCTGCCAGACAAGACTTTCACTGCGAGCGCTGGACCACTGGATGCTGCGGCAAACAGCGGACTTCTTGCAGCTATTTATTACCAACAAGCTACTCCTGCACATCAATGATGCGGATGGCACAGACTGCTTTGCAGACAATTATTTTGAGGCAAAACCAAGAGGTCTGTAAGCACTCTGAAAACAAAGTAAAATATTTGACACCCACGGCAAAAAAAGCCATGCTACAGCATAGGGCTGGGCGATAAACCGAAAATTTACCGTTACCGAAATTTATTACAATGACCGAAATCATTTTGCCCATGTCGGTAAATTCGATGAATAAAAAAAGAAAAGCCTTTTGTCTGCGGCAATGTTCATGCCCCTTTAAGACCGCTACAGCGCCTCTAGTCATGTGACTCCACCCGTCTGTCGCTCTCGTTGCTGGCGATTCAAATCCAGAAGCTTTCTCACCACCCACAACACAACCATGCTGTGCTGAAAGTTCAAAGTGAGAAGCAAGGTTCGACAAGTGACAACAGCCCATGAACGGAGGCGACACCATACGAGAGAACGTCTCAGAGGTGGACGCGATAGCTTAGCACATAGCTAAAGATAAAGCTCCTCTAGTTACGTGGCGCGCACAGGATTTAAACGCTTCATGAAAGCCGTATTTCCCGATATGGACTACATCGGGCCGGGAGCTTAGACATGTCAAGCATTTTGCATCTACATCCGACTTGTGGTCGGGTCGCAACATGGATCCCTGATTGAGCCTAACTGTGCATTACATAGATGACAAGTGGCGACTGCGCAGCAGAGTACTCGAGACGGCACATTTTCCCCGATAATACCCACTTGTTTATTTGGCTTGCATTGACATTTTCTTTCATTTTATTTAGCGTTTTTTTATTTGCCATTATTTACATCATGAGAGCATCTTGGCGCAATCTATTTGCAGAAAAAGATTTCGCAAGAGGTACCCTTTTTCTTTGTGACATTGTTCAAGTCATGCAAAGCAAGCTCAGGGTTCGCGGTTAACCGCTTCCCGATTGCCCGGGGCAAGTGAAATTTGGCCACGGGCAAGGTAAAATTATGGGCAACTTGCCCGACCGGGCAAGCATTTTTTAAAGCAGCCAAATATCTTTAATTTTGACGAAAACGGTGGTGTGATCTGTTTGTGTGCACTGTATGGTGATGGTTTAACCCAGACAACCCCTTATGTTTTGGTATGGTCCATTGGCCTTATCGGGGGCAATGGGCGGGCGCTACGGGGATCAGTTAGTTCAGTGAATGTCGAGTTAAAGTGGACGTCAATAAATCCCGCAGTATTGGAACTCGCTGTCGTAGCATCCTCATTTGAAGTTTGAAAAACACAACAAAAACCTACGATATTTTGGCCGAAAATTGGCGACGAGTTCGTTCAAATCCGAACATTTCGGATTCCTCTGACATGACTAAAATAGCTCGAATATTTTTAAGTAGACAATTCAGTTGTGAGTAAGGAAGGGAGTAATATTTGATTATTGGCTGTTAATTCATTAGCTCCATGATGTGACCTGACATAGTGTCAGTGACTGTGTTCTGTTTATGCTATGAAACTTATGGAGGCAGCACCACAGGCACTGGTCTTAAAGGAATACACAAATTTGCCACACTCATAATTTACTCATGTGATTCCTCAATTAATACGCTCTCCTGGACTTAAAATTGATCATCTGGATTGCTGTAATATCATTTTCCCAATTTAACATGCAGATTTGTTAATTATTAAAACTACAATTAACATTTTCAATAACTGCACAGGATGATACATTTGCTCTTGTGAGTAGGGTTTCATGGTTGACGATGAAAACAAGATTAATTTATGCTTATCAGATTATATGTTTATTTACATTTGTGGCGCACATTTTACAACCATAAACATTTTATTCTTAGAGAAAAAAAATTGTCACTTGCCCAAGTCGGGCAAGTAATTTGGCCACTCGGGCAAGGCAAATTTTAGTGGCACTTGCCCTATGGGCAAGCAGTTTTTAAAGTTAACCGCGAACCCTGCAAGCTATTTGGAATGTTCATACAAATGATTTTTGTACTTTTATTTTTCATTGAAAGTAAAGTGTACCAGTTGGTCAATAAAAAAAACAGTCAATATGCAATTCCTGCATTTATTTTGATTTTAGTCCACGTGGGAATTTATTGTGCATTTATCGTTATCGAGGTAAAATTGCTCGATTTCTCGCGATATTGATTTGAGGTCATATCGCCCAGCCCTTCTACAGCATGTATACAGTGTGAGACGTGTTGTGTTCACTTGCTCCAAGGCAATTGTTTTTAAGTGTATACCACATACCCAACGAATTGTGTAATTTGTATGGCGGGGTGTACACATGCGTTGCAAAAACACATGCACACACTGTCACTCACGCACTTCCGTATATAGTTTATTTCAGCACCTTTTGTCATGCTGTTTTTATTTTATAGAAGGAAAGCATTATTTTGATGTCTGAGCTGTCACAAAAGAAAAAATAGAACTGTTGAAGTCAAGTCAAGCTTGTGCTTGAAATGTTTGTTCTTAGTTTCTCAGTTTTTCGTGAGCAATGGGAATTCAGTTATATTCAAACGCTGTCAGGTAAAGGCTCCATATTTTTATAGCATTATAGCACACTATTCTGTGGGCGCTAGAATTGAAGGGTTTGCGTTAGTAAAAATAGGTGGGATTAAATGAGCTGAAGTGTATCTCTTGAGTGCTCCTTAAATATTTGCCTGTGTTGGTATATTTTATTTTGGTCGTGTCATGTTTATTCTTACGCTGAAAGAGACATGAGGTGTTCGAAAAAAATAAATGATTTTTTTTTCCCGGTCAAAACTACCAATGGTGTCTGTTTTTTTTCCCTCCGTGAAATGTACGAGTTATCACTTTGACGCGCATGATGTCACGTGGCTGGAGGACTGGAAACTTGCACGAACAACATTTACGTTGAAATGTAACAATGACACATATATCGACATCTAACAAACATGCATGGGCATCTAACATTGACACTTACATTGACGTCTATAACATAAACCATTACAATCACATCTAACAAACACGGACATCTAACAGACACATCGACATCCATCATAAACATTTACATAGACATCGACATCTAACCAACCTTTACATAGACATCTTACACACATCGACATCTAACAAACATTTACATAGACATCTAACATAAACACATCTAATATAGACACATAGATTGACATCTAACATCGACACATTGAGATCTAACATAGACATACATTGACATCTAACAAAGACTGTTACATCGACAACTAACATCGACACAAGGCTTTGTCAAATGACACGTCATGACGACATATACAGAGACACAAGGCACAACAGCATATTTTTGGTACAAATTGAACCCGATATGTTAGCTACCTCGTTCGACTTAAAGGGTTAGCGAACTTGTTATGGTGGTTGAGGCGTGGTGGCTACCCAGCTCGTGTAGTGTATATTAAACTTAAGTTAATAATTTATGACCAGTAAACACGGATGTTGTAACGCAAAACAATGTTCAAATGTTAGTTTTTTTTCAACACATTTCATGAGAAAAAGCTCTACTTGTCTGTGAGAAATGTATGTTGTAGACCCATTATATAACACAATATTACACAATTTTACATTGGAATTTCATTTAATAAAACATTGACAATTATCTTTACAAACACTGTGTATGATTCATCTTTTCATTTGTTGTTCAATGAGCAAAACAGTGGCGATCAAAACAGTGCAAATTAAATGACATTTTATAGGTATCTGGCTGCAATACAGTGAACCCTCGCTACTTCGCGGTTCACCTTTCGCGGGTTCAGTGCTTCGCGGGTCTAAAAAATATTCGGGGGCATTGTAGTTTCGCCGAGCGGCACGACGGGGCGCTGGAGTGGTTAGACGGCCGGCGTGCGCCGAAGAAGAACGTGGGCGAAGAGGAGAGTGGACAAAGAAGAGCACGTTCCCCCGGGCACGATTTGGGGCGACGTTTCGCGCGGTTCGGACCGTACCAGAGCTCCGGCCAGCGTGCGTGGCAGTTAAGCCGAAGAGGAACAACTTCCGCCCGGGCACTAGCGGGGTGACATTTCGCTCCGTTCGGGACCGTGCGAGAGCTCCGGAGGAGACCGGCCGGCGTGCGTGGTTGTTAAGCCGAAGAGGAACACCTTCCGCCCGGGCATGAGCGGAGCGCGAGGCTGTCAGTTATGAATGAATAAATGAATAAATAAATGAAGAATGCCAGGGCACACCGGACGGCGTACCAGCAGGTAAAAGTCGAAGTAATTAAATAAATACAAAAAGAAGTAATTGAATAAATACAAAAATAATGGCTGGGGAATAAAAAAATGTTTTAATAATTTTTTTTTTTGTTATAACATGAATTTCACCCTCTCTCTCTCTACCCGTATATATATATATATATATATATATATATATATATATATATATTATTTTATTTATTTATTTTTTTAAGCATTTTTGAAGGTGCGCCGCTACTTCGCACTTTTTTTTTTAAAGCATTTTTGAAGGTGCGCCGCTACTTCGCACTTTTTTTTTTTAAGCATTTTTGAAGGTGCGCCGCTACTTCGCGGATTTTCAGTTTTCGCGGGTGGTCTCGGTCCCCATTAACCGCGATAACCGAGGGTTCACTGTAGTAAGTTACATTCTAATTTACATTTACAGGTAATGGAAATGACTACTGGTAACCTCAATTTAACTGTATTTCAGTCAGAATGCCTCAAACATCATAAAAAAATAAAACGTTGAGTATTATTTCTCCTTCAAAATGTCAGAAGAAATACTCTATAATGGCCTGACGACATTAACATAGTTTATAGTATATAGCAGGGGTGGGAAAACTTTTTTATTGGCGGGCCACAATGGGTTCTAAAATTTGACAGAGGGGCTGGACCAGGAGCAGATGGATGGAGTGTTTTGGTAACCTCATCTCATCTGAGAAAAAAAAAACATTTAATTTTAAATGAAAGTGAACAAAAGCTTGTCTTTGAAAAACCACACTATTTTGAAAATAAAACATTAACAAGGTTTATTTTTTTTTTTTTCAAATTCGGCGGGCCGGATTAAAACGTTTAACGGGCCGCATGTGGCCCCCAGGCCGTAGTTTTCTCACGACGGTATATAGCATAGCGGCATAGGTTCCCTCGTCAACATCAAGTGAGTTACCCTCTTACCAAGACCAAAATACGGGGCTCCCCATCTCCCGGTCACTTCTCCAGACCCCAACAGTCACCCTCGTTGCGAGAACTTTAAGATTCGATGTTTATTTTTTTTCGCTTCTTCAACTTCGTGTCTGATTCTTTTCTCTTCTCTGGCTCCAGGATTCCGCTGTCAATCAGATGACGATTGAGGCGGGACTTCCGGTTCAAAGTCACCCTCAGAGTTTGCAACCATTTGAGATGGCTTCTGTGGTAATAACAACTGTCATAGGTGCAATTTGCTCTATAAAGCATTAAAAAAAAAAAAAATAATAAATTACAAAAAATAGTCAAGTACAGCACTCGTCTCATAAACTAGGTAAGAATTTAGCGTTACTAACGTTGCTACACTATAAAGAGTGTTTTACTGACTAGCTAAACCCAGTTTTGGTTTAGCTGTTATAAAAGTTTGGTTTTTTAGTGCTGTAAATGCATTTTCAGCTCGCGCTGTACACATTTGCTATGAGAGGCATTATCTCATAAGGGAAATATTGGACAATCAAATTAATGACTGCCCAGGCATCAGGATGTCTTTTTACACTATATAAAGGTGGAAATTTACATTGGAAACGTTTAGTTTAGCTGTTAATGAAGTTTCGTTTTTTTTAGTGCTGAAAATTCATTGTCTGCTGGCGCTGTACACTTTTTCTAAGTGTTGCAATATCTCATGAAGGAAATACTGGACAATCAAATTAATGACTTTCCAGGCTTCAGGATGCCTTTCTACACTATATAAAGGTGGAAATTTACATTGGAAACGTTTGGTTTAGCTGTTATAAAAGTTTGGTTTTTTAGTGCTGTAAATGCATTTTCAGCTCGCGCTGTACACATTTGCTATGAGAGGCATTATCTCATAAGGGAAATATTGGACAATCAAATTAATGACTGCCCAGGCTTCAGGATGTCTTTTTACACTATATAAAGGTGGAAATTTACATTGGAAACGTTTGGTTTAGCTGTTATAAAAGTTTGGTTTTTTTAGTGCTGAAAATGCATTTTCAGCTCGCACTGTACACATTTGCTATGTGAGGCATTATCTCATAAGGGAAATACTGGACAATCAAATTAATGACTGCCCAGGCTTCAGGATGTCTTTTTACACTATATAAAGGTGGAATTTACATTGGAAACGTTTGGTTTAGCTGTTATAAAAGTTTGGTTTTTTGTGCTGAAAATGCATTTTCAGCTCGCACTGTACACATTTGCTATGTGAGGCATTATCTCATGAAGGAAATACTGGACAATCAAATTAATGACTTTCCAGGCTTCAGGATGCCTTTTTACACTATATAAAGGTGGAAATTTACATTGGAAACGTTTGGTTTAGCTGTTATAAAAGTTTGGTTTTTTAGTGCTGTAAATGCATTTTCAGCTCGCGCTGTACACATTTGCTATGAGAGGCATTATCTCAAAAGGGAAATATTGGACAATCAAATTAATGACTGCCCAGGCTTCAGGATGTCTTTTTACACTATATAAAGGTGGAATTTACATTGGAAACGTTTGGTTTAGCTGTTATAAAAGTTTGGTTTTTTAGTGCTGAAAATGCATTTTCAGCTCGCACTGTACACATTTGCTATGTGAGGCATTATCTCATGAAGGAAATACTGGACAATCAAATTAATGACTTTCCAGGCTTCAGGATGCCTTTTTACACTATATAAAGGTGGAAATTTACATTGGAAACGTTTGGTTTAGCTGTTATAAAAGTTTGGTTTTTTAGTGCTGTAAATGCATTTTCAGCTCGCGCTGTACACATTTGCTATGAGAGGCATTATCTCATAAAAGAAATATTGGACAATCGAATTAATGACTGCCCAGGCTTCAGGATGTCTTTTTACACTATATAAAGGTGGAAATTTACATTGGAAACGTTTGGTTTAGCTGTTATAAAAGTTTGGTTTTTTAGTGCTGAAAATGCATTTTCAGCTCGCACTGTACACATTTGCTATGTGAGGCATTATCTCATAAGGGAAATACTGGACAATCAAATTAATGACTTCCCAGGCTTTCAGGATGCCTTTTTACACTCTATAAATGTGGAAATTTACATTGGAAACGTTTGGTTTAGCTGTTAATGAAGTTTCGTTTTTTTAGTGCTGAAAATTCATTGTCTGCTGGCGCTGTACACCTTTTCTAAGTGTTGCAATATCTCATGAAGGAAATACTGGACAATCAAATTAATGACTTTCCAGGCTTCAAGATGCCTTTCTACACTATATAAAGGTGGAAATTTACATTGGAAACGTTTGGTTTAGCTGTTATAAAAGTTTGGGTTTTTAGTCCTGTAAATGCATTTTCAGCTCGCGCTGTACACATTTGCTATGAGAGGCATTATCTCATAAGCGAAATATTGGACAATCAAATTAATGACTGCCCAGGCTTCAGGATGTCTTTTTACACTATATAAAGGTGGAAATTTACATTGGAAACGTTTAGTTTAGCTGTTATAAAAGTTTGTTTTTTTAGTGCTGTAAATGCATTTTCAGCTCGCGCTGTACACATTTGCTATGTGAGGCATTATCTCATAAGGGAAATACTGGACAATCAAATTAATGACTGCCCAGGCTTCAGGATGTCTTTTTACACTATATAAAGGTGGAAATTTACATTGGAAACGTTTGGTTTAGCTGTTATAAAAGTTTGGTTTTTTGGTGCTGAAAATGCATTTTCAGCTCGCACTGTACACATTTGCTATGTGAGGCATTATCTCATAAGGGAAATACTGGACAATCAAATTAATTACTTCCCAGGCTTCAGGATGCCTTTTTACACTCTATAAATGTGGAAATTTACATTGGAAACGTTTGGTTTAGCTGTTAATGAAGTTTCGTTTTTTTAGTGCTGAAAATTCATTGTCTGCTGGCGCTGTACACTTTTTCTAAGTGTTGCAATATCTCATGAAGGAAATACTGGACAATCAAATTAATGACTTTCCAGGCTTCAGGATGCCTTTCTACACTATATAAAGGTGGAAATTTACATTGGAAACGTTTGGTTTAGCTGTTATAAAAGTTTGGTTTTTTAGTGCTGTAAATGCATTTTCAGCTCGCGCTGTACACATTTGCTATGAGAGGCATTATCTCATAAGGGAAATATTGGACAATCAAATTAATGACTGCCCAGGCTTCAGGATGTCTTTTTACACTATATAAAGGTGGAAATTTACATTGGAAACGTTTGGTTTAGCTGTTATAAAAGTTTGGTTTTTTAGTGCTGTAAATGCATTTTCAGCTCGCGCTGTACACATTTGCTATGAGAGGCATTATCTCATAAGGGAAATATTGGACAATCAAATTAATGACTGCCCAGGCTTCAGGATGTCTTTTTACACTATATAAAGGTGGAAATTTACATTGGAAACGTTTAGTTTAGCTGTTAATGAAGTTTCGTTTTTTTAGTGCTGAAAATTCATTGTCTGCTGGCGCTGTACACTTTTTCTAAGTGTTGCAATATCTCATGAAGGAAATACTGGACAATCAAATTAATGACTTTCCAGGCTTCAGGATGCCTTTCTACACTATATAAAGGTAGAAATTTACATTGGAAACGTTTGGTTTAGCTGTTATAAAAGTTTGGTTTTTTAGTGCTGTAAATGCATTTTCAGCTCGCGCTGTACACATTTGCTATGAGAGGCATTATCTCATAAGGGAAATATTGGAAAATCAAATTAATGACTGCCCAGGCTTCAGGATGTCTTTTTACACTATATAAAGGTGGAAATTTAC
Source organism: Idiotropiscis lumnitzeri (assembly GCF_059441095.1). Taxonomy (NCBI): domain Eukaryota; kingdom Metazoa; phylum Chordata; class Actinopteri; order Syngnathiformes; family Syngnathidae; genus Idiotropiscis; species Idiotropiscis lumnitzeri. Next base: position 1,192,052 of record NW_028283572.1, read on the forward strand.
ATTGGAAACGTTTGGTTTAGCTGTTATAAAAGTTTGGTTTTTTAGTGCTGTAAATGCATTTTCAGCTCGCGCTGTACACATTTGCTATGAGAGGCATTATCTCATAAGGGAAATATTGGACAATCAAATTAATGACTGCCCAGGCTTCAGGATGTCTTTTTACACTATATAAAGGTGGAAATTTACATTGGAAACGTTTGGTTTAGCTGTTATAAAAGTTTGGTTTTTTTAGTGCTGAAAATGCATTTCAGCTCGCACTGTACACATTTGCTATGTGAGGCATTATCTCATAAGGGAAATACTGGACAATCAAATTAATGACTGCCCAGGCTTCAGGATGTCTTTTTACACTATATAAAGGTGGAATTTACATTGGAAACGTTTGGTTTAGCTGTTATAAAAGTTTGGTTTTTTGTGCTGAAAATGCATTTTCAGCTCGCACTGTACACATTTGCTATGTGAGGCATTATCTCATGAAGGAAATACTGGACAATCAAATTAATGACTTTCCAGGCTTCAGGATGCCTTTTTACACTATATAAAGGTGGAAATTTACATTGGAAACGTTTGGTTTAGCCTGTTATAAAAGTTTGGTTTTTTAGTGCTGTAAATGCATTTTCAGCTCGCGCTGTACACATTTGCTATGAGAGGCATTATCTCAAAAGGGAAATATTGGACAATCAAATTAATGACTGCCCAGGCTTCAGGATGTCTTTTTACACTATATAAAGGTGGAATTTACATTGGAAACGTTTGGTTTAGCTGTTATAAAAGTTTGGTTTTTTAGTGCTGAAAATGCATTTTCAGCTCGCACTGTACACATTTGCTATGTGAGGCATTATCTCATGAAGGAAATACTGGACAATCAAATTAATGACTTTCCAGGCTTCAGGATGCCTTTTTACACTATATAAAGGTGGAAATTTACATTGGAAACGTTTGGTTTAGCTGTTATAAAAGTTTGGTTTTTTAGTGCTGTAAATGCATTTTCAGCTCGCGCTGTACACATTTGCTATGAGAGGCATTATCTCATAAAGGAAATATTGGACAATCGAATTAATGACTGCCCAGGCTTCAGGATGTCTTTTTACACTATATAAAGGTGGAAATTTACATTGGAAACGTTTGGTTTAGCTGTTATAAAAGTTTGGTTTTTTAGTGCTGAAAATGCATTTTCAGCTCGCACTGTACACATTTGCTATGTGAGGCATTATCTCATAAGGGAAATACTGGACAATCAAATTAATGACTTCCGGGGCTTTCAGGATGCCTTTTTACACTCTATAAATGTGGAAATTTACATTGGAAACGTTTGGTTTAGCTGTTATAAAAGTTTGGGTTTTTAGTCCTGTAAATGCATTTTCAGCTCGCGCTGTACACATTTGCTATGAGAGGCATTATCTCATAAGCGAAATATTGGACAATCAAATTAATGACTGCCCAGGCTTCAGGATGTCTTTTTACACTATATAAAGGTGGAAATTTACATTGGAAACGTTTAGTTTCGCTGTTATAAAAGTTTGTTTTTTTAGTGCTGTAAATGCATTTTCAGCTCGCGCTGTACACATTTGCTATGTGAGGCATTATCTCATAAGGGAAATACTGGACAATCAAATTAATGACTGCCCAGGCTTCAGGATGTCTTTTTACACTATATAAAGGTGGAAATTTACATTGGAAACGTTTGGTTTAGCTGTTATAAAAGTTTGGTTTTTTAGTGCTGAAAATGCATTTTCAGCTCGCACTGTACACATTTGCTATGTGAGGCATTATCTCATAAGGGAAATACTGGACAATCAAATTAATGACTTCCCAGGCTTCAGGATGCCTTTTTACACTCTATAAATGTGGAAATTTACATTGGAAACGTTTGGTTTAGCTGTTAATGAAGTTTCGTTTTTTTTGTGCTGAAAATTCATTGTCTGCTGGCGCTGTACACTTTTTCTAAGTGTTGCAATATCTCATGAAGGAAATACTGGACAATCAAATTAATGACTTTCCAGGCTTCAGGATGCCTTTCTACACTATATAAAGGTGGAAATTTACATTGGAAACGTTTGGTTTAGCTGTTATAAAAGTTTGTTTTTTTAGTGCTGTAAATGCATTTTCAGCTCGCGCTGTACACATTTGCTATGAGAGGCATTATCTCATAAGGGAAATATTGGACAATCAAATTAATGACTGCCCAGGCTTCAGGATGTCTTTTTACACTATATAAAGGTGGAAATTTACATTGGAAACGTTTAGTTTAGCTGTTAATGAAGTTTCGTTTTTTTAGTGCTGAAAATTCATTGTCTGCTGGCGCTGTACACTTTTTCTAAGTGTTGCAATATCTCATGAAGGAAATACTGGACAATCAAATTACTGACTTTCCAGGCTTCAGGATGCCTTTCTACACTATATAAAGGTGGAAATGTACATTGGAAACGTTTGGTTTAGCAGTTATAAAAGTTTGTTTTTTTAGTGCTGTAAATGCATTTTCAGCTCGCGCTGTACACATTTGCTATGAGAGGCATTATCTCATAAGGGAAATATTGGACAATCAAATTAATGACTGCCCAGGCTCCAGGATGTCTTTTTACACTATATAAAGGTGGAAATTTACATTGGAAACGTTTGGTTTAGTTGTTATAAAAGTTTGGTTTTTTTCGTGCTGAAAATGCATTTTCAGCTCGCACTGTACACATTTGCTATGTGAGGCATTATCTCATAAGGGAAATACTGGACAATCAAATTAATGACTGCCCAGGCTTCAGGATGTCTTTTTACACTATATAAAGGTGGAAATTTACATTGGAAACGTTTGGTTTAGCTGTTATAAAAGTTTGGTTTTTTAGTGCTGAAAATGCATTTTCAGCTCGCACTGTACACATTTGCTATGTGAGGCATTATCTCATAAGGGAAATACTGGACAATCAAATTAATGACTTCCCAGGCTTCAGGATGCCTTTTTACACTCTATAAATGTGGAAATTTACATTGGAAACGTTTGGTTTAGCTGTTAATGAAGTTTCGTTTTTTTAGTGCTGAAAATTCATTGTCTGCTGGCGCTGTACACTTTTTCTAAGTGTTGCAATATCTCATGAAGGAAATACTGGACAATCAAATTAATGACTTTCCAGGCTTCAGGATGCCTTTCTACACTATATAAAGGTGGAAATTTACATTGGAAACGTTTGGTTTAGCTGTTATAAAAGTTTGTTTTTTTAGTGCTGTAAATGCATTTTCAGCTCGCGCTGTACACATTTGCTATGAGAGGCATTATCTCATAAGGGAAATATTGGACAATCAAATTAATGGCTGCCCAGGCTTCAGGATGTCTTTTTACACTATATAAAGGTGGAAATTTACATTGGAAACGTTTTGTTTAGCTGTTATAAAAGTTTGTTTTTTTAGTGCTGTAAATGCATTTTCAGCTCGCGCTGTACACATTTGCTATGTGAGGCATTATCTCATAAGGGAAATACTGGACAATCAAATTAATGACTGCCCAGGCTTCAGGATGTCTTTTTACACTATATAAAGGTGGAAATTTACATTGGAAACGTTTGGTTTAGCTGTTATAAAAGTTTGGTTTTTTAGTGCTGTAAATGCATTTTCAGCTCGCGCTGTACACATTTGCTATGAGAGGCATTATCTCATAAGGGAAATATTGGACAATCAAATTAATGGCTGCCCAGGCTTCAGGATGTCTTTTTACACTATATAAAGGTGGAAATTTACATTGGAAACGTTTAGTTTAGCTGTTAATGAAGTTTCGGTTTTTTAGTGCTGAAAATTCATTGTCTCCTGGCGCTGTACACTTTTTCTAAGTGTTGCAATATCTTATGAAGGAAATACTGGACAATCAAATTAATGACTTTCCAGGCTTCAGGATGCCTTTCTACACTATATAAAGGTGGAAATTTACATTGGAAACGTTTGGTTTAGCTGTTATAAAAGTTTGGTTTTTTAGTGCTGTAAATGCATTTTCAGCTCGCGCTGTACACATTTGCTATGAGAGGCATTATCTCATAAGGGAAATATTGGACAATCAAATTAATGACTGCCCAGGCTTCAGGATGTCTTTTTACACTATATAAAGGTGGAATTTACATTGGAAACGTTTGGTTTAGCTGTTATAAAAGTTTGGTTTTTTAGTGCTGAAAATGCATTTTCAGCTCGCACTGTACACATTTGCTATGTGAGGCATTATCTCATGAAGGAAATACTGGACAATCAAATTAATGACTTTCCAGGCTTCAGGATGCCTTTTTACACTATATAAAGGTGAAAATTTACATTGGAAACGTTTGGTTTAGCTGTTATAAAAGTTTGGTTTTTTAGTGCTGTTAATGCATTTTCAGCTCGCGCTGTACACATTTGCTATGAGAGGCATTATCTCATAAAGGAAATATTGGACAATCGAATTAATGACTGCCCAGGCTTCAGGATGTCTTTTTACACTATATAAAGGTGGAAATTTACATTGGAAACGTTTGGTTTAGCTGTTATAAAAGTTTGGTTTTTTAGTGCTGAAAATGCATTTTCAGCTCGCACTGTACACATTTGCTATGTGAGGCATTATCTCATAAGGGAAATACTGGACAATCAAATTAATGACTTCCCAGGCTTCAGGATGCCTTTTTACACTCTATAAATATGGAAATTTACATTGGAAACGTTTGGTTTAGCTGTTAATGAAGTTTCGTTTTTTAGTGCTGAAAATTCATTGTCTGCTGGCGCTGTACACCTTTTCTAAGTGTTGCAATATCTCATGAAGGAAATACTGGACAATCAAATTAATGACTTTCCAGGCTTCAAGATGCCTTTCTACACTATATAAAGGTGGAAATTTACATTGGAAACGTTTGGTTTAGCTGTTATAAAAGTTTGGGTTTTTAGTCCCGTAAATGCATTTTCAGCTCGCGCTGTACACATTTGCTATGAGAGGCATTATCTCATAAGGGAAATATTGGACAATCAAATTAATGACTGCCCAGGCTTCAGGATGTCTTTTTACACTATATAAAGGTGGAAATTTACATTGGAAACGTTTAGTTTAGCTGTTATAAAAGTTTGTTTTTTAGTGCTGTAAATGCATTTTCAGCTCGCGCTGTACACATTTGCTATGTGAGGCATTATCTCATAAGGGAAATACTGGACAATCAAATTAATGACTGCCCAGGCTTCAGGATGTCTTTTTACACTATATAAAGGTGGAAATTTACATTGGAAACGTTTGGTTTAGCTGTTATAAAAGTTTGGTTTTTTAGTGCTGAAAATGCATTTTCAGCTCGCACTGTACACATTTGCTATGTGAGGCATTATCTCATAAGGGAAATACTGGACAATCAAATTAATGACTTCCCAGGCTTCAGGATGCCTTTTTACACTCTATAAATGTGGAAATTTACATTGGAAACGTTTGGTTTAGCTGTTAATGAAGTTTCGTTTTTTTAGTGCTGAAAATTCATTGTCTGCTGGCGCTGTACACTTTTTCTAAGTGTTGCAATATCTCATGAAGGAAATACTGGACAATCAAATTAATGACTTTCCAGGCTTCAGGATGCCTTTCTACACTATATAAAGGTGGAAATTTACATTGGAAACGTTTGGTTTAGCTGTTATAAAAGTTTGGTTTTTTAGTGCTGTAAATGCATTTTCAGCTCGCGCTGTACACATTTGCTATGAGAGGCATTATCTCATAAGGGAAATATTGGACAATCAAATTAATGACTGCCCAGGCTTCAGGATGTCTTTTTACACTATATAAAGATGGAAATTTACATTGGAAACGTTTAGTTTAGCTGTTAATGAAGTTTCGTTTTTTTAGTGCTGAAAATTCATTGTCTGCTGGCGCTGTACACTTTTTCTAAGTGTTGCAATATCTCATGAAGGAAATACTGGACAATCAAATTAATGACTTTCCAGGCTTCAGGATGCCTTTCTACACTATATAAAGGTAGAAATTTACATTGGAAACGTTTGGTTTAGCTGTTATAAAAGTTTGGTTTTTTAGTGCTGTCAATGCATTTTCAGCTCGCGCTGTACACATTTGCTATGAGAGGCATGATCTCATAAGGGAAATTTTGGACAATCAAATTAATGACTGCCCAGGCTTCAGGATGTCTTTTTACACTATATAAAGGTGGAAATTTACATTGGAAACGTTTGGTTTCGCTGTTATAAAAGTTTGGTTTTTTAGTGCTGAAAATGCATTTTCAGCTCGCACTGTACACATTTGCTATGTGAGGCATTATCTCATAAGGGAAATACTGGACAATCAAATTAATGACTTCCGGGGCTTTCAGGATGCCTTTTTACACTATATAAAGGTGGAAATTTACATTGGAAAGTTTGGTTTAGCTGTTATAAAAGTTTGGTTTTTTAGTGCTGTAAATGCATTTTCAGCTCGCGCTGTATACATTTGCCTATGAGAGGCATTATCTCATAAAGGAAATATTGGACAATCGAATTAATGACTGCCCAGGCTTCAGGATGTCTTTTTACACTATATAAAGGTGGAAATTTACATTGGAAACGTTTGGTTTAGCTGTTATAAAAGTTTGGTTTTTTAGTGCTGAAAATGCATTTTCAGCTCGCACTGTACACATTTGCTATGTGAGGCATTATCTCATAAGGGAAATACTGGACAATCAAATTAATGACTTCCCAGGCTTCAGGATGCCTTTTTACACTCTATAAATGTGGAAATTTACATTGGAAACGTTTGGTTTAGCTGTTAATGAAGTTTCGTTTTTTTAGTGCTGAAAATTCATTGTCTGCTGGCGCTGGACACTTTTTCTAAGTGTTGCAATATCTCATGAAGGAAATACTGGACAATCAAATTAATGACTTTCCAGGCTTCAGGGTGCCTTTCTACACTATATAAAGGTGGAAATTTACATTGGAAACGTTTGGTTTAGCTGTTATAAAAGTTTGGTTTTTTAGTGCTGTAAATGCATTTTCAGCTCGCGCTGTACACATTTGCTATGAGAGGCATTATCTCATAAGGGAAATATTGGACAATCAAATAAATGGCTGCCCAGGCTTCAGGATGTCTTTTTACTCTATATAAAGGTGGAAATTTACATTGGAAACGTTTAGTTTAGCTGTTAATGAAGTTTCGTTTTTTTAGTGCTGAAAATTCATTGTCTGCTGGCGCTGTACACTTTTTCTAAGTGTTGCAATATCTCATGAAGGAAATACTGGACAATCAAATCAATGACTTTCCAGGCTTCAGGATGCCTTTCTACACTATATAAAGGTGGAAATTTACATTGGAAACGTTTGGTTTAGCTGTTATAAAAGTTTGGTTTTTTAGTGCTGTAAATGCATTTTCAGCTCGAACTGTACACATTTGCTATGTGAGGCATTATCTCATAAGGGACATACTGGACAATCAAATTAATGACTTCCCAGGCTTCAGGATGCCTTTTTACACTCTATAAATGTGGAAATTTACATTGGAAACGTTTGGTTTAGCTGTTAATGAAGTTTCGTTTTTTTAGTGCTGAAAATTCATTGTCTGCTGGCGCTGTACACCTTTTCTAAGTGTTGCAATATCTCATGAAGGAAATACTGGACAATCAAATTAATGACTTTCCAGGCTTCAGGATGCCTTTCTACACTATATAAAGGTGGAAATTTACATTGGAAACGTTTGGTTTAGCTGTTATAAAAGTTTGGGTTTTTAGTGCTGTAAATGCATTTTCAGCTCGCGCTGTACACATTTGCTATGAGAGGCATTATCTCATAAGGGAAATATTGGACAATCAAATTAATGACTGCCCAGGCTTCAGGATGTCTTTTTACACTATATAAAGGTGGAAATTTACATTGGAAACGTTTAGTTTAGCTGTTATAAAAGTTTGTTTTTTTAGTGCTGTAAATGCATTTTCAGCTCGCGCTGTACACATTTGCTATGTGAGGCATTATCTCATAAGGGAAATACTGGACAATCAAATTAATGACTGCCCAGGCTTCAGGATGTCTTTTTACACTATATAAAGGTGGAAATTTACATTGGAAACGTTTGGTTTAGCTGTTATAAAAGTTTGGTTTTTTAGTGCTGAAAATGCATTTTCAGCTCGCACTGTACACATTTGCTATGTGAGGCATTATCTCATAAGGGAAATACTGGACAATCAAATTAATGACTTCCCAGGCTTCAGGATGCCTTTTTACACTCTATAAATGTGGAAATTTACATTGGAAACGTTTGGTTTAGCTGTTAATGAAGTTTCGTTTTTTTAGTGCTGAAAATTCATTGTCTGCTGGCGCTGTACACTTTTTCTAAGAGTCTCAATATCTCATGAAGGAAATACTGGACAATCAAATTAATGACTTTCCAGGCTTCAGGATGCCTTTCTACACTATATAAAGGTGGAAATTTACATTGGAAACGTTTAGTTTAGCTGTTATAAAAGTTTGGTTTTTTAGTGCTGTAAATGCATTTTCAGCTCGCGCTGTACACATTTGCTATGAGAGGCATTATCTCATAAGGGAAATATTGGACAATCAAATTAATGACTGCCCAGGCTTCAGGATGTCTTTTTACACTATATAAAGGTGGAAATTTACATTGGAAACGTTTAGTTTAGCTGTTAATGAAGTTTCGTTTTTTTAGTGCTGGAAATTCATTGTCTGCTGGCGCTGTACACTTTTTCTAAGTGTTGCAATATCTCATGAAGGAAATACTGGACAATCAAATTAATGACTTTCCAGGCTTCAGGATGCCTTTCTACACTATATAAAGGTGGAAATTTACATTGGAAACGTTTGGTTTAGCTGTTATAAAAGTTTGGTTTTTTAGTGCTGTAAATGCATTTTCAGCTCGCGCTGTACACATTTGCTATGAGAGGCATTATCTCATAAGGGAAATATTGGACAATCAAATTAATGACTGCCCAGGCTTCAGGATGTCTTTTTACACTATATAAAGGTGGAAATTTACATTGGAAACGTTTAGTTTAGCTGTTAATGAAGTTTCGGTTTTTTAGTGCTGAAAATTCATTGTCTGCTGGCGCTGTACACTTTTTCTAAGTGTTGCAATATCTCATGAAGGAAATACTGGACAATCAAATTAATCACTTTCCAGGCTTCAGGATGCCTTTCTACACTATATAAAGGTGGAAATTTACATTGGAAACGTTTGGTTTAGCTGTTATAAAAGTTTGGTTTTTTAGTGCTGTAAATGCATTTTCAGCTCGCGCTGTACACATTTGCTATGTGAGGCATTAGCTCATAAGGGAAATACTGGACAATCAAATTAATGACTTCCCAGGCTTCAGGATGCCTTTTTACACTCTATAAATGTGGAAATTTACATTGGAAACGTTTGGTTTAGCTGTTAATGAAGTTTCGTTTTTTTAGTGCTGAAAATTCATTGTCTGCTGGCGCTGTACACTTTTTTTAATTTTGCAATATCTCATGTAGGAAATACTGGACAATCAAATTAATGACTTTCCAGGCTTCAGGATGCCTTTCTACACTATATAAAGGTGGAAATTTACATTGGAAACGTTTGGTTTAGCTGTTATAAAAGTTTGTTTTTTTAGTGCTGTAAATGCATTTTCAGCTCGCGCTGTACACATTTGCTATGTGAGGCATTATCTCATAAGGGAAATACTGGACAATCAAATTAATGACTGCCCAGGCTTCAGGATGTCTTTTTACACTATATAAAGGTGGAAATTTACATTGGAAACGTTTGGTTTAGCTGTTATAAAAGTTTGGTTTTTTTAGTGCTGAAAATTCATTGTCTGCTGGCGCTGTACACTTTTTCTAAGTGTTGCAATATCTCATGAAGGAAATACTGGACAATCAAATTAATGACTTTCCAGGCTCCAGGATGCCTTTCTACACTATATAAAGGTGGAAATTTACATTGGAAACGTTTGGTTTAGCTGTTATAAAAGTTTGGTTTTTTAGTGCTGTAAATGCATTTTCAGCTCGCGCTGTACACATTTGCTATGAGAGGCATTATCTCATAAGGGAAATATTGGACAATCAAATTAATGACTGCCCAGGCTTCAGGATGTCTTTTTACACTATATAAAGGTGGAAATTTACATTGGAAACGTTTAGTTTAGCTGTTAATGAAGTTTCGTTTTTTTAGTGCTGAAAATTCATTGTCTACTGGCGCTGTACACTTTTTCTAAGTGTTGCAATATCTCATGAAGGAAATACTGGACAATCAAATTAATGACTTTCCAGGCTTCAGGATGCCTTTCTACACTATATAAAGGTGGAAATTTACATTGGAAACGTTTGGTTTAGCTGTTATAAAAGTTTGGTTTTTTAGTGCTGTAAATGCATTTTCAGCTCGCGCTGTACACATTTGCTATGAGAGGCATTATCTCATAAGGGAAATATTGGACAATCAAATTAATGACTGCCCAGGCTTCAGGATGTCTTTTTACACTATATAAAGGTGGAAATTTACATTGGAAACGTTTGGTTTAGCTGTTATAAAAGTTTGGTTTTTTAGTGCTGAAAATGCATTTTCAGCTTGCACTGTACACATTTGCTATGTGAGGCATTATCTCATAAGGGAAATACTGGACAATCAAATTAATGACTTCCCAGGCTTCAGGATGCATTTTTACACTCTATAAATGTGGAAATTTACATTGGAAACGTTTGGTTTAGCTGTTAATGAAGTTTCGTTTTTTTAGTGCTGAAAATTCATTGTCTGCTGGCGCTGTACACCTTTTCTAAGTGTTGCAATATCTCATGAAGGAAATACTGGACAATCAAATTAATTACTTTCCAGGCTTCAGGATGCCTTTCTACACTATATAAAGGTGGAAATTTACATTGGAAACGTTTGGTTTAGCTGTTATAAAAGTTTGGGTTTTTAGTGCTGTAAATGCATTTTCAGCTCGCGCTGTACACATTTGCTATGAGAGGCATTATCTCATAAGGGAAATATTGGACAATCAAATTAATGACTGCCCAGGCTTCAGGATGTCTTTTTACACTATATAAAGGTGGAAATTTACATTGGAAACGTTTAGTTTAGCTGTTATAAAAGTTTGTTTTTTTAGTGCTGTAAATGCATTTTCAGCTCGCGCTGTACACATTTGCTATGAGAGGCATTATCTCATAAGGGAAATATTGGACAATCAAATTAATGACTGCCCAGGCTTCAGGATGTCTTTTTACACTATATAAAGGTGGAAATTTACATTGGAAACGTTTAGTTTAGCTGTTATAAAAGTTTGTTTTTTTAGTGCTGAAAATGCATTTTCAGCTCGCACTGTACACATTTGCTATGTGAGGCATTATCTCATAAGGGAAATACTGGACAATCAAATTAATGACTTCCCAGGCTTCAGGATGCCTTTTTACACTCTATAAATGTGGAAATTTACATTGGAAACGTTTGGTTTAGCTGTTAATGAAGTTTCGTTTTTTTAGTGCTGAAAATTCATTGTCTGCTGGCGCTGTACACTTTTTCTAAGTGTTGCAATATCTCATGAAGGAAATACTGGACAATAAAATTAATGACTTTCCAGGCTTCAGGATGCCTTTCTACACTATATAAAGGTGGAAATTTACATTGGAAACGTTTGGTTTAGCTGTTATAAAAGTTTGGTTTTTTAGTGCTGTAAATGCATTTTCAGCTCGCGCTGTACACATTTGCTATGAGAGGCATTATCTCATAAGGGAAATATTGGACAATCAAATTAATGACTGCCCAGGCTTCAGGATGTCTTTTTACACTATATAAAGGTGGAAATTTACATTGGAAACGTTTAGTTTAGCTGTTATAAAAGTTTGTTTTTTTAGTGCTGTAAATGCATTTTCAGCTCGCGCTGTACACATTTGCTATGTGAGGCATTATCTCATAAGGGAAATACTGGAAAATCAAATTAATGACTGCCCAGGCTTCAGGATGTCTTTTTACACTATATAAAGGTGGAAATTTACATTGGAAACGTTTGGTTTAGCTGTTATAAAAGTTTGGTTTTTTAGTGCTGAAAATGCATTTTCAGCTCGCACTGTACACATTTGCTATGTGAGGCATTATCTCATAAGGGAAATACTGGACAATCAAATTAATGACTTCCCAGGCTTCAGGATGCCTTTTTACACTCTATAAATGTGGAAATTTACATTGAAAACGTTTGGTTTAGCTGTTAATGAAGTTTCGTTTTTTTAGTGCTGAAAATTCATTGTCTGCTGGCGCTGTACACTTTTTCTAAGTGTTGCAATATCTCATGAAGGAAATACTGGACAATCAAATTAATGACTTTCCAGGCTTCAGGATGCCTTTCTACACTATATAAAGGTGGAAATTTACATTGGAAACGTTTGGTTTAGCTGTTATAAAAGTTTGGTTTTTTAGTGCTGTAAATGCATTTTCAGCTCGCGCTGTACACATTTGCTATGAGAGGCATTATCTCATAAGGGAAATATTGGACAATCAAATTAATGACTGCCCAGGCTTCAGGATGTCTTTTTACACTATATAAAGATGGAAATTTACATTGGAAACGTTTAGTTTAGCTGTTAATGAAGTTTCGTTTTTTTAGTGCTGAAAATTCATTGTCTGCTGGCGCTGTACACTTTTTCTAAGTGTTGCAATATCTCATGAAGGAAATACTGGACAATCAAATTAATGACTTTCCAGGCTTCAGGATGCCTTTCTACACTATATAAAGGTAGAAATTTACATTGGAAACGTTTGGTTTAGCTGTTATAAAAGTTTGGTTTTTTAGTGCTGTAAATGCATTTTCAGCTCGCGCTGTACACATTTGCTATGAGAGGCATTATCTCATAAGGGAAATTTTGGACAATCAAATTAATGACTGCCCAGGCTTCAGGATGTCTTTTTACACTATATAAAGGTGGAAATTTACATTGGAAACGTTTGGTTTCGCTGTTATAAAAGTTTGGTTTTTTAGTGCTGAAAATGCATTTTCAGCTCGCACTGTACACATTTGCTATGTGAGGCATTATCTCATAAGGGAAATACTGGACAATCAAATTAATGACTTCCGGGGCTTTCAGGATGCCTTTTTACACTATATAAAGGTGGAAATTTACATTGGAAAGTTTGGTTTAGCTGTTATAAAAGTTTGGTTTTTTAGTGCTGTAAATGCATTTTCAGCTCGCGCTGTATACATTTGCCTATGAGAGGCATTATCTCATAAAGGAAATATTGGACAATCGAATTAATGACTGCCCAGGCTTCAGGATGTCTTTTTACACTATATAAAGGTGGAAATTTACATTGGAAACGTTTGGTTTAGCTGTTATAAAAGTTTGGTTTTTTAGTGCTGAAAATGCATTTTCAGCTCGCACTGTACACATTTGCTATGTGAGGCATTATCTCATAAGGGAAATACTGGACAATCAAATTAATGACTTCCCAGGCTTCAGGATGCCTTTTTACACTCTATAAATGTGGAAATTTACATTGGAAACGTTTGGTTTAGCTGTTAATGAAGTTTCGTTTTTTTAGTGCTGAAAATTCATTGTCTGCTGGCGCTGGACACTTTTTCTAAGTGTTGCAATATCTCATGAAGGAAATACTGGACAATCAAATTAATGACTTTCCAGGCTTCAGGGTGCCTTTCTACACTATATAAAGGTGGAAATTTACATTGGAAACGTTTGGTTTAGCTGTTATAAAAGTTTGGTTTTTTTAGTGCTGTAAATGCATTTTCAGCTCGCGCTGTACACATTTGCTATGAGAGGCATTATCTCATAAGGGAAATATTGGACAATCAAATTAATGACTGCCCAGGCTTCAGGATGTCTTTTTACACTATATAAAGGTGGAAATTTACATTGGAAACGTTTGGTTTAGCTGTTATAAAAGTTTGGTTTTTTAGTGCTGTAAATGCATTTTCAGCTCGCGCTGTACACATTTGCTATGAGAGGCATTATCTCATAAGGGAAATATTGGACAATCAAATAAATGGCTGCCCAGGCTTCAGGATGTCTTTTTACTCTATATAAAGGTGGAAATTTACATTGGAAACGTTTAGTTTAGCTGTTAATGAAGTTTCGTTTTTTTAGTGCTGAAAATTCATTGTCTGCTGGCGCTGTACACTTTTTCTAAGTGTTGCAATATCTCATGAAGGAAATACTGGACAATCAAATCAATGACTTTCCAGGCTTCAGGATGCCTTTCTACACTATATAAAGGTGGAAATTTACATTGGAAACGTTTGGTTTAGCTGTTATAAAAGTTTGGTTTTTTAGTGCTGTAAATGCATTTTCAGCTCGAACTGTACACATTTGCTATGTGAGGCATTATCTCATAAGGGACATACTGGACAATCAAATTAATGACTTCCCAGGCTTCAGGATGCCTTTTTACACTCTATAAATGTGGAAATTTACATTGGAAACGTTTGGTTTAGCTGTTAATGAAGTTTCGTTTTTTTAGTGCTGAAAATTCATTGTCTGCTGGCGCTGTACACCTTTTCTAAGTTTTGCAGTATCTCATGAAGGAAATACTGGACAATCAAATTAATGACTTTCCAGGCTTCAGGATGCCTTTCTACACTATATAAAGGTGGAAATTTACATTGGAAACGTTTGGTTTAGCTGTTAATGAAGTTTCGATTTTTTAGTGCTGAAAATTCATTGTCTGCTGGCGCTGTACACCTTTTCTAAGTGTTGCAATATCTCATGAAGGAAATACTGGACAATCAAATTAATGACTTTCCAGGCTTCAGGATGCCTTTCTACACTATATAAAGGTGGAAATTTACATTGGAAACGTTTGGTTTAGCTGTTATAAAAGTTTGGGTTTTTAGTGCTGTAAATGCATTTTCAGCTCGCGCTGTACACATTTGCTATGAGAGGCATTATCTCATAAGGGAAATATTGGACAATCAAATTAATGACTGCCCAGGCTTCAGGATGTCTTTTTACACTATATAAAGGTGGAAATTTACATTGGAAACGTTTAGTTTAGCTGTTATAAAAGTTTGTTTTTTTAGTGCTGTAAATGCATTTTCAGCTCGCGCTGTACACATTTGCTATGTGAGGCATTATCTCATAAGGAAAATACTGGACAATCAAATTAATGACTGCCCAGGCTTCAGGATGTCTTTTTACACTATATAAAGGTGGAAATTTACATTGGAAACGTTTGGTTTAGCTGTTATAAAAGTTTGGTTTTTTAGTGCTGAAAATGCATTTTCAGCTCGCACTGTACACATTTGCTATGTGAGGCATTATCTCATAAGGGAAATACTGGACAATCAAATTAATGACTTCCCAGGCTTCAGGATGCCTTTTTACACTCTATAAATGTGGAAATTTACATTGGAAACGTTTGGTTTAGCTGTTAATGAAGTTTCGTTTTTTTAGTGCTGAAAATTCATTGTCTGCTGGCGCTGTACACTTTTTCTAAGTGTTGCAATATCTCATGAAGGAAATACTGGACAATCAAATTAATGACTTTCCAGGCTTCAGGATGCCTTTCTACACTATATAAAGGTGGAAATTTACATTGGAAACGTTTAGTTTAGCTGTTAATGAAGTTTCGTTTTTTTAGTGCTGGAAATTCATTGTCTGCTGGCGCTGTACACTTTTTCTAAGTGTTGCAATATCTCATGAAGGAAATACTGGACAATCAAATTAATGACTTTCCAGGCTTCAGGATGCCTTTCTACACTATATAAAGGTGGAAATTTACATTGGAAACGTTTGGTTTAGCTGTTATAAAAGTTTGGTTTTTTAGTGCTGTAAATGCATTTTCAGCTCGCGCTGTACACATTTGCTATGAGAGGCATTATCTCATAAGGGAAATATTGGACAATCAAATTAATGACTGCCCAGGCTTCAGGATGTCTTTTTACACTATATAAAGGTGGAAATTTACATTGGAAACGTTTAGTTTAGCTGTTAATGAAGTTTCGGTTTTTTAGTGCTGAAAATTCATTGTCTGCTGGCGCTGTACACTTTTTCTAAGTGTTGCAATATCTCATGAAGGAAATACTGGACAATCAAATTAATCACTTTCCAGGCTTCAGGATGCCTTTCTACACTATATAAAGGTGGAAATTTACATTGGAAACGTTTGGTTTAGCTGTTATAAAAGTTTGGTTTTTTAGTGCTGTAAATGCATTTTCAGCTCGCGCTGTACACATTTGCTATGTGAGGCATTAGCTCATAAGGGAAATACTGGACAATCAAATTAATGACTTCCCAGGCTTCAGGATGCCTTTTTACACTCTATAAATGTGGAAATTTACATTGGAAACGTTTGGTTTAGCTGTTAATGAAGTTTCGTTTTTTTAGTGCTGAAAATTCATTGTCTGCTGGCGCTGTACACTTTTTCTAAGTTTTGCAATATCTCATGTAGGAAATACTGGACAATCAAATTAATGACTTTCCAGGCTTCAGGATGCCTTTCTACACTATATAAAGGTGGAAATTTACATTGGAAACGTTTGGTTTAGCTGTTATAAAAGTTTGTTTTTTTAGTGCTGTAAATGCATTTTCAGCTCGCGCTGTACACATTTGCTATGTGAGGCATTATCTCATAAGGGAAATACTGGACAATCAAATTAATGACTGCCCAGGCTTCAGGATGTCTTTTTACACTATATAAAGGTGGAAATTTACATTGGAAACGTTTGGTTTAGCTGTTATAAAAGTTTGGTTTTTTTAGTGCTGAAAATTCATTGTCTGCTGGCGCTGTACACTTTTTCTAAGTGTTGCAATATCTCATGAAGGAAATACTGGACAATCAAATTAATGACTTTCCAGGCTCCAGGATGCCTTTCTACACTATATAAAGGTGGAAATTTACATTGGAAACGTTTGGTTTAGCTGTTATAAAAGTTTGGTTTTTTAGTGCTGTAAATGCATTTTCAGCTCGCGCTGTACACATTTGCTATGAGAGGCATTATCTCATAAGGGAAATATTGGACAATCAAATTAATGACTGCCCAGGCTTCAGGATGTCTTTTTACACTATATAAAGGTGGAAATTTACATTGGAAACGTTTAGTTTAGCTGTTAATGAAGTTTCGTTTTTTTAGTGCTGAAAATTCATTGTCTACTGGCGCTGTACACTTTTTCTAAGTGTTGCAATATCTCATGAAGGAAATACTGGACAATCAAATTAATGACTTTCCAGGCTTCAGGATGCCTTTCTACACTATATAAAGGTGGAAATTTACATTGGAAACGTTTGGTTTAGCTGTTATAAAAGTTTGGTTTTTTAGTGCTGTAAATGCATTTTCAGCTCGCGCTGTACACATTTGCTATGAGAGGCATTATCTCATAAGGGAAATATTGGACAATCAAATTAATGACTGCCCAGGCTTCAGGATGTCTTTTTACACTATATAAAGGTGGAAATTTACATTGGAAACGTTTGGTTTAGCTGTTATAAAAGTTTGGTTTTTTAGTGCTGAAAATGCATTTTCAGCTTGCACTGTACACATTTGCTATGTGAGGCATTATCTCATAAGGGAAATACTGGACAATCAAATTAATGACTTCCCAGGCTTCAGGATGCATTTTTACACTCTATAAATGTGGAAATTTACATTGGAAACGTTTGGTTTAGCTGTTAATGAAGTTTCGTTTTTTTAGTGCTGAAAATTCATTGTCTGCTGGCGCTGTACACCTTTTCTAAGTGTTGCAATATCTCATGAAGGAAATACTGGACAATCAAATTAATGACTTTCCAGGCTTCAGGATGCCTTTCTACACTATATAAAGGTGGAAATTTACATTGGAAACGTTTGGTTTAGCTGTTATAAAAGTTTGGGTTTTTAGTGCTGTAAATGCATTTTCAGCTCGCGCTGTACACATTTGCTATGAGAGGCATTATCTCATAAGGGAAATATTGGACAATCAAATTAATGACTGCCCAGGCTTCAGGATGTCTTTTTACACTATATAAAGGTGGAAATTTACATTGGAAACGTTTAGTTTAGCTGTTATAAAAGTTTGTTTTTTTAGTGCTGTAAATGCATTTTCAGCTCGCGCTGTACACATTTGCTATGAGAGGCATTATCTCATAAGGGAAATATTGGACAATCAAATTAATGACTGCCCAGGCTTCAGGATGTCTTTTTACACTATATAAAGGTGGAAATTTACATTGGAAACGTTTAGTTTAGCTGTTATAAAAGTTTGTTTTTTTAGTGCTGAAAATGCATTTTCAGCTCGCACTGTACACATTTGCTATGTGAGGCATTATCTCATAAGGGAAATACTGGACAATCAAATTAATGACTTCCCAGGCTTCAGGATGCCTTTTTACACTCTATAAATGTGGAAATTTACATTGGAAACGTTTGGTTTAGCTGTTAATGAAGTTTCGTTTTTTTAGTGCTGAAAATTCATTGTCTGCTGGCGCTGTACACTTTTTCTAAGTGTTGCAATATCTCATGAAGGAAATACTGGACAATAAAATTAATGACTTTCCAGGCTTCAGGATGCCTTTCTACACTATATAAAGGTGGAAATTTACATTGGAAACGTTTGGTTTAGCTGTTATAAAAGTTTGGTTTTTTAGTGCTGTAAATGCATTTTCAGCTCGCGCTGTACACATTTGCTATGAGAGGCATTATCTCATAAGGGAAATATTGGACAATCAAATTAATGACTGCCCAGGCTTCAGGATGTCTTTTTACACTATATAAAGGTGGAAATTTACATTGGAAACGTTTAGTTTAGCTGTTATAAAAGTTTGTTTTTTTAGTGCTGTAAATGCATTTTCAGCTCGCGCTGTACACATTTGCTATGTGAGGCATTATCTCATAAGGGAAATACTGGAAAATCAAATTAATGACTGCCCAGGCTTCAGGATGTCTTTTTACACTATATAAAGGTGGAAATTTACATTGGAAACGTTTGGTTTAGCTGTTATAAAAGTTTGGTTTTTTAGTGCTGAAAATGCATTTTCAGCTCGCACTGTACACATTTGCTATGTGAGGCATTATCTCATAAGGGAAATACTGGACAATCAAATTAATGACTTCCCAGGCTTCAGGATGCCTTTTTACACTCTATAAATGTGGAAATTTACATTGGAAACGTTTGGTTTAGCTGTTAATGAAGTTTCGTTTTTTTAGTGCTGAAAATTCATTGTCTGCTGGCGCTGTACACTTTTTCTAAGTGTTGCAATATCTCATGAAGGAAATACTGGACAATCAAATTAATGACTTTCCAGGCTTCAGGATGCCTTTCTACACTATATAAAGGTGGAAATTTACATGGGAAACGTTTGGTTTAGCTGTTATAAAAGTTTGGTTTTTTAGTGCTGTAAATGCATTTTCAGCTCGCGCTGTACACATTTGCTATGAAAGGCATTATCTCATAAGGGAAATATTGGACAATCAAATTAATGACTGCCCAGGCTTCAGGATGTCTTTTTACACTATATAAAGGTGGAAATTTACATTGGAAACGTTTAGTTTAGCTGTTATAAAAGTTTGTTTTTTTAGTGCTGTAAATGCATTTTCAGCTCGTGCTGTACACATTTGCTATGAGAGGCATTATCTCATAAGGGAAATATTGGACAATCAAATTAATGACTGCCCAGGCTTCAGGATGTCTTTTTACACTATATAAAGGTGGAAATTTACATTGGAAACGTTTAGTTTAGCTGTTATAAAAGTTTGTTTTTTTAGTGCTGAAAATGCATTTTCAGCTCGCACTGTACACATTTGCTATGTGAGGCATTATCTCAGAAGGGAAATACTGGACAATCAAATTAATGACTTCCCAGGCTTCAGGATGCCTTTTTACACTCTATAAATGTGGAAATTTACATTGGAAACGTTTGGTTTAGCTGTTAATGAAGTTTCGTTTTTTTAGTGCTGAAAATTCATTGTCTGCTGGCGCTGTACACTTTTTCTAAGTGTTGCAATATCTCATGAAGGAAATACTGGACAATCAAATTAATGACTTTCCAGGCTTCAGGATGCCTTTCTACACTATATAAAGGTGGAAATTTACATTGGAAACGTTTGGTTTAGCTGTTATAAAAGTTTGGTTTTTTAGTGCTGTAAATGCATTTTCAGCTCGCGCTGTACACATTTGCTATGAGAGGCATTATCTCATAAGGGAAATATTGGACAATCAAATTAATGACTGCCCAGGCTTCAGAATGTCTTTTTACACTATATAAAGGTGGAAATTTACATTGGAAACGTTTAGTTTAGCTGTTAATGAAGTTTCGTTTTTTTAGTGCTGAAAATTCATTGTCTGCTGGCGCTGTACACTTTTTCTAAGTGTTGCAATATCTCATGAAGGAAATACTGGACAATCAAATTAATGACTTTCCAGGCTTCAGGATGCCTTTCTACACTATATAAAGGTAGAAATTTACATTGGAAACGTTTGGTTTAGCTGTTATAAAAGTTTGGTTTTTTAGTGCTGTAAATGCATTTTCAGCTCGCGCTGTACACATTTGCTATGAGAGGCATTATCTCATAAGGGAAATATTGGACAATCAAATTAATGACTGCGCAGGCTTCAGGATGTCTTTTTACACTATATAAAGGTGGAAATTTACATTGGAAACGTTTGGTTTAGCTGTTATAAAAGTTTGTTTTTTTAGTGCTGTAAATGCATTTTCAGCTCGCGCTGTACACATTTGCTATGAGAGGCATTATCTCATAAGGGAAATATTGGACAATCAAATTAATGGCTGCCCGGGCTTCAGGATGTCTTTTTACACTATATAAAGGTGGAAATTTACATTGGAAACGTTTAGTTTAGCTGTTAATGAAGTTTCGTTTTTTTAGTGCTGAAAATTCATTGTCTGCTGGCGCTGTACACTTTTTCTAAATGTTGCAATATCTCATGAAGGAAATACTGGACAATCAAATTAATGACTTTCCAGGCTTCAGGATGCCTTTCTACACTAGATAAAGGTGGAAATTTACATTGGAAACGTTTGGTTTAGCTGTTATAAAAGTTTGGTTTTTTTAGTGCTGTAAATGCATTTTCAGCTCGCGCTGTACACATTTGCTATGAGAGGCATTATCTCATAAGGGAAATATTGGACAATCAAATTAATGACTGCCCAGGCTTCAGGATGTCTTTTTACACTATATAAAGGTGGAAATTTACATTGGAAACGTTTGGTTTAGGTGTTATATAAGTTTGGTTTTTTAGTGCTGAAAATGCATTTTCAGCTCGCACTGTACACATTTGCTATGTGAGGCATTATCTCATAAGGGAAATACTGGACAATCAAATTAATGACTTCCCAGGCTTCAGGATGCCTTTTTACACTCTATAAATGTGGAAATTTACATTGGAAACGTTTGGTTTAGCTGTTAATGAAGTTTCGTTTTTTTAGTGCTGAAAATTCATTGTCTGCTGGCGCTGTACACTTTTTCTAAGTGTTGCAATATCTCATGAAGGAAATACTGGACAATCAAATTAATGACTTTCCAGGCTTCAGGATGCCTTTCTACACTATATAAAGGTGGAAATTTACATTGGAAACGTTTGGTTTAGCTGTTATAAAAGTTTGGTTTTTTAGTGCTGTAAATGCATTTTCAGCTCGCGCTGTACACATTTGCTATGAGAGGCATTATCTCATAAGGGAAATATTGGACAATCAAATTAATGACTGCCCAGGCTTCAGGATGTCTTTTTACACTATATAAAGGTGGAAATTTACATTGGAAACGTTTGGTTTAGCTGTTATAAAAGTTTGTTTTTTTAGTGCTGTAAATGCATTTTCAGCTCGCACTGTACACATTTGCTATGAGAGGCATTATCTCATAAGGGAAATATTGGACAATCAAATTAATGACTGCCCAGGCTTCAGGATGTCTTTTTACACTATATAAAGGTGGAAATTTACATTGGAAACGTTTACTTTAGCTGTTAATGAAGTTTCGTTTATTTAGTGCTGAAAATTCATTGTCTGCTGGCGCTGTACACTTTTTCTAAGTGTTGCAATATCTCATGAAGGAAATACTGGACAATCAAATTAATGACTTTCCAGGCTTCAGGATGCCTTTCTACACTATATAAAGGTGGAAATTTACATTGGAAACGTTTGGTTTAGCTGTTATAAAAGTTTGTTTTTTTAGTGCTGTAAATGCATTTTCAGCTCGCACTGTACACATTTGCTGTGAGGCATTATCTCAGAAGGGAAATACTGGACAATCAAATTAATGACTTCCCAGGCTTCAGGATGCCTTTTTACACTCTATAAATGTGGAAATTTACATTGGAAACGTTTGGTTTAGCTGTTAATGAAGTTTCGTTTTTTTAGTGCTGAAAATTCATTGTCTGCTGGCGCTGTACACTTTTTCCAAGTGTTGCAATATCTCATGAAGGAAATACTGGACAATCAAATTAATGACTTTCCAGGCTTCAGGATGCCTTTCTACACTATATAAAGGTGGAAATTTACATTGGAAACGTTTGGTTTAGCTGTTATAAAAGTTTGGTTTTTTAGTGCTGTAAATGCATTTTCAGCTCGCGCTGTACACATTTGCTATGAGAGGCATTATCTCATAAGGGAAATATTGGACAATCAAATTAATGACTGCCCAGGCTTCAGGATGTCTTTTTACACTATATAAAGGTGGAAATTTACATTGGAAACGTTTGGTTTAGCTGTTATAAAAGTTTGTTTTTTTAGTGCTGTAAATGCATTTTCAGCTCGCACTGTACACATTTGCTATGAGAGGCATTATCTCATAAGGGAAATATTGGACAATCAAATTAATGACTGCCCAGGCTTCAGGATGTCTTTTTACACTATATAAAGGTGGAAATTTACATTGGAAACGTTTGGTTTAGCTGTTATAAAAGTTTGTTTTTTTAGTGCTGTAAATGCATTTTCAGCTCGCACTGTACACATTTGCTATGAGAGGCATTATCTCATAAGGGAAATATTGGACAATCAAATTAATGACTGCCCAGGCTTCAGGATGTCTTTTTACACTATATAAAGGTGGAAATTTACATTTGAAACGTTTGGTTTAGCTGTTATAAAAGTTTGGTTTTTTAGTGCTGAAAATGCATTTTCAGCTCGCGCTGTACACATTTGCTATGAGAGGCATTATCTCATAAGGGAAATATTGGACAATCAAATTAATGACTGCCCAGGCTTCAGGATGTCTTTTTACACTATATAAAGGTGGAAATTTACATTGGAAACGTTTGGTTTAGCTGTTATAAAAGTTTGGTTTTTTAGTGCTGTAAATGCATTTTCAGCTCGCGCTGTACACATTTGCTATGAGAGGCATTATCTCATAAGGGAAATATTGGACAATCAAATTAATGACTGCCCAGGTTTCAGGATGTCTTTTTACACTATATAAAGGTGGAAATTTACATTGGAAACGTTTGGTTTAGGTGTTATATAAGTTTGGTTTTTTAGTGCTGAAAATGCATTTTCAGCTCGCACTGTGCACATTTGCTATGTGAGGCATTATCTCATAAGGGAAATACTGGACAATCAAATTAATGACTTCCCAGGCTTCAGGATGCCTTTTTACACTCTATAAATGTGGAAATTTACATTGGAAACGTTTGGTTTAGCTGTTAATGAAGTTTCGTTTTTTTAGTGCTGAAAATTCATTGTCTGCTGGCGCTGTACACTTTTTCTAAGTTTTGCAATATCTCATGTAGGAAATACTGGACAATCAAATTAATGACTTTCCAGGCTTCAGGATGCCTTTCTACACTATATAAAGGTGGAAATTTACATTGGAAACGTTTGGTTTAGCTGTTATAAAAGTTTGTTTTTTTAGTGCTGTAAATGCATTTTCAGCTCGCGCTGTACACATTTGCTATGTGAGGCATTATCTCATAAGGGAAATACTGGACAATCAAATTAATGACTGCCCAGGCTTCAGGATGTCTTTTTACACTATATAAAGGTGGAAATTTACATTGGAAACGTTTGGTTTAGCTGTTATAAAAGTTTGGTTTTTTAGTGCTGAAAATGCATTTTCAGCTCGCACTGTACACATTTGCTATGTGAGGCATTATCTCATAAGGGAAATACTGGACAATCAAATTAATGACTTCCCAGGCTTCAGGATGCCTTTTTACACTCTATAAATGTGGAAATTTACATTGGAAACGTTTGGTTTAGCTGTTAATGAAGTTTCGTTTTTTTAGTGCTGAAAATTCATTGTCTGCTGGCGCTGTACACTTTTTCTAAGTGTTGCAATATCTCATGAAGGAAATACTGGACAATCAAATTAATGACTTTCCAGGCTTCAGGATGCCTTTCTACACTATATAAAGGTGGAAATTTACATTGGAAACGTTTGGTTTAGCTGTTAATGAAGTTTCGTTTTTTTAGTGCTGAAAATTCATTGTCTGCTGGCGCTGTACACTTTTTCTAAGTGTTGCAATATCTCATGAAGGAAATACTGGACAATCAAATTAATGACTTTCCAGGCTTCAGGGTGCCTTTCTACACTATATAAAGGTGGAAATTTACATTGGAAACGTTTGGTTTAGCTGTTATAAAAGTTTGGTTTTTTTAGTGCTGTAAATGCATTTTCAGCTCGCGTTGTACACATTTGCTATGAGAGGCATTATCTCATAAGGGAAATATTGGACAATCAAATTAATGACTGCCCAGGCTTCAGGATGTCTTTTTACACTATATAAAGGTGGAAATTTACATTGGAAACGTTTAGTTTAGCTGTTAATGAAGTTTCGTTTTTTTAGTGCTGAAAATTCATTGTCTACTGGCGCTGTACACTTTTTCTAAGTGTTGCATATCTCATGAAGGAAATACTGGACAATCAAATTAATGACTTTCCACGCTTCAGGATGCCTTTCTACACTATATAAAGGTGGAAATTTACATTGGAAACGTTTGGTTTAGCTTTTATAAAAGTTTGGTTTTTTAGTGCTGTAAATGCATTTTCAGCTCGCGCTGTACACATTTGCTATGAGAGGCATTATCTCATAAGGGAAATATTGGACAATCAAATTAATGACTGCCCAGGCTTCAGGATGTCTTTTTACACTATATAAAGGAGGAAATTTACATTGGAAACGTTTGGTTTAGCTGTTATAAAAGTTTGGTTTTTTAGTGCTGAAAATGCATTTTCAGCTCGCACTGTACACATTTGCTATGTGAGGCATTATCTCATAAGGGAAATACTGGACAATCAAATTAATGACTTCCCAGGCTTCAGGATGCCTTTTTACACTATATAAAGGTGGAAATTTACATTGGAAAGTTTGGTTTAGCTGTTATAAAAGTTTGGTTTTTTAGTGCTGTAAATGCATTTTCAGCTCGCGCTGTATACATTTGCCTATGAGAGGCATTATCTCATAAAGGAAATATTGGACAATCGAATTAATGACTGCCCAGGCTTCAGGATGTCTTTTTACACTATATAAAGGTGGAAATTTACATTGGAAACGTTTGGTTTAGCTGTTATAAAAGTTTGGTTTTTTAGTGCTGAAAATGCATTTTCAGCTCGCACTGTACACATTTGCTATGTGAGGCATTATCTCATAAGGGAAATACTGGACAATCAAATTAATGACTTCCCAGGCTTCAGGATGCCTTTTTACACTCTATAAATGTGGAAATTTACATTGGAAACGTTTGGTTTAGCTGTTAATGAAGTTTCGTTTTTTTAGTGCTGAAAATTCATTGTCTGCTGGCGCTGTACACTTTTTCTAAGTGTTGCAATATCTCATGAAGGAAATACTGGACAATCAAATTAATGACTTTCCAGGCTTCAGGGTGCCTTTCTACACTATATAAAGGTGGAAATTTACATTGGACACGTTTGGTTTAGCTGTTATAAAAGTTTGGTTTTTTTAGTGCTGTAAATGCATTTTCAGCTCGCGCTGTACACATTTGCTATGAGAGGCATTATCTCATAAGGGAAATATTGGACAATCAAATTAATGACTGCCCAGGCTTCAGGATGTCTTTTTACACTATATAAAGGTGGAAATTTACATTGGAAACGTTTAGTTTAGCTGTTAATGAAGTTTCGTTTTTTTAGTGCTGAAAATTCATTGTCTACTGGCGCTGTACACTTTTTCTAAGTGTTGCAATATCTCATGAAGGAAATACTGGACAATCAAATTAATGACTTTCCAGGCTTCAGGATGCCTTTCTACACTATATAAAGGTGGAAATTTACATTGGAAACGTTTGGTTTAGCTGTTATAAAAGTTTGGTTTTTTAGTGCTGTAAATGCATTTTCAGCTCGCGCTGTACACATTTGCTATGAGAGGCATTATCTCATAAGGGAAATATTGGACAATCAAATTAATGACTGCCCAGGCTTCAGGATGTCTTTTTACACTATATAAAGGTGGAAATTTACATTGGAAACGTTTGGTTTAGCTGTTATAAAAGTTTGGTTTTTTAGTGCTGAAAATGCATTTTCAGCTCGCACTGTACACATTTGCTATGTGAGGCATTATCTCATAAGGGAAATACTGGACAATCAAATTAATGACTTCCTAGGCTTCAGGATGCATTTTTACACTCTATAAATGTGGAAATTTACATTGGAAACGTTTGGTTTAGCTGTTATAAAAGTTTGTTTTTTTAGTGCTGTAAATGCATTTTCAGCTCGCGCTGTACACATTTGCTATGTGAGGCATTATCTCATAAGGGAAATACTGGACAATCAAATTAATGACTGCCCAGGCTTCAGGATGTCTTTTTACACTATATAAAGGTGGAAATTTACATTGGAAACGTTTGGTTTAGCTGTTATAAAAGTTTGGTTTTTTAGTGCTGAAAATGCATTTTCAGCTCGCACTGTACACATTTGCTATGTGAGGCATTATCTCATAAGGGAAATACTGGACAATCAAATTAATGACTTCCCAGGCTTCAGGATGCCTTTTTACACTCTATAAATGTGGAAATTTACATTGGAAACGTTTGGTTTAGCTGTTAATGAAGTTTCGTTTTTTTAGTGCTGAAAATTCATTGTCTGCTGGCGCTGTACACTTTTTCTAAGTGTTGCAATATCTCATGAAGGAAATACTGGACAATCAAATTAATGACTTTCCAGGCTTCAGGATGCCTTTCTACACTATATAAAGGTGGAAATTTACATTGGAAACGTTTGGTTTAGCTGTTATAAAAGTTTGTTTTTTTAGTGCTGTAAATGCATTTTCAGCTCGCGCTGTACACATTTGCTATGTGAGGCATTATCTCATAAGGGAAATACTGGACAATCAAATTAATGACTGCCCAGGCTTCAGGATGTCTTTTTACACTATATAAAGGTGGAAATTTACATTGGAAACGTTTGGTTTAGCTGTTATAAAAGTTTGGTTTTTTAGTGCTGTAAATGCATTTTCAGCTCGCGCTGTACACATTTGCTATGAGAGGCATTATCTCATAAGGGAAATATTGGACAATCAAATTAATGACTGCCCAGGCTTCAGGATGTCTTTTTACACTATATAAAGGTGGAAATTTACATTGGAAACGTTTAGTTTAGCTGTTAATGAAGTTTCGTTTTTTTAGTGCTGGAAATTCATTGTCTGCTGGCGCTGTACACTTTTTCTAAGTGTTGCAATATCTCATGAAGGAAATACTGGACAATCAAATTAAAGACTTTCCAGGCTTCAGGATGCCTTTTTACACTATATAAAGGTGGAAATTTACATTGGAAACGTTTGGTTTAGCTGTTATAAAAGTTTGGTTTTTTAGTGCTGTAAATGCATTTTCAGCTCGCGCTGTACACATTTGCTATGAGAGGCATTATCTCATAAGGGAAATATTGGACAATCAAATTAATGACTGCCCAGGCTTCAGGATGTCTTTTTACACTATATAAAGGTGGAAATTTACATTGGAAACATTTAGTTTAGCTGTTAATGAAGTTTCGTTTTTTTAGTGCTGAAAATTCATTGTCTGCTGGCGCTGTACACTTTTTCTAAGTGTTGCAATATCTCATGAAGGAAATACTGGACAATCAAATTAATGACTTTCCAGGCTTCAGGATGCCTTTCTACACTATATAAAGGTGGAAATTTACATTGGAAACGTTTGGTTTAGCTGTTATAAAAGTTTGTTTTTTTAGTGCTGTAAATGCATTTTCAGCTCGCGCTGTACACATTTGCTATGAGAGGCATTATCTCATAAGGGAAATATTGGACAATCAAATTAATGACTGCCCAGGCTTCAGGATGTCTTTTTACACTATATAAAGGTGGAAATTTACATTGGAAACGTTTGGTTTAGCTGTTATAAAAGTTTGGTTTTTTAGTGCTGTAAATGCATTTTCAGCTCGCGCTGTACACATTTGCTATGAGAGGCATTATCTCATAAGGGAAATATTGGACAATCAAATTAATGGCTGCCCGGGCTTCAGGATGTCTTTTTACACTATATAAAGGTGGAAATTTACATTGGAAACGTTTAGTTTAGCTGTTAATGAAGTTTCGTTTTTTTAGTGCTGAAAATTCATTGTCTGCTGGCGCTGTACACTTTTTCTAAATGTTGCAATATCTCATGAAGGAAATACTGGACAATCAAATTAATGACTTTCCAGGCTTCAGGATGCCTTTCTACACTATATAAAGGTGGAAATTTACATTGGAAACGTTTGGTTTAGCTTTTATAAAAGTTTGGTTTTTTAGTGCTGTAAATGCATTTTCAGCTCGCGCTGTACACATTTGCTATGAGAGGCATTATCTCATAAAGGAAATATTGGACAATCGAATTAATGACTGCCCAGGCTTCAGGATGTCTTTTTACACTATATAAAGGTGGAAATTTACATTGGAAACGTTTGGTTTAGCTGTTATAAAAGTTTGGTTTTTTAGTGCTGAAAATGCATTTTCAGCTCGCACTGTACACATTTGCTATGTGAGGCATTATCTCATAAGGGAAATACTGGACAATCAAATTAATGACTTCCCAGGCTTCAGGATGCCTTTTTACACTATATAAAGGTGGAAATTTACATTGGAAAGTTTGGTTTAGCTGTTATAAAAGTTTGGTTTGTTAGTGCTGTAAATGCATTTTCAGCTCGCGCTGTATACATTTGCCTATGAGAGGCATTATCTCATAAAGGAAATATTGGACAATCGAATTAATGACTGCCCAGGCTTCAGGATGTCTTTTAACACTATATAAAGGTGGAAATTTACATTGGAAACGTTTGGTTTAGCTGTTATAAAAGTTTGGTTTTTTAGTGCTGAAAATGCATTTTCAGCTCGCACTGTACACATTTGCTATGTGAGGCATTATCTCATAAGGGAAATACTGGACAATCAAATTAATGACTTCCCAGGCTTCAGGATGCCTTTTTACACTCTATAAATGTGGAAATTTACATTGGAAACGTTTGGTTTAGCTGTTAATGAAGTTTAGTTTTTTTAGTGCTGAAAATTCATTGTCTGCTGGCGCTGTACACTTTTTCTAAGTGTTGCAATATCTCATGAAGGAAATACTGGACAATCAAATTAATGACTTTCCAGGCTTCAGGGTGCCTTTCTACACTATATAAAGGTGGAAATTTACATTGGAAACGTTTGGTTCAGCTGTTATAAAAGTTTGGTTTTTTTAGTGCTGTAAATGCATTTTCAGCTCGCGCTGTACACATTTGCTATGAGAGGCATTATCTCATAAGGGAAATATTGGACAATCAAATTAATGACTGCCCAGGCTTCAGGATGTCTTTTTACACTATATAAAGGTGGAAATTTACATTGGAAACGTTTGGTTTAGCTGTTATAAAAGTTTGGTTTTTTAGTGCTGTAAATGCATTTTCAGCTCGCGCTGTACACATTTGCTATGAGAGGCATTATCTCATAAGGGAAATATTGGACAATCAAATAAATGGCTGCCCAGGCTTCAGGATGTCTTTTTACTCTATATAAAGGTGGAAATTTACATTGGAAACGTTTAGTTTAGCTGTTAATGAAGTTTCGTTTTTTTAGTGCTGAAAATTCATTGTCTGCTGGCGCTGTACACTTTTTCTAAGTGTTGCAATATCTCATGAAGGAAATACTGGACAATCAAATCAATGACTTTCCAGGCTTCAGGATGCCTTTCTACACTATATAAAGGTGGAACTTTACATTGGAAACGTTTGGTTTAGCTGTTATAAAAGTTTGGTTTTTTAGTGCTGTAAATGCATTTTCAGCTCGAACTGTACACATTTGCTATGTGAGGCATTATCTCATAAGGGAAATACTGGACAATCAAATTAATGACTTCCCAGGCTTCAGGATGCCTTTTTACACTCTATAAATGTGGAAATTTACATTGGAAACGTTTGGTTTAGCTGTTAATGAAGTTTCGTTTTTTTAGTGCTGAAAATTCATTGTCTGCTGGCGCTGTACACCTTTTCTAAGTGTTGCAATATCTCATGAAGGAAATACTGGACAATCAAATTAATGACTTTCCAGGCTTCAGGATGCCTTTCTACACTATATAAAGGTGGAAATTTACATTGGAAACGTTTGGTTTAGCTGTTAATGAAGTTTCGATTTTTTAGTGCTGAAAATTCATTGTCTGCTGGCGCTGTACACCTTTTCTAAGTGTTGCAATATCTCATGAAGGAAATACTGGACAATCAAATTAATGACTTTCCAGGCTTCAGGATGCCTTTCTACACTATATAAAGGTGGAAATTTACATTGGAAACGTTTGGTTTAGCTGTTATAAAAGTTTGGGTTTTTAGTGCTGTAAATGCATTTTCAGCTCGCGCTGTACACATTTGCTATGAGAGGCATTATCTCATAAGGGAAATATTGGACAATCAAATTAATGACTGCCCAGGCTTCAGGATGTAATTTTACACTATATAAAGGTGGAAATTTACATTGGAAACGTTTAGTTTAGCTGTTATAAAAGTTTGTTTTTTTAGTGCTGTAAATGCATTTTCAGCTCGCGCTGTACACATTTGCTATGTGAGGCATTATCTCATAAGGGAAATACTGGACAATCAAATTAATGACTGCCCAGGCTTCAGGATGTCTTTTTACACTATATAAAGGTGGAAATTTACATTGGAAACGTTTGGTTTAGCTGTTATAAAAGTTTGGTTTTTTAGTGCTGAAAATGCATTTTCAGCTCGCACTGTACACATTTGCTATGTGAGGCATTATCTCATAAGGGAAATACTGGACAATCAAATTAATGACTTCCCAGGCTTCAGGATGCCTTTTTACACTCTATAAATGTGGAAATTTACATTGGAAACGTTTGGTTTAGCTGTTAATGAAGTTTCGTTTTTTTAGTGCTGAAAATTCATTGTCTGCTGGCGCTGTACACTTTTTCTAAGTGTTGCAATATCTCATGAAGGAAATACTGGACAATCAAATTAATGACTTTCCAGGCTTCAGGATGCCTTTCTACACTATATAAAGGTGGAAATTTACATTGGAAACGTTTAGTTTAGCTGTTATAAAAGTTTGGTTTTTTAGTGCTGTAAATGCATTTTCAGCTCGCGCTGTACACATTTGCTATGAGAGGCATTATCTCATAAGGGAAATATTGGACAATCAAATTAATGACTGCCCAGGCTTCAGGATGTCTTTTTACACTATATAAAGGTGGAAATTTACATTGGAAACGTTTAGTTTAGCTGTTAATGAAGTTTCGTTTTTTTAGTGCTGGAAATTCATTGTCTGCTGGCGCTGTACACTTTTTCTAAGTGTTGCAATATCTCATGAAGGAAATACTGGACAATCAAATTAATGACTTTCCAGGCTTCAGGATGCCTTTCTACACTATATAAAGGTGGAAATTTACATTGGAAACGTTTGGTTTAGCTGTTATAAAAGTTTGGTTTTTTAGTGCTGTAAATGCATTTTCAGCTCGCGCTGTACACATTTGCTATGAGAGGCATTATCTCATAAGGGAAATATTGGACAATCAAATTAATGACTGCCCAGGCTTCAGGATGTCTTTTTACACTATATAAAGGTGGAAATTTACATTGGAAACGTTTAGTTTAGCTGTTAATGAAGTTTCGGTTTTTTAGTGCTGAAAATTCATTGTCTGCTGGCGCTGTACACTTTTTCTAAGTGTTGCAATATCTCATGAAGGAAATACTGGACAATCAAATTAATCACTTTCCAGGCTTCAGGATGCCTTTCTACACTATATAAAGGTGGAAATTTACATTGGAAACGTTTGGTTTAGCTGTTATAAAAGTTTGGTTTTTTAGTGCTGTAAATGCATTTTCAGCTCGCGCTGTACACATTTGCTATGTGAGGCATTATCTCATAAGGGAAATACTGGACAATCAAATTAATGACTTCCCAGGCTTCAGGATGCCTTTTTACACTCTATAAATGTGGAAATTTACATTGGAAACGTTTGGTTTAGCTGTTAATGAAGTTTCGTTTTTTTAGTGCTGAAAATTCATTGTCTGCTGGCGCTGTACACTTTTTCTAAGTTTTGCAATATCTCATGTAGGAAATACTGGACAATCAAATTAATGACTTTCCAGGCTTCAGGATGCCTTTCTACACTATATAAAGGTGGAAATTTACATTGGAAACGTTTGGTTTAGCTGTTATAAAAGTTTGTTTTTTTAGTGCTGTAAATGCATTTTCAGCTCGCGCTGTACACATTTGCTATGTGAGGCATTATCTCATAAGGGAAATACTGGACAATCAAATTAATGACTGCCCAGGCTTCAGGATGTCTTTTTACACTATATAAAGGTGGAAATTTACATTGGAAACGTTTGGTTTAGCTGTTATAAAAGTTTGGTTTTTTTAGTGCTGAAAATTCATTGTCTGCTGGCGCTGTACACTTTTTCTAAGTGTTGCAATATCTCATGAAGGAAATACTGGACAATCAAATTAATGACTTTCCAGGCTCCAGGATGCCTTTCTACACTATATAAAGGTGGAAATTTACATTGGAAACGTTTGGTTTAGCTGTTATAAAAGTTTGGTTTTTTAGTGCTGTAAATGCATTTTCAGCTCGCGCTGTACACATTTGCTATGAGAGGCATTATCTCATAAGGGAAATATTGGACAATCAAATTAATGACTGCCCAGGCTTCAGGATGTCTTTTTACACTATATAAAGGTGGAAATTTACATTGGAAACGTTTAGTTTAGCTGTTAATGAAGTTTCGTTTTTTTAGTGCTGAAAATTCATTGTCTACTGGCGCTGTACACTTTTTCTAAGTGTTGCAATATCTCATGAAGGAAATACTGGACAATCAAATTAATGACTTTCCAGGCTTCAGGATGCCTTTCTACACTATATAAAGGTGGAAATTTACATTGGAAACGTTTGGTTTAGCTGTTATAAAAGTTTGGTTTTTTAGTGCTGTAAATGCATTTTCAGCTCGCGCTGTACACATTTGCTATGAGAGGCATTATCTCATAAGGGAAATATTGGACAATCAAATTAATGACTGCCCAGGCTTCAGGATGTCTTTTTACACTATATAAAGGTGGAAATTTACATTGGAAACGTTTGGTTTAGCTGTTATAAAAGTTTGGTTTTTTAGTGCTGAAAATGCATTTTCAGCTTGCACTGTACACATTTGCTATGTGAGGCATTATCTCATAAGGGAAATACTGGACAATCAAATTAATGACTTCCCAGGCTTCAGGATGCATTTTTACACTCTATAAATGTGGAAATTTACATTGGAAACGTTTGGTTTAGCTGTTAATGAAGTTTCGTTTTTTTAGTGCTGAAAATTCATTGTCTGCTGGCGCTGTACACCTTTTCTAAGTGTTGCAATATCTCATGAAGGAAATACTGGACAATCAAATTAATGACTTTCCAGGCTTCAGGATGCCTTTCTACACTATATAAAGGTGGAAATTTACATTGGAAACGTTTGGTTTAGCTGTTATAAAAGTTTGGGTTTTTAGTGCTGTAAATGCATTTTCAGCTCGCGCTGTACACATTTGCTATGAGAGGCATTATCTCATAAGGGAAATATTGGACAATCAAATTAATGACTGCCCAGGCTTCAGGATGTCTTTTTACACTATATAAAGGTGGAAATTTACATTGGAAACGTTTAGTTTAGCTGTTATAAAAGTTTGTTTTTTTAGTGCTGTAAATGCATTTTCAGCTCGCGCTGTACACATTTGCTATGTGAGGCATTATCTCATAAGGGAAATACTGGAAAATCAAATTAATGACTGCCCAGGCTTCAGGATGTCTTTTTACACTATATAAAGGTGGAAATTTACATTGGAAACGTTTGGTTTAGCTGTTATAAAAGTTTGGTTTTTTAGTGCTGAAAATGCATTTTCAGCTCGCACTGTACACATTTGCTATGTGAGGCATTATCTCATAAGGGAAATACTGGACAATCAAATTAATGACTTCCCAGGCTTCAGGATGCCTTTTTACACTCTATAAATGTGGAAATTTACATTGGAAACGTTTGGTTTAGCTGTTAATGAAGTTTCGTTTTTTTAGTGCTGAAAATTCATTGTCTGCTGGCGCTGTACACTTTTTCTAAGTGTTGCAATATCTCATGAAGGAAATACTGGACAATCAAATTAATGACTTTCCAGGCTTCAGGATGCCTTTCTACACTATATAAAGGTGGAAATTTACATGGGAAACGTTTGGTTTAGCTGTTATAAAAGTTTGGTTTTTTAGTGCTGTAAATGCATTTTCAGCTCGCGCTGTACACATTTGCTATGAAAGGCATTATCTCATAAGGGAAATATTGGACAATCAAATTAATGACTGCCCAGGCTTCAGGATGTCTTTTTACACTATATAAAGGTGGAAATTTACATTGGAAACGTTTAGTTTAGCTGTTATAAAAGTTTGTTTTTTTAGTGCTGTAAATGCATTTTCAGCTCGCGCTGTACACATTTGCTATGAGAGGCATTATCTCATAAGGGAAATATTGGACAATCAAATTAATGACTGCCCAGGCTTCAGGATGTCTTTTTACACTATATAAAGGTGGAAATTTACATTGGAAACGTTTAGTTTAGCTGTTATAAAAGTTTGTTTTTTTAGTGCTGAAAATGCATTTTCAGCTCGCACTGTACACATTTGCTATGTGAGGCATTATCTCAGAAGGGAAATACTGGACAATCAAATTAATGACTTCCCAGGCTTCAGGATGCCTTTCTACACTATATAAAGGTGGAAATTTACATTGGAAACGTTTGGTTTAGCTGTTATAAAAGTTTGGTTTTTTAGTGCTGTAAATGCATTTTCAGCTCGCGCTGTACACATTTGCTATGAGAGGCATTATCTCATAAGGGAAATATTGGACAATCAAATTAATGACTGCCCAGGCTTCAGAATGTCTTTTTACACTATATAAAGGTGGAAATTTACATTGGAAACGTTTGGTTTAGCTGTTAATGAAGTTTCGTTTTTTTAGTGCTGAAAATTCATTGTCTGCTGGCGCTGTACACTTTTTCTAAGTGTTGCAATATCTCATGAAGGAAATACTGGACAATCAAATTAATGACTTTCCAGGCTTCAGGATGCCTTTCTACACTATATAAAGGTGGAAATTTACATTGGAAACGTTTGGTTTAGCTGTTATAAAAGTTTGGTTTTTTAGTGCTGTAAATGCATTTTCAGCTCGCGCTGTACACATTTGCTATGAGAGGCATTATCTCATAAGGGAAATATTGGACAATCAAATTAATGACTGCCCAGGCTTCAGGATGTCTTTTTACACTATAAAAAGGTGGAAATTTACATTGGAAACGTTTAGTTTAGCTGTTATAAAAGTTTGTTTTTTTAGTGCTGTAAATGCATTTTCAGCTCGCGCTGTACACATTTGCTATGAGAGGCATTATCTCATAAGGGAAATATTGGACAATCAAATTAATGACTGCCCAGGCTTCAGGATGTCTTTTTACACTATATAAAGGTGGAAATTTACATTGGAAACGTTTAGTTTAGCTGTTATAAAAGTTTGTTTTTTTAGTGCTGAAAATGCATTTTCAGCTCGCACTGTACACATTTGCTATGTGAGGCATTATCTCATAAGGGAAATACTGGACAATCAAATTAATGACTTCCCAGGCTTCAGGATGCCTTTTTACACTCTATAAATGTGGAAATTTACATTGGAAACGTTTGGTTTAGCTGTTAATGAAGTTTCGTTTTTTTAGTGCTGAAAATTCATTGTCTGCTGGCGCTGTACACTTTTTCTAAGTGTTGCAATATCTCATGAAGGAAATACTGGACAATAAAATTAATGACTTTCCAGGCTTCAGGATGCCTTTCTACACTATATAAAGGTGGAAATTTACATTGGAAACGTTTGGTTTAGCTGTTATAAAAGTTTGGTTTTTTAGTGCTGTAAATGCATTTTCAGCTCGCGCTGTACACATTTGCTATGAGAGGCATTATCTCATAAGGGAAATATTGGACAATCAAATTAATGACTGCCCAGGCTTCAGGATGTCTTTTTACACTATATAAAGGTGGAAATTTACATTGGAAACGTTTAGTTTAGCTGTTATAAAAGTTTGTTTTTTTAGTGCTGTAAATGCATTTTCAGCTCGCGCTGTACACATTTGCTATGTGAGGCATTATCTCATAAGGGAAATACTGGAAAATCAAATTAATGACTGCCCAGGCTTCAGGATGTCTTTTTACACTATATAAAGGTGGAAATTTACATTGGAAACGTTTGGTTTAGCTGTTATAAAAGTTTGGTTTTTTAGTGCTGAAAATGCATTTTCAGCTCGCACTGTACACATTTGCTATGTGAGGCATTATCTCATAAGGGAAATACTGGACAATCAAATTAATGACTTCCCAGGCTTCAGGATGCCTTTTTACACTCTATAAATGTGGAAATTTACATTGGAAACGTTTGGTTTAGCTGTTAATGAAGTTTCGTTTTTTTAGTGCTGAAAATTCATTGTCTGCTGGCGCTGTACACTTTTTCTAAGTGTTGCAATATCTCATGAAGGAAATACTGGACAATCAAATTAATGACTTTCCAGGCTTCAGGATGCCTTTCTACACTATATAAAGGTGGAAATTTACATGGGAAACGTTTGGTTTAGCTGTTATAAAAGTTTGGTTTTTTAGTGCTGTAAATGCATTTTCAGCTCGCGCTGTACACATTTGCTATGAAAGGCATTATCTTATAAGGGAAATATTGGACAATCAAATTAATGACTGCCCAGGCTTCAGGATGTCTTTTTACACTATATAAAGGTGGAAATTTACATTGGAAACGTTTAGTTTAGCTGTTATAAAAGTTTGTTTTTTTAGTGCTGTAAATGCATTTTCAGCTCGCGCTGTACACATTTGCTATGAGAGGCATTATCTCATAAGGGAAATATTGGACAATCAAATTAATGACTGCCCAGGCTTCAGGATGTCTTTTTACACTATATAAAGGTGGAAATTTACATTGGAAACGTTTAGTTTAGCTGTTATAAAAGTTTGTTTTTTTAGTGCTGAAAATGCATTTTCAGCTCGCACTGTACACATTTGCTATGTGAGGCATTATCTCAGAAGGGAAATACTGGACAATCAAATTAATGACTTCCCAGGCTTCAGGATGCCTTTCTACACTATATAAAGGTGGAAATTTACATTGGAAACGTTTGGTTTAGCTGTTATAAAAGTTTGGTTTTTTAGTGCTGTAAATGCATTTTCAGCTCGCGCTGTACACATTTGCTATGAGAGGCATTATCTCATAAGGGAAATATTGGACAATCAAATTAATGACTGCCCAGGCTTCAGAATGTCTTTTTACACTATATAAAGGTGGAAATTTACATTGGAAACGTTTGGTTTAGCTGTTAATGAAGTTTCGTTTTTTTAGTGCTGAAAATTCATTGTCTGCTGGCGCTGTACACTTTTTCTAAGTGTTGCAATATCTCATGAAGGAAATACTGGACAATCAAATTAATGACTTTCCAGGCTTCAGGATGCCTTTCTACACTATATAAAGGTGGAAATTTACATTGGAAACGTTTGGTTTAGCTGTTATAAAAGTTTGGTTTTTTAGTGCTGTAAATGCATTTTCAGCTCGCGCTGTACACATTTGCTATGAGAGGCATTATCTCATAAGGGAAATATTGGACAATCAAATTAATGACTGCCCAGGCTTCAGGATGTCTTTTTACACTATATAAAGGTGGAAATTTACATTGGAAACGTTTAGTTTAGCTGTTATAAAAGTTTGTTTTTTTAGTGCTGAAAATGCATTTTCAGCTCGCACTGTACACATTTGCTATGTGAGGCATTATCTCATAAGGGAAATACTGGACAATCAAATTAATGACTTCCCAGGCTTCAGGATGCCTTTTTACACTCTATAAATGTGGAAATTTACATTGGAAACGTTTGGTTTAGCTGTTATAAAAGTTTGTTTTTTTAGTGCTGTAAATGCATTTTCAGCTCGCGCTGTACACATTTGCTATGTGAGGCATTATCTCATAAGGGAAATACTGGACAATCAAATTAATGACTGCCCAGGCTTCAGGATGTCTTTTTACACTATATAAAGGTGGAAATTTACATTGGAAACGTTTGGTTTAGCTGTTATAAAAGTTTGGTTTTTTTAGTGCTGAAAATTCATTGTCTGCTGGCGCTGTACACTTTTTCTAAGTGTTGCAATATCTCATGAAGGAAATACTGGACAATCAAATTAATGACTTTCCAGGCTCCAGGATGCCTTTCTACACTATATAAAGGTGGAAATTTACATTGGAAACGTTTGGTTTAGCTGTTATAAAAGTTTGGTTTTTTAGTGCTGTAAATGCATTTTCAGCTCGCGCTGTACACATTTGCTATGAGAGGCATTATCTCATAAGGGAAATATTGGACAATCAAATTAATGACTGCCCAGGCTTCAGGATGTCTTTTTACACTATATAAAGGTGGAAATTTACATTGGAAACGTTTAGTTTAGCTGTTAATGAAGTTTCGTTTTTTTAGTGCTGAAAATTCATTGTCTACTGGCGCTGTACACTTTTTCTAAGTGTTGCAATATCTCATGAAGGAAATACTGGACAATCAAATTAATGACTTTCCAGGCTTCAGGATGCCTTTCTACACTATATAAAGGTGGAAATTTACATTGGAAACGTTTGGTTTAGCTGTTATAAAAGTTTGGTTTTTTAGTGCTGTAAATGCATTTTCAGCTCGCGCTGTACACATTTGCTATGAGAGGCATTATCTCATAAGGGAAATATTGGACAATCAAATTAATGACTGCCCAGGCTTCAGGATGTCTTTTTACACTATATAAAGGTGGAAATTTACATTGGAAACGTTTGGTTTAGCTGTTATAAAAGTTTGGTTTTTTAGTGCTGAAAATGCATTTTCAGCTTGCACTGTACACATTTGCTATGTGAGGCATTATCTCATAAGGGAAATACTGGACAATCAAATTAATGACTTCCCAGGCTTCAGGATGCATTTTTACACTCTATAAATGTGGAAATTTACATTGAAAACGTTTGGTTTAGCTGTTAATGAAGTTTCGTTTTTTTAGTGCTGAAAATTCATTGTCTGCTGGCGCTGTACACCTTTTCTAAGTGTTGCAATATCTCATGAAGGAAATACTGGACAATCAAATTAATGACTTTCCAGGCTTCAGGATGCCTTTCTACACTATATAAAGGTGGAAATTTACATTGGAAACGTTTGGTTTAGCTGTTATAAAAGTTTGGGTTTTTAGTGCTGTAAATGCATTTTCAGCTCGCGCTGTACACATTTGCTATGAGAGGCATTATCTCATAAGGGAAATATTGGACAATCAAATTAATGACTGCCCAGGCTTCAGGATGTCTTTTTACACTATATAAAGGTGGAAATTTACATTGGAAACGTTTAGTTTAGCTGTTATAAAAGTTTGTTTTTTTAGTGCTGTAAATGCATTTTCAGCTCGCGCTGTACACATTTGCTATGTGAGGCATTATCTCATAAGGGAAATACTGGAAAATCAAATTAATGACTGCCCAGGCTTCAGGATGTCTTTTTACACTATATAAAGGTGGAAATTTACATTGGAAACGTTTGGTTTAGCTGTTATAAAAGTTTGGTTTTTTAGTGCTGAAAATGCATTTTCAGCTCGCACTGTACACATTTGCTATGTGAGGCATTATCTCATAAGGGAAATACTGGACAATCAAATTAATGACTTCCCAGGCTTCAGGATGCCTTTTTACACTCTATAAATGTGGAAATTTACATTGGAAACGTTTGGTTTAGCTGTTAATGAAGTTTCGTTTTTTTAGTGCTGAAAATTCATTGTCTGCTGGCGCTGTACACTTTTTCTAAGTGTTGCAATATCTCATGAAGGAAATACTGGACAATCAAATTAATGACTTTCCAGGCTTCAGGATGCCTTTCTACACTATATAAAGGTGGAAATTTACATGGGAAACGTTTGGTTTAGCTGTTATAAAAGTTTGGTTTTTTAGTGCTGTAAATGCATTTTCAGCTCGCGCTGTACACATTTGCTATGAAAGGCATTATCTCATAAGGGAAATATTGGACAATCAAATTAATGACTGCCCAGGCTTCAGGATGTCTTTTTACACTATATAAAGGTGGAAATTTACATTGGAAACGTTTAGTTTAGCTGTTATAAAAGTTTGTTTTTTTAGTGCTGTAAATGCATTTTCAGCTCGCGCTGTACACATTTGCTATGAGAGGCATTATCTCATAAGGGAAATATTGGACAATCAAATTAATGACTGCCCAGGCTTCAGGATGTCTTTTTACACTATATAAAGGTGGAAATTTACATTGGAAACGTTTAGTTTAGCTGTTATAAAAGTTTGTTTTTTTAGTGCTGAAAATGCATTTTCAGCTCGCACTGTACACATTTGCTATGTGAGGCATTATCTCAGAAGGGAAATACTGGACAATCAAATTAATGACTTCCCAGGCTTCAGGATGCCTTTCTACACTATATAAAGGTGGAAATTTACATTGGAAACGTTTGGTTTAGCTGTTATAAAAGTTTGGTTTTTTAGTGCTGTAAATGCATTTTCAGCTCGCGCTGTACACATTTGCTATGAGAGGCATTATCTCATAAGGGAAATATTGGACAATCAAATTAATGACTGCCCAGGCTTCAGAATGTCTTTTTACACTATATAAAGGTGGAAATTTACATTGGAAACGTTTGGTTTAGCTGTTAATGAAGTTTCGTTTTTTTAGTGCTGAAAATTCATTGTCTGCTGGCGCTGTACACTTTTTCTAAGTGTTGCAATATCTCATGAAGGAAATACTGGACAATCAAATTAATGACTTTCCAGGCTTCAGGATGCCTTTCTACACTATATAAAGGTGGAAATTTACATTGGAAACGTTTGGTTTAGCTGTTATAAAAGTTTGGTTTTTTAGTGCTGTAAATGCATTTTCAGCTCGCGCTGTACACATTTGCTATGAGAGGCATTATCTCATAAGGGAAATATTGGACAATCAAATTAATGACTGCCCAGGCTTCAGGATGTCTTTTTACACTATAAAAAGGTGGAAATTTACATTGGAAACGTTTAGTTTAGCTGTTATAAAAGTTTGTTTTTTTAGTGCTGTAAATGCATTTTCAGCTCGCGCTGTACACATTTGCTATGAGAGGCATTATCTCATAAGGGAAATATTGGACAATCAAATTAATGACTGCCCAGGCTTCAGGATGTCTTTTTACACTATATAAAGGTGGAAATTTACATTGGAAACGTTTAGTTTAGCTGTTATAAAAGTTTGTTTTTTTAGTGCTGAAAATGCATTTTCAGCTCGCACTGTACACATTTGCTATGTGAGGCATTATCTCATAAGGGAAATACTGGACAATCAAATTAATGACTTCCCAGGCTTCAGGATGCCTTTTTACACTCTATAAATGTGGAAATTTACATTGGAAACGTTTGGTTTAGCTGTTAATGAAGTTTCGTTTTTTTAGTGCTGAAAATTCATTGTCTGCTGGCGCTGTACACTTTTTCTAAGTGTTGCAATATCTCATGAAGGAAATACTGGACAATAAAATTAATGACTTTCCAGGCTTCAGGATGCCTTTCTACACTATATAAAGGTGGAAATTTACATTGGAAACGTTTGGTTTAGCTGTTATAAAAGTTTGGTTTTTTAGTGCTGTAAATGCATTTTCAGCTCGCGCTGTACACATTTGCTATGAGAGGCATTATCTCATAAGGGAAATATTGGACAATCAAATTAATGAC
The DNA here is from genome assembly GCF_059441095.1 of Idiotropiscis lumnitzeri. Taxonomy (NCBI): domain Eukaryota; kingdom Metazoa; phylum Chordata; class Actinopteri; order Syngnathiformes; family Syngnathidae; genus Idiotropiscis; species Idiotropiscis lumnitzeri. Next base: position 1,234,109 of record NW_028283572.1, read on the forward strand.
TGCCCAGGCTTCAGGATGTCTTTTTACACTATATAAAGGTGGAAATTTACATTGGAAACGTTTAGTTTAGCTGTTATAAAAGTTTGTTTTTTTAGTGCTGTAAATGCATTTTCAGCTCGCGCTGTACACATTTGCTATGTGAGGCATTATCTCATAAGGGAAATACTGGAAAATCAAATTAATGACTGCCCAGGCTTCAGGATGTCTTTTTACACTATATAAAGGTGGAAATTTACATTGGAAACGTTTGGTTTAGCTGTTATAAAAGTTTGGTTTTTTAGTGCTGAAAATGCATTTTCAGCTCGCACTGTACACATTTGCTATGTGAGGCATTATCTCATAAGGGAAATACTGGACAATCAAATTAATGACTTCCCAGGCTTCAGGATGCCTTTTTACACTCTATAAATGTGGAAATTTACATTGGAAACGTTTGGTTTAGCTGTTAATGAAGTTTCGTTTTTTTAGTGCTGAAAATTCATTGTCTGCTGGCGCTGTACACTTTTTCTAAGTGTTGCAATATCTCATGAAGGAAATACTGGACAATCAAATTAATGACTTTCCAGGCTTCAGGATGCCTTTCTACACTATATAAAGGTGGAAATTTACATGGGAAACGTTTGGTTTAGCTGTTATAAAAGTTTGGTTTTTTAGTGCTGTAAATGCATTTTCAGCTCGCGCTGTACACATTTGCTATGAAAGGCATTATCTCATAAGGGAAATATTGGACAATCAAATTAATGACTGCCCAGGCTTCAGGATGTCTTTTTACACTATATAAAGGTGGAAATTTACATTGGAAACGTTTAGTTTAGCTGTTATAAAAGTTTGTTTTTTTAGTGCTGTAAATGCATTTTCAGCTCGCGCTGTACACATTTGCTATGAGAGGCATTATCTCATAAGGGAAATATTGGACAATCAAATTAATGACTGCCCAGGCTTCAGGATGTCTTTTTACACTATATAAAGGTGGAAATTTACATTGGAAACGTTTAGTTTAGCTGTTATAAAAGTTTGTTTTTTTAGTGCTGAAAATGCATTTTCAGCTCGCACTGTACACATTTGCTATGTGAGGCATTATCTCAGAAGGGAAATACTGGACAATCAAATTAATGACTTCCCAGGCTTCAGGATGCCTTTCTACACTATATAAAGGTGGAAATTTACATTGGAAACGTTTGGTTTAGCTGTTATAAAAGTTTGGTTTTTTAGTGCTGTAAATGCATTTTCAGCTCGCGCTGTACACATTTGCTATGAGAGGCATTATCTCATAAGGGAAATATTGGACAATCAAATTAATGACTGCCCAGGCTTCAGAATGTCTTTTTACACTATATAAAGGTGGAAATTTACATTGGAAACGTTTGGTTTAGCTGTTAATGAAGTTTCGTTTTTTTAGTGCTGAAAATTCATTGTCTGCTGGCGCTGTACACTTTTTCTAAGTGTTGCAATATCTCATGAAGGAAATACTGGACAATCAAATTAATGACTTTCCAGGCTTCAGGATGCCTTTCTACATTATATAAAGGTGGAAATTTACATGGGAAACGTTTGGTTTAGCTGTTATAAAAGTTTGGTTTTTTAGTGCTGTAAATGCATTTTCAGCTCGCGCTGTACACATTTGCTATGAAAGGCATTATCTCATAAGGGAAATATTGGACAATCAAATTAATGACTGCCCAGGCTTCAGGATGTCTTTTTACACTATATAAAGGTGGAAATTTACATTGGAAACGTTTAGTTTAGCTGTTATAAAAGTTTGTTTTTTTAGTGCTGTAAATGCATTTTCAGCTCGCGCTGTACACATTTGCTATGAGAGGCATTATCTCATAAGGGAAATATTGGACAATCAAATTAATGACTGCCCAGGCTTCAGGATGTCTTTTTACACTATATAAAGGTGGAAATTTACATTGGAAACGTTTAGTTTAGCTGTTATAAAAGTTTGTTTTTTTAGTGCTGAAAATGCATTTTCAGCTCGCACTGTACACATTTGCTATGTGAGGCATTATCTCAGAAGGGAAATACTGGACAATCAAATTAATGACTTCCCAGGCTTCAGGATGCCTTTCTACACTATATAAAGGTGGAAATTTACATTGGAAACGTTTGGTTTAGCTGTTATAAAAGTTTGGTTTTTTAGTGCTGTAAATGCATTTTCAGCTCGCGCTGTACACATTTGCTATGAGAGGCATTATCTCATAAGGGAAATATTGGACAATCAAATTAATGACTGCCCAGGCTTCAGAATGTCTTTTTACACTATATAAAGGTGGAAATTTACATTGGAAACGTTTGGTTTAGCTGTTAATGAAGTTTCGTTTTTTTAGTGCTGAAAATTCATTGTCTGCTGGCGCTGTACACTTTTTCTAAGTGTTGCAATATCTCATGAAGGAAATACTGGACAATCAAATTAATGACTTTCCAGGCTTCAGGATGCCTTTCTACACTATATAAAGGTGGAAATTTACATTGGAAACGTTTGGTTTAGCTGTTATAAAAGTTTGGTTTTTTAGTGCTGTAAATGCATTTTCAGCTCGCGCTGTACACATTTGCTATGAGAGGCATTATCTCATAAGGGAAATATTGGACAATCAAATTAATGACTGCCCAGGCTTCAGGATGTCTTTTTACACTATATAAAGGTGGAAATTTACATTGGAAACGTTTAGTTTAGCTGTTATAAAAGTTTGTTTTTTTAGTGCTGTAAATGCATTTTCAGCTCGCGCTGTACACATTTGCTATGAGAGGCATTATCTCATAAGGGAAATATTGGACAATCAAATTAATGACTGCCCAGGCTTCAGGATGTCTTTTTACACTATATAAAGGTGGAAATTTACATTGGAAACGTTTAGTTTAGCTGTTATAAAAGTTTGTTTTTTTAGTGCTGAAAATGCATTTTCAGCTCGCACTGTACACATTTGCTATGTGAGGCATTATCTCATAAGGGAAATACTGGACAATCAAATTAATGACTTCCCAGGCTTCAGGATGCCTTTTTACACTCTATAAATGTGGAAATTTACATTGGAAACGTTTGGTTTAGCTGTTAATGAAGTTTCGTTTTTTTAGTGCTGAAAATTCATTGTCTGCTGGCGCTGTACACTTTTTCTAAGTGTTGCAATATCTCATGAAGGAAATACTGGACAATAAAATTAATGACTTTCCAGGCTTCAGGATGCCTTTCTACACTATATAAAGGTGGAAATTTACATTGGAAACGTTTGGTTTAGCTGTTATAAAAGTTTGGTTTTTTAGTGCTGTAAATGCATTTTCAGCTCGCGCTGTACACATTTGCTATGAGAGGCATTATCTCATAAGGGAAATATTGGACAATCAAATTAATGACTGCCCAGGCTTCAGGATGTCTTTTTACACTATATAAAGGTGGAAATTTACATTGGAAACGTTTAGTTTAGCTGTTATAAAAGTTTGTTTTTTTAGTGCTGTAAATGCATTTTCAGCTCGCGCTGTACACATTTGCTATGTGAGGCATTATCTCATAAGGGAAATACTGGAAAATCAAATTAATGACTGCCCAGGCTTCAGGATGTCTTTTTACACTATATAAAGGTGGAAATTTACATTGGAAACGTTTGGTTTAGCTGTTATAAAAGTTTGGTTTTTTAGTGCTGAAAATGCATTTTCAGCTCGCACTGTACACATTTGCTATGTGAGGCATTATCTCATAAGGGAAATACTGGACAATCAAATTAATGACTTCCCAGGCTTCAGGATGCCTTTTTACACTCTATAAATGTGGAAATTTACATTGGAAACGTTTGGTTTAGCTGTTAATGAAGTTTCGTTTTTTTAGTGCTGAAAATTCATTGTCTGCTGGCGCTGTACACTTTTTCTAAGTGTTGCAATATCTCATGAAGGAAATACTGGACAATCAAATTAATGACTTTCCAGGCTTCAGGATGCCTTTCTACACTATATAAAGGTGGAAATTTACATGGGAAACGTTTGGTTTAGCTGTTATAAAAGTTTGGTTTTTTAGTGCTGTAAATGCATTTTCAGCTCGCGCTGTACACATTTGCTATGAAAGGCATTATCTCATAAGGGAAATATTGGACAATCAAATTAATGACTGCCCAGGCTTCAGGATGTCTTTTTACACTATATAAAGGTGGAAATTTACATTGGAAACGTTTAGTTTAGCTGTTATAAAAGTTTGTTTTTTTAGTGCTGTAAATGCATTTTCAGCTCGCGCTGTACACATTTGCTATGAGAGGCATTATCTCATAAGGGAAATATTGGACAATCAAATTAATGACTGCCCAGGCTTCAGGATGTCTTTTTACACTATATAAAGGTGGAAATTTACATTGGAAACGTTTAGTTTAGCTGTTATAAAAGTTTGTTTTTTTAGTGCTGAAAATGCATTTTCAGCTCGCACTGTACACATTTGCTATGTGAGGCATTATCTCAGAAGGGAAATACTGGACAATCAAATTAATGACTTCCCAGGCTTCAGGATGCCTTTCTACACTATATAAAGGTGGAAATTTACATTGGAAACGTTTGGTTTAGCTGTTATAAAAGTTTGGTTTTTTAGTGCTGTAAATGCATTTTCAGCTCGCGCTGTACACATTTGCTATGAGAGGCATTATCTCATAAGGGAAATATTGGACAATCAAATTAATGACTGCCCAGGCTTCAGAATGTCTTTTTACACTATATAAAGGTGGAAATTTACATTGGAAACGTTTAGTTTAGCTGTTAATGAAGTTTCGTTTTTTTAGTGCTGAAAATTCATTGTCTGCTGGCGCTGTACACTTTTTCTAAGTGTTGCAATATCTCATGAAGGAAATACTGGACAATCAAATTAATGACTTTCCAGGCTTCAGGATGCCTTTCTACACTATATAAAGGTAGAAATTTACATTGGAAACGTTTGGTTTAGCTGTTATAAAAGTTTGGTTTTTTAGTGCTGTAAATGCATTTTCAGCTCGCGCTGTACACATTTGCTATGAGAGGCATTATCTCATAAGGGAAATATTGGACAATCAAATTAATGACTGCGCAGGCTTCAGGATGTCTTTTTACACTATATAAAGGTGGAAATTTACATTGGAAACGTTTGGTTTAGCTGTTATAAAAGTTTGTTTTTTTAGTGCTGTAAATGCATTTTCAGCTCGCGCTGTACACATTTGCTATGAGAGGCATTATCTCATAAGGGAAATATTGGACAATCAAATTAATGGCTGCCCGGGCTTCAGGATGTCTTTTTACACTATATAAAGGTGGAAATTTACATTGGAAACGTTTAGTTTAGCTGTTAATGAAGTTTCGTTTTTTTAGTGCTGAAAATTCATTGTCTGCTGGCGCTGTACACTTTTTCTAAATGTTGCAATATCTCATGAAGGAAATACTGGACAATCAAATTAATGACTTTCCAGGCTTCAGGATGCCTTTCTACACTAGATAAAGGTGGAAATTTACATTGGAAACGTTTGGTTTAGCTGTTATAAAAGTTTGGTTTTTTTAGTGCTGTAAATGCATTTTCAGCTCGCGCTGTACACATTTGCTATGAGAGGCATTATCTCATAAGGGAAATATTGGACAATCAAATTAATGACTGCCCAGGCTTCAGGATGTCTTTTTACACTATATAAAGGTGGAAATTTACATTGGAAACGTTTGGTTTAGGTGTTATATAAGTTTGGTTTTTTAGTGCTGAAAATGCATTTTCAGCTCGCACTGTACACATTTGCTATGTGAGGCATTATCTCATAAGGGAAATACTGGACAATCAAATTAATGACTTCCCAGGCTTCAGGATGCCTTTTTACACTCTATAAATGTGGAAATTTACATTGGAAACGTTTGGTTTAGCTGTTAATGAAGTTTCGTTTTTTTAGTGCTGAAAATTCATTGTCTGCTGGCGCTGTACACTTTTTCTAAGTGTTGCAATATCTCATGAAGGAAATACTGGACAATCAAATTAATGACTTTCCAGGCTTCAGGATGCCTTTCTACACTATATAAAGGTGGAAATTTACATTGGAAACGTTTGGTTTAGCTGTTATAAAAGTTTGGTTTTTTAGTGCTGTAAATGCATTTTCAGCTCGCGCTGTACACATTTGCTATGAGAGGCATTATCTCATAAGGGAAATATTGGACAATCAAATTAATGACTGCCCAGGCTTCAGGATGTCTTTTTACACTATATAAAGGTGGAAATTTACATTGGAAACGTTTGGTTTAGCTGTTATAAAAGTTTGTTTTTTTAGTGCTGTAAATGCATTTTCAGCTCGCACTGTACACATTTGCTATGAGAGGCATTATCTCATAAGGGAAATATTGGACAATCAAATTAATGACTGCCCAGGCTTCAGGATGTCTTTTTACACTATATAAAGGTGAAAATTTACATTGGAAACGTTTACTTTAGCTGTTAATGAAGTTTCGTTTATTTAGTGCTGAAAATTCATTGTCTGCTGGCGCTGTACACTTTTTCTAAGTGTTGCAATATCTCATGAAGGAAATACTGGACAATCAAATTAATGACTTTCCAGGCTTCAGGATGCCTTTCTACACTATATAAAGGTGTAAATTTACATTGGAAACGTTTGGTTTAGCTGTTATAAAAGTTTGTTTTTTTAGTGCTGTAAATGCATTTTCAGCTCGCACTGTACACATTTGCTGTGAGGCATTATCTCAGAAGGGAAATACTGGACAATCAAATTAATGACTTCCCAGGCTTCAGGATGCCTTTTTACACTCTATAAATGTGGAAATTTACATTGGAAACGTTTGGTTTAGCTGTTAATGAAGTTTCGTTTTTTTAGTGCTGAAAAGTCATTGTCTGCTGGCGCTGTACACTTTTTCCAAGTGTTGCAATATCTCATGAAGGAAATACTGGACAATCAAATTAATGACTTTCCAGGCTTCAGGATGCCTTTCTACACTATATAAAGGTGGAAATTTACATTGGAAACGTTTGGTTTAGCTGTTATAAAAGTTTGGTTTTTTAGTGCTGTAAATGCATTTTCAGCTCGCGCTGTACACATTTGCTATGAGAGGCATTATCTCATAAGGGAAATATTGGACAATCAAATTAATGACTGCCCAGGCTTCAGGATGTCTTTTTACACTATATAAAGGTGGAAATTTACATTGGAAACGTTTGGTTTAGCTGTTATAAAAGTTTGTTTTTTTAGTGCTGTAAATGCATTTTCAGCTCGCACTGTACACATTTGCTATGAGAGGCATTATCTCATAAGGGAAATATTGGACAATCAAATTAATGACTGCCCAGGCTTCAGGATGTCTTTTTACACTATATAAAGGTGGAAATTTACATTGGAAACGTTTGGTTTAGCTGTTATAAAAGTTTGTTTTTTTAGTGCTGTAAATGCATTTTCAGCTCGCACTGTACACATTTGCTATGAGAGGCATTATCTCATAAGGGAAATATTGGACAATCAAATTAATGACTGCCCAGGCTTCAGGATGTCTTTTTACACTATATAAAGGTGGAAATTTACATTTGAAACGTTTGGTTTAGCTGTTATAAAAGTTTGGTTTTTTAGTGCTGAAAATGCATTTTCAGCTCGCGCTGTACACATTTGCTATGAGAGGCATTATCTCATAAGGGAAATATTGGACAATCAAATTAATGACTGCCCAGGCTTCAGGATGTCTTTTTACACTATATAAAGGTGGAAATTTACATTGGAAACGTTTGGTTTAGCTGTTATAAAAGTTTGGTTTTTTAGTGCTGTAAATGCATTTTCAGCTCGCGCTGTACACATTTGCTATGAGAGGCATTATCTCATAAGGGAAATATTGGACAATCAAATTAATGACTGCCCAGGTTTCAGGATGTCTTTTTACACTATATAAAGGTGGAAATTTACATTGGAAACGTTTGGTTTAGGTGTTATATAAGTTTGGTTTTTTAGTGCTGAAAATGCATTTTCAGCTCGCACTGTGCACATTTGCTATGTGAGGCATTATCTCATAAGGGAAATACTGGACAATCAAATTAATGACTTCCCAGGCTTCAGGATGCCTTTTTACACTCTATAAATGTGGAAATTTACATTGGAAACGTTTGGTTTAGCTGTTAATGAAGTTTCGTTTTTTTAGTGCTGAAAATTCATTGTCTGCTGGCGCTGTACACTTTTTCTAAGTTTTGCAATATCTCATGTAGGAAATACTGGACAATCAAATTAATGACTTTCCAGGCTTCAGGATGCCTTTCTACACTATATAAAGGTGGAAATTTACATTGGAAACGTTTGGTTTAGCTGTTATAAAAGTTTGTTTTTTTAGTGCTGTAAATGCATTTTCAGCTCGCGCTGTACACATTTGCTATGTGAGGCATTATCTCATAAGGGAAATACTGGACAATCAAATTAATGACTGCCCAGGCTTCAGGATGTCTTTTTACACTATATAAAGGTGGAAATTTACATTGGAAACGTTTGGTTTAGCTGTTATAAAAGTTTGGTTTTTTAGTGCTGAAAATGCATTTTCAGCTCGCACTGTACACATTTGCTATGTGAGGCATTATCTCATAAGGGAAATACTGGACAATCAAATTAATGACTTCCCAGGCTTCAGGATGCCTTTTTACACTCTATAAATGTGGAAATTTACATTGGAAACGTTTGGTTTAGCTGTTAATGAAGTTTCGTTTTTTTAGTGCTGAAAATTCATTGTCTGCTGGCGCTGTACACTTTTTCTAAGTGTTGCAATATCTCATGAAGGAAATACTGGACAATCAAATTAATGACTTTCCAGGCTTCAGGATGCCTTTCTACACTATATAAAGGTGGAAATTTACATTGGAAACGTTTGGTTTAGCTGTTATAAAAGTTTGTTTTTTTAGTGCTGTAAATGCATTTTCAGCTCGCGCTGTACACATTTGCTATGTGAGGCATTATCTCATAAGGGAAATACTGGACAATCAAATTAATGACTGCCCAGGCTTCAGGATGTCTTTTTACACTATATAAAGGTGGAAATTTACATTGGAAACGTTTGGTTTAGCTGTTATAAAAGTTTGGTTTTTTAGTGCTGAAAATGCATTTTCAGCTCGCACTGTACACATTTGCTATGTGAGGCATTATCTCATAAGGGAAATACTGGACAATCAAATTAATGACTTCCCAGGCTTCAGGATGCCTTTTTACACTCTATAAATGTGGAAATTTACATTGGAAACGTTTGGTTTAGCTGTTAATGAAGTTTCGTTTTTTTAGTGCTGAAAATTCATTGTCTGCTGGCGCTGTACACTTTTTCTAAGTGTTGCATATCTCATGAAGGAAATACTGGACAATCAAATTAATGACTTTCCACGCTTCAGGATGCCTTTCTACACTATATAAAGGTGGAAATTTACATTGGAAACGTTTGGTTTAGCTTTTATAAAAGTTTGGTTTTTTAGTGCTGTAAATGCATTTTCAGCTCGCGCTGTACACATTTGCTATGAGAGGCATTATCTCATAAGGGAAATATTGGACAATCAAATTAATGACTGCCCAGGCTTCAGGATGTCTTTTTACACTATATAAAGGAGGAAATTTACATTGGAAACGTTTGGTTTAGGTGTTATAAAAGTTTGGTTTTTTAGTGCTGAAAATGCATTTTCAGCTCGCGCTGTACACATTTGCTATGAGAGGCATTATCTCATAAAGGAAATATTGGACAATCGAATTAATGACTGCCCAGGCTTCAGGATGTCTTTTTACACTATATAAAGGTGGAAATTTACATTGGAAACGTTTGGTTTAGCTGTTATAAAAGTTTGGTTTTTTAGTGCTGAAAATGCATTTTCAGCTCGCACTGTACACATTTGCTATGTGAGGCATTATCTCATAAGGGAAATACTGGACAATCAAATTAATGACTTCCCAGGCTTCAGGATGCCTTTTTACACTCTATAAATGTGGAAATTTACATTGGAAACGTTTGGTTTAGCTGTTAATGAAGTTTCGTTTTTTTAGTGCTGAAAATTCATTGTCTGCTGGCGCTGTACACTTTTTCTAAGTTTTGCAATATCTCATGTAGGAAATACTGGACAATCAAATTAATGACTTTCCAGGCTTCAGGATGCCTTTCTACACTATATAAAGGTGGAAATTTACATTGGAAACGTTTGGTTTAGCTGTTATAAAAGTTTGTTTTTTTAGTGCTGTAAATGCATTTTCAGCTCGCGCTGTACACATTTGCTATGTGAGGCATTATCTCATAAGGGAAATACTGGACAATCAAATTAATGACTGCCCAGGCTTCAGGATGTCTTTTTACACTATATAAAGGTGGAAATTTACATTGGAAACGTTTGGTTTAGCTGTTATAAAAGTTTGGTTTTTTAGTGCTGAAAATGCATTTTCAGCTCGCACTGTACACATTTGCTATGTGAGGCATTATCTCATAAGGGAAATACTGGACAATCAAATTAATGACTTCCCAGGCTTCAGGATGCCTTTTTACACTCTATAAATGTGGAAATTTACATTGGAAACGTTTGGTTTAGCTGTTAATGAAGTTTCGTTTTTTTAGTGCTGAAAATTCATTGTCTGCTGGCGCTGTACACTTTTTCTAAGTGTTGCAATATCTCATGAAGGAAATACTGGACAATCAAATTAATGACTTTCCAGGCTTCAGGATGCCTTTCTACACTATATAAAGGTGGAAATTTACATTGGAAACGTTTGGTTTAGCTGTTATAAAAGTTTGTTTTTTTAGTGCTGTAAATGCATTTTCAGCTCGCGCTGTACACATTTGCTATGTGAGGCATTATCTCATAAGGGAAATACTGGACAATCAAATTAATGACTGCCCAGGCTTCAGGATGTCTTTTTACACTATATAAAGGTGGAAATTTACATTGGAAACGTTTGGTTTAGCTGTTATAAAAGTTTGGTTTTTTAGTGCTGAAAATGCATTTTCAGCTCGCACTGTACACATTTGCTATGTGAGGCATTATCTCATAAGGGAAATACTGGACAATCAAATTAATGACTTCCCAGGCTTCAGGATGCCTTTTTACACTCTATAAATGTGGAAATTTACATTGGAAACGTTTGGTTTAGCTGTTAATGAAGTTTCGTTTTTTTAGTGCTGAAAATTCATTGTCTGCTGGCGCTGTACACTTTTTCTAAGTGTTGCATATCTCATGAAGGAAATACTGGACAATCAAATTAATGACTTTCCACGCTTCAGGATGCCTTTCTACACTATATAAAGGTGGAAATTTACATTGGAAACGTTTGGTTTAGCTTTTATAAAAGTTTGGTTTTTTAGTGCTGTAAATGCATTTTCAGCTCGCGCTGTACACATTTGCTATGAGAGGCATTATCTCATAAGGGAAATATTGGACAATCAAATTAATGACTGCCCAGGCTTCAGGATGTCTTTTTACACTATATAAAGGAGGAAATTTACATTGGAAACGTTTGGTTTAGGTGTTATAAAAGTTTGGTTTTTTAGTGCTGAAAATGCATTTTCAGCTCGCGCTGTACACATTTGCTATGAGAGGCATTATCTCATAAAGGAAATATTGGACAATCGAATTAATGACTGCCCAGGCTTCAGGATGTCTTTTTACACTATATAAAGGTGGAAATTTACATTGGAAACGTTTGGTTTAGCTGTTATAAAAGTTTGGTTTTTTAGTGCTGAAAATGCATTTTCAGCTCGCACTGTACACATTTGCTATGTGAGGCATTATCTCATAAGGGAAATACTGGACAATCAAATTAATGACTTCCCAGGCTTCAGGATGCCTTTTTACACTATATAAAGGTGGAAATTTACATTGGAAAGTTTGGTTTAGCTGTTATAAAAGTTTGGTTTTTTAGTGCTGTAAATGCATTTTCAGCTCGCGCTGTATACATTTGCCTATGAGAGGCATTATCTCATAAAGGAAATATTGGACAATCGAATTAATGACTGCCCAGGCTTCAGGATGTCTTTTTACACTATATAAAGGTGGAAATTTACATTGGAAACGTTTGGTTTAGCTGTTATAAAAGTTTGGTTTTTTAGTGCTGAAAATGCATTTTCAGCTCGCACTGTACACATTTGCTATGTGAGGCATTATCTCATAAGGGAAATACTGGACAATCAAATTAATGACTTCCCAGGCTTCAGGATGCCTTTTTACACTCTATAAATGTGGAAATTTACATTGGAAACGTTTGGTTTAGCTGTTAATGAAGTTTCGTTTTTTTAGTGCTGAAAATTCATTGTCTGCTGGCGCTGTACACTTTTTCTAAGTGTTGCAATATCTCATGAAGGAAATACTGGACAATCAAATTAATGACTTTCCAGGCTTCAGGGTGCCTTTCTACACTATATAAAGGTGGAAATTTACATTGGAAACGTTTGGTTTAGCTGTTATAAAAGTTTGGTTTTTTTAGTGCTGTAAATGCATTTTCAGCTCGCGCTGTACACATTTGCTATGAGAGGCATTATCTCATAAGGGAAATATTGGACAATCAAATTAATGACTGCCCAGGCTTCAGGATGTCTTTTTACACTATATAAAGGTGGAAATTTACATTGGAAACGTTTAGTTTAGCTGTTCATGAAGTTTCGTTTTTTTAGTGCTGAAAATTCATTGTCTACTGGCGCTGTACACTTTTTCTAAGTGTTGCAATATCTCATGAAGGAAATACTGGACAATCAAATTAATGACTTTCCAGGCTTCAGGATGCCTTTCTACACTATATAAAGGTGGAAATTTACATTGGAAACGTTTGGTTTAGCTGTTATAAAAGTTTGGTTTTTTAGTGCTGTAAATGCATTTTCAGCTCGCGCTGTAAACATTTGCTATGAGAGGCATTATCTCATAAGGGAAATATTGGACAATCAAATTAATGACTGCCCAGGCTTCAGGATGTATTTTTACACTATATAAGGGTGGAAATTTACATTGGAAACGTTTAGTTTAGCTGTTAATGAAGTTTCGTTTTTTTAGTGCTGAAAATTCATTGTCTACTGGCGCTGTACACTTTTTCTAAGTGTTGCAATATCTCATGAAGGAAATACTGGACAATCAAATTAATGACTTTCCAGGCTTCAGGATGCCTTTCTACACTATATAAAGGTGGAAATTTACATTGGAAACGTTTGGTTTAGCTGTTATAAAAGTTTGGTTTTTTAGTGCTGTAAATGCATTTTCAGCTCGCGCTGTACACATTTGCTATGAGAGGCATTATCTCATAAGGGAAATATTGGACAATCAAATTAATGACTGCCCAGGCTTCAGGATGTCTTTTTACACTATATAAAGGTGGAAATTTACATTGGAAACGTTTGGTTTAGCTGTTATAAAAGTTTGGTTTTTTAGTGCTGAAAATGCATTTTCAGCTCGCACTGTACACATTTGCTATGTGAGGCATTATCTCATAAGGGAAATACTGGACAATCAAATTAATGACTTCCCAGGCTTCAGGATGCATTTTTACACTCTATAAATGTGGAAATTTACATTGGAAACGTTTGGTTTAGCTGTTATAAAAGTTTGTTTTTTTAGTGCTGTAAATGCATTTTCAGCTCGCGCTGTACATATTTGCTATGTGAGGCATTATCTCATAAGGGAAATACTGGACAATCAAATTAATGACTGCCCAGGCTTCAGGATGTCTTTTTACACTATATAAAGGTGGAAATTTACATTGGAAACGTTTGGTTTAGCTGTTATAAAAGTTTGGTTTTTTAGTGCTGAAAATGCATTTTCAGCTCGCACTGTACACATTTGCTATGTGAGGCATTATCTCATAAGGGAAATACTGGACAATCAAATTAATGACTTCCCAGGCTTCAGGATGCCTTTTTACACTCTATAAATGTGGAAATTTACATTGGAAACGTTTGGTTTAGCTGTTAATGAAGTTTCGTTTTTTTAGTGCTGAAAATTCATTGTCTGCTGGCGCTGTACACTTTTTCTAAGTGTTGCAATATCTCATGAAGGAAATACTGGACAATCAAATTAATGACTTTCCAGGCTTCAGGATGCCTTTCTACACTATATAAAGGTGGAAATTTACATTGGAAACGTTTGGTTTAGCTGTTATAAAAGTTTGTTTTTTTAGTGCTGTAAATGCATTTTCAGCTCGCGCTGTACACATTTGCTATGTGAGGCATTATCTCATAAGGGAAATACTGGACAATCAAATTAATGACTGCCCAGGCTTCAGGATGTCTTTTTACACTATATAAAGGTGGAAATTTACATTGGAAACGTTTGGTTTAGCTGTTATAAAAGTTTGGTTTTTTAGTGCTGTAAATGCATTTTCAGCTCGCGCTGTACACATTTGCTATGAGAGGCATTATCTCATAAGGGAAATATTGGACAATCAAATTAATGACTGCCCAGGCTTCAGGATGTCTTTTTACACTATATAAAGGTGGAAATTTACATTGGAAACGTTTAGTTTAGCTGTTAATGAAGTTTCGTTTTTTTAGTGCTGGAAATTCATTGTCTGCTGGCGCTGTACACTTTTTCTAAGTGTTGCAATATCTCATGAAGGAAATACTGGACAATCAAATTAAAGACTTTCCAGGCTTCAGGATGCCTTTTTACACTATATAAAGGTGGAAATTTACATTGGAAACGTTTGGTTTAGCTGTTATAAAAGTTTGGTTTTTTAGTGCTGTAAATGCATTTTCAGCTCGCGCTGTACACATTTGCTATGAGAGGCATTATCTCATAAGGGAAATATTGGACAATCAAATTAATGACTGCCCAGGCTTCAGGATGTCTTTTTACACTATATAAAGGTGGAAATTTACATTGGAAACATTTAGTTTAGCTGTTAATGAAGTTTCGTTTTTTTAGTGCTGAAAATTCATTGTCTGCTGGCGCTGTACACTTTTTCTAAGTGTTGCAATATCTCATGAAGGAAATACTGGACAATCAAATTAATGACTTTCCAGGCTTCAGGATGCCTTTCTACACTATATAAAGGTGGAAATTTACATTGGAAACGTTTGGTTTAGCTGTTATAAAAGTTTGTTTTTTTAGTGCTGTAAATGCATTTTCAGCTCGCGCTGTACACATTTGCTATGAGAGGCATTATCTCATAAGGGAAATATTGGACAATCAAATTAATGACTGCCCAGGCTTCAGGATGTCTTTTTACACTATATAAAGGTGGAAATTTACATTGGAAACGTTTGGTTTAGCTGTTATAAAAGTTTGGTTTTTTAGTGCTGTAAATGCATTTTCAGCTCGCGCTGTACACATTTGCTATGAGAGGCATTATCTCATAAGGGAAATATTGGACAATCAAATTAATGGCTGCCCGGGCTTCAGGATGTCTTTTTACACTATATAAAGGTGGAAATTTACATTGGAAACGTTTAGTTTAGCTGTTAATGAAGTTTCGTTTTTTTAGTGCTGAAAATTCATTGTCTGCTGGCGATGTACACTTTTTCTAAATGTTGCAATATCTCATGAAGGAAATACTGGACAATCAAATTAATGACTTTCCAGGCTTCAGGATGCCTTTCTACACTATATAAAGGTGGAAATTTACATTGGAAACGTTTGGTTTAGCTTTTATAAAAGTTTGGTTTTTTAGTGCTGTAAATGCATTTTCAGCTCGCGCTGTACACATTTGCTATGAGAGGCATTATCTCATAAGGGAAATATTGGACAATCAAATTAATGACTGCCCAGGCTTCAGGATGTCTTTTTACACTATATAAAGGAGGAAATTTACATTGGAAACGTTTGGTTTAGGTGTTATAAAAGTTTGGTTTTTTAGTGCTGAAAATGCATTTTCAGCTCGCGCTGTACACATTTGCTATGAGAGGCATTATCTCATAAAGGAAATATTGGACAATCGAATTAATGACTGCCCAGGCTTCAGGATGTCTTTTTACACTATATAAAGGTGGAAATTTACATTGGAAACGTTTGGTTTAGCTGTTATAAAAGTTTGGTTTTTTAGTGCTGAAAATGCATTTTCAGCTCGCACTGTACACATTTGCTATGTGAGGCATTATCTCATAAGGGAAATACTGGACAATCAAATTAATGACTTCCCAGGCTTCAGGGTGCCTTTTTACACTATATAAAGGTGGAAATTTACATTGGAAAGTTTGGTTTAGCTGTTATAAAAGTTTGGTTTTTTAGTGCTGTAAATGCATTTTCAGCTCGCGCTGTATACATTTGCCTATGAGAGGCATTATCTCATAAAGGAAATATTGGACAATCGAATTAATGACTGCCCAGGCTTCAGGATGTCTTTTTACACTATATAAAGGTGGAAATTTACATTGGAAACGTTTGGTTTAGCTGTTATAAAAGTTTGGTTTTTTAGTGCTGAAAATGCATTTTCAGCTCGCACTGTACACATTTGCTATGTGAGGCATTATCTCATAAGGGAAATACTGGACAATCAAATTAATGACTTCCCAGGCTTCAGGATGCCTTTTTACACTCTATAAATGTGGAAATTTACATTGGAAACGTTTGGTTTAGCTGTTAATGAAGTTTCGTTTTTTTAGTGCTGAAAATTCATTGTCTGCTGGCGCTGTACACTTTTTCTAAGTGTTGCAATATCTCATGAAGGAAATACTGGACAATCAAATTAATGACTTTCCAGGCTTCAGGATGCCTTTCTACACTATATAAAGGTGGAAATTTACATTGGAAACGTTTGGTTTAGCTGTTATAAAAGTTTGTTTTTTTAGTGCTGTAAATGCATTTTCAGCTCGCGCTGTACACATTTGCTATGTGAGGCATTATCTCATAAGGGAAATACTGGACAATCAAATTAATGACTGCCCAGGCTTCAGGATGTCTTTTTACACTATATAAAGGTGGAAATTTACATTGGAAACGTTTGGTTTAGCTGTTATAAAAGTTTGGTTTTTTAGTGCTGTAAATGCATTTTCAGCTCGCGCTGTACACATTTGCTATGAGAGGCATTATCTCATAAGGGAAATATTGGACAATCAAATTAATGACTGCCCAGGCTTCAGGATGTCTTTTTACACTATATAAAGGTGGAAATTTACATTGGAAACGTTTAGTTTAGCTGTTAATGAAGTTTCGTTTTTTTAGTGCTGGAAATTCATTGTCTGCTGGCGCTGTACACTTTTTCTAAGTGTTGCAATATCTCATGAAGGAAATACTGGACAATCAAATTAAAGACTTTCCAGGCTTCAGGATGCCTTTTTACACTATATAAAGGTGGAAATTTACATTGGAAACGTTTGGTTTAGCTGTTATAAAAGTTTGGTTTTTTAGTGCTGTAAATGCATTTTCAGCTCGCGCTGTACACATTTGCTATGAGAGGCATTATCTCATAAGGGAAATATTGGACAATCAAATTAATGACTGCCCAGGCTTCAGGATGTCTTTTTACACTATATAAAGGTGGAAATTTACATTGGAAACATTTAGTTTAGCTGTT
This sequence comes from Idiotropiscis lumnitzeri, assembly GCF_059441095.1. Lineage (NCBI taxonomy): Eukaryota > Metazoa > Chordata > Actinopteri > Syngnathiformes > Syngnathidae > Idiotropiscis > Idiotropiscis lumnitzeri. The sequence goes on from NW_028283572.1 coordinate 1,251,505, forward strand.
AATGAAGTTTCGTTTTTTTAGTGCTGAAAATTCATTGTCTGCTGGCGCTGTACACTTTTTCTAAGTGTTGCAATATCTCATGAAGGAAATACTGGACAATCAAATTAATGACTTTCCAGGCTTCAGGATGCCTTTCTACACTATATAAAGGTGGAAATTTACATTGGAAACGTTTGGTTTAGCTGTTATAAAAGTTTGTTTTTTTAGTGCTGTAAATGCATTTTCAGCTCGCGCTGTACACATTTGCTATGAGAGGCATTATCTCATAAGGGAAATATTGGACAATCAAATTAATGACTGCCCAGGCTTCAGGATGTCTTTTTACACTATATAAAGGTGGAAATTTACATTGGAAACGTTTGGTTTAGCTGTTATAAAAGTTTGGTTTTTTAGTGCTGTAAATGCATTTTCAGCTCGCGCTGTACACATTTGCTATGAGAGGCATTATCTCATAAGGGAAATATTGGACAATCAAATTAATGGCTGCCCGGGCTTCAGGATGTCTTTTTACACTATATAAAGGTGGAAATTTACATTGGAAAGTTTGGTTTAGCTGTTATAAAAGTTTGGTTTTTTAGTGCTGTAAATGCATTTTCAGCTCGCGCTGTATACATTTGCCTATGAGAGGCATTATCTCATAAAGGAAATATTGGACAATCGAATTAATGACTGCCCAGGCTTCAGGATGTCTTTTTACACTATATAAAGGTGGAAATTTACATTGGAAACGTTTGGTTTAGCTGTTATAAAAGTTTGGTTTTTTAGTGCTGAAAATGCATTTTCAGCTCGCACTGTACACATTTGCTATGTGAGGCATTATCTCATAAGGGAAATACTGGACAATCAAATTAATGACTTCCCAGGCTTCAGGATGCCTTTTTACACTCTATAAATGTGGAAATTTACATTGGAAACGTTTGGTTTAGCTGTTAATGAAGTTTCGTTTTTTTAGTGCTGAAAATTCATTGTCTGCTGGCGCTGTACACTTTTTCTAAGTGTTGCAATATCTCATGAAGGAAATACTGGACAATCAAATTAATGACTTTCCAGGCTTCAGGATGCCTTTCTACACTATATAAAGGTGGAAATTTACATTGGAAACGTTTGGTTTAGCTGTTATAAAAGTTTGTTTTTTTAGTGCTGTAAATGCATTTTCAGCTCGCGCTGTACACATTTGCTATGTGAGGCATTATCTCATAAGGGAAATACTGGACAATCAAATTAATGACTGCCCAGGCTTCAGGATGTCTTTTTACACTATATAAAGGTGGAAATTTACATTGGAAACGTTTGGTTTAGCTGTTATAAAAGTTTGGTTTTTTAGTGCTGTAAATGCATTTTCAGCTCGCGCTGTACACATTTGCTATGAGAGGCATTATCTCATAAGGGAAATATTGGACAATCAAATTAATGACTGCCCAGGCTTCAGGATGTCTTTTTACACTATATAAAGGTGGAAATTTACATTGGAAACGTTTAGTTTAGCTGTTAATGAAGTTTCGTTTTTTTAGTGCTGGAAATTCATTGTCTGCTGGCGCTGTACACTTTTTCTAAGTGTTGCAATATCTCATGAAGGAAATACTGGACAATCAAATTAAAGACTTTCCAGGCTTCAGGATGCCTTTTTACACTATATAAAGGTGGAAATTTACATTGGAAACGTTTGGTTTAGCTGTTATAAAAGTTTGGTTTTTTAGTGCTGTAAATGCATTTTCAGCTCGCGCTGTACACATTTGCTATGAGAGGCATTATCTCATAAGGGAAATATTGGACAATCAAATTAATGACTGCCCAGGCTTCAGGATGTCTTTTTACACTATATAAAGGTGGAAATTTACATTGGAAACATTTAGTTTAGCTGTTAATGAAGTTTCGTTTTTTTAGTGCTGAAAATTCATTGTCTGCTGGCGCTGTACACTTTTTCTAAGTGTTGCAATATCTCATGAAGGAAATACTGGACAATCAAATTAATGACTTTCCAGGCTTCAGGATGCCTTTCTACACTATATAAAGGTGGAAATTTACATTGGAAACGTTTGGTTTAGCTGTTATAAAAGTTTGTTTTTTTAGTGCTGTAAATGCATTTTCAGCTCGCGCTGTACACATTTGCTATGAGAGGCATTATCTCATAAGGGAAATATTGGACAATCAAATTAATGACTGCCCAGGCTTCAGGATGTCTTTTTACACTATATAAAGGTGGAAATTTACATTGGAAACGTTTGGTTTAGCTGTTATAAAAGTTTGGTTTTTTAGTGCTGTAAATGCATTTTCAGCTCGCGCTGTACACATTTGCTATGAGAGGCATTATCTCATAAGGGAAATATTGGACAATCAAATTAATGGCTGCCCGGGCTTCAGGATGTCTTTTTACACTATATAAAGGTGGAAATTTACATTGGAAACGTTTAGTTTAGCTGTTAATGAAGTTTCGTTTTTTTAGTGCTGAAAATTCATTGTCTGCTGGCGATGTACACTTTTTCTAAATGTTGCAATATCTCATGAAGGAAATACTGGACAATCAAATTAATGACTTTCCAGGCTTCAGGATGCCTTTCTACACTATATAAAGGTGGAAATTTACATTGGAAACGTTTGGTTTAGCTTTTATAAAAGTTTGGTTTTTTAGTGCTGTAAATGCATTTTCAGCTCGCGCTGTACACATTTGCTATGAGAGGCATTATCTCATAAGGGAAATATTGGACAATCAAATTAATGACTGCCCAGGCTTCAGGATGTCTTTTTACACTATATAAAGGAGGAAATTTACATTGGAAACGTTTGGTTTAGGTGTTATAAAAGTTTGGTTTTTTAGTGCTGAAAATGCATTTTCAGCTCGCGCTGTACACATTTGCTATGAGAGGCATTATCTCATAAAGGAAATATTGGACAATCGAATTAATGACTGCCCAGGCTTCAGGATGTCTTTTTACACTATATAAAGGTGGAAATTTACATTGGAAACGTTTGGTTTAGCTGTTATAAAAGTTTGGTTTTTTAGTGCTGAAAATGCATTTTCAGCTCGCACTGTACACATTTGCTATGTGAGGCATTATCTCATAAGGGAAATACTGGACAATCAAATTAATGACTTCCCAGGCTTCAGGGTGCCTTTTTACACTATATAAAGGTGGAAATTTACATTGGAAAGTTTGGTTTAGCTGTTATAAAAGTTTGGTTTTTTAGTGCTGTAAATGCATTTTCAGCTCGCGCTGTATACATTTGCCTATGAGAGGCATTATCTCATAAAGGAAATATTGGACAATCGAATTAATGACTGCCCAGGCTTCAGGATGTCTTTTTACACTATATAAAGGTGGAAATTTACATTGGAAACGTTTGGTTTAGCTGTTATAAAAGTTTGGTTTTTTAGTGCTGAAAATGCATTTTCAGCTCGCACTGTACACATTTGCTATGTGAGGCATTATCTCATAAGGGAAATACTGGACAATCAAATTAATGACTTCCCAGGCTTCAGGATGCCTTTTTACACTCTATAAATGTGGAAATTTACATTGGAAACGTTTGGTTTAGCTGTTAATGAAGTTTCGTTTTTTTAGTGCTGAAAATTCATTGTCTGCTGGCGCTGTACACTTTTTCTAAGTGTTGCAATATCTCATGAAGGAAATACTGGACAATCAAATTAATGACTTTCCAGGCTTCAGGATGCCTTTCTACACTATATAAAGGTGGAAATTTACATTGGAAACGTTTGGTTTAGCTGTTATAAAAGTTTGGTTTTTTAGTGCTGTAAATGCATTTTCAGCTCGCGCTGTACACATTTGCTATGAGAGGCATTATCTCATAAGGGAAATATTGGACAATCAAATTAATGACTGCCCAGGCTTCAGGATGTCTTTTTACACTATATAAAGGTGGAAATTTACATTGGAAACGTTTAGTTTAGCTGTTAATGAAGTTTCGTTTTTTTAGTGCTGGAAATTCATTGTCTGCTGGCGCTGTACACTTTTTCTAAGTGTTGCAATATCTCATGAAGGAAATACTGGACAATCAAATTAAAGACTTTCCAGGCTTCAGGATGCCTTTTTACACTATATAAAGGTGGAAATTTACATTGGAAACGTTTGGTTTAGCTGTTATAAAAGTTTGGTTTTTTAGTGCTGTAAATGCATTTTCAGCTCGCGCTGTACACATTTGCTATGAGAGGCATTATCTCATAAGGGAAATATTGGACAATCAAATTAATGACTGCCCAGGCTTCAGGATGTCTTTTTACACTATATAAAGGTGGAAATTTACATTGGAAACATTTAGTTTAGCTGTTAATGAAGTTTCGTTTTTTTAGTGCTGAAAATTCATTGTCTGCTGGCGCTGTACACTTTTTCTAAGTGTTGCAATATCTCATGAAGGAAATACTGGACAATCAAATTAATGACTTTCCAGGCTTCAGGATGCCTTTCTACACTATATAAAGGTGGAAATTTACATTGGAAACGTTTGGTTTAGCTGTTATAAAAGTTTGTTTTTTTAGTGCTGTAAATGCATTTTCAGCTCGCGCTGTACACATTTGCTATGAGAGGCATTATCTCATAAGGGAAATATTGGACAATCAAATTAATGACTGCCCAGGCTTCAGGATGTCTTTTTACACTATATAAAGGTGGAAATTTACATTGGAAACGTTTGGTTTAGCTGTTATAAAAGTTTGGTTTTTTAGTGCTGTAAATGCATTTTCAGCTCGCGCTGTACACATTTGCTATGAGAGGCATTATCTCATAAGGGAAATATTGGACAATCAAATTAATGGCTGCCCGGGCTTCAGGATGTCTTTTTACACTATATAAAGGTGGAAATTTACATTGGAAACGTTTAGTTTAGCTGTTAATGAAGTTTCGTTTTTTTAGTGCTGAAAATTCATTGTCTGCTGGCGCTGTACACTTTTTCTAAATGTTGCAATATCTCATGAAGGAAATACTGGACAATCAAATTAATGACTTTCCAGGCTTCAGGATGCCTTTCTACACTATATAAAGGTGGAAATTTACATTGGAAACGTTTGGTTTAGCTTTTATAAAAGTTTGGTTTTTTAGTGCTGTAAATGCATTTTCAGCTCGCGCTGTACACATTTGCTATGAGAGGCATTATCTCATAAAGGAAATATTGGACAATCGAATTAATGACTGCCCAGGCTTCAGGATGTCTTTTTACACTATATAAAGGTGGAAATTTACATTGGAAACGTTTGGTTTAGCTGTTATAAAAGTTTGGTTTTTTAGTGCTGAAAATGCATTTTCAGCTCGCACTGTACACATTTGCTATGTGAGGCATTATCTCATAAGGGAAATACTGGACAATCAAATTAATGACTTCCCAGGCTTCAGGATGCCTTTTTACACTATATAAAGGTGGAAATTTACATTGGAAAGTTTGGTTTAGCTGTTATAAAAGTTTGGTTTTTTAGTGCTGTAAATGCATTTTCAGCTCGCGCTGTATACATTTGCCTATGAGAGGCATTATCTCATAAAGGAAATATTGGACAATCGAATTAATGACTGCCCAGGCTTCAGGATGTCTTTTTACACTATATAAAGGTGGAAATTTACATTGGAAACGTTTGGTTTAGCTGTTATAAAAGTTTGGTTTTTTAGTGCTGAAAATGCATTTTCAGCTCGCACTGTACACATTTGCTATGTGAGGCATTATCTCATAAGGGAAATACTGGACAATCAAATTAATGACTTCCCAGGCTTCAGGATGCCTTTTTACACTCTATAAATGTGGAAATTTACATTGGAAACGTTTGGTTTAGCTGTTAATGAAGTTTAGTTTTTTTAGTGCTGAAAATTCATTGTCTGCTGGCGCTGTACACTTTTTCTAAGTGTTGCAATATCTCATGAAGGAAATACTGGACAATCAAATTAATGACTTTCCAGGCTTCAGGGTGCCTTTCTACACTATATAAAGGTGGAAATTTACATTGGAAACGTTTGGTTTAGCTGTTATAAAAGTTTGGTTTTTTTAGTGCTGTAAATGCATTTTCAGCTCGCGCTGTACACATTTGCTATGAGAGGCATTATCTCATAAGGGAAATATTGGACAATCAAATTAATGACTGCCCAGGCTTCAGGATGTCTTTTTTCACTATATAAAGGTGGAAATTTACATTGGAAACGTTTGGTTTAGCTGTTATAAAAGTTTGGTTTTTTAGTGCTGTAAATGCATTTTCAGCTCGCGCTGTACACATTTGCTATGAGAGGCATTATCTCATAAGGGAAATATTGGACAATCAAATAAATGGCTGCCCAGGCTTCAGGATGTCTTTTTACTCTATATAAAGGTGGAAATTTACATTGGAAACGTTTAGTTTAGCTGTTAATGAAGTTTCGTTTTTTTAGTGCTGAAAATTCATTGTCTGCTGGCGCTGTACACTTTTTCTAAGTGTTGCAATATCTCATGAAGGAAATACTGGACAATCAAATCAATGACTTTCCAGGCTTCAGGATGCCTTTCTACACTATATAAAGGTGGAAATTTACATTGGAAACGTTTGGTTTAGCTGTTATAAAAGTTTGGTTTTTTAGTGCTGTAAATGCATTTTCAGCTCGAACTGTACACATTTGCTATGTGAGGCATTATCTCATAAGGGAAATACTGGACAATCAAATTAATGACTTCCCAGGCTTCAGGATGCCTTTTTACACTCTATAAATGTGGAAATTTACATTGGAAACGTTTGGTTTAGCTGTTAATGAAGTTTCGTTTTTTTAGTGCTGAAAATTCATTGTCTGCTGGCGCTGTACACCTTTTCTAAGTGTTGCAATATCTCATGAAGGAAATACTGGACAATCAAATTAATGACTTTCCAGGCTTCAGGATGCCTTTCTACACTATATAAAGGTGGAAATTTACATTGGAAACGTTTGGTTTAGCTTTTATAAAAGTTTGGTTTTTTAGTGCTGTAAATGCATTTTCAGCTCGCGCTGTACACATTTGCTATGAGAGGCATTATCTCATAAAGGAAATATTGGACAATCGAATTAATGACTGCCCAGGCTTCAGGATGTCTTTTTACACTATATAAAGGTGGAAATTTACATTGGAAACGTTTGGTTTAGCTGTTATAAAAGTTTGGTTTTTTAGTGCTGAAAATGCATTTTCAGCTCGCACTGTACACATTTGCTATGTGAGGCATTATCTCATAAGGGAAATACTGGACAATCAAATTAATGACTTCCCAGGCTTCAGGATGCCTTTTTACACTATATAAAGGTGGAAATTTACATTGGAAAGTTTGGTTTAGCTGTTATAAAAGTTTGGTTTTTTAGTGCTGTAAATGCATTTTCAGCTCGCGCTGTATACATTTGCCTATGAGAGGCATTATCTCATAAAGGAAATATTGGACAATCGAATTAATGACTGCCCAGGCTTCAGGATGTCTTTTTACACTATATAAAGGTGGAAATTTACATTGGAAACGTTTGGTTTAGCTGTTATAAAAGTTTGGTTTTTTAGTGCTGAAAATGCATTTTCAGCTCGCACTGTACACATTTGCTATGTGAGGCATTATCTCATAAGGGAAATACTGGACAATCAAATTAATGACTTCCCAGGCTTCAGGATGCCTTTTTACACTCTATAAATGTGGAAATTTACATTGGAAACGTTTGGTTTAGCTGTTAATGAAGTTTAGTTTTTTTAGTGCTGAAAATTCATTGTCTGCTGGCGCTGTACACTTTTTCTAAGTGTTGCAATATCTCATGAAGGAAATACTGGACAATCAAATTAATGACTTTCCAGGCTTCAGGGTGCCTTTCTACACTATATAAAGGTGGAAATTTACATTGGAAACGTTTGGTTTAGCTGTTATAAAAGTTTGGTTTTTTTAGTGCTGTAAATGCATTTTCAGCTCGCGCTGTACACATTTGCTATGAGAGGCATTATCTCATAAGGGAAATATTGGACAATCAAATTAATGACTGCCCAGGCTTCAGGATGTCTTTTTTCACTATATAAAGGTGGAAATTTACATTGGAAACGTTTGGTTTAGCTGTTATAAAAGTTTGGTTTTTTAGTGCTGTAAATGCATTTTCAGCTCGCGCTGTACACATTTGCTATGAGAGGCATTATCTCATAAGGGAAATATTGGACAATCAAATAAATGGCTGCCCAGGCTTCAGGATGTCTTTTTACTCTATATAAAGGTGGAAATTTACATTGGAAACGTTTAGTTTAGCTGTTAATGAAGTTTCGTTTTTTTAGTGCTGAAAATTCATTGTCTGCTGGCGCTGTACACTTTTTCTAAGTGTTGCAATATCTCATGAAGGAAATACTGGACAATCAAATCAATGACTTTCCAGGCTTCAGGATGCCTTTCTACACTATATAAAGGTGGAAATTTACATTGGAAACGTTTGGTTTAGCTGTTATAAAAGTTTGGTTTTTTAGTGCTGTAAATGCATTTTCAGCTCGAACTGTACACATTTGCTATGTGAGGCATTATCTCATAAGGGAAATACTGGACAATCAAATTAATGACTTCCCAGGCTTCAGGATGCCTTTTTACACTCTATAAATGTGGAAATTTACATTGGAAACGTTTGGTTTAGCTGTTAATGAAGTTTCGTTTTTTTAGTGCTGAAAATTCATTGTCTGCTGGCGCTGTACACCTTTTCTAAGTGTTGCAATATCTCATGAAGGAAATACTGGACAATCAAATTAATGACTTTCCAGGCTTCAGGATGCCTTTCTACACTATATAAAGGTGGAAATTTACATTGGAAACGTTTGGTTTAGCTGTTAATGAAGTTTCGATTTTTTAGTGCTGAAAATTCATTGTCTGCTGGCGCTGTACACCTTTTCTAAGTGTTGCAATATCTCATGAAGGAAATACTGGACAATCAAATTAATGACTTTCCAGGCTTCAGGATGCCTTTCTACACTATATAAAGGTGGAAATTTACATTGGAAACGTTTGGTTTAGCTGTTATAAAAGTTTGGTTTTTTAGTGCTGTAAATGCATTTTCAGCTCGCGCTGTACACATTTGCTATGAGAGGCATTATCTCATAAGGGAAATATTGGACAATCAAATTAATGACTGCCCAGGCTTCAGGATGTCTTTTTACACTATATAAAGGTGGAAATTTACATTGGAAACGTTTAGTTTAGCTGTTAATGAAGTTTCGTTTTTTTAGTGCTGGAAATTCATTGTCTGCTGGCGCTGTACACTTTTTCTAAGTGTTGCAATATCTCATGAAGGAAATACTGGACAATCAAATTAAAGACTTTCCAGGCTTCAGGATGCCTTTTTACACTATATAAAGGTGGAAATTTACATTGGAAACGTTTGGTTTAGCTGTTATAAAAGTTTGGTTTTTTAGTGCTGTAAATGCATTTTCAGCTCGCGCTGTACACATTTGCTATGAGAGGCATTATCTCATAAGGGAAATATTGGACAATCAAATTAATGACTGCCCAGGCTTCAGGATGTCTTTTTACACTATATAAAGGTGGAAATTTACATTGGAAACATTTAGTTTAGCTGTTAATGAAGTTTCGTTTTTTTAGTGCTGAAAATTCATTGTCTGCTGGCGCTGTACACTTTTTCTAAGTGTTGCAATATCTCATGAAGGAAATACTGGACAATCAAATTAATGACTTTCCAGGCTTCAGGATGCCTTTCTACACTATATAAAGGTGGAAATTTACATTGGAAACGTTTGGTTTAGCTGTTATAAAAGTTTGGTTTTTTAGTGCTGTAAATGCATTTTCAGCTCGCGCTGTACACATTTGCTATGAGAGGCATTATCTCATAAGGGAAATATTGGACAATCAAATTAATGACTGCCCAGGCTTCAGGATGTCTTTTTACACTATATAAAGGTGGAAATTTACATTGGAAACGTTTGGTTTAGCTGTTATAAAAGTTTGGTTTTTTAGTGCTGTAAATGCATTTTCAGCTCGCGCTGTACACATTTGCTATGAGAGGCATTATCTCATAAGGGAAATATTGGACAATCAAATTAATGGCTGCCCGGGCTTCAGGATGTCTTTTTACACTATATAAAGGTGGAAATTTACATTGGAAACGTTTAGTTTAGCTGTTAATGAAGTTTCGTTTTTTTAGTGCTGAAAATTCATTGTCTGCTGGCGCTGTACACTTTTTCTAAATGTTGCAATATCTCATGAAGGAAATACTGGACAATCAAATTAATGACTTTCCAGGCTTCAGGATGCCTTTCTACACTATATAAAGGTGGAAATTTACATTGGAAACGTTTGGTTTAGCTTTTATAAAAGTTTGGTTTTTTAGTGCTGTAAATGCATTTTCAGCTCGCGCTGTACACATTTGCTATGAGAGGCATTATCTCATAAAGGAAATATTGGACAATCGAATTAATGACTGCCCAGGCTTCAGGATGTCTTTTTACACTATATAAAGGTGGAAATTTACATTGGAAACGTTTGGTTTAGCTGTTATAAAAGTTTGGTTTTTTAGTGCTGAAAATGCATTTTCAGCTCGCACTGTACACATTTGCTATGTGAGGCATTATCTCATAAGGGAAATACTGGACAATCAAATTAATGACTTCCCAGGCTTCAGGATGCCTTTTTACACTATATAAAGGTGGAAATTTACATTGGAAAGTTTGGTTTAGCTGTTATAAAAGTTTGGTTTTTTAGTGCTGTAAATGCATTTTCAGCTCGCGCTGTATACATTTGCCTATGAGAGGCATTATCTCATAAAGGAAATATTGGACAATCGAATTAATGACTGCCCAGGCTTCAGGATGTCTTTTTACACTATATAAAGGTGGAAATTTACATTGGAAACGTTTGGTTTAGCTGTTATAAAAGTTTGGTTTTTTAGTGCTGAAAATGCATTTTCAGCTCGCACTGTACACATTTGCTATGTGAGGCATTATCTCATAAGGGAAATACTGGACAATCAAATTAATGACTTCCCAGGCTTCAGGATGCCTTTTTACACTCTATAAATGTGGAAATTTACATTGGAAACGTTTGGTTTAGCTGTTAATGAAGTTTAGTTTTTTTAGTGCTGAAAATTCATTGTCTGCTGGCGCTGTACACTTTTTCTAAGTGTTGCAATATCTCATGAAGGAAATACTGGACAATCAAATTAATGACTTTCCAGGCTTCAGGGTGCCTTTCTACACTATATAAAGGTGGAAATTTACATTGGAAACGTTTGGTTTAGCTGTTATAAAAGTTTGGTTTTTTTAGTGCTGTAAATGCATTTTCAGCTCGCGCTGTACACATTTGCTATGAGAGGCATTATCTCATAAGGGAAATATTGGACAATCAAATTAATGACTGCCCAGGCTTCAGGATGTCTTTTTTCACTATATAAAGGTGGAAATTTACATTGGAAACGTTTGGTTTAGCTGTTATAAAAGTTTGGTTTTTTAGTGCTGTAAATGCATTTTCAGCTCGCGCTGTACACATTTGCTATGAGAGGCATTATCTCATAAGGGAAATATTGGACAATCAAATAAATGGCTGCCCAGGCTTCAGGATGTCTTTTTACTCTATATAAAGGTGGAAATTTACATTGGAAACGTTTAGTTTAGCTGTTAATGAAGTTTCGTTTTTTTAGTGCTGAAAATTCATTGTCTGCTGGCGCTGTACACTTTTTCTAAGTGTTGCAATATCTCATGAAGGAAATACTGGACAATCAAATCAATGACTTTCCAGGCTTCAGGATGCCTTTCTACACTATATAAAGGTGGAAATTTACATTGGAAACGTTTGGTTTAGCTGTTATAAAAGTTTGGTTTTTTAGTGCTGTAAATGCATTTTCAGCTCGAACTGTACACATTTGCTATGTGAGGCATTATCTCATAAGGGAAATACTGGACAATCAAATTAATGACTTCCCAGGCTTCAGGATGCCTTTTTACACTCTATAAATGTGGAAATTTACATTGGAAACGTTTGGTTTAGCTGTTAATGAAGTTTCGTTTTTTTAGTGCTGAAAATTCATTGTCTGCTGGCGCTGTACACCTTTTCTAAGTGTTGCAATATCTCATGAAGGAAATACTGGACAATCAAATTAATGACTTTCCAGGCTTCAGGATGCCTTTCTACACTATATAAAGGTGGAAATTTACATTGGAAACGTTTGGTTTAGCTGTTAATGAAGTTTCGATTTTTTAGTGCTGAAAATTCATTGTCTGCTGGCGCTGTACACCTTTTCTAAGTGTTGCAATATCTCATGAAGGAAATACTGGACAATCAAATTAATGACTTTCCAGGCTTCAGGATGCCTTTCTACACTATATAAAGGTGGAAATTTACATTGGAAACGTTTGGTTTAGCTGTTATAAAAGTTTGGGTTTTTAGTGCTGTAAATGCATTTTCAGCTCGCGCTGTACACATTTGCTATGAGAGGCATTATCTCATAAGGGAAATATTGGACAATCAAATTAATGACTGCCCAGGCTTCAGGATGTAATTTTACACTATATAAAGGTGGAAATTTACATTGGAAACGTTTAGTTTAGCTGTTATAAAAGTTTGTTTTTTTAGTGCTGTAAATGCATTTTCAGCTCGCGCTGTACACATTTGCTATGTGAGGCATTATCTCATAAGGGAAATACTGGACAATCAAATTAATGACTGCCCAGGCTTCAGGATGTCTTTTTACACTATATAAAGGTGGAAATTTACATTGGAAACGTTTGGTTTAGCTGTTATAAAAGTTTGGTTTTTTAGTGCTGAAAATGCATTTTCAGCTCGCACTGTACACATTTGCTATGTGAGGCATTATCTCATAAGGGAAATACTGGACAATCAAATTAATGACTTCCCAGGCTTCAGGATGCCTTTTTACACTCTATAAATGTGGAAATTTACATTGGAAACGTTTGGTTTAGCTGTTAATGAAGTTTCGTTTTTTTAGTGCTGAAAATTCATTGTCTGCTGGCGCTGTACACTTTTTCTAAGTGTTGCAATATCTCATGAAGGAAATACTGGACAATCAAATTAATGACTTTCCAGGCTTCAGGATGCCTTTCTACACTATATAAAGGTGGAAATTTACATTGGAAACGTTTAGTTTAGCTGTTATAAAAGTTTGGTTTTTTAGTGCTGTAAATGCATTTTCAGCTCGCGCTGTACACATTTGCTATGAGAGGCATTATCTCATAAGGGAAATATTGGACAATCAAATTAATGACTGCCCAGGCTTCAGGATGTCTTTTTACACTATATAAAGGTGGAAATTTACATTGGAAACGTTTAGTTTAGCTGTTAATGAAGTTTCGTTTTTTTAGTGCTGAAAATTCATTGTCTACTGGCGCTGTACACTTTTTCTAAGTGTTGCAATATCTCATGAAGGAAATACTGGACAATCAAATTAATGACTGCCCAGGCTTCAGGATGCCTTTCTACACTATATAAAGGTGGAAATTTACATTGGAAACGTTTGGTTTAGCTGTTATAAAAGTTTGGTTTTTTAGTGCTGAAAATGCATTTTCAGCTTGCACTGTACACATTTGCTATGTGAGGCATTATCTCATAAGGGAAATACTGGACAATCAAATTAATGACTTCCCAGGCTTCAGGATGCCTTTTTACACTCTATAAATGTGGAAATTTACATTGGAAACGTTTGGTTTAGCTGTTAATGAAGTTTCGTTTTTTTAGTGCTGAAAATTCATTGTCTGCTGGCGCTGTACACTTTTTCTAAGTGTTGCAATATCTCATGAAGGAAATACTGGACAATCAAATTAATGACTTTCCAGGCTTCAGGATGCCTTTCTACACTATATAAAGGTGGAAATTTACATTGGAAACGTTTGGTTTAGCTGTTATAAAAGTTTGGTTTTTTAGTGCTGTAAATGCATTTTCAGCTCGCGCTGTACACATTTGCTATGAGAGGCATTATCTCATAAGGGAAATATTGGACAATCAAATTAATGACTGCCCAGGCTTCAGGATGTCTTTTTACACTATATAAAGGTGGAAATTTACATTGGAAACGTTTAGTTTAGCTGTTATAAAAGTTTGTTTTTTTAGTGCTGTAAATGCATTTTCAGCTCGCGCTGTACACATTTGCTATGAGAGGCATTATCTCATAAGGGAAATACTGGACAATCAAATTAATGACTTTCCAGGCTTCAGGATGCCTTTCTACACTATATAAAGGTGGAAATTTACATTGGAAACGTTTAGTTTAGCTGTTATAAAAGTTTGGTTTTTTAGTGCTGTAAATGCATTTTCAGCTCGCGCTGTACACATTTGCTATGAGAGGCATTATCTCATAAGGGAAATATTGGACAATCAAATTAATGACTGCCCAGGCTTCAGGATGTCTTTTTACACTATATAAAGGTGGAAATTTACATTGGAAACGTTTAGTTTAGCTGTTAATGAAGTTTCGTTTTTTTAGTGCTGGAAATTCATTGTCTGCTGGCGCTGTACACTTTTTCTAAGTGTTGCAATATCTCATGAAGGAAATACTGGACAATCAAATTAATGACTTTCCAGGCTTCAGGATGCCTTTCTACACTATATAAAGGTGGAAATTTACATTGGAAACGTTTGGTTTAGCTGTTATAAAAGTTTGGTTTTTTAGTGCTGTAAATGCATTTTCAGCTCGCGCTGTACACATTTGCTATGAGAGGCATTATCTCATAAGGGAAATATTGGACAATCAAATTAATGACTGCCCAGGCTTCAGGATGTCTTTTTACACTATATAAAGGTGGAAATTTACATTGGAAACGTTTAGTTTAGCTGTTAATGAAGTTTCGGTTTTTTAGTGCTGAAAATTCATTGTCTGCTGGCGCTGTACACTTTTTCTAAGTGTTGCAATATCTCATGAAGGAAATACTGGACAATCAAATTAATCACTTTCCAGGCTTCAGGATGCCTTTCTACACTATATAAAGGTGGAAATTTACATTGGAAACGTTTGGTTTAGCTGTTATAAAAGTTTGGTTTTTTAGTGCTGTAAATGCATTTTCAGCTCGCGCTGTACACATTTGCTATGTGAGGCATTATCTCATAAGGGAAATACTGGACAATCAAATTAATGACTTCCCAGGCTTCAGGATGCCTTTTTACACTCTATAAATGTGGAAATTTACATTGGAAACGTTTGGTTTAGCTGTTAATGAAGTTTCGTTTTTTTAGTGCTGAAAATTCATTGTCTGCTGGCGCTGTACACTTTTTCTAAGTTTTGCAATATCTCATGTAGGAAATACTGGACAATCAAATTAATGACTTTCCAGGCTTCAGGATGCCTTTCTACACTATATAAAGGTGGAAATTTACATTGGAAACGTTTGGTTTAGCTGTTATAAAAGTTTGTTTTTTTAGTGCTGTAAATGCATTTTCAGCTCGCGCTGTACACATTTGCTATGTGAGGCATTATCTCATAAGGGAAATACTGGACAATCAAATTAATGACTGCCCAGGCTTCAGGATGTCTTTTTACAATATATAAAGGTGGAAATTTACATTGGAAACGTTTGGTTTAGCTGTTATAAAAGTTTGGTTTTTTTAGTGCTGAAAATTCATTGTCTGCTGGCGCTGTACACTTTTTCTAAGTGTTGCAATATCTCATGAAGGAAATACTGGACAATCAAATTAATGACTTTCCAGGCTCCAGGATGCCTTTCTACACTATATAAAGGTGGAAATTTACATTGGAAACGTTTGGTTTAGCTGTTATAAAAGTTTGGTTTTTTAGTGCTGTAAATGCATTTTCAGCTCGCGCTGTACACATTTGCTATGAGAGGCATTATCTCATAAGGGAAATATTGGACAATCAAATTAATGACTGCCCAGGCTTCAGGATGTCTTTTTACACTATATAAAGGTGGAAATTTACATTGGAAACGTTTAGTTTAGCTGTTAATGAAGTTTCGTTTTTTTAGTGCTGAAAATTCATTGTCTACTGGCGCTGTACACTTTTTCTAAGTGTTGCAATATCTCATGAAGGAAATACTGGACAATCAAATTAATGACTTTCCAGGCTTCAGGATGCCTTTCTACACTATATAAAGGTGGAAATTTACATTGGAAACGTTTGGTTTAGCTGTTATAAAAGTTTGGTTTTTTAGTGCTGTAAATGCATTTTCAGCTCGCGCTGTACACATTTGCTATGAGAGGCATTATCTCATAAGGGAAATATTGGACAATCAAATTAATGACTGCCCAGGCTTCAGGATGTCTTTTTACACTATATAAAGGTGGAAATTTACATTGGAAACGTTTGGTTTAGCTGTTATAAAAGTTTGGTTTTTTAGTGCTGAAAATGCATTTTCAGCTTGCACTGTACACATTTGCTATGTGAGGCATTATCTCATAAGGGAAATACTGGACAATCAAATTAATGACTTCCCAGGCTTCAGGATGCATTTTTACACTCTATAAATGTGGAAATTTACATTGGAAACGTTTGGTTTAGCTGTTAATGAAGTTTCGTTTTTTTAGTGCTGAAAATTCATTGTCTGCTGGCGCTGTACACCTTTTCTAAGTGTTGCAATATCTCATGAAGGAAATACTGGACAATCAAATTAATGACTTTCCAGGCTTCAGGATGCCTTTCTACACTATATAAAGGTGGAAATTTACATTGGAAACGTTTGGTTTAGCTGTTATAAAAGTTTGGGTTTTTAGTGCTGTAAATGCATTTTCAGCTCGCGCTGTACACATTTGCTATGAGAGGCATTATCTCATAAGGGAAATATTGGACAATCAAATTAATGACTGCCCAGGCTTCAGGATGTCTTTTTACACTATATAAAGGTGGAAATTTACATTGGAAACGTTTAGTTTAGCTGTTATAAAAGTTTGTTTTTTTAGTGCTGTAAATGCATTTTCAGCTCGCGCTGTACACATTTGCTATGAGAGGCATTATCTCATAAGGGAAATATTGGACAATCAAATTAATGACTGCCCAGGCTTCAGGATGTCTTTTTACACTATATAAAGGTGGAAATTTACATTGGAAACGTTTAGTTTAGCTGTTATAAAAGTTTGTTTTTTTAGTGCTGAAAATGCATTTTCAGCTCGCACTGTACACATTTGCTATGTGAGGCATTATCTCATAAGGGAAATACTGGACAATCAAATTAATGACTTCCCAGGCTTCAGGATGCCTTTTTACACTCTATAAATGTGGAAATTTACATTGGAAACGTTTGGTTTAGCTGTTAATGAAGTTTCGTTTTTTTAGTGCTGAAAATTCATTGTCTGCGGGCGCTGTACACTTTTTCTAAGTGTTGCAATATCTCATGAATGAAATACTGGACAATAAAATTAATGACTTTCCAGGCTTCAGGATGCCTTTCTACACTATATAAAGGTGGAAATTTACATTGGAAACGTTTGGTTTAGCTGTTATAAAAGTTTGGTTTTTTAGTGCTGTAAATGCATTTTCAGCTCGCGCTGTACACATTTGCTATGAGAGGCATTATCTCATAAGGGAAATATTGGACAATCAAATTAATGACTGCCCAGGCTTCAGGATGTCTTTTTACACTATATAAAGGTGGAAATTTACATTGGAAACGTTTAGTTTAGCTGTTATAAAAGTTTGTTTTTTTAGTGCTGTAAATGCATTTTCAGCTCGCGCTGTACACATTTGCTATGTGAGGCATTATCTCATAAGGGAAATACTGGACAATCAAATTAATGACTGCCCAGGCTTCAGGATGTCTTTTTACACTATATAAAGGTGGAAATTTACATTGGAAACGTTTGGTTTAGCTGTTATAAAAGTTTGGTTTTTTAGTGCTGAAAATGCATTTTCAGCTCGCACTGTACACATTTGCTATGTGAGGCATTATCTCATAAGGGAAATACTGGACAATCAAATTAATGACTTCCCAGGCTTCAGGATGCCTTTTTACACTCTATAAATGTGGAAATTTACATTGGAAACGTTTGGTTTAGCTGTTAATGAAGTTTCGTTTTTTTAGTGCTGAAAATTCATTGTCTGCTGGCGCTGTACACTTTTTCTAAGTGTTGCAATATCTCATGAAGGAAATACTGGACAATCAAATTAATGACTTTCCAGGCTTCAGGATGCCTTTCTACACTATATAAAGGTGGAAATTTACATTGGAAACGTTTGGTTTAGCTGTTATAAAAGTTTGGTTTTTTAGTGCTGTAAATGCATTTTCAGCTCGCGCTGTACACATTTGCTATGAGAGGCATTATCTCATAAGGGAAATATTGGACAATCAAATTAATGACTGCCCAGGCTTCAGGATGTCTTTTTACACTATATAAAGGTGGAAATTTACATTGGAAACGTTTAGTTTAGCTGTTATAAAAGTTTGTTTTTTTAGTGCTGTAAATGCATTTTCAGCTCGCGCTGTACACATTTGCTATGAGAGGCATTATCTCATAAGGGAAATATTGGACAATCAAATTAATGACTGCCCAGGCTTCAGGATGTCTTTTTACACTATATAAAGGTGGAAATTTACATTGGAAACGTTTAGTTTAGCTGTTATAAAAGTTTGTTTTTTTAGTGCTGAAAATGCATTTTCAGCTCGCACTGTACACATTTGCTATGTGAGGCATTATCTCAGAAGGGAAATACTGGACAATCAAATTAATGACTTCCCAGGCTTCAGGATGCCTTTTTACACTCTATAAATGTGGAAATTTACATTGGAAACGTTTGGTTTAGCTGTTAATGAAGTTTCGTTTTTTTAGTGCTGAAAATTCATTGTCTGCTGGCGCTGTACACTTTTTCTAAGTGTTGCAATATCTCATGAAGGAAATACTGGACAATCAAATTAATGACTTTCCAGGCTTCAGGATGCCTTTCTACACTATATAAAGGTGGAAATTTACATTGGAAACGTTTGGTTTAGCTGTTATAAAAGTTTGGTTTTTTAGTGCTGTAAATGCATTTTCAGCTCGCGCTGTACACATTTGCTATGAGAGGCATTATCTCATAAGGGAAATATTGGACAATCAAATTAATGACTGCCCAGGCTTCAGAATGTCTTTTTACACTATATAAAGGTGGAAATTTACATTGGAAACGTTTAGTTTAGCTGTTAATGAAGTTTCGTTTTTTTAGTGCTGAAAATTCATTGTCTGCTGGCGCTGTACACTTTTTCTAAGTGTTGCAATATCTCATGAAGGAAATACTGGACAATCAAATTAATGACTTTCCAGGCTTCAGGATGCCTTTCTACACTATATAAAGGTAGAAATTTACATTGGAAACGTTTGGTTTAGCTGTTATAAAAGTTTGGTTTTTTAGTGCTGTAAATGCATTTTCAGCTCGCGCTGTACACATTTGCTATGAGAGGCATTATCTCATAAGGGAAATATTGGACAATCAAATTAATGACTGCGCAGGCTTCAGGATGTCTTTTTACACTATATAAAGGTGGAAATTTACATTGGAAACGTTTGGTTTAGGTGTTTTATAAGTTTGTTTTTTTAGTGCTGTAAATGCATTTTCAGCTCGCGCTGTACACATTTGCTATGAGAGGCATTATCTCATAAGGGAAATATTGGACAATCAAATAAATGGCTGCCCAGGCTTCAGGATGTCTTTTTACTCTATATAAAGGTGGAAATTTACATTGGAAACGTTTAGTTTAGCTGTTAATGAAGTTTCGTTTTTTTAGTGCTGAAAATTCATTGTCTGCTGGCGCTGTACACTTTTTCTAAGTGTTGCAATATCTCATGAAGGAAATACTGGACAATCAAATCAATGACTTTCCAGGCTTCAGGATGCCTTTCTACACTATATAAAGGTGGAAATTTACATTGGAAACGTTTGGTTTAGCTGTTATAAAAGTTTGGTTTTTTAGTGCTGTAAATGCATTTTCAGCTCGAACTGTACACATTTGCTATGTGAGGCATTATCTCATAAGGGAAATACTGGACAATCAAATTAATGACTTCCCAGGCTTCAGGATGCCTTTTTACACTCTATAAATGTGGAAATTTACATTGGAAACGTTTGGTTTAGCTGTTAATGAAGTTTCGTTTTTTTAGTGCTGAAAATTCATTGTCTGCTGGCGCTGTACACCTTTTCTAAGTGTTGCAATATCTCATGAAGGAAATACTGGACAATCAAATTAATGACTTTCCAGGCTTCAGGATGCCTTTCTACACTATATAAAGGTGGAAATTTACATTGGAAACGTTTGGTTTAGCTGTTAATGAAGTTTCGATTTTTTAGTGCTGAAAATTCATTGTCTGCTGGCGCTGTACACCTTTTCTAAGTGTTGCAATATCTCATGAAGGAAATACTGGACAATCAAATTAATGACTTTCCAGGCTTCAGGATGCCTTTCTACACTATATAAAGGTGGAAATTTACATTGGAAACGTTTGGTTTAGCTGTTATAAAAGTTTGGGTTTTTAGTGCTGTAAATGCATTTTCAGCTCGCGCTGTACACATTTGCTATGAGAGGCATTATCTCATAAGGGAAATATTGGACAATCAAATTAATGACTGCCCAGGCTTCAGGATGTAATTTTACACTATATAAAGGTGGAAATTTACATTGGAAACGTTTAGTTTAGCTGTTATAAAAGTTTGTTTTTTTAGTGCTGTAAATGCATTTTCAGCTCGCGCTGTACACATTTGCTATGTGAGGCATTATCTCATAAGGGAAATACTGGACAATCAAATTAATGACTGCCCAGGCTTCAGGATGTCTTTTTACACTATATAAAGGTGGAAATTTACATTGGAAACGTTTGGTTTAGCTGTTATAAAAGTTTGGTTTTTTAGTGCTGAAAATGCATTTTCAGCTCGCACTGTACACATTTGCTATGTGAGGCATTATCTCATAAGGGAAATACTGGACAATCAAATTAATGACTTCCCAGGCTTCAGGATGCCTTTTTACACTCTATAAATGTGGAAATTTACATTGGAAACGTTTGGTTTAGCTGTTAATGAAGTTTCGTTTTTTTAGTGCTGAAAATTCATTGTCTGCTGGCGCTGTACACTTTTTCTAAGTGTTGCAATATCTCATGAAGGAAATACTGGACAATCAAATTAATGACTTTCCAGGCTTCAGGGTGCCTTTCTACACTATATAAAGGTGGAAATTTACATTGGAAACGTTTAGTTTAGCTGTTATAAAAGTTTGGTTTTTTAGTGCTGTAAATGCATTTTCAGCTCGCGCTGTACACATTTGCTATGAGAGGCATTATCTCATAAGGGAAATATTGGACAATCAAATTAATGACTGCCCAGGCTTCAGGATGTCTTTTTACACTATATAAAGGTGGAAATTTACATTGGAAACGTTTAGTTTAGCTGTTAATGAAGTTTCGTTTTTTTAGTGCTGAAAATTCATTGTCTACTGGCGCTGTACACTTTTTCTAAGTGTTGCAATATCTCATGAAGGAAATACTGGACAATCAAATTAATGACTGCCCAGGCTTCAGGATGCCTTTCTACACTATATAAAGGTGGAAATTTACATTGGAAACGTTTGGTTTAGCTGTTATAAAAGTTTGGTTTTTTAGTGCTGAAAATGCATTTTCAGCTTGCACTGTACACATTTGCTATGTGAGGCATTATCTCATAAGGGAAATACTGGACAATCAAATTAATGACTTCCCAGGCTTCAGGATGCCTTTTTACACTCTATAAATGTGGAAATTTACATTGGAAACGTTTGGTTTAGCTGTTAATGAAGTTTCGTTTTTTTAGTGCTGAAAATTCATTGTCTGCTGGCGCTGTACACTTTTTCTAAGTGTTGCAATATCTCATGAAGGAAATACTGGACAATCAAATTAATGACTTTCCAGGCTTCAGGATGCCTTTCTACACTATATAAAGGTGGAAATTTACATTGGAAACGTTTGGTTTAGCTGTTATAAAAGTTTGGTTTTTTAGTGCTGTAAATGCATTTTCAGCTCGCGCTGTACACATTTGCTATGAGAGGCATTATCTCATAAGGGAAATATTGGACAATCAAATTAATGACTGCCCAGGCTTCAGGATGTCTTTTTACACTATATAAAGGTGGAAACTTACATTGGAAACGTTTAGTTTAGCTGTTATAAAAGTTTGTTTTTTTAGTGCTGTAAATGCATTTTCAGCTCGCGCTGTACACATTTGCTATGAGAGGCATTATCTCATAAGGGAAATACTGGACAATCAAATTAATGACTTTCCAGGCTTCAGGATGCCTTTCTACACTATATAAAGGTGGAAATTTACATTGGAAACGTTTAGTTTAGCTGTTATAAAAGTTTGGTTTTTTAGTGCTGTAAATGCATTTTCAGCTCGCGCTGTACACATTTGCTATGAGAGGCATTATCTCATAAGGGAAATATTGGACAATCAAATTAATGACTGCCCAGGCTTCAGGATGTCTTTTTACACTATATAAAGGTGGAAATTTACATTGGAAACGTTTAGTTTAGCTGTTAATGAAGTTTCGTTTTTTTAGTGCTGGAAATTCATTGTCTGCTGGCGCTGTACACGTTTTCTAAGTGTTGCAATATCTCATGAAGGAAATACTGGACAATCAAATTAATGACTTTCCAGGCTTCAGGATGCCTTTCTACACTATATAAAGGTGGAAATTTACATTGGAAACGTTTGGTTTAGCTGTTATAAAAGTTTGGTTTTTTAGTGCTGTAAATGCATTTTCAGCTCGCGCTGTACACATTTGCTATGAGAGGCATTATCTCATAAGGGAAATATTGGACAATCAAATTAATGACTGCCCAGGCTTCAGGATGTCTTTTTACACTATATAAAGGTGGAAATTTACATTGGAAACGTTTAGTTTAGCTGTTAATGAAGTTTCGGTTTTTTAGTGCTGAAAATTCATTGTCTGCTGGCGCTGTACACTTTTTCTAAGTGTTGCAATATCTCATGAAGGAAATACTGGACAATCAAATTAATCACTTTCCAGGCTTCAGGATGCCTTTCTACACTATATAAAGGTGGAAATTTACATTGGAAACGTTTGGTTTAGCTGTTATAAAAGTTTGGTTTTTTAGTGCTGTAAATGCATTTTCAGCTCGCGCTGTACACATTTGCTATGTGAGGCATTATCTCATAAGGGAAATACTGGACAATCAAATTAATGACTTCCCAGGCTTCAGGATGCCTTTTTACACTCTATAAATGTGGAAATTTACATTGGAAACGTTTGGTTTAGCTGTTAATGAAGTTTCGTTTTTTTAGTGCTGAAAATTCATTGTCTGCTGGCGCTGTACACTTTTTCTAAGTTTTGCAATATCTCATGTAGGAAATACTGGACAATCAAATTAATGACTTTCCAGGCTTCAGGATGCCTTTCTACACTATATAAAGGTGGAAATTTACATTGGAAACGTTTGGTTTAGCTGTTATAAAAGTTTGTTTTTTTAGTGCTGTAAATGCATTTTCAGCTCGCGCTGTACACATTTGCTATGTGAGGCATTATCTCATAAGGGAAATACTGGACAATCAAATTAATGACTGCCCAGGCTTCAGGATGTCTTTTTACACTATATAAAGGTGGAAATTTACATTGGAAACGTTTGGTTTAGCTGTTATAAAAGTTTGGTTTTTTTAGTGCTGAAAATTCATTGTCTGCTGGCGCTGTACACTTTTTCTAAGTGTTGCAATATCTCATGAAGGAAATACTGGACAATCAAATTAATGACTTTCCAGGCTCCAGGATGCCTTTCTACACTATATAAAGGTGGAAATTTACATTGGAAACGTTTGGTTTAGCTGTTATAAAAGTTTGGTTTTTTAGTGCTGTAAATGCATTTTCAGCTCGCGCTGTACACATTTGCTATGAGAGGCATTATCTCATAAGGGAAATATTGGACAATCAAATTAATGACTGCCCAGGCTTCAGGATGTCTTTTTACACTATATAAAGGTGGAAATTTACATTGGAAACGTTTAGTTTAGCTGTTAATGAAGTTTCGTTTTTTTAGTGCTGAAAATTCATTGTCTACTGGCGCTGTACACTTTTTCTAAGTGTTGCAATATCTCATGAAGGAAATACTGGACAATCAAATTAATGACTTTCCAGGCTTCAGGATGCCTTTCTACACTATATAAAGGTGGAAATTTACATTGGAAACGTTTGGTTTAGCTGTTATAAAAGTTTGGTTTTTTAGTGCTGTAAATGCATTTTCAGCTCGCGCTGTACACATTTGCTATGAGAGGCATTATCTCATAAGGGAAATATTGGACAATCAAATTAATGACTGCCCAGGCTTCAGGATGTCTTTTTACACTATATAAAGGTGGAAATTTACATTGGAAACGTTTGGTTTAGCTGTTATAAAAGTTTGGTTTTTTAGTGCTGAAAATGCATTTTCAGCTTGCACTGTACACATTTGCTATGTGAGGCATTATCTCATAAGGGAAATACTGGACAATCAAATTAATGACTTCCCAGGCTTCAGGATGCATTTTTACACTCTATAAATGTGGAAATTTACATTGGAAACGTTTGGTTTAGCTGTTAATGAAGTTTCGTTTTTTTAGTGCTGAAAATTCATTGTCTGCTGGCGCTGTACACCTTTTCTAAGTGTTGCAATATCTCATGAAGGAAATACTGGACAATCAAATTAATGACTTTCCAGGCTTCAGGATGCCTTTCTACACTATATAAAGGTGGAAATTTACATTGGAAACGTTTGGTTTAGCTGTTATAAAAGTTTGGGTTTTTAGTGCTGTAAATGCATTTTCAGCTCGCGCTGTACACATTTGCTATGAGAGGCATTATCTCATAAGGGAAATATTGGACAATCAAATTAATGACTGCCCAGGCTTCAGGATGTCTTTTTACACTATATAAAGGTGGAAATTTACATTGGAAACGTTTAGTTTAGCTGTTATAAAAGTTTGTTTTTTTAGTGCTGTAAATGCATTTTCAGCTCGCGCTGTACACATTTGCTATGAGAGGCATTATCTCATAAGGGAAATATTGGACAATCAAATTAATGACTGCCCAGGCTTCAGGATGTCTTTTTACACTATATAAAGGTGGAAATTTACATTGGAAACGTTTAGTTTAGCTGTTATAAAAGTTTGTTTTTTTAGTGCTGAAAATGCATTTTCAGCTCGCACTGTACACATTTGCTATGTGAGGCATTATCTCATAAGGGAAATACTGGACAATCAAATTAATGACTTCCCAGGCTTCAGGATGCCTTTTTACACTCTATAAATGTGGAAATTTACATTGGAAACGTTTGGTTTAGCTGTTAATGAAGTTTCGTTTTTTTAGTGCTGAAAATTCATTGTCTGCGGGCGCTGTACACTTTTTCTAAGTGTTGCAATATCTCATGAATGAAATACTGGACAATAAAATTAATGACTTTCCAGGCTTCGGGATGCCTTTCTACACTATATAAAGGTGGAAATTTACATTGGAAACGTTTGGTTTAGCTGTTATAAAAGTTTGGTTTTTTAGTGCTGTAAATGCATTTTCAGCTCGCGCTGTACACATTTGCTATGAGAGGCATTATCTCATAAGGGAAATATTGGACAATCAAATTAATGACTGCCCAGGCTTCAGGATGTCTTTTTACACTATATAAAGGTGGAAATTTACATTGGAAACGTTTAGTTTAGCTGTTATAAAAGTTTGTTTTTTTAGTGCTGTAAATGCATTTTCAGCTCGCGCTGTACACATTTGCTATGTGAGGCATTATCTCATAAGGGAAATACTGGACAATCAAATTAATGACTGCCCAGGCTTCAGGATGTCTTTTTACACTATATAAAGGTGGAAATTTACATTGGAAACGTTTGGTTTAGCTGTTATAAAAGTTTGGTTTTTTAGTGCTGAAAATGCATTTTCAGCTCGCACTGTACACATTTGCTATGTGAGGCATTATCTCATAAGGGAAATACTGGACAATCAAATTAATGACTTCCCAGGCTTCAGGATGCCTTTTTACACTCTATAAATGTGGAAATTTACATTGGAAACGTTTGGTTTAGCTGTTAATGAAGTTTCGTTTTTTTAGTGCTGAAAATTCATTGTCTGCTGGCGCTGTACACTTTTTCTAAGTGTTGCAATATCTCATGAAGGAAATACTGGACAATCAAATTAATGACTTTCCAGGCTTCAGGATGCCTTTCTACACTATATAAAGGTGGAAATTTACATTGGAAACGTTTGGTTTAGCTGTTATAAAAGTTTGGTTTTTTAGTGCTGTAAATGCATTTTCAGCTCGCGCTGTACACATTTGCTATGAGAGGCATTATCTCATAAGGGAAATATTGGACAATCAAATTAATGACTGCCCAGGCTTCAGGATGTCTTTTTACACTATATAAAGGTGGAAATTTACATTGGAAACGTTTAGTTTAGCTGTTATAAAAGTTTGTTTTTTTAGTGCTGTAAATGCATTTTCAGCTCGCGCTGTACACATTTGCTATGAGAGGCATTATCTCATAAGGGAAATATTGGACAATCAAATTAATGACTGCCCAGGCTTCAGGATGTCTTTTTACACTATATAAAGGTGGAAATTTACATTGGAAACGTTTAGTTTAGCTGTTATAAAAGTTTGTTTTTTTAGTGCTGAAAATGCATTTTCAGCTCGCACTGTACACATTTGCTATGTGAGGCATTATCTCAGAAGGGAAATACTGGACAATCAAATTAATGACTTCCCAGGCTTCAGGATGCCTTTTTACACTCTATAAATGTGGAAATTTACATTGGAAACGTTTGGTTTAGCTGTTAATGAAGTTTCGTTTTTTTAGTGCTGAAAATTCATTGTCTGCTGGCGCTGTACACTTTTTCTAAGTGTTGCAATATCTCATGAAGGAAATACTGGACAATCAAATTAATGACTTTCCAGGCTTCAGGATGCCTTTCTACACTATATAAAGGTGGAAATTTACATTGGAAACGTTTGGTTTAGCTGTTATAAAAGTTTGGTTTTTTAGTGCTGTAAATGCATTTTCAGCTCGCGCTGTACACATTTGCTATGAGAGGCATTATCTCATAAGGGAAATATTGGACAATCAAATTAATGACTGCCCAGGCTTCAGGATGTCTTTTTACACTATATAAAGGTGGAAACTTACATTGGAAACGTTTAGTTTAGCTGTTATAAAAGTTTGTTTTTTTAGTGCTGTAAATGCATTTTCAGCTCGCGCTGTACACATTTGCTATGAGAGGCATTATCTCATAAGGGAAATACTGGACAATCAAATTAATGACTTTCCAGGCTTCAGGATGCCTTTCTACACTATATAAAGGTGGAAATTTACATTGGAAACGTTTAGTTTAGCTGTTATAAAAGTTTGGTTTTTTAGTGCTGTAAATGCATTTTCAGCTCGCGCTGTACACATTTGCTATGAGAGGCATTATCTCATAAGGGAAATATTGGACAATCAAATTAATGACTGCCCAGGCTTCAGGATGTCTTTTTACACTATATAAAGGTGGAAATTTACATTGGAAACGTTTAGTTTAGCTGTTAATGAAGTTTCGTTTTTTTAGTGCTGGAAATTCATTGTCTGCTGGCGCTGTACACTTTTTCTAAGTGTTGCAATATCTCATGAAGGAAATACTGGACAATCAAATTAATGACTTTCCAGGCTTCAGGATGCCTTTCTACACTATATAAAGGTGGAAATTTACATTGGAAACGTTTGGTTTAGCTGTTATAAAAGTTTGGTTTTTTAGTGCTGTAAATGCATTTTCAGCTCGCGCTGTACACATTTGCTATGAGAGGCATTATCTCATAAGGGAAATATTGGACAATCAAATTAATGACTGCCCAGGCTTCAGGATGTCTTTTTACACTATATAAAGGTGGAAATTTACATTGGAAACGTTTAGTTTAGCTGTTAATGAAGTTTCGGTTTTTTAGTGCTGAAAATTCATTGTCTGCTGGCGCTGTACACTTTTTCTAAGTGTTGCAATATCTCATGAAGGAAATACTGGACAATCAAATTAATCACTTTCCAGGCTTCAGGATGCCTTTCTACACTATATAAAGGTGGAAATTTACATTGGAAACGTTTGGTTTAGCTGTTATAAAAGTTTGGTTTTTTAGTGCTGTAAATGCATTTTCAGCTCGCGCTGTACACATTTGCTATGTGAGGCATTATCTCATAAGGGAAATACTGGACAATCAAATTAATGACTTCCCAGGCTTCAGGATGCCTTTTTACACTCTATAAATGTGGAAATTTACATTGGAAACGTTTGGTTTAGCTGTTAATGAAGTTTCGTTTTTTTAGTGCTGAAAATTCATTGTCTGCTGGCGCTGTACACTATTTCTAAGTTTTGCAATATCTCATGTAGGAAATACTGGACAATCAAATTAATGACTTTCCAGGCTTCAGGATGCCTTTCTACACTATATAAAGGTGGAAATTTACATTGGAAACGTTTGGTTTAGCTGTTATAAAAGTTTGTTTTTTTAGTGCTGTAAATGCATTTTCAGCTCGCGCTGTACACATTTGCTATGTGAGGCATTATCTCATAAG
Source organism: Idiotropiscis lumnitzeri (assembly GCF_059441095.1). Classification (NCBI taxonomy): domain Eukaryota; kingdom Metazoa; phylum Chordata; class Actinopteri; order Syngnathiformes; family Syngnathidae; genus Idiotropiscis; species Idiotropiscis lumnitzeri. Next base: position 1,279,917 of record NW_028283572.1, read on the forward strand.
GGAAATACTGGACAATCAAATTAATGACTGCCCAGGCTTCAGGATGTCTTTTTACACTATATAAAGGTGGAAATTTACATTGGAAACGTTTGGTTTAGCTGTTATAAAAGTTTGGTTTTTTTAGTGCTGAAAATTCATTGTCTGCTGGCGCTGTACACTTTTTCTAAGTGTTGCAATATCTCATGAAGGAAATACTGGACAATCAAATTAATGACTTTCCAGGCTTCAGGATGCCTTTCTACACTATATAAAGGTGGAAATTTACATTGGAAACGTTTGGTTTAGCTGTTATAAAAGTTTGGTTTTTTAGTGCTGTAAATGCATTTTCAGCTCGCGCTGTACACATTTGCTATGAGAGGCATTATCTCATAAGGGAAATATTGGACAATCAAATTAATGACTGCCCAGGCTTCAGGATGCCTTTTTACACTCTATAAATGTGGAAATTTACATTGGAAACGTTTGGTTTAGCTGTTAATGAAGTTTCGTTTTTTTAGTGCTGAAAATTCATTGTCTGCTGGCGCTGTACACTTTTTCTAAGTGTTGCAATATCTCATGAAGGAAATACTGGACAATCAAATTAATGACTTTCCAGGCTTCAGGATGCCTTTCTACACTATATAAAGGTGGAAATTTACATTGGAAACGTTTGGTTTAGCTGTTATAAAAGTTTGGGTTTTTAGTGCTGTAAATGCATTTTCAGCTCGCGCTGTACACATTTGCTATGAGAGGCATTATCTCATAAGGGAAATATTGGACAATCAAATTAATGACTGCCCAGGCTTCAGGATGTCTTTTTACACTATATAAAGGTGGAAATTTACATTGGAAACGTTTAGTTTAGCTGTTATAAAAGTTTGTTTTTTTAGTGCTGTAAATGCATTTTCAGCTCGCGCTGTACACATTTGCTATGAGAGGCATTATCTCATAAGGGAAATATTGGACAATCAAATTAATGACTGCCCAGGCTTCAGGATGTCTTTTTACACTATATAAAGGTGGAAATTTACATTGGAAACGTTTAGTTTAGCTGTTATAAAAGTTTGTTTTTTTAGTGCTGAAAATGCATTTTCAGCTCGCACTGTACACATTTGCTATGTGAGGCATTATCTCATAAGGGAAATACTGGACAATCAAATTAATGACTTCCCAGGCTTCAGGATGCCTTTTTACACTCTATAAATGTGGAAATTTACATTGGAAACGTTTGGTTTAGCTGTTAATGAAGTTTCGTTTTTTTAGTGCTGAAAATTCATTGTCTGCGGGCGCTGTACACTTTTTCTAAGTGTTGCAATATCTCATGAATGAAATACTGGACAATAAAATTAATGACTTTCCAGGCTTCAGGATGCCTTTCTACACTATATAAAGGTGGAAATTTACATTGGAAACGTTTGGTTTAGCTGTTATAAAAGTTTGGTTTTTTAGTGCTGTAAATGCATTTTCAGCTCGCGCTGTACACATTTGCTATGAGAGGCATTATCTCATAAGGGAAATATTGGACAATCAAATTAATGACTGCCCAGGCTTCAGGATGTCTTTTTACACTATATAAAGGTGGAAATTTACATTGGAAACGTTTAGTTTAGCTGTTATAAAAGTTTGTTTTTTTAGTGCTGTAAATGCATTTTCAGCTCGCGCTGTACACATTTGCTATGTGAGGCATTATCTCATAAGGGAAATACTGGACAATCAAATTAATGACTGCCCAGGCTTCAGGATGTCTTTTTACACTATATAAAGGTGGAAATTTACATTGGAAACGTTTGGTTTAGCTGTTATAAAAGTTTGGTTTTTTAGTGCTGAAAATGCATTTTCAGCTCGCACTGTACACATTTGCTATGTGAGGCATTATCTCATAAGGGAAATACTGGACAATCAAATTAATGACTTCCCAGGCTTCAGGATGCCTTTTTACACTCTATAAATGTGGAAATTTACATTGGAAACGTTTGGTTTAGCTGTTAATGAAGTTTCGTTTTTTTAGTGCTGAAAATTCATTGTCTGCTGGCGCTGTACACTTTTTCTAAGTGTTGCAATATCTCATGAAGGAAATACTGGACAATCAAATTAATGACTTTCCAGGCTTCAGGATGCCTTTCTACACTATATAAAGGTGGAAATTTACATTGGAAACGTTTGGTTTAGCTGTTATAAAAGTTTGGTTTTTTAGTGCTGTAAATGCATTTTCAGCTCGCGCTGTACACATTTGCTATGAGAGGCATTATCTCATAAGGGAAATATTGGACAATCAAATTAATGACTGCCCAGGCTTCAGGATGTCTTTTTACACTATATAAAGGTGGAAATTTACATTGGAAACGTTTAGTTTAGCTGTTATAAAAGTTTGTTTTTTTAGTGCTGTAAATGCATTTTCAGCTCGCGCTGTACACATTTGCTATGAGAGGCATTATCTCATAAGGGAAATATTGGACAATCAAATTAATGACTGCCCAGGCTTCAGGATGTCTTTTTACACTATATAAAGGTGGAAATTTACATTGGAAACGTTTAGTTTAGCTGTTATAAAAGTTTGTTTTTTTAGTGCTGAAAATGCATTTTCAGCTCGCACTGTACACATTTGCTATGTGAGGCATTATCTCAGAAGGGAAATACTGGACAATCAAATTAATGACTTCCCAGGCTTCAGGATGCCTTTTTACACTCTATAAATGTGGAAATTTACATTGGAAACGTTTGGTTTAGCTGTTAATGAAGTTTCGTTTTTTTAGTGCTGAAAATTCATTGTCTGCTGGCGCTGTACACTTTTTCTAAGTGTTGCAATATCTCATGAAGGAAATACTGGACAATCAAATTAATGACTTTCCAGGCTTCAGGATGCCTTTCTACACTATATAAAGGTGGAAATTTACATTGGAAACGTTTGGTTTAGCTGTTATAAAAGTTTGGTTTTTTAGTGCTGTAAATGCATTTTCAGCTCGCGCTGTACACATTTGCTATGAGAGGCATTATCTCATAAGGGAAATATTGGACAATCAAATTAATGACTGCCCAGGCTTCAGAATGTCTTTTTACACTATATAAAGGTGGAAATTTACATTGGAAACGTTTAGTTTAGCTGTTAATGAAGTTTCGTTTTTTTAGTGCTGAAAATTCATTGTCTGCTGGCGCTGTACACTTTTTCTAAGTGTTGCAATATCTCATGAAGGAAATACTGGACAATCAAATTAATGACTTTCCAGGCTTCAGGATGCCTTTCTACACTATATAAAGGTAGAAATTTACATTGGAAACGTTTGGTTTAGCTGTTATAAAAGTTTGGTTTTTTAGTGCTGTAAATGCATTTTCAGCTCGCGCTGTACACATTTGCTATGAGAGGCATTATCTCATAAGGGAAATATTGGACAATCAAATTAATGACTGCGCAGGCTTCAGGATGTCTTTTTACACTATATAAAGGTGGAAATTTACATTGGAAACGTTTGGTTTAGCTGTTATAAAAGTTTGTTTTTTTAGTGCTGTAAATGCATTTTCAGCTCGCGCTGTACACATTTGCTATGAGAGGCATTATCTCATAAGGGAAATATTGGACAATCAAATTAATGGCTGCCCGGGCTTCAGGATGTCTTTTTACACTATATAAAGGTGGAAATTTACATTGGAAACGTTTAGTTTAGCTGTTAATGAAGTTTCGTTTTTTTAGTGCTGAAAATTCATTGTCTGCTGGCGCTGTACACTTTTTCTAAATGTTGCAATATCTCATGAAGGAAATACTGGACAATCAAATTAATGACTTTCCAGGCTTCAGGATGCCTTTCTACACTATATAAAGGTGGAAATTTACATTGGAAACGTTTGGTTTAGCTGTTATAAAAGTTTGGTTTTTTTAGTGCTGTAAATGCATTTTCAGCTCGCGCTGTACACATTTGCTATGTGAGGCATTATCTCATAAGGGAAATACTGGACAATCAAATTAATGACTTCCCAGGCTTCAGGATGCCTTTTTACACTCTATAAATGTGGAAATTTACATTGGAAACGTTTGGTTTAGCTGTTAATGAAGTTTCGTTTTTTTAGTGCTGAAAATTCATTGTCTGCTGGCGCTGTACACTTTTTCTAAGTGTTGCAATATCTCATGAAGGAAATACTGGACAATCAAATTAATGACTTTCCAGGCTTCAGGATGCCTTTCTACACTATATAAAGGTGGAAATTTACATTGGAAACGTTTGGTTTAGCTGTTATAAAAGTTTGGGTTTTTAGTGCTGTAAATGCATTTTCAGCTCGCGCTGTACACATTTGCTATGAGAGGCATTATCTCATAAGGGAAATATTGGACAATCAAATTAATGACTGCCCAGGCTTCAGGATGTCTTTTTACACTATATAAAGGTGGAAATTTACATTGGAAACGTTTAGTTTAGCTGTTATAAAAGTTTGTTTTTTTAGTGCTGTAAATGCATTTTCAGCTCGCGCTGTACACATTTGCTATGAGAGGCATTATCTCATAAGGGAAATATTGGACAATCAAATTAATGACTGCCCAGGCTTCAGGATGTCTTTTTACACTATATAAAGGTGGAAATTTACATTGGAAACGTTTAGTTTAGCTGTTATAAAAGTTTGTTTTTTTAGTGCTGAAAATGCATTTTCAGCTCGCACTGTACACATTTGCTATGTGAGGCATTATCTCATAAGGGAAATACTGGACAATCAAATTAATGACTTCCCAGGCTTCAGGATGCCTTTTTACACTCTATAAATGTGGAAATTTACATTGGAAACGTTTGGTTTAGCTGTTAATGAAGTTTCGTTTTTTTAGTGCTGAAAATTCATTGTCTGCGGGCGCTGTACACTTTTTCTAAGTGTTGCAATATCTCATGAATGAAATACTGGACAATAAAATTAATGACTTTCCAGGCTTCAGGATGCCTTTCTACACTATATAAAGCTGGAAATTTACATTGGAAACGTTTGGTTTAGCTGTTATAAAAGTTTGGTTTTTTAGTGCTGTAAATGCATTTTCAGCTCGCGCTGTACACATTTGCTATGAGAGGCATTATCTCATAAGGGAAATATTGGACAATCAAATTAATGACTGCCCAGGCTTCAGGATGTCTTTTTACACTATATAAAGGTGGAAATTTACATTGGAAACGTTTAGTTTAGCTGTTATAAAAGTTTGTTTTTTTAGTGCTGTAAATGCATTTTCAGCTCGCGCTGTACACATTTGCTATGTGAGGCATTATCTCATAAGGGAAATACTGGACAATCAAATTAATGACTGCCCAGGCTTCAGGATGCCTTTCTACACTATATAAAGGTAGAAATTTACATTGGAAACGTTTGGTTTAGCTGTTATAAAAGTTTGGTTTTTTAGTGCTGTAAATGCATTTTCAGCTCGCGCTGTACACATTTGCTATGAGAGGCATTATCTCATAAGGGAAATATTGGACAATCAAATTAATGACTGCGCAGGCTTCAGGATGTCTTTTTACACTATATAAAGGTGGAAATTTACATTGGAAACGTTTGGTTTAGCTGTTATAAAAGTTTGTTTTTTTAGTGCTGTAAATGCATTTTCAGCTCGCGCTGTACACATTTGCTATGAGAGGCATTATCTCATAAGGGAAATATTGGACAATCAAATTAATGGCTGCCCGGGCTTCAGGATGTCTTTTTACACTATATAAAGGTGGAAATTTACATTGGAAACGTTTAGTTTAGCTGTTAATGAAGTTTCGTTTTTTTAGTGCTGAAAATTCATTGTCTGCTGGCGCTGTACACTTTTTCTAAATGTTGCAATATCTCATGAAGGAAATACTGGACAATCAAATTAATGACTTTCCAGGCTTCAGGATGCCTTTCTACACTATATAAAGGTGGAAATTTACATTGGAAACGTTTGGTTTAGCTGTTATAAAAGTTTGGTTTTTTTAGTGCTGTAAATGCATTTTCAGCTCGCGCTGTACACATTTGCTATGAGAGGCATTATCTCATAAGGGAAATATTGGACAATCAAATTAATGACTGCCCAGGCTTCAGGATGTCTTTTTACACTATATAAAGGTGGAAATTTACATTGGAAACGTTTGGTTTAGGTGTTTTATAAGTTTGTTTTTTTAGTGCTGAAAATGCATTTTCAGCTCGCACTGTACACATTTGCTATGTGAGGCATTATCTCATAAGGGAAATACTGGACAATCAAATTAATGACTTCCCAGGCTTCAGGATGCCTTTTTACACTCTATAAATGTGGAAATTTACATTGGAAACGTTTGGTTTAGCTGTTAATGAAGTTTCGTTTTTTTAGTGCTGAAAATTCATTGTCTGCTGGCGCTGTACACTTTTTCTAAGTGTTGCAATATCTCATGAAGGAAATACTGGACAATCAAATTAATGACTTTCCAGGCTTCAGGATGCCTTTCTACACTATATAAAGGTGGAAATTTACATTGGAAACGTTTGGTTTAGCTGTTATAAAAGTTTGGGTTTTTAGTGCTGTAAATGCATTTTCAGCTCGCGCTGTACACATTTGCTATGAGAGGCATTATCTCATAAGGGAAATATTGGACAATCAAATTAATGACTGCCCAGGCTTCAGGATGTCTTTTTACACTATATAAAGGTGGAAATTTACATTGGAAACGTTTAGTTTAGCTGTTATAAAAGTTTGTTTTTTTAGTGCTGTAAATGCATTTTCAGCTCGCGCTGTACACATTTGCTATGAGAGGCATTATCTCATAAGGGAAATATTGGACAATCAAATTAATGACTGCCCAGGCTTCAGGATGTCTTTTTACACTATATAAAGGTGGAAATTTACATTGGAAACGTTTAGTTTAGCTGTTATAAAAGTTTGTTTTTTTAGTGCTGAAAATGCATTTTCAGCTCGCACTGTACACATTTGCTATGTGAGGCATTATCTCATAAGGGAAATACTGGACAATCAAATTAATGACTTCCCAGGCTTCAGGATGCCTTTTTACACTCTATAAATGTGGAAATTTACATTGGAAACGTTTGGTTTAGCTGTTAATGAAGTTTCGTTTTTTTAGTGCTGAAAATTCATTGTCTGCGGGCGCTGTACACTTTTTCTAAGTGTTGCAATATCTCATGAATGAAATACTGGACAATAAAATTAATGACTTTCCAGGCTTCAGGATGCCTTTCTACACTATATAAAGCTGGAAATTTACATTGGAAACGTTTGGTTTAGCTGTTATAAAAGTTTGGTTTTTTAGTGCTGTAAATGCATTTTCAGCTCGCGCTGTACACATTTGCTATGAGAGGCATTATCTCATAAGGGAAATATTGGACAATCAAATTAATGACTGCCCAGGCTTCAGGATGTCTTTTTACACTATATAAAGGTGGAAATTTACATTGGAAACGTTTAGTTTAGCTGTTATAAAAGTTTGTTTTTTTAGTGCTGTAAATGCATTTTCAGCTCGCGCTGTACACATTTGCTATGTGAGGCATTATCTCATAAGGGAAATACTGGACAATCAAATTAATGACTGCCCAGGCTTCAGGATGCCTTTCTACACTATATAAAGGTAGAAATTTACATTGGAAACGTTTGGTTTAGCTGTTATAAAAGTTTGGTTTTTTAGTGCTGTAAATGCATTTTCAGCTCGCGCTGTACACATTTGCTATGAGAGGCATTATCTCATAAGGGAAATATTGGACAATCAAATTAATGACTGCGCAGGCTTCAGGATGTCTTTTTACACTATATAAAGGTGGAAATTTACATTGGAAACGTTTGGTTTAGCTGTTATAAAAGTTTGTTTTTTTAGTGCTGTAAATGCATTTTCAGCTCGCGCTGTACACATTTGCTATGAGAGGCATTATCTCATAAGGGAAATATTGGACAATCAAATTAATGGCTGCCCGGGCTTCAGGATGTCTTTTTACACTATATAAAGGTGGAAATTTACATTGGAAACGTTTAGTTTAGCTGTTAATGAAGTTTCGTTTTTTTAGTGCTGAAAATTCATTGTCTGCTGGCGCTGTACACTTTTTCTAAATGTTGCAATATCTCATGAAGGAAATACTGGACAATCAAATTAATGACTTTCCAGGCTTCAGGATGCCTTTCTACACTATATAAAGGTGGAAATTTACATTGGAAACGTTTGGTTTAGCTGTTATAAAAGTTTGGTTTTTTTAGTGCTGTAAATGCATTTTCAGCTCGCGCTGTACACATTTGCTATGAGAGGCATTATCTCATAAGGGAAATATTGGACAATCAAATTAATGACTGCCCAGGCTTCAGGATGTCTTTTTACACTATATAAAGGTGGAAATTTACATTGGAAACGTTTGGTTTAGGTGTTTTATAAGTTTGTTTTTTTAGTGCTGAAAATGCATTTTCAGCTCGCACTGTACACATTTGCTATGTGAGGCATTATCTCATAAGGGAAATACTGGACAATCAAATTAATGACTTCCCAGGCTTCAGGATGCCTTTTTACACTCTATAAATGTGGAAATTTACATTGGAAACGTTTGGTTTAGCTGTTAATGAAGTTTCGTTTTTTTAGTGCTGAAAATTCATTGTCTGCTGGCGCTGTACACTTTTTCTAAGTGTTGCAATATCTCATGAAGGAAATACTGGACAATCAAATTAATGACTTTCCAGGCTTCAGGATGCCTTTCTACACTATATAAAGGTGGAAATTTACATTGGAAACGTTTGGTTTAGCTGTTATAAAAGTTTGGGTTTTTAGTGCTGTAAATGCATTTTCAGCTCGCGCTGTACACATTTGCTATGAGAGGCATTATCTCATAAGGGAAATATTGGACAATCAAATTAATGACTGCCCAGGCTTCAGGATGTCTTTTTACACTATATAAAGGTGGAAATTTACATTGGAAACGTTTAGTTTAGCTGTTATAAAAGTTTGTTTTTTTAGTGCTGTAAATGCATTTTCAGCTCGCGCTGTACACATTTGCTATGAGAGGCATTATCTCATAAGGGAAATATTGGACAATCAAATTAATGACTGCCCAGGCTTCAGGATGTCTTTTTACACTATATAAAGGTGGAAATTTACATTGGAAACGTTTAGTTTAGCTGTTATAAAAGTTTGTTTTTTTAGTGCTGAAAATGCATTTTCAGCTCGCACTGTACACATTTGCTATGTGAGGCATTATCTCATAAGGGAAATACTGGACAATCAAATTAATGACTTCCCAGGCTTCAGGATGCCTTTTTACACTCTATAAATGTGGAAATTTACATTGGAAACGTTTGGTTTAGCTGTTAATGAAGTTTCGTTTTTTTAGTGCTGAAAATTCATTGTCTGCGGGCGCTGTACACTTTTTCTAAGTGTTGCAATATCTCATGAATGAAATACTGGACAATAAAATTAATGACTTTCCAGGCTTCAGGATGCCTTTCTACACTATATAAAGCTGGAAATTTACATTGGAAACGTTTGGTTTAGCTGTTATAAAAGTTTGGTTTTTTAGTGCTGTAAATGCATTTTCAGCTCGCGCTGTACACATTTGCTATGAGAGGCATTATCTCATAAGGGAAATATTGGACAATCAAATTAATGACTGCCCAGGCTTCAGGATGTCTTTTTACACTATATAAAGGTGGAAATTTACATTGGAAACGTTTAGTTTAGCTGTTATAAAAGTTTGTTTTTTTAGTGCTGTAAATGCATTTTCAGCTCGCGCTGTACACATTTGCTATGTGAGGCATTATCTCATAAGGGAAATACTGGACAATCAAATTAATGACTGCCCAGGCTTCAGGATGTCTTTTTACACTATATAAAGGTGGAAATTTACATTGGAAACGTTTGGTTTAGCTGTTATAAAAGTTTGGTTTTTTAGTGCTGAAAATGCATTTTCAGCTCGCACTGTACACATTTGCTATGTGAGGCATTATCTCATAAGGGAAATACTGGACAATCAAATTAATGACTTCCCAGGCTTCAGGATGCCTTTTTACACTCTATAAATGTGGAAATTTACATTGGAAACGTTTGGTTTAGCTGTTAATGAAGTTTCGTTTTTTTAGTGCTGAAAATTCATTGTCTGCTGGCGCTGTACACTTTTTCTAAGTGTTGCAATATCTCATGAAGGAAATACTGGACAATCAAATTAATGACTTTCCAGGCTTCAGGATGCCTTTCTACACTATATAAAGGTGGAAATTTACATTGGAAACGTTTGGTTTAGCTGTTATAAAAGTTTGGTTTTTTAGTGCTGTAAATGCATTTTCAGCTCGCGCTGTACACATTTGCTATGAGAGGCATTATCTCATAAGGGAAATATTGGACAATCAAATTAATGACTGCCCAGGCTTCAGGATGTCTTTTTACACTATATAAAGGTGGAAATTTACATTGGAAACGTTTAGTTTAGCTGTTATAAAAGTTTGTTTTTTTAGTGCTGTAAATGCATTTTCAGCTCGCGCTGTACACATTTGCTATGAGAGGCATTATCTCATAAGGGAAATATTGGACAATCAAATTAATGACTGCCCAGGCTTCAGGATGTCTTTTTACACTATATAAAGGTGGAAATTTACATTGGAAACGTTTAGTTTAGCTGTTATAAAAGTTTGTTTTTTTAGTGCTGAAAATGCATTTTCAGCTCGCACTGTACACATTTGCTATGTGAGGCATTATCTCAGAAGGGAAATACTGGACAATCAAATTAATGACTTCCCAGGCTTCAGGATGCCTTTTTACACTCTATAAATGTGGAAATTTACATTGGAAACGTTTGGTTTAGCTGTTAATGAAGTTTCGTTTTTTTAGTGCTGAAAATTCATTGTCTGCTGGCGCTGTACACTTTTTCTAAGTGTTGCAATATCTCATGAAGGAAATACTGGACAATCAAATTAATGACTTTCCAGGCTTCAGGATGCCTTTCTACACTATATAAAGGTGGAAATTTACATTGGAAACGTTTGGTTTAGCTGTTATAAAAGTTTGGTTTTTTAGTGCTGTAAATGCATTTTCAGCTCGCGCTGTACACATTTGCTATGAGAGGCATTATCTCATAAGGGAAATATTGGACAATCAAATTAATGACTGCCCAGGCTTCAGAATGTCTTTTTACACTATATAAAGGTGGAAATTTACATTGGAAACGTTTAGTTTAGCTGTTAATGAAGTTTCGTTTTTTTAGTGCTGAAAATTCATTGTCTGCTGGCGCTGTACACTTTTTCTAAGTGTTGCAATATCTCATGAAGGAAATACTGGACAATCAAATTAATGACTTTCCAGGCTTCAGGATGCCTTTCTACACTATATAAAGGTAGAAATTTACATTGGAAACGTTTGGTTTAGCTGTTATAAAAGTTTGGTTTTTTAGTGCTGTAAATGCATTTTCAGCTCGCGCTGTACACATTTGCTATGAGAGGCATTATCTCATAAGGGAAATATTGGACAATCAAATTAATGACTGCGCAGGCTTCAGGATGTCTTTTTACACTATATAAAGGTGGAAATTTACATTGGAAACGTTTGGTTTAGCTGTTATAAAAGTTTGTTTTTTTAGTGCTGTAAATGCATTTTCAGCTCGCGCTGTACACATTTGCTATGAGAGGCATTATCTCATAAGGGAAATATTGGACAATCAAATTAATGGCTGCCCGGGCTTCAGGATGTCTTTTTACACTATATAAAGGTGGAAATTTACATTGGAAACGTTTAGTTTAGCTGTTAATGAAGTTTCGTTTTTTTAGTGCTGAAAATTCATTGTCTGCTGGCGCTGTACACTTTTTCTAAATGTTGCAATATCTCATGAAGGAAATACTGGACAATCAAATTAATGACTTTCCAGGCTTCAGGATGCCTTTCTACACTATATAAAGGTGGAAATTTACATTGGAAACGTTTGGTTTAGCTGTTATAAAAGTTTGGTTTTTTTAGTGCTGTAAATGCATTTTCAGCTCGCGCTGTACACATTTGCTATGAGAGGCATTATCTCATAAGGGAAATATTGGACAATCAAATTAATGACTGCCCAGGCTTCAGGATGTCTTTTTACACTATATAAAGGTGGAAATTTACATTGGAAACGTTTGGTTTAGGTGTTATATAAGTTTGTTTTTTTAGTGCTGAAAATGCATTTTCAGCTCGCACTGTACACATTTGCTATGTGAGGCATTATCTCATAAGGGAAATACTGGACAATCAAATTAATGACTTCCCAGGCTTCAGGATGCCTTTTTACACTCTATAAATGTGGAAATTTACATTGGAAACGTTTGGTTTAGCTGTTAATGAAGTTTCGTTTTTTTAGTGCTGAAAATTCATTGTCTGCTGGCGCTGTACACTTTTTCTAAGTGTTGCAATATCTCATGAAGGAAATACTGGACAATCAAATTAATGACTTTCCAGGCTTCAGGATGCCTTTCTACACTATATAAAGGTGGAAATTTACATTGGAAACGTTTGGTTTAGCTGTTATAAAAGTTTGGTTTTTTAGTGCTGTAAATGCATTTTCAGCTCGCGCTGTACACATTTGCTATGAGAGGCATTATCTCATAAGGGAAATATTGGACAATCAAATTAATGACTGCCCAGGCTTCAGGATGTCTTTTTACACTATATAAAGGTGGAAATTTACATTGGAAACGTTTGGTTTAGCTGTTATAAAAGTTTGTTTTTTTAGTGCTGTAAATGCATTTTCAGCTCGCACTGTACACATTTGCTATGAGAGGCATTATCTCATAAGGGAAATATTGGACAATCAAATTAATGACTGCCCAGGCTTCAGGATGTCTTTTTACACTATATAAAGGTGGAAATTTACATTGGAAACGTTTACTTTAGCTGTTAATGAAGTTTCGTTTATTTAGTGCTGAAAATTCATTGTCTGCTGGCGCTGTACACTTTTTCTAAGTGTTGCAATATCTCATGAAGGAAATACTGGACAATCAAATTAATGACTTTCCAGGCTTCAGGATGCCTTTCTACACTATATAAAGGTGGAAATTTACATTGGAAACGTTTGGTTTAGCTGTTATAAAAGTTTGTTTTTTTAGTGCTGTAAATGCATTTTCAGCTCGCACTGTACACATTTGCTGTGAGGCATTATCTCATAAGGGAAATACTGGACAATCAAATTAATGACTTCCCAGGCTTCAGGATGCCTTTTTACACTCTATAAATGTGGAAATTTACATTGGAAACGTTTGGTTTAGCTGTTAATGAAGTTTCGTTTTTTTAGTGCTGAAAATTCATTGTCTGCTGGCGCTGTACACTTTTTCTAAGTGTTGCAATATCTCATGAAGGAAATACTGGACAATCAAATTAATGACTTTCCAGGCTTCAGGATGCCTTTCTACACTATATAAAGGTGGAAATTTACATTGGAAACGTTTGGTTTAGCTGTTATAAAAGTTTGGTTTTTTAGTGCTGTAAATGCATTTTCAGCTCGCGCTGTACACATTTGCTATGAGAGGCATTATCTCATAAGGGAAATATTGGACAATCAAATTAATGACTGCCCAGGCTTCAGGATGTCTTTTTACACTATATAAAGGTGGAAATTTACATTGGAAACGTTTGGTTTAGCTGTTATAAAAGTTTGTTTTTTTAGTGCTGTAAATGCATTTTCAGCTCGCACTGTACACATTTGCTATGAGAGGCATTATCTCATAAGGGAAATATTGGACAATCAAATTAATGACTGCCCAGGCTTCAGGATGTCTTTTTACACTATATAAAGGTGGAAATTTACATTGGAAACGTTTGGTTTAGCTGTTATAAAAGTTTGTTTTTTTAGTGCTGTAAATGCATTTTCAGCTCGCACTGTACACATTTGCTATGAGAGGCATTATCTCATAAGGGAAATATTGGACAATCAAATTAATGACTGCCCAGGCTTCAGGATGTCTTTTTACACTATATAAATGTGGAAATTTACATTTGAAACGTTTGGTTTAGCTGTTATAAAAGTTTGGTTTTTTAGTGCTGAAAATGCATTTTCAGCTCGCGCTGTACACATTTGCTATGAGAGGCATTATCTCATAAGGGAAATATTGGACAATCAAATTAATGACTGCCCAGGCTTCAGGATGTCTTTTTACACTATATAAAGGTGGAAATTTACATTGGAAACGTTTGGTTTAGCTGTTATAAAAGTTTGGTTTTTTAGTGCTGTAAATGCATTTTCAGCTCGCGCTGTACACATTTGCTATGAGAGGCATTATCTCATAAGGGAAATATTGGACAATCAAATTAATGACTGCCCAGGTTTCAGGATGTCTTTTTACACTATATAAAGGTGGAAATTTACATTGGAAACGTTTGGTTTAGGTGTTATATAAGTTTGGTTTTTTAGTGCTGAAAATGCATTTTCAGCTCGCACTGTACACATTTGCTATGTGAGGCATTATCTCATAAGGGAAATACTGGACAATCAAATTAATGACTGCCCAGGCTTCAGGATGTCTTTTTACACTATATAAAGGTGGAAATTTACATTGGAAACGTTTGGTTTAGCTGTTATAAAAGTTTGGTTTTTTAGTGCTGAAAATGCATTTTCAGCTCGCACTGTACACATTTGCTATGTGAGGCATTATCTCATAAGGGAAATACTGGACAATCAAATTAATGACTTCCCAGGCTTCAGGATGCCTTTTTACACTCTATAAATGTGGAAATTTACATTGGAAACGTTTGGTTTAGCTGTTAATGAAGTTTCGTTTTTTTAGTGCTGAAAATTCATTGTCTGCTGGCGCTGTACACTTTTTCTAAGTGTTGCAATATCTCATGAAGGAAATACTGGACAATCAAATTAATGACTTTCCAGGCTTCAGGATGCCTTTCTACACTATATAAAGGTGGAAATTTACATTGGAAACGTTTGGTTTAGCTGTTATAAAAGTTTGGTTTTTTAGTGCTGTAAATGCATTTTCAGCTCGCGCTGTACACATTTGCTATGAGAGGCATTATCTCATAAGGGAAATATTGGACAATCAAATTAATGACTGCCCAGGCTTCAGGATGTCTTTTTACACTATATAAAGGTGGAAATTTACATTGGAAACGTTTGGTTTAGCTGTTATAAAAGTTTGTTTTTTTAGTGCTGTAAATGCATTTTCAGCTCGCACTGTACACATTTGCTATGAGAGGCATTATCTCATAAGGGAAATATTGGACAATCAAATTAATGACTGCCCAGGCTTCAGGATGTCTTTTTACACTATATAAAGGTGGAAATTTACATTGGAAACGTTTACTTTAGCTGTTAATGAAGTTTCGTTTATTTAGTGCTGAAAATTCATTGTCTGCTGGCGCTGTACACTTTTTCTAAGTGTTGCAATATCTCATGAAGGAAATACTGGACAATCAAATTAATGACTTTCCAGGCTTCAGGATGCCTTTCTACACTATATAAAGGTGGAAATTTACATTGGAAACGTTTGGTTTAGCTGTTATAAAAGTTTGTTTTTTTAGTGCTGTAAATGCATTTTCAGCTCGCACTGTACACATTTGCTATGTGAGGCATTATCTCATAAGGGAAATACTGGACAATCAAATTAATGACTTCCCAGGCTTCAGGATGCCTTTTTACACTCTATAAATGTGGAAATTTACATTGGAAACGTTTGGTTTAGCTGTTAATGAAGTTTCGTTTTTTTTAGTGCTGAAAATTCATTGTCTGCTGGCGCTGTACACTTTTTCTAAGTGTTGCAATATCTCATGAAGGAAATACTGGACAATCAAATTAATGACTTTCCAGGCTTCAGGATGCCTTTCTACACTATATAAAGGTGGAAATTTATATTGGAAACGTTTGGTTTAGCTGTTATAAAAGTTTGGTTTTTTAGTGCTGAAAATGCATTTTCAGCTCGCACTGTACACATTTGCTATGTGAGGCATTATCTCATAAGGGAAATACTGGACAATCAAATTAATGACTTCCCAGGCTTCAGGATGCCTTTTTACACTCTATAAATGTGGAAATTTACATTGGAAACGTTTGGTTTAGCTGTTAATGAAGTTTCGTTTTTTTAGTGCTGAAAATTCATTGTCTGCTGGCGCTGTACACTTTTTCTAAGTGTTGCAATATCTCATGAAGGAAATACTTGACAATCAAATTAATGACTTTCCAGGCTTCAGGATGCCTTTCTACACTATATAAAGGTGGAAATTTACATTGGAAACGTTTGGTTTAGCTGTTATAAAAGTTTGTTTTTTTTAGTGCTGAAAATGCATTTTCAGCTCGCACTGTACACATTTGCTATGTGAGGCATTATCTCATAAGGGAAATACTGGATAATCAAATTAATGACTTTCCAGGCTTCAGGATGCCTTTCTACACTATATAAAGGTGGAAATTTACATTTGAAACGTTTGGTTTAGCTGTTATAAAAGTTTGGTTTTTTAGTGCTGTAAATGCATTTTCAGCTCGCGCTGTACACATTTGCTATGAGAGGCATTATCTCATAAGGGAAATATTGGACAATCAAATTAATGACTGCCCAGGCTTCAGGATGTCTTTTTACACTATATAAAGGTGGAAATTTACATTGGAAACGTTTGGTTTAGCTGTTATAAAAGTTTGGTTTTTTAGTGCTGAAAATGCATTTTCAGCTCGCACTGTACACATTTGCTATGTGAGGCATTATCTCATAAGGGAAATACTGGACAATCAAATTAATGACTTCCCAGGCTTCAGGATGCCTTTTTACACTCTATAAATGTGGAAATTTACATTGGAAACGTTTGGTTTAGCTGTTAATGAAGTTTCGTTTTTTTAGTGCTGAAAATTCATTGTCTGCTGGCGCTGTACACTTTTTCTAAGTGTTGCAATATCTCATGAAGGAAATACTGGACAATCAAATTAATGACTTTCCAGGCTTCAGGATGCCTTTCTACACTATATAAAGTTGGAAATTTACATTGGAAACGTTTGGTTTAGCTGTTAATGAAGTTTCGTTTTTTTTAGTGCTGAAAATTCATTGTCTGCTGGCGCTGGACACTTTTTCTAAGTGTTGCAATATCTCATGAAGGAAATATTGGACAATCAAATTAATGACTTTCCAGGCTTCAGGATGCCTTTCTACACTATATAAAGGTGGAAATTTACATTGGAAACGTTTGGTTTAGCTGTTATAAAAGTTTGTTTTTTTAGTGCTGTAAATGCATTTTCAGCTCGCGCTGTACACATTTGCTATGAGAGGCATTATCTCATAAGGGAAATATTGGACAATCAAATTAATGGCTGCCCAGGCTTCAGGATGTATTTTTACACTATATAAAGGTGGAAATTTACATTGGAAACGTTTAGTTTAGCTGTTAATGAAGTTTCGTTTTTTTAGTGCTGAAAATTCATTGTCTGCTGGCGCTGTACACTTTTTCTAAGTGTTGCAATATCTCATGAAGGAAATACTGGACAATCAAATTAATGACTTTCCAGGCTTCAGGATGCCTTTCTACACTATATAAAGGTGGAAATTTACATTGGAAACGTTTGGTTTAGCTGTTATAAATAGTTTGTTTTTTTAGTGCTGTAAATGCATTTTCAGCTCGCACTGTACACATTTGCTATGTGAGGCATTATCTCATAAGGGAAATACTGGACAATCAAATTAATGACTTCCCAGGCTTCAGGATGCCTTTTTACACTCTATAAATGTGGAAAATTACATTGGAAACGTTTGGTTTAGCTGTTAATGAAGTTTCGTTTTTTTAGTGCTGAAAATTCATTGTCTGCTGGCGCTGTACACTTTTTCTAAGTGTTGCAATATCTCATGAAGGAAATACTGGACAATCAAATTAATGACTTTCCAGGCTTCAGGATGCCTTTCTACACTATATAAAGGTGGAAATTTACATTGGAAACGTTTGGTTTAGCTGTTATAAAAGTTTGGTTTTTTAGTGCTGTAAATGCATTTTCAGCTCGCGCTGTACACATTTGCTATGAGAGGCATTATCTCATAAGGGAAATATTGGACAATCAAATTAATGACTGCCCAGGCTTCAGGATGTCTTTTTACACTATATAAGGGTGGAAATTTACATTGGAAACGTTTAGTTTAGCTGTTAATGAAGTTTCGTTTTTTTAGTGCTGAAAATTCATTGTCTGCTGGCGCTGTACACTTTTTCTAAGTGTTGCAATATCTCATGAAGGAAATACTGGACAATCAAATTAATGACTTTCCAGGCTTCAGGATGCCTTTCTACACTATATAAAGGTGGAAATTTACATTGGAAACGTTTGGTTTAGCTGTTAATGAAGTTTCGTTTTTTTTAGTGCTGAAAATTCATTGTCTGCTGGCGCTGTACACTTTTTCTAAGTGTTGCAATATCTCATGAAGGAAATACTGGACAATCAAATTAATGACTTTCCAGGCTTCAGGATGCCTTTCTACACTATATAAAGGTGGAAATTTACATTGGAAACGTTTGGTTTAGCTGTTATAAAAGTTTGGTTTTTTAGTGCTGTAAATGCATTTTCAGCTCGCGCTGTACACATTTGCTATGAGAGGCATTATCTCATAAGGGAAATATTGGACAATCAAATTAATGACTGCCCAGGCTTCAGGATGTCTTTTTACACTATATAAAGGTGGAAATTTACATTGGAAACGTTTGGTTTAGCTGTTATAAAAGTTTGTTTTTTTAGTGCTGTAAATGCATTTTCAGCTCGCGCTGTACACATTTGCTATGAGAGGCATTATCTCATAAGGGAAACATTGGACAATCAAATTAATGGCTGCCCAGGCTTCAGGATGTCTTTTTACACTATATAAAGGTGGAAATTTACATTGGAAACGTTTAGTTTAGCTGTTAATGAAGTTTCGTTTTTTTAGTGCTGAAAATTCATTGTCTGCTGGCGCTGTACACTTTTTCTAAGTGTTGCAATATCTCATGAAGGAAATACTGGACAATCAAATTAATGACTTTCCAGGCTTCAGATGCCTTTCTACACTATATAAAGGTGGAAATTTACATTGGAAACGTTTGGTTTAGCTGTTATAAATAGTTTGTTTTTTTAGTGCTGTAAATGCATTTTCAGCTCGCACTGTACACATTTGCTATGTGAGGCATTATCTCATAAGGGAAATACTGGACAATCAAATTAATGACTTCCCAGGCTTCAGGATGCCTTTTTACACTCTATAAATGTGGAAATTTACATTGGAAACGTTTGGTTTAGCTGTTAATGAAGTTTCGTTTTTTTAGTGCTGAAAATTCATTGTCTGCTGGCGCTGTACACTTTTTCTAAGTGTTGCAATATCTCATGAAGGAAATACTGGACAATCAAATTAATGACTTTCCAGGCTTCAGGATGCCTTTCTACACTATATAAAGGTGGAAATTTACATTGGAAACGTTTGGTTTAGCTGTTAATGAAGTTTCGTTTTTTTTAGTGCTGAAAATTCATTGTCTGCTGGCGCTGTACACTTTTTCTAAGTGTTGCAATATCTCATGAAGGAAATACTGGACAATCAAATTAATGACTTTCCAGGCTTCAGGATGCCTTTCTACACTATATAAAGGTGGAAATTTACATTGGAAACGTTTGGTTTAGCTGTTATAAAAGTTTGGTTTTTTAGTGCTGTAAATGCATTTTCAGCTCGCGCTGTACACATTTGCTATGAGAGGCATTATCTCATAAGGGAAATATTGGACAATCAAATTAATGACTGCCCAGGCTTCAGGATGTCTTTTTACACTATATAAAGGTGGAAATTTACATTGGAAACGTTTGGTTTAGCTGTTATAAAAGTTTGTTTTTTTAGTGCTGTAAATGCATTTTCAGCTCGCGCTGTACACATTTGCTATGAGAGGCATTATCTCATAAGGGAAACATTGGACAATCAAATTAATGGCTGCCCAGGCTTCAGGATGTCTTTTTACACTATATAAAGGTGGAAATTTACATTGGAAACGTTTAGTTTAGCTGTTAATGAAGTTTCGTTTTTTTAGTGCTGAAAATTCATTGTCTGCTGGCGCTGTACACTTTTTCTAAGTGTTGCAATATCTCATGAAGGAAATACTGGACAATCAAATTAATGACTTTCCAGGCTTCAGATGCCTTTCTACACTATATAAAGGTGGAAATTTACATTGGAAACGTTTGGTTTAGCTGTTATAAATAGTTTGTTTTTTTAGTGCTGTAAATGCATTTTCAGCTCGCACTGTACACATTTGCTATGTGAGGCATTATCTCATAAGGGAAATACTGGACAATCAAATTAATGACTTCCCAGGCTTCAGGATGCCTTTTTACACTCTATAAATGTGGAAATTTACATTGGAAACGTTTGGTTTAGCTGTTAATGAAGTTTCGTTTTTTTAGTGCTGAAAATTCATTGTCTGCTGGCGCTGTACACTTTTTCTAAGTGTTGCAATATCTCATGAAGGAAATACTGGACAATCAAATTAATGACTTTCCAGGCTTCAGGATGCCTTTCTACACTATATAAAGGTGGAAATTTACATTGGAAACGTTTGGTTTAGCTGTTATAAAAGTTTGGTTTTTTAGTGCTGTAAATGCATTTTCAGCTCGCGCTGTACACATTTGCTATGAGAGGCATTATCTCATAAGGGAAATATTGGACAATCAAATTAATGACTGCCCAGGCTTCAGGATGTCTTTTTACACTATATAAGGGTGGAAATTTACATTGGAAACGTTTAGTTTAGCTGTTAATGAAGTTTCGTTTTTTTAGTGCTGAAAATTCATTGTCTGCTGGCGCTGTACACTTTTTCTAAGTGTTGCAATATCTCATGAAGGAAATACTGGACAATCAAATTAATGACTTTCCAGGCTTCAGGATGCCTTTCTACACTATATAAAGGTGGAAATTTACATTTGAAACGTTTGGTTTAGCTGTTATAAAAGTTTGTTTTTTTAGTGCTGTAAATGCATTTTCAGCTCGCGCTGTACACATTTGCTATGAGAGGCATTATCTCATAAGGGAAATATTGGACAATCAAATTAATGACTGCCCAGGCTTCAGGATGTCTTTTTACACTATATAAAGGTGGAAATTTACATTGGAAACGTTTGGTTTAGCTGTTATAAAAGTTTGGTTTTTTAGTGCTGTAAATGCATTTTCAGCTCGCGCTGTACACATTTGCTATGTGAGGCATTATCTCATAAGGGAAATACTGGACAATCAAATTAATGACTGCCCAGGCTTCAGGATGTCTTTTTACACTATATAAAGGTGGAAATTTACATTGGAAACGTTTGGTTTAGCTGTTATAAAAGTTTGGTTTTTTAGTGCTGAAAATGCATTTTCAGCTCGCACTGTACACATTTGCTATGTGAGGCATTATCTCATAAGGGAAATACTGGACAATCAAATTAATGACTTCCCAGGCTTCAGGATGCCTTTTTACACTCTATAAATGTGGAAATTTACATTGGAAACGTTTGGTTTAGCTGTTAATGAAGTTTCGTTTTTTTAGTGCTGAAAATTCATTGTCTGCTGGCGCTGTACACTTTTTGTAAGTGTTGCAATATCTCATGAAGGAAATACTGGACAATCAAATTAATGACTTTCCTGGCTTCAGAGGATGCCTTTCTACACTATATAAAGGTGGAAATTTACATTGGAAACGTTTGGTTTAGCTGTTATAAAAGTTTGGTTTTTTAGTGCTGTAAATGCATTTTCAGCTCGCGCTGTACACATTTGCTATGAGAGGCATTATCTCATAAGGGAAATATTGGACAATCAAATTAATGACTGCCCAGGCTTCAGGATGTCTTTTTACACTATATAAAGGTGGAAATTTACATTGGAAACGTTTGGTTTAGCTGTTATAAAAGTTTGGTTTTTTAGTGCTGTAAATGCATTTTCAGCTCGCGCTGTACACATTTGCTATGAGAGGCATTATCTCATAAGGGAAATATTGGACAATCAAATTAATGGCTGCCCAGGCTTCATTTTTACACTATATAAAGGTGGAAATTTACATTGGAAACGTTTAGTTTAGCTGTTAATGAAGTTTCGTTTTTTTAGTGCTGAAAATTCATTGTCTGCTGGCGCTGTACACTTTTTCTAAGTGTTGCAATATCTCATGAAGGAAATACTGGACAATCAAATTAATGACTTTCCAGGCTTCAGGATGCCTTTCTACACTATATAAAGGTGGAAATTTACATTGGAAACGTTTAGTTTAGCTGTTATAAAAGTTTGTTTTTTTAGTGCTGTAAATGCATTTTCAGCTCGCGCTGTACACATTTGCTATGAGAGGCATTATCTCATAAGGGAAATATTGGACAATCAAATTAATGACTGCCCAGGCTTAAGGATGTCTTTTTACACTATATAAGGGTGGAAATTTACATTGGAAACGTTTAGTTTAGCTGTTAATGAAGTTTCGTTTTTTTAGTGCTGAAAATTCATTGTCTGCTGGCGCTGTACACTTTTTCTAAGTGTTGCAATATCTCATGAAGGAAATACTGGACAATCAAATTAATGACTTTCCAGGCTTCAGGATGCCTTTCTACACTATATAAATGTGGAAATGTACATTGGAAACGTTTGGTTTAGCTGTTATAAAAGTTTGTTTTTTTAGTGCTGTAAATGCATTTTCAGCTCGCGCTGTACACATTTGCTATGAGAGGCATTATCTCAGAAGGGAAATATTGGACAATCAAATTAATGACTGCCCAGGCTTCAGGATGTCTTTTTACACTATATAAAGGTGGAAATTTACATTGGAAACGTTTGGTTTAGCTGTTATAAAAGTTTGGTTTTTTTAGTGCTGAAAATGCATTTTCAGCTCGCACTGTACACATTTGCTGTGTGAGGCATTGTCTCATAAGGGAAATACTGGACAATCAAATTAATGACTGCCCAGGCTTCAGGATGTCTTTTTACACTATATAAAGGTGGAAATTTACATTGGAAACGTTTGGTTTAGCTGTTATAAAAGTTTGGTTTTTTAGTGCTGAAAATGCATTTTCAGCTCGCACTGTACACATTTGCTATGTGAGGCATTATCTCATAAGGGAAATACTGGACAATCAAATTAATGACTTCCCAGGCTTCAGGATGCCTTTTTACACTCTATAAATGTGGAAATTTACATTGGAAACGTTTGGTTTAGCTGTTAATGAAGTTTCGTTTTTTTAGTGCTGAAAATTCATTGTCTGCTGGCGCTGTACACTTTTTCTAAGTGTTGCAATATCTCATGAAGGAAATACTGGACAATCAAATTAATGACTTTCCAGGCTTCAGGATGCCTTTCTACACTATATAAAGGTGGAAATTTACATTGGAAACGTTTGGTTTAGCTGTTATAAAAGTTTGGTTTTTTAGTGCTGTAAATGCATTTTCAGCTCGCGCTGTACACATTTGCTATGAGAGGCATTATCTCAAGGGAAATATTGGACAATCAAATTAATGACTGCCCAGGCTTCAGGATGTCTTTTTACACTATATAAGGGTGGAAATTTACATTGGAAACGTTTAGTTTAGCTGTTAATGAAGTTTCGTTTTTTTAGTGCTGAAAATTCATTGTCTGCTGGCGCTGTACACTTTTTCTAAGTGTTGCAATATCTCATGAAGGAAATACTGGACAATCAAATTAATGACTTTCCAGGCTTCAGGATGCCTTTCTACACTATATAAAGGTGGAAATGTACATTGGAAACGTTTGGTTTAGCTGTTATAAAAGTTTGGTTTTTTAGTGCTGTAAATGCATTTTCAGCTCGCGCTGTACACATTTGCTATGAGAGGCATTATCTCAGAAGGGAAATATTGGACAATCAAATTAATGACTGCCCAGGCTTCAGGATGTCTTTTTACACTATATAAAGGTGGAAATTTACATTGGAAACGTTTGGTTTAGCTGTTAATGAAGTTTCGTTTTTTTAGTGCTGAAAATTCATTGTCTGCTGGCGCTGTACACTTTTTCTAAGTGTTGCAATATCTCATGAAGGAAATACTGGACAATCAAATTAATGACTTTCCAGGCTTCAGGATGCCTTTCTACACTATATAAAGGTGGAAATTTACATTGGAAACGTTTGGTTTAGCTGTTATAAAAGTTTGGTTTTTTAGTGCTGTAAATGCATTTTCAGCTCGCGCTGTACACATTTGCTATGAGAAGCATTATCTCATAAGGGAAATATTGGACAATCAAATTAATGACTGCCCAGGCTTCAGGATGTCTTTTTACACTATATAAAGGTGGAAATTTACATTGGAAACATTTAGTTTAGCTGTTAATGAAGTTTCGTTTTTTTAGTGCTGAAAATTCATTGTCTGCTGGCGCTGTACACTTTTTCTAAGTGTTGCAATATCTCATGAAGGAAATACTGGACAATCAAATTAATGACTTTCCAGGCTTCAGGATGCCTTTCTACACTATATAAAGGTGGAAATTTACATTGGAAACGTTTGGTTTAGCTGTTATAAAAGTTAGTTTTTTTAGTGCTGTAAATGCATTTTCAGCTCGCGCTGTACACATTTGCTATGAGAGGCATTATCTCATAAGGGAAATATTGGACAATCAAATTAATGACTGCCCAGGCTTCAGGATGTCTTTTTACACTATATAAAGGTGGAAATTTACATTGGAAACGTTTTTTAGCTGTTATAAAAGTTTGGTTTTTTAGTGCTGTAAATGCATTTTCAGCTCGCGCTGTACACATTTGCTATGAGAGGCATTATCTCATAAGGGAAATATTGGACCATCAAATTAATGACTGCCCAGGCTTCAGGATGTCTTTTTACACTATATAAAGGTGGAAATTTACATTGGAAACGTTTGGTTTAGCTGTTATAAAAGTTTGGTTTTTTAGTGCTGAAAATGCATTTTCAGCTCGCACTGTACACATTTGCTATGTGAGGCATTATCTCATAAGGGAAATACTGGACAATCAAATTAATGACTTCCCAGGCTTGAGGATGCCTTTTTACACTCTATAAATGTGGAAATTTACATTGGAAACGTTTGGTTTAGCTGTTAATGAAGTTTCGTTTTTTTAGTGCTGAAAATTCATTGTCTGCTGGCGCTGTACACTTTTTCTAAGTGTTGCAATATCTCATGAAGGAAATACTGGACAATCAAATTAATGACTTCCCAGGCTTCAGGATGCCTTTTTACACTCTATAAATGTGGAAATTTACATTGGAAACGTTTGGTTTAGCTGTTAATGAAGTTTCGTTTTTTTAGTGCTGAAAATTCATTGTCTGCTGGCGCTGTACACTTTTTCTAAGTTTTGCAATATCTCATGTAGGAAATACTGGACAATCAAATTAATGACTTTCCAGGCTTCAGGATGCCTTTCTACACTATATAAAGGTGGAAATTTACATTGGAAACGTTTGGTTTAGCTGTTATAAAAGTTTGTTTTTTTAGTGCTGTAAATGCATTTTCAGCTCGCGCTGTACACATTTGCTATGTGAGGCATTATCTCATAAGGGAAATACTGGACAATCAAATTAATGACTGCCCAGGCTTCAGGATGTCTTTTTACACTATATAAAGGTGGAAATTTACATTGGAAACGTTTGGTTTAGCTGTTATAAAAGTTTGGTTTTTTTAGTGCTGAAAATTCATTGTCTGCTGGCGCTGTACACTTTTTCTAAGTGTTGCAATATCTCATGAAGGAAATACTGGACAATCAAATTAATGACTTTCCAGACTCCAGGATGCCTTTCTACACTATATAAAGGTGGAAATTTACATTGGAAACGTTTGGTTTAGCTGTTATAAAAGTTTGGTTTTTTAGTGCTGTAAATGCATTTTCAGCTCGCGCTGTACACATTTGCTATGAGAGGCATTATCTCATAAGGGAAATATTGGACAATCAAATTAATGACTGCCCAGGCTTCAGGATGTCTTTTTACACTATATAAAGGTGGAAATTTACATTGGAAACGTTTAGTTTAGCTGTTAATGAAGTTTCGTTTTTTTAGTGCTGAAAATTCATTGTCTACTGGCGCTGTACACTTTTTCTAAGTGTTGCAATATCTCATGAAGGAAATACTGGACAATCAAATTAATGACTTTCCAGGCTTCAGGATGCCTTTCTACACTATATAAAGGTGGAAATTTACATTGGAAACGTTTGGTTTAGCTGTTATAAAAGTTTGGTTTTTTAGTGCTGTAAATGCATTTTCAGCTCGCGCTGTACACATTTGCTATGAGAGGCATTATCTCATAAGGGAAATATTGGACAATCAAATTAATGACTGCCCAGGCTTCAGGATGTCTTTTTACACTATATAAAGGTGGAAATTTACATTGGAAACGTTTGGTTTAGCTGTTATAAAAGTTTGGTTTTTTAGTGCTGAAAATGCATTTTCAGCTCGCACTGTACACATTTGCTATGTGAGGCATTATCTCATAAGGGAAATACTGGACAATCAAATTAATGACTTCCCAGGCTTCAGGATGCATTTTTACACTCTATAAATGTGGAAATTTACATTGGAAACGTTTGGTTTAGCTGTTATAAAAGTTTGTTTTTTTAGTGCTGTAAATGCATTTTCAGCTCGCGCTGTACACATTTGCTATGTGAGGCATTATCTCATAAGGGAAATACTGGACAATCAAATTAATGACTGCCCAGGCTTCAGGATGTCTTTTTACACTATATAAAGGTGGAAATTTACATTGGAAACGTTTGGTTTAGCTGTTATAAAAGTTTGGTTTTTTAGTGCTGAAAATGCATTTTCAGCTCGCACTGTACACATTTGCTATGTGAGGCATTATCTCATAAGGGAAATACTGGACAATCAAATTAATGACTGCCCAGGCTTCAGGATGTCTTTTTACACTATATAAAGGTGGAAATTTACATTGGAAACGTTTAGTTTAGCTGTTAATGAAGTTTCGTTTTTTTAGTGCTGGAAATTCATTGTCTGCTGGCGCTGTACACTTTTTCTAAGTGTTGCAATATCTCATGAAGGAAATACTGGACAATCAAATTAAAGACTTTCCAGGCTTCAGGATGCCTTTTTACACTATATAAAGGTGGAAATTTACATTGGAAACGTTTGGTTTAGCTGTTATAAAAGTTTGGTTTTTTAGTGCTGTAAATGCATTTTCAGCTCGCGCTGTACACATTTGCTATGAGAGGCATTATCTCATAAGGGAAATATTGGACAATCAAATTAATGACTGCCCAGGCTTCAGGATGTCTTTTTACACTATATAAAGGTGGAAATTTACATTGGAAACATTTAGTTTAGCTGTTAATGAAGTTTCGTTTTTTTAGTGCTGAAAATTCATTGTCTGCTGGCGCTGTACACTTTTTCTAAGTGTTGCAATATCTCATGAAGGAAATACTGGACAATCAAATTAATGACTTTCCAGGCTTCAGGATGCCTTTCTACACTATATAAAGGTGGAAATTTACATTGGAAACGTTTGGTTTAGCTGTTATAAAAGTTTGTTTTTTTAGTGCTGTAAATGCATTTTCAGCTCGCGCTGTACACATTTGCTATGAGAGGCATTATCTCATAAGGGAAATATTGGACCATCAAATTAATGACTGCCCAGGCTTCAGGATGTCTTTTTACACTATATAAAGGTGGAAATTTACATTGGAAACGTTTGGTTTAGCTGTTATAAAAGTTTGGTTTTTTAGTGCTGAAAATGCATTTTCAGCTCGCACTGTACACATTTGCTATGTGAGGCATTATCTCATAAGGGAAATACTGGACAATCAAATTAATGACTTCCCAGGCTTGAGGATGCCTTTTTACACTCTATAAATGTGGAAATTTACATTGGAAACGTTTGGTTTAGCTGTTAATGAAGTTTCGTTTTTTTAGTGCTGAAAATTCATTGTCTGCTGGCGCTGTACACTTTTTCTAAGTGTTGCAATATCTCATGAAGGAAATACTGGACAATCAAATTAATGACTTCCCAGGCTTCAGGATGCCTTTTTACACTCTATAAATGTGGAAATTTACATTGGAAACGTTTGGTTTAGCTGTTAATGAAGTTTCGTTTTTTTAGTGCTGAAAATTCATTGTCTGCTGGCGCTGTACACTTTTTCTAAGTTTTGCAATATCTCATGTAGGAAATACTGGACAATCAAATTAATGACTTTCCAGGCTTCAGGATGCCTTTCTACACTATATAAAGGTGGAAATTTACATTGGAAACGTTTGGTTTAGCTGTTATAAAAGTTTGTTTTTTTAGTGCTGTAAATGCATTTTCAGCTCGCGCTGTAC
Organism: Idiotropiscis lumnitzeri; assembly: GCF_059441095.1. Lineage (NCBI taxonomy): Eukaryota > Metazoa > Chordata > Actinopteri > Syngnathiformes > Syngnathidae > Idiotropiscis > Idiotropiscis lumnitzeri. The sequence goes on from NW_028283572.1 coordinate 1,308,025, forward strand.
ACATTTGCTATGTGAGGCATTATCTCATAAGGGAAATACTGGACAATCAAATTAATGACTGCCCAGGCTTCAGGATGTCTTTTTACACTATATAAAGGTGGAAATTTACATTGGAAACGTTTGGTTTAGCTGTTATAAAAGTTTGGTTTTTTTAGTGCTGAAAATTCATTGTCTGCTGGCGCTGTACACTTTTTCTAAGTGTTGCAATATCTCATGAAGGAAATACTGGACAATCAAATTAATGACTTTCCAGGCTCCAGGATGCCTTTCTACACTATATAAAGGTGGAAATTTACATTGGAAACGTTTGGTTTAGCTGTTATAAAAGTTTGGTTTTTTAGTGCTGTAAATGCATTTTCAGCTCGCGCTGTACACATTTGCTATGAGAGGCATTATCTCATAAGGGAAATATTGGACAATCAAATTAATGACTGCCCAGGCTTCAGGATGTCTTTTTACACTATATAAAGGTGGAAATTTACATTGGAAACGTTTAGTTTAGCTGTTAATGAAGTTTCGTTTTTTTAGTGCTGAAAATTCATTGTCTACTGGCGCTGTACACTTTTTCTAAGTGTTGCAATATCTCATGAAGGAAATACTGGACAATCAAATTAATGACTTTCCAGGCTTCAGGATGCCTTTCTACACTATATAAAGGTGGAAATTTACATTGGAAACGTTTGGTTTAGCTGTTATAAAAGTTTGGTTTTTTAGTGCTGTAAATGCATTTTCAGCTCGCGCTGTACACATTTGCTATGAGAGGCATTATCTCATAAGGGAAATATTGGACAATCAAATTAATGACTGCCCAGGCTTCAGGATGTCTTTTTACACTATATAAAGGTGGAAATTTACATTGGAAACGTTTGGTTTAGCTGTTATAAAAGTTTGGTTTTTTAGTGCTGAAAATGCATTTTCAGCTCGCACTGTACACATTTGCTATGTGAGGCATTATCTCATAAGGGAAATACTGGACAATCAAATTAATGACTTCCCAGGCTTCAGGATGCATTTTTACACTATATAAAGGTGGAAATTTACATTGGAAACGTTTAGTTTAGCTGTTAATGAAGTTTCGTTTTTTTAGTGCTGAAAATTCATTGTCTACTGGCGCTGTACACTTTTTCTAAGTGTTGCAATATCTCATGAAGGAAATACTGGACAATCAAATTAATGACTGCCCAGGCTTCAGGATGTCTTTTTACACTATATAAAGGTGGAAATTTACATTGGAAACGTTTGGTTTAGCTGTTATAAAAGTTTGGTTTTTTAGTGCTGAAAATGCATTTTCAGCTCGCACTGTACACATTTGCTATGTGAGGCATTATCTCATAAGGGAAATACTGGACAATCAAATTAATGACTGCCCAGGCTTCAGGATGTCTTTTTACACTATATAAAGGTGGAAATTTACATTGGAAACGTTTAGTTTAGCTGTTAATGAAGTTTCGTTTTTTTAGTGCTGGAAATTCATTGTCTGCTGGCGCTGTACACTTTTTCTAAGTGTTGCAATATCTCATGAAGGAAATACTGGACAATCAAATTAAAGACTTTCCAGGCTTCAGGATGCCTTTTTACACTATATAAAGGTGGAAATTTACATTGGAAACGTTTGGTTTAGCTGTTATAAAAGTTTGGTTTTTTAGTGCTGTAAATGCATTTTCAGCTCGCGCTGTACACATTTGCTATGAGAGGCATTATCTCATAAGGGAAATATTGGACAATCAAATTAATGACTGCCCAGGCTTCAGGATGTCTTTTTACACTATATAAAGGTGGAAATTTACATTGGAAACATTTAGTTTAGCTGTTAATGAAGTTTCGTTTTTTTAGTGCTGAAAATTCATTGTCTGCTGGCGCTGTACACTTTTTCTAAGTGTTGCAATATCTCATGAAGGAAATACTGGACAATCAAATTAATGACTTTCCAGGCTTCAGGATGCCTTTCTACACTATATAAAGGTGGAAATTTACATTGGAAACGTTTGGTTTAGCTGTTATAAAAGTTTGTTTTTTTAGTGCTGTAAATGCATTTTCAGCTCGCGCTGTACACATTTGCTATGAGAGGCATTATCTCATAAGGGAAATATTGGACAATCAAATTAATGACTGCCCAGGCTTCAGGATGTCTTTTTACACTATATAAAGGTGGAAATTTACATTGGAAACGTTTGGTTTAGCTGTTATAAAAGTTTGGTTTTTTAGTGCTGTAAATGCATTTTCAGCTCGCGCTGTACACATTTGCTATGAGAGGCATTATCTCATAAGGGAAATATTGGACCATCAAATTAATGACTGCCCAGGCTTCAGGATGTCTTTTTACACTATATAAAGGTGGAAATTTACATTGGAAACGTTTGGTTTAGCTGTTATAAAAGTTTGGTTTTTTAGATCTGAAAATGCATTTTCAGCTCGCACTGTACACATTTGCTATGTGAGGCATTATCTCATAAGGGAAATACTGGACAATCAAATTAATGACTTCCCAGGCTTCAGGATGCATTTTTACACTCTATAAATGTGGAAATTTACATTGGAAACGTTTGGTTTAGCTGTTATAAAAGTTTGTTTTTTTAGTGCTGTAAATGCATTTTCAGCTCGCGCTGTACACATTTGCTATGTGAGGCATTATCTCATAAGGGAAATACTGGACAATCAAATTAATGACTGCCCAGGCTTCAGGATGTCTTTTTACACTATATAAAGGTGGAAATTTACATTGGAAACGTTTGGTTTAGCTGTTATAAAAGTTTGGTTTTTTAGTGCTGAAAATGCATTTTCAGCTCGCACTGTACACATTTGCTATGTGAGGCATTATCTCATAAGGGAAATACTGGACAATCAAATTAATGACTTCCCAGGCTTCAGGATGCCTTTTTACACTCTATAAATGTGGAAATTTACATTGGAAACGTTTGGTTTAGCTGTTAATGAAGTTTCGTTTTTTTAGTGCTGAAAATTCATTGTCTGCTGGCGCTGTACACTTTTTCTAAGTGTTGCAATATCTCATGAAGGAAATACTGGACAATCAAATTAATGACTTTCCAGGCTTCAGGATGCCTTTCTACACTATATAAAGGTGGAAATTTACATTGGAAACGTTTGGTTTAGCTGTTATAAAAGTTTGGTTTTTTAGTGCTGTAAATGCATTTTCAGCTCGCGCTGTACACATTTGCTATGAGAGGCATTATCTCATAAGGGAAATATTGGACAATCAAATTAATGGCTGCCCAGGCTTCATTTTTACACTATATAAAGGTGGAAATTTACATTGGAAACGTTTAGTTTAGCTGTTAATGAAGTTTCGTTTTTTTAGTGCTGAAAATTCATTGTCTGCTGGCGCTGTACACTTTTTCTAAGTGTTGCAATATCTCATGAAGGAAATACTGGACAATCAAATTAATGACTTTCCAGGCTTCAGGATGCCTTTCTACACTATATAAAGGTGGAAATTTACATTGGAAACGTTTAGTTTAGCTGTTATAAAAGTTTGTTTTTTTAGTGCTGTAAATGCATTTTCAGCTCGCGCTGTACACATTTGCTATGAGAGGCATTATCTCATAAGGGAAATATTGGACAATCAAATTAATGACTGCCCAGGCTTAAGGATGTCTTTTTACACTATATAAGGGTGGAAATTTACATTGGAAACGTTTAGTTTAGCTGTTAATGAAGTTTCGTTTTTTTAGTGCTGAAAATTCATTGTCTGCTGGCGCTGTACACTTTTTCTAAGTGTTGCAATATCTCATGAAGGAAATACTGGACAATCAAATTAATGACTTTCCAGGCTTCAGGATGCCTTTCTACACTATATAAAGGTGGAAATTTACATTGGAAACGTTTAGTTTAGCTGTTATAAAAGTTTGGTTTTTTAGTGCTGTAAATGCATTTTCAGCTCGCGCTGTACACATTTGCTATGAGAGGCATTATCTCAGAAGGGAAATATTGGACAATCAAATTAATGACTGCCCAGGCTTCAGGATGTCTTTTTACACTATATAAAGGTGGAAATTTACATTGGAAACGTTTGGTTTAGCTGTTAATGAAGTTTCGTTTTTTTAGTGCTGAAAATTCATTGTCTGCTGGCGCTGTACACTTTTTCTAAGTGTTGCAATATCTCATGAAGGAAATACTGGACAATCAAATTAATGACTTTCCAGGCTTCAGGATGCCTTTCTACACTATATAAAGGTGGAAATTTACATTGGAAACGTTTGGTTTAGCTGTTATAAAAGTTTGGTTTTTTAGTGCTGTAAATGCATTTTCAGCTCGCGCTGTACACATTTGCTATGAGAAGCATTATCTCATAAGGGAAATATTGGACAATCAAATTAATGACTGCCCAGGCTTCAGGATGTCTTTTTACACTATATAAAGGTGGAAATTTACATTGGAAACGTTTAGTTTAGCTGTTAATGAAGTTTCGTTTTTTTAGTGCTGGAAATTCATTGTCTGCTGGCGCTGTACACTTTTTCTAAGTGTTGCAATATCTCATGAAGGAAATACTGGACAATCAAATTAAAGACTTTCCAGGCTTCAGGATGCCTTTTTACACTATATAAAGGTGGAAATTTACATTGGAAACGTTTGGTTTAGCTGTTATAAAAGTTTGGTTTTTTAGTGCTGTAAATGCATTTTCAGCTCGCGCTGTACACATTTGCTATGAGAGGCATTATCTCATAAGGGAAATATTGGACAATCAAATTAATGACTGCCCAGGCTTCAGGATGTCTTTTTACACTATATAAAGGTGGAAATTTACATTGGAAACATTTAGTTTAGCTGTTAATGAAGTTTCGTTTTTTTAGTGCTGAAAATTCATTGTCTGCTGGCGCTGTACACTTTTTCTAAGTGTTGCAATATCTCATGAAGGAAATACTGGACAATCAAATTAATGACTTTCCAGGCTTCAGGATGCCTTTCTACACTATATAAAGGTGGAAATTTACATTGGAAACGTTTGGTTTAGCTGTTATAAAAGTTAGTTTTTTTAGTGCTGTAAATGCATTTTCAGCTCGCGCTGTACACATTTGCTATGAGAGGCATTATCTCATAAGGGAAATATTGGACAATCAAATTAATGACTGCCCAGGCTTCAGGATGTCTTTTTACACTATATAAAGGTGGAAATTTACATTGGAAACGTTTTTTAGCTGTTATAAAAGTTTGGTTTTTTAGTGCTGTAAATGCATTTTCAGCTCGCGCTGTACACATTTGCTATGAGAGGCATTATCTCATAAGGGAAATATTGGACCATCAAATTAATGACTGCCCAGGCTTCAGGATGTCTTTTTACACTATATAAAGGTGGAAATTTACATTGGAAACGTTTGGTTTAGCTGTTATAAAAGTTTGGTTTTTTAGTGCTGAAAATGCATTTTCAGCTCGCACTGTACACATTTGCTATGTGAGGCATTATCTCATAAGGGAAATACTGGACAATAAAATTAATGACTTCCCAGGCTTGAGGATGCCTTTTTACACTCTATAAATGTGGAAATTTACATTGGAAACGTTTGGTTTAGCTGTTAATGAAGTTTCGTTTTTTTAGTGCTGAAAATTCATTGTCTGCTGGCGCTGTACACTTTTTCTAAGTGTTGCAATATCTCATGAAGGAAATACTGGACAATCAAATTAATGACTTCCCAGGCTTCAGGATGCCTTTTTACACTCTATAAATGTGGAAATTTACATTGGAAACGTTTGGTTTAGCTGTTAATGAAGTTTCGTTTTTTTAGTGCTGAAAATTCATTGTCTGCTGGCGCTGTACACTTTTTCTAAGTTTTACAATATCTCATGTAGGAAATACTGGACAATCAAATTAATGACTTTCCAGGCTTCAGGATGCCTTTCTACACTATATAAAGGTGGAAATTTACATTGGAAACGTTTGGTTTAGCTGTTATAAAAGTTTGTTTTTTTAGTGCTGTAAATGCATTTTCAGCTCGCGCTGTACACATTTGCTATGTGAGGCATTATCTCATAAGGGAAATACTGGACAATCAAATTAATGACTGCCCAGGCTTCAGGATGTCTTTTTACACTATATAAAGGTGGAAATTTACATTGGAAACGTTTGGTTTAGCTGTTATAAAAGTTTGGTTTTTTTAGTGCTGAAAATTCATTGTCTGCTGGCGCTGTACACTTTTTCTAAGTGTTGCAATATCTCATGAAGGAAATACTGGACAATCAAATTAATGACTTTCCAGGCTCCAGGATGCCTTTCTACACTATATAAAGGTGGAAATTTACATTGGAAACGTTTGGTTTAGCTGTTATAAAAGTTTGGTTTTTTAGTGCTGTAAATGCATTTTCAGCTCGCGCTGTACACATTTGCTATGAGAGGCATTATCTCATAAGGGAAATATTGGACAATCAAATTAATGACTGCCCAGGCTTCAGGATGTCTTTTTACACTATATAAAGGTGGAAATTTACATTGGAAACGTTTAGTTTAGCTGTTAATGAAGTTTCGTTTTTTTAGTGCTGAAAATTCATTGTCTACTGGCGCTGTACACTTTTTCTAAGTGTTGCAATATCTCATGAAGGAAATACTGGACAATCAAATTAATGACTTTCCAGGCTTCAGGATGCCTTTCTACACTATATAAAGGTGGAAATTTACATTGGAAACGTTTGGTTTAGCTGTTATAAAAGTTTGGTTTTTTAGTGCTGTAAATGCATTTTCAGCTCGCGCTGTACACATTTGCTATGAGAGGCATTATCTCATAAGGGAAATATTGGACAATCAAATTAATGACTGCCCAGGCTTCAGGATGTCTTTTTACACTATATAAAGGTGGAAATTTACATTGGAAACGTTTGGTTTAGCTGTTATAAAAGTTTGGTTTTTTAGTGCTGAAAATGCATTTTCAGCTCGCACTGTACACATTTGCTATGTGAGGCATTATCTCATAAGGGAAATACTGGACAATCAAATTAATGACTTCCCAGGCTTCAGGATGCATTTTTACACTCTATAAATGTGGAAATTTACATTGGAAACGTTTGGTTTAGCTGTTATAAAAGTTTGTTTTTTTAGTGCTGTAAATGCATTTTCAGCTCGCGCTGTACACATTTGCTATGTGAGGCATTATCTCATAAGGGAAATACTGGACAATCAAATTAATGACTGCCCAGGCTTCAGGATGTCTTTTTACACTATATAAAGGTGGAAATTTACATTGGAAACGTTTGGTTTAGCTGTTATAAAAGTTTGGTTTTTTAGTGCTGAAAATGCATTTTCAGCTCGCACTGTACACATTTGCTATGTGAGGCATTATCTCATAAGGGAAATACTGGACAATCAAATTAATGACTGCCCAGGCTTCAGGATGTCTTTTTACACTATATAAAGGTGGAAATTTACATTGGAAACGTTTAGTTTAGCTGTTAATGAAGTTTCGTTTTTTTAGTGCTGGAAATTCATTGTCTGCTGGCGCTGTACACTTTTTCTAAGTGTTGCAATATCTCATGAAGGAAATACTGGACAATCAAATTAAAGACTTTCCAGGCTTCAGGATGCCTTTTTACACTATATAAAGGTGGAAATTTACATTGGAAACGTTTGGTTTAGCTGTTATAAAAGTTTGGTTTTTTAGTGCTGTAAATGCATTTTCAGCTCGCGCTGTACACATTTGCTATGAGAGGCATTATCTCATAAGGGAAATATTGGACAATCAAATTAATGACTGCCCAGGCTTCAGGATGTCTTTTTACACTATATAAAGGTGGAAATTTACATTGGAAACATTTAGTTTAGCTGTTAATGAAGTTTCGTTTTTTTAGTGCTGAAAATTCATTGTCTGCTGGCGCTGTACACTTTTTCTAAGTGTTGCAATATCTCATGAAGGAAATACTGGACAATCAAATTAATGACTTTCCAGGCTTCAGGATGCCTTTCTACACTATATAAAGGTGGAAATTTACATTGGAAACGTTTGGTTTAGCTGTTATAAAAGTTTGTTTTTTTAGTGCTGTAAATGCATTTTCAGCTCGCGCTGTACACATTTGCTATGAGAGGCATTATCTCATAAGGGAAATATTGGACAATCAAATTAATGACTGCCCAGGCTTCAGGATGTCTTTTTACACTATATAAAGGTGGAAATTTACATTGGAAACGTTTGGTTTAGCTGTTATAAAAGTTTGGTTTTTTAGTGCTGTAAATGCATTTTCAGCTCGCGCTGTACACATTTGCTATGAGAGGCATTATCTCATAAGGGAAATATTGGACCATCAAATTAATGACTGCCCAGGCTTCAGGATGTCTTTTTACACTATATAAAGGTGGAAATTTACATTGGAAACGTTTGGTTTAGCTGTTATAAAAGTTTGGTTTTTTAGTGCTGAAAATGCATTTTCAGCTCGCACTGTACACATTTGCTATGTGAGGCATTATCTCATAAGGGAAATACTGGACAATCAAATTAATGACTTCCCAGGCTTCAGGATGCATTTTTACACTCTATAAATGTGGAAATTTACATTGGAAACGTTTGGTTTAGCTGTTATAAAAGTTTGTTTTTTTAGTGCTGTAAATGCATTTTCAGCTCGCGCTGTACACATTTGCTATGTGAGGCATTATCTCATAAGGGAAATACTGGACAATCAAATTAATGACTGCCCAGGCTTCAGGATGTCTTTTTACACTATATAAAGGTGGAAATTTACATTGGAAACGTTTGGTTTAGCTGTTATAAAAGTTTGGTTTTTTAGTGCTGAAAATGCATTTTCAGCTCGCACTGTACACATTTGCTATGTGAGGCATTATCTCATAAGGGAAATACTGGACAATCAAATTAATGACTTCCCAGGCTTCAGGATGCCTTTTTACACTCTATAAATGTGGAAATTTACATTGGAAACGTTTGGTTTAGCTGTTAATGAAGTTTCGTTTTTTTAGTGCTGAAAATTCATTGTCTGCTGGCGCTGTACACTTTTTCTAAGTGTTGCAATATCTCATGAAGGAAATACTGGACAATCAAATTAATGACTTTCCAGGCTTCAGGATGCCTTTCTACACTATATAAAGGTGGAAATTTACATTGGAAACGTTTGGTTTAGCTGTTATAAAAGTTTGGTTTTTTAGTGCTGTAAATGCATTTTCAGCTCGCGCTGTACACATTTGCTATGAGAGGCATTATCTCATAAGGGAAATATTGGACAATCAAATTAATGGCTGCCCAGGCTTCATTTTTACACTATATAAAGGTGGAAATTTACATTGGAAACGTTTAGTTTAGCTGTTAATGAAGTTTCGTTTTTTTAGTGCTGAAAATTCATTGTCTGCTGGCGCTGTACACTTTTTCTAAGTGTTGCAATATCTCATGAAGGAAATACTGGACAATCAAATTAATGACTTTCCAGGCTTCAGGATGCCTTTCTACACTATATAAAGGTGGAAATTTACATTGGAAACGTTTAGTTTAGCTGTTATAAAAGTTTGTTTTTTTAGTGCTGTAAATGCATTTTCAGCTCGCGCTGTACACATTTGCTATGAGAGGCATTATCTCATAAGGGAAATATTGGACAATCAAATTAATGACTGCCCAGGCTTAAGGATGTCTTTTTACACTATATAAGGGTGGAAATTTACATTGGAAACGTTTAGTTTAGCTGTTAATGAAGTTTCGTTTTTTTAGTGCTGAAAATTCATTGTCTGCTGGCGCTGTACACTTTTTCTAAGTGTTGCAATATCTCATGAAGGAAATACTGGACAATCAAATTAATGACTTTCCAGGCTTCAGGATGCCTTTCTACACTATATAAATGTGGAAATGTACATTGGAAACGTTTGGTTTAGCTGTTATAAAAGTTTGTTTTTTTAGTGCTGTAAATGCATTTTCAGCTCGCGCTGTACACATTTGCTATGAGAGGCATTATCTCAGAAGGGAAATATTGGACAATCAAATTAATGACTGCCCAGGCTTCAGGATGTCTTTTTACACTATATAAAGGTGGAAATTTACATTGGAAACGTTTGGTTTAGCTGTTATAAAAGTTTGGTTTTTTTAGTGCTGAAAATGCATTTTCAGCTCGCACTGTACACATTTGCTGTGTGAGGCATTATCTCATAAGGGAAATACTGGACAATCAAATTAATGACTGCCCAGGCTTCAGGATGTCTTTTTACACTATATAAAGGTGGAAATTTACATTGGAAACGTTTGGTTTAGCTGTTATAAAAGTTTGGTTTTTTTAGTGCTGAAAATGCATTTTCAGCTCGCACTGTACACATTTGCTGTGTGAGGCATTATCTCATAAGGGAAATACTGGACAATCAAATTAATGACTGCCCAGGCTTCAGGATGTCTTTTTACACTATATAAAGGTGGAAATTTACATTGGAAACGTTTGGTTTAGCTGTTATAAAAGTTTGGTTTTTTAGTGCTGAAAATGCATTTTCAGCTCGCACTGTACACATTTGCTATGAGGGGCATTATCTCATAAGGGAAATATTGGACAATCAAATTAATGACTGCCCAGGCTTAAGGATGTCTTTTTACACTATATAAGGGTGGAAATTTACATTGGAAACGTTTAGTTTAGCTGTTAATGAAGTTTCGTTTTTTTAGTGCTGAAAATTCATTGTCTGCTGGCGCTGTACACTTTTTCTAAGTGTTGCAATATCTCATGAAGGAAATACTGGACAATCAAATTAATGACTTTCCAGGCTTCAGGATGCCTTTCTACACTATATAAATGTGGAAATGTACATTGGAAACGTTTGGTTTAGCTGTTATAAAAGTTTGTTTTTTTAGTGCTGTAAATGCATTTTCAGCTCGCGCTGTACACATTTGCTATGAGAGGCATTATCTCAGAAGGGAAATATTGGACAATCAAATTAATGACTGCCCAGGCTTCAGGATGTCTTTTTACACTATATAAAGGTGGAAATTTACATTGGAAACGTTTGGTTTAGCTGTTATAAAAGTTTGGTTTTTTTAGTGCTGAAAATGCATTTTCAGCTCGCACTGTACACATTTGCTGTGTGAGGCATTATCTCATAAGGGAAATACTGGACAATCAAATTAATGACTGCCCAGGCTTCAGGATGTCTTTTTACACTATATAAAGGTGGAAATTTACATTGGAAACGTTTGGTTTAGCTGTTATAAAAGTTTGGTTTTTTAGTGCTGAAAATGCATTTTCAGCTCGCACTGTACACATTTGCTATGTGAGGCATTATCTCATAAGGGAAATACTGGACAATCAAATTAATGACTTCCCAGGCTTCAGGATGCCTTTTTACACTCTATAAATGTGGAAATTTACATTGGAAACGTTTGGTTTAGCTGTTATAAAAGTTTGGTTTTTTAGTGCTGAAAATGCATTTTCAGCTCGCACTGTACACATTTGCTATGTGAGGCATTATCTCATAAGGGAAATACTGGACAATCAAATTAATGACTTCCCAGGCTTCAGGATGCCTTTTTACACTCTATAAATGTGGAAATTTACATTGGAAACGTTTGGTTTAGCTGTTAATGAAGTTTCGTTTTTTTAGTGCTGAAAATTCATTGTCTGCTGGCGCTGTACACTTTTTCTAAGTGTTGCAATATCTCATGAAGGAAATACTGGACAATCAAATTAATGACTTTCCAGGCTTCAGGATGCCTTTCTACACTATATAAAGGTGGAAATTTACATTGGAAACGTTTGGTTTAGCTGTTATAAAAGTTTGGTTTTTTAGTGCTGTAAATGCATTTTCAGCTCGCGCTGTACACATTTGCTATGAGAGGCATTATCTCAAGGGAAATATTGGACAATCAAATTAATGACTGCCCAGGCTTCAGGATGTCTTTTTACACTATATAAGGGTGGAAATTTACATTGGAAACGTTTGGTTTAGCTGTTAATGAAGTTTCGTTTTTTTAGTGCTGAAAATTCATTGTCTGCTGGCGCTGTACACTTTTTCTAAGTTTTGCAATATCTCATGTAGGAAATACTGGACAATCAAATTAATGACTTTCCAGGCTTCAGGATGCCTTTCTACACTATATAAAGGTGGAAATTTACATTGGAAACGTTTGGTTTAGCTGTTATAAAAGTTTGTTTTTTTAGTGCTGTAAATGCATTTTCAGCTCGCGCTGTACACATTTGCTATGTGAGGCATTATCTCATAAGGGAAATACTGGACAATCAAATTAATGACTGCCCAGGCTTCAGGACGTCTTTTTACACTATATAAAGGTGGAAATTTACATTGGAAACGTTTGGTTTAGCTGTTATAAAAGTTTGGTTTTTTTAGTGCTGAAAATTCATTGTCTGCTGGCGCTGTACACTTTTTCTAAGTGTTGCAATATCTCATGAAGGAAATACTGGACAATCAAATTAATGACTTTCCAGGCTCCAGGATGCCTTTCTACACTATATAAAGGTGGGAATTTACATTGGAAACGTTTGGTTTAGCTGTTATAAAAGTTTGGTTTTTTAGTGCTGTAAATGCATTTTCAGCTCGCGCTGTACACATTTGCTATGAGAGGCATTATCTCATAAGGGAAATATTGGACAATCAAATTAATGACTGCCCAGGCTTCAGGATGTCTTTTTACACTATATAAAGGTGGAAATTTACATTGGAAACGTTTAGTTTAGCTGTTAATGAAGTTTCGTTTTTTTAGTGCTGAAAATTCATTGTCTACTGGCGCTGTACACTTTTTCTAAGTGTTGCAATATCTCATGAAGGAAATACTGGACAATCAAATTAATGACTTTCCAGGCTTCAGGATGCCTTTCTACACTATATAAAGGTGGAAATTTACATTGGAAACGTTTGGTTTAGCTGTTATAAAAGTTTGGTTTTTTAGTGCTGTAAATGCATTTTCAGCTCGCGCTGTACACATTTGCTATGAGAGGCATTATCTCATAAGGGAAATATTGGACAATCAAATTAATGACTGCCCAGGCTTCAGGATGTCTTTTTACACTATATAAAGGTGGAAATTTACATTGGAAACGTTTGGTTTAGCTGTTATAAAAGTTTGGTTTTTTAGTGCTGAAAATGCATTTTCAGCTCGCACTGTACACATTTGCTATGTGAGGCATTATCTCATAAGGGAAATACTGGACAATCAAATTAATGACTTCCCAGGCTTCAGGATGCATTTTTACACTCTATAAATGTGGAAATTTACATTGGAAACGTTTGGTTTAGCTGTTATAAAAGTTTGTTTTTTTAGTGCTGAAAATGCATTTTCAGCTCGCACTGTACACATTTGCTATGTGAGGCATTATCTCATAAGGGAAATACTGGACAATCAAATTAATGACTGCCCAGGCTTCAGGATGTCTTTTTACACTATATAAAGGTGGAAATTTACATTGGAAACGTTTAGTTTAGCTGTTAATGAAGTTTCGTTTTTTTAGTGCTGGAAATTCATTGTCTGCTGGCGCTGTACACTTTTTCTAAGTGTTGCAATATCTCATGAAGGAAATACTGGACAATCAAATTAAAGACTTTCCAGGCTTCAGGATGCCTTTTTACACTATATAAAGGTGGAAATTTACATTGGAAACGTTTGGTTTAGCTGTTATAAAAGTTTGGTTTTTTAGGGCTGTAAATGCATTTTCAGCTCGCGCTGTACACATTTGCTATGAGAGGCATTATCTCATAAGGGAAATATTGGACAATCAAATTAATGACTGCCCAGGCTTCAGGATGTCTTTTTACACTATATAAAGGTGGAAATTTACATTGGAAACATTTAGTTTAGCTGTTAATGAAGTTTCGTTTTTTTAGTGCTGAAAATTCATTGTCTGCTGGCGCTGTACACTTTTTCTAAGTGTTGCAATATCTCATGAAGGAAATACTGGACAATCAAATTAATGACTTTCCAGGCTTCAGGATGCCTTTCTACACTATATAAAGGTGGAAATTTACATTGGAAACGTTTGGTTTAGCTGTTATAAAAGTTTGTTTTTTTAGTGCTGTAAATGCATTTTCAGCTCGCGCTGTACACATTTGCTATGAGAGGCATTATCTCATAAGGGAAATATTGGACAATCAAATTAATGACTGCCCAGGCTTCAGGATGTCTTTTTACACTATATAAAGGTGGAAATTTACATTGGAAACGTTTGGTTTAGCTGTTATAAAAGTTTGGTTTTTTAGTGCTGTAAATGCATTTTCAGCTCGCGCTGTACACATTTGCTATGAGAGGCATTATCTCATAAGGGAAATATTGGACCATCAAATTAATGACTGCCCAGGCTTCAGGATGTCTTTTTACACTATATAAAGGTGGAAATTTACATTGGAAACGTTTGGTTTAGCTGTTATAAAAGTTTGGTTTTTTAGTGCTGAAAATGCATTTTCAGCTCGCACTGTACACATTTGCTATGTGAGGCATTATCTCATAAGGGAAATACTGGACAATCAAATTAATGACTTCCCAGGCTTCAGGATGCATTTTTACACTCTATAAATGTGGAAATTTACATTGGAAACGTTTGGTTTAGCTGTTATAAAAGTTTGTTTTTTTAGTGCTGTAAATGCATTTTCAGCTCGCGCTGTACACATTTGCTATGTGAGGCATTATCTCATAAGGGAAATACTGGACAATCAAATTAATGACTGCCCAGGCTTCAGGATGTCTTTTTACACTATATAAAGGTGGAAATTTACATTGGAAACGTTTGGTTTAGCTGTTATAAAAGTTTGGTTTTTTAGTGCTGAAAATGCATTTTCAGCTCGCACTGTACACATTTGCTATGTGAGGCATTATCTCATAAGGGAAATACTGGACAATCAAATTAATGACTTCCCAGGCTTCAGGATGCCTTTTTACACTCTATAAATGTGGAAATTTACATTGGAAACGTTTGGTTTAGCTGTTAATGAAGTTTCGTTTTTTTAGTGCTGAAAATTCATTGTCTGCTGGCGCTGTACACTTTTTCTAAGTGTTGCAATATCTCATGAAGGAAATACTGGACAATCAAATTAATGACTTTCCAGGCTTCAGGATGCCTTTCTACACTATATAAAGGTGGAAATTTACATTGGAAACGTTTGGTTTAGCTGTTATAAAAGTTTGGTTTTTTAGTGCTGTAAATGCATTTTCAGCTCGCGCTGTACACATTTGCTATGAGAGGCATTATCTCATAAGGGAAATATTGGACAATCAAATTAATGACTGCCCAGGCTTCAGGATGTCTTTTTACACTATATAAAGGTGGAAATTTACATTGGAAACGTTTAGTTTAGCTGTTAATGAAGTTTCGTTTTTTTAGTGCTGGAAATTCATTGTCTGCTGGCGCTGTACACTTTTTCTAAGTGTTGCAATATCTCATGAAGGAAATACTGGACAATCAAATTAAAGACTTTCCAGGCTTCAGGATGCCTTTTTACACTATATAAAGGTGGAAATTTACATTGGAAACGTTTGGTTTAGCTGTTATAAAAGTTTGGTTTTTTAGTGCTGTAAATGCATTTTCAGCTCGCGCTGTACACATTTGCTATGAGAGGCATTATCTCATAAGGGAAATACTGGACAATCAAATTAATGACTGCCCAGGCTTCAGGATGTCTTTTTACACTATATAAAGGTGGAAATTTACATTGGAAACGTTTAGTTTAGCTGTTAATGAAGTTTCGTTTTTTTAGTGCTGGAAATTCATTGTCTGCTGGCGCTGTACACTTTTTCTAAGTGTTGCAATATCTCATGAAGGAAATACTGGACAATCAAATTAAAGACTTTCCAGGCTTCAGGATGCCTTTTTACACTATATAAAGGTGGAAATTTACATTGGAAACGTTTGGTTTAGCTGTTATAAAAGTTTGGTTTTTTAGTGCTTAAATGCATTTTCAGCTCGCGCTGTACACATTTGCTATGAGAGGCATTATCTCATAAGGGAAATATTGGACAATCAAATTAATGACTGCCCAGGCTTCAGGATGTCTTTTTACACTATATAAAGGTGGAAATTTACATTGGAAACATTTAGTTTAGCTGTTAATGAAGTTTCGTTTTTTTAGTGCTGAAAATTCATTGTCTGCTGGCGCTGTACACTTTTTCTAAGTGTTGCAATATCTCATGAAGGAAATACTGGACAATCAAATTAATGACTTTCCAGGCTTCAGGATGCCTTTCTACACTATATAAAGGTGGAAATTTACATTGGAAACGTTTGGTTTAGCTGTTATAAAAGTTTGTTTTTTTAGTGCTGTAAATGCATTTTCAGCTCGCGCTGTACACATTTGCTATGAGAGGCATTATCTCATAAGGGAAATATTGGACAATCAAATTAATGACTGCCCAGGCTTCAGGATGTCTTTTTACACTATATAAAGGTGGAAATTTACATTGGAAACGTTTGGTTTAGCTGTTATAAAAGTTTGGTTTTTTAGTGCTGTAAATGCATTTTCAGCTCGCGCTGTACACATTTGCTATGAGAGGCATTATCTCATAAGGGAAATATTGGACAATCAAATTAATGGCTGCCCGGGCTTCAGGATGTCTTTTTACACTATATAAAGGTGGAAATTTACATTGGAAACGTTTAGTTTAGCTGTTAATGAAGTTTCGTTTTTTTAGTGCTGAAAATTCATTGTCTGCTGGCGCTGTACACTTTTTCTAAATGTTGCAATATCTCATGAAGGAAATACTGGACAATCAAATTAATGACTTTCCAGGCTTCAGGATGCCTTTCTACACTATATAAAGGTGGAAATTTACATTGGAAACGTTTGGTTTAGCTTTTATAAAAGTTTGGTTTTTTAGTGCTGTAAATGCATTTTCAGCTCGCGCTGTACACATTTGCTATGAGAGGCATTATCTCATAAGGGAAATATTGGACAATCAAATTAATGACTGCCCAGGCTTCAGGATGTCTTTTTACACTATATAAAGGAGGAAATTTACATTGGAAACGTTTGGTTTAGGTGTTATAAAAGTTTGGTTTTTTAGTGCTGAAAATGCATTTTCAGCTCGCGCTGTACACATTTGCAATGAGAGGCATTATCTCATAAGGGAAATACTGGACAATCAAATTAATGACTTCCCAGGCTTCAGGATGCCTTTTTACACTCTATAAATGTGGAAATTTACATTGGAAACGTTTGGTTTAGCTGTTAATGAAGTTTCGTTTTTTTTAGTGCTGAAAATTCATTGTCTGCTGGCGCTGTACACTTTTTCTAAGTGTTGCAATATCTCATGAAGGAAATACTGGACAATCAAATTAATGACTTTCCAGGCTTCAGGATGCCTTTCTACACTATATAAAGGTGGAAATTTACATTGGAAACGTTTGGTTTAGCTGTTATAAAAGTTTGGTTTTTTAGTGCTGTAAATGCATTTTCAGCTCGCGCTGTACACATTTGCTATGAGAGGCATTATCTCATAAGGGAAATATTGGACAATCAAATTAATGACTGCCCAGGCTTCAGGATGTCTTTTTACACTATATAAAGGTGGAAATTTACATTGGAAACGTTTGGTTTAGCTGTTATAAAAGTTTGTTTTTTTAGTGCTGTAAATGCATTTTCAGCTCGCACTGTACACATTTGCTATGAGAGGCATTATCTCATAAGGGAAATATTGGACAATCAAATTAATGACTGCCCAGGCTTCAGGATGTCTTTTTACACTATATAAAGGTGGAAATTTACATTGGAAACGTTTACTTTAGCTGTTAATGAAGTTTCGTTTATTTAGTGCTGAAAATTCATTGTCTGCTGGCGCTGTACACTTTTTCTAAGTGTTGCAATATCTCATGAAGGAAATACTGGACAATCAAATTAATGACTTTCCAGGCTTCAGGATGCCTTTCTACACTATATAAAGGTGGAAATTTACATTGGAAACGTTTGGTTTAGTTGTTATAAAAGTTTGTTTTTTTAGTGCTGTAAATGCATTTTCAGCTCGCACTGTACACATTTGCTATGTGAGGCATTATCTCATAAGGGAAATACTGGACAATCAAATTAATGACTTCCCAGGCTTCAGGATGCCTTTTTACACTCTATAAATGTGGAAATTTACATTGGAAACGTTTGGTTTAGCTGTTAATGAAGTTTCGTTTTTTTTAGTGCTGAAAATTCATTGTCTGCTGGCGCTGTACACTTTTTCTAAGTGTTGCAATATCTCATGAAGGAAATACTGGACAATCAAATTAATGACTTTCCAGGCTTCAGGATGCCTTTCTACACTATATAAAGGTGGAAATTTATATTGGAAACGTTTGGTTTAGCTGTTATAAAAGTTTGGTTTTTTAGTGCTGAAAATGCATTTTCAGCTCGCACTGTACACATTTGCTATGTGAGGCATTATCTCATAAGGGAAATACTGGACAATCAAATTAATGACTTCCCAGGCTTCAGGATGCCTTTTTACACTCTATAAATGTGGAAATTTACATTGGAAACGTTTGGTTTAGCTGTTAATGAAGTTTCGTTTTTTTAGTGCTGAAAATTCATTGTCTGCTGGCGCTGTACACTTTTTCTAAGTGTTGCAATATCTCATGAAGGAAATACTTGACAATCAAATTAATGACTTTCCAGGCTTCAGGATGCCTTTCTACACTATATAAAGGTGGAAATTTACATTGGAAACGTTTGGTTTAGCTGTTATAAAAGTTTGTTTTTTTTAGTGCTGAAAATGCATTTTCAGCTCGCACTGTACACATTTGCTATGTGAGGCATTATCTCATAAGGGAAATACTGGATAATCAAATTAATGACTTTCCAGGCTTCAGGATGCCTTTCTACACTATATAAAGGTGGAAATTTACATTTGAAACGTTTGGTTTAGCTGTTATAAAAGTTTGGTTTTTTAGTGCTGTAAATGCATTTTCAGCTCGCGCTGTACACATTTGCTATGAGAGGCATTATCTCATAAGGGAAATATTGGACAATCAAATTAATGACTGCCCAGGCTTCAGGATGTCTTTTTACACTATATAAAGGTGGAAATTTACATTGGAAACGTTTGGTTTAGCTGTTATAAAAGTTTGGTTTTTTAGTGCTGAAAATGCATTTTCAGCTCGCACTGTACACATTTGCTATGTGAGGCATTATCTCATAAGGGAAATACTGGACAATCAAATTAATGACTTCCCAGGCTTCAGGATGCCTTTTTACACTCTATAAATGTGGAAATTTACATTGGAAACGTTTGGTTTAGCTGTTAATGAAGTTTCGTTTTTTTAGTGCTGAAAATTCATTGTCTGCTGGCGCTGTACACTTTTTCTAAGTGTTGCAATATCTCATGAAGGAAATACTGGACAATCAAATTAATGACTTTCCAGGCTTCAGGATGCCTTTCTACACTATATAAAGTTGGAAATTTACATTGGAAACGTTTGGTTTAGCTGTTAATGAAGTTTCGTTTTTTTTAGTGCTGAAAATTCATTGTCTGCTGGCGCTGGACACTTTTTCTAAGTGTTGCAATATCTCATGAAGGAAATACTGGACAATCAAATTAATGACTTTCCAGGCTTCAGGATGCCTTTCTACACTATATAAAGGTGGAAATTTACATTGGAAACGTTTGGTTTAGCTGTTATAAAAGTTTGTTTTTTTAGTGCTGTAAATGCATTTTCAGCTCGCGCTGTACACATTTGCTATGAGAGGCATTATCTCATAAGGGAAATATTGGACAATCAAATTAATGACTGCCCAGGCTTCAGGATGTCTTTTTACACTATATAAAGGTGGAAATTTACATTGGAAACGTTTGGTTTAGCTGTTATAAAAGTTTGGTTTTTTAGTGCTGAAAATGCATTTTCAGCTCGCACTGTACACATTTGCTATGTGAGGCATTATCTCATAAGGGAAATACTGGACAATCAAATTAATGACTTCCCAGGCTTCAGGATGCCTTTTTACACTCTATAAATGTGGAAATTTACATTGGAAACGTTTGGTTTAGCTGTTAATGAAGTTTCGTTTTTTTAGTGCTGAAAATTCATTGTCTGCTGGCGCTGTACACTTTTTCTAAGTGTTGCAATATCTCATGAAGGAAATACTGGACAATCAAATTAATGACTTTCCAGGCTTCAGGATGCCTTTCTACACTATATAAAGGTGGAAATTTACATTGGAAACGTTTGGTTTAGCTGTTATAAAAGTTTGGTTTTTTAGTGCTGTAAATGCATTTTCAGCTCGCGCTGTACACATTTGCTATGAGAGGCATTATCTCATAAGGGAAATATTGGACAATCAAATTAATGACTGCCCAGGCTTCAGGATGTCTTTTTACACTATATAAAGGTGGAAATTTACATTGGAAACGTTTAGTTTAGCTGTTAATGAAGTTTCGTTTTTTTAGTGCTGGAAATTCATTGTCTGCTGGCGCTGTACACTTTTTCTAAGTGTTGCAATATCTCATGAAGGAAATACTGGACAATCAAATTAAAGACTTTCCAGGCTTCAGGATGCCTTTTTACACTATATAAAGGTGGAAATTTACATTGGAAACGTTTGGTTTAGCTGTTATAAAAGTTTGGTTTTTTAGTGCTGTAAATGCATTTTCAGCTCGCGCTGTACACATTTGCTATGAGAGGCATTATCTCATAAGGGAAATACTGGACAATCAAATTAATGACTGCCCAGGCTTCAGGATGTCTTTTTACACTATATAAAGGTGGAAATTTACATTGGAAACGTTTAGTTTAGCTGTTAATGAAGTTTCGTTTTTTTAGTGCTGGAAATTCATTGTCTGCTGGCGCTGTACACTTTTTCTAAGTGTTGCAATATCTCATGAAGGAAATACTGGACAATCAAATTAAAGACTTTCCAGGCTTCAGGATGCCTTTTTACACTATATAAAGGTGGAAATTTACATTGGAAACGTTTGGTTTAGCTGTTATAAAAGTTTGGTTTTTTAGTGCTTAAATGCATTTTCAGCTCGCGCTGTACACATTTGCTATGAGAGGCATTATCTCATAAGGGAAATATTGGACAATCAAATTAATGACTGCCCAGGCTTCAGGATGTCTTTTTACACTATATAAAGGTGGAAATTTACATTGGAAACATTTAGTTTAGCTGTTAATGAAGTTTCGTTTTTTTAGTGCTGAAAATTCATTGTCTGCTGGCGCTGTACACTTTTTCTAAGTGTTGCAATATCTCATGAAGGAAATACTGGACAATCAAATTAATGACTTTCCAGGCTTCAGGATGCCTTTCTACACTATATAAAGGTGGAAATTTACATTGGAAACGTTTGGTTTAGCTGTTATAAAAGTTTGTTTTTTTAGTGCTGTAAATGCATTTTCAGCTCGCGCTGTACACATTTGCTATGAGAGGCATTATCTCATAAGGGAAATATTGGACAATCAAATTAATGACTGCCCAGGCTTCAGGATGTCTTTTTACACTATATAAAGGTGGAAATTTACATTGGAAACGTTTGGTTTAGCTGTTATAAAAGTTTGGTTTTTTAGTGCTGTAAATGCATTTTCAGCTCGCGCTGTACACATTTGCTATGAGAGGCATTATCTCATAAGGGAAATATTGGACAATCAAATTAATGGCTGCCCGGGCTTCAGGATGTCTTTTTACACTATATAAAGGTGGAAATTTACATTGGAAACGTTTAGTTTAGCTGTTAATGAAGTTTCGTTTTTTTAGTGCTGAAAATTCATTGTCTGCTGGCGCTGTACACATTTTCTAAATGTTGCAATATCTCATGAAGGAAATACTGGACAATCAAATTAATGACTTTCCAGGCTTCAGGATGCCTTTCTACACTATATAAAGGTGGAAATTTACATTGGAAACGTTTGGTTTAGCTTTTATAAAAGTTTGGTTTTTTAGTGCTGTAAATGCATTTTCAGCTCGCGCTGTACACATTTGCTATGAGAGGCATTATCTCATAAGGGAAATATTGGACAATCAAATTAATGACTGCCCAGGCTTCAGGATGTCTTTTTACACTATATAAAGGAGGAAATTTACATTGGAAACGTTTGGTTTAGGTGTTATAAAAGTTTGGTTTTTTAGTGCTGAAAATGCATTTTCAGCTCGCGCTGTACACATTTGCAATGAGAGGCATTATCTCATAAGGGAAATACTGGACAATCAAATTAATGACTTCCCAGGCTTCAGGATGCCTTTTTACACTCTATAAATGTGGAAATTTACATTGGAAACGTTTGGTTTAGCTGTTAATGAAGTTTCGTTTTTTTTAGTGCTGAAAATTCATTGTCTGCTGGCGCTGTACACTTTTTCTAAGTGTTGCAATATCTCATGAAGGAAATACTGGACAATCAAATTAATGACTTTCCAGGCTTCAGGATGCCTTTCTACACTATATAAAGGTGGAAATTTACATTGGAAACGTTTGGTTTAGCTGTTATAAAAGTTTGGTTTTTTAGTGCTGTAAATGCATTTTCAGCTCGCGCTGTACACATTTGCTATGAGAGGCATTATCTCATAAGGGAAATATTGGACAATCAAATTAATGACTGCCCAGGCTTCAGGATGTCTTTTTACACTATATAAAGGTGGAAATTTACATTGGAAACGTTTGGTTTAGCTGTTATAAAAGTTTGTTTTTTTAGTGCTGTAAATGCATTTTCAGCTCGCACTGTACACATTTGCTATGAGAGGCATTATCTCATAAGGGAAATATTGGACAATCAAATTAATGACTGCCCAGGCTTCAGGATGTCTTTTTACACTATATAAAGGTGGAAATTTACATTGGAAACGTTTACTTTAGCTGTTAATGAAGTTTCGTTTATTTAGTGCTGAAAATTCATTGTCTGCTGGCGCTGTACACTTTTTCTAAGTGTTGCAATATCTCATGAAGGAAATACTGGACAATCAAATTAATGACTTTCCAGGCTTCAGGATGCCTTTCTACACTATATAAAGGTGGAAATTTACATTGGAAACGTTTGGTTTAGTTGTTATAAAAGTTTGTTTTTTTAGTGCTGTAAATGCATTTTCAGCTCGCACTGTACACATTTGCTATGTGAGGCATTATCTCATAAGGGAAATACTGGACAATCAAATTAATGACTTCCCAGGCTTCAGGATGCCTTTTTTACACTCTATAAATGTGGAAATTTACATTGGAAACGTTTGGTTTAGCTGTTAATGAAGTTTCGTTTTTTTTAGTGCTGAAAATTCATTGTCTGCTGGCGCTGTACACTTTTTCTAAGTGTTGCAATATCTCATGAAGGAAATACTGGACAATCAAATTAATGACTTTCCAGGCTTCAGGATGCCTTTCTACACTATATAAAGGTGGAAATTTATATTGGAAACGTTTGGTTTAGCTGTTATAAAAGTTTGGTTTTTTAGTGCTGAAAATGCATTTTCAGCTCGCACTGTACACATTTGCTATGTGAGGCATTATCTCATAAGGGAAATACTGGACAATCAAATTAATGACTTCCCAGGCTTCAGGATGCCTTTTTACACTCTATAAATGTGGAAATTTACATTGGAAACGTTTGGTTTAGCTGTTAATGAAGTTTCGTTTTTTTAGTGCTGAAAATTCATTGTCTGCTGGCGCTGTACACTTTTTCTAAGTGTTGCAATATCTCATGAAGGAAATACTTGACAATCAAATTAATGACTTTCCAGGCTTCAGGATGCCTTTCTACACTATATAAAGGTGGAAATTTACATTGGAAACGTTTGGTTTAGCTGTTATAAAAGTTTGTTTTTTTTAGTGCTGAAAATGCATTTTCAGCTCGCACTGTACACATTTGCTATGTGAGGCATTATCTCATAAGGGAAATACTGGATAATCAAATTAATGACTTTCCAGGCTTCAGGATGCCTTTCTACACTATATAAAGGTGGAAATTTACATTTGAAACGTTTGGTTTAGCTGTTATAAAAGTTTGGTTTTTTAGTGCTGTAAATGCATTTTCAGCTCGCGCTGTACACATTTGCTATGAGAGGCATTATCTCATAAGGGAAATATTGGACAATCAAATTAATGACTGCCCAGGCTTCAGGATGTCTTTTTACACTATATAAAGGTGGAAATTTACATTGGAAACGTTTGGTTTAGCTGTTATAAAAGTTTGGTTTTTTAGTGCTGAAAATGCATTTTCAGCTCGCACTGTACACATTTGCTATGTGAGGCATTATCTCATAAGGGAAATACTGGACAATCAAATTAATGACTTCCCAGGCTTCAGGATGCCTTTTTACACTCTATAAATGTGGAAATTTACATTGGAAACGTTTGGTTTAGCTGTTAATGAAGTTTCGTTTTTTTAGTGCTGAAAATTCATTGTCTGCTGGCGCTGTACACTTTTTCTAAGTGTTGCAATATCTCATGAAGGAAATACTGGACAATCAAATTAATGACTTTCCAGGCTTCAGGATGCCTTTCTACACTATATAAAGTTGGAAATTTACATTGGAAACGTTTGGTTTAGCTGTTAATGAAGTTTCGTTTTTTTTAGTGCTGAAAATTCATTGTCTGCTGGCGCTGGACACTTTTTCTAAGTGTTGCAATATCTCATGAAGGAAATACTGGACAATCAAATTAATGACTTTCCAGGCTTCAGGATGCCTTTCTACACTATATAAAGGTGGAAATTTACATTGGAAACGTTTGGTTTAGCTGTTATAAAAGTTTGGTTTTTTAGTGCTGTAAATGCATTTTCAGCTCGCGCTGTACACATTTGCTATGAGAGGCATTATCTCATAAGGGAAATATTGGACAATCAAATTAATGGCTGCCCAGGCTTCAGGATGTATTTTTACACTATATAAAGGTGGAAATTTACATTGGAAACGTTTAGTTTAGCTGTTAATGAAGTTTCGTTTTTTTAGTGCTGAAAATTCATTGTCTGCTGGCGCTGTACACTTTTTCTAAGTGTTGCAATATCTCATGAAGGAAATACTGGACAATCAAATTAATGACTTTCCAGGCTTCAGGATGCCTTTCTACACTATATAAAGGTGGAAATTTACATTGGAAACGTTTGGTTTAGCTGTTATAAAAGTTTGGTTTTTTAGTGCTGTAAATGCATTTTCAGCTCGCGCTGTACACATTTGCTATGAGAGGCATTATCTCATAAGGGAAATATTGGACAATCAAATTAATGACTGCCCAGGCTTCAGGATGTCTTTTTATACTATATAAGGGTGGAAATTTACATTGGAAACGTTTAGTTTAGCTGTTAATGAAGTTTCGTTTTTTTAGTGCTGAAAATTCATTGTCTGCTGGCGCTGTACACTTTTTCTAAGTGTTGCAATATCTCAT
This sequence comes from Idiotropiscis lumnitzeri, assembly GCF_059441095.1. NCBI lineage: Eukaryota > Metazoa > Chordata > Actinopteri > Syngnathiformes > Syngnathidae > Idiotropiscis > Idiotropiscis lumnitzeri. Next base: position 1,333,206 of record NW_028283572.1, read on the forward strand.
GAAGGAAATACTGGACAATCAAATTAATGACTTTCCAGGCTTCAGGATGCCTTTCTACACTATATAAAGGTGGAAATTTACATTGGAAACGTTTGGTTTAGCTGTTAATGAAGTTTCGTTTTTTTTAGTGCTGAAAATTCATTGTCTGCTGGCGCTGTACACTTTTTCTAAGTGTTGCAATATCTCATGAAGGAAATACTGGACAATCAAATTAATGACTTTCCAGGCTTCAGGATGCCTTTCTACACTATATAAAGGTGGAAATTTACATTGGAAACGTTTGGTTTAGCTGTTATAAAAGTTTGGTTTTTTAGTGCTGTAAATGCATTTTCAGCTCGCGCTGTACACATTTGCTATGAGAGGCATTATCTCATAAGGGAAATATTGCACAATCAAATTAATGGCTGCCCAGGCTTCAGGATGTCTTTTTACACTATATAAAGGTGGAAATTTACATTGGAAACGTTTGGTTTAGCTGTTATAAAAGTTTGTTTTTTTAGTGCTGTAAATGCATTTTCAGCTCGCGCTGTACACATTTGCTATGAGAGGCATTATCTCATAAGGGAAACATTGGACAATCAAATTAATGGCTGCCCAGGCTTCAGGATGTCTTTTTATACTATATAAGGGTGGAAATTTACATTGGAAACGTTTAGTTTAGCTGTTAATGAAGTTTCGTTTTTTTAGTGCTGAAAATTCATTGTCTGCTGGCGCTGTACACTTTTTCTAAGTGTTGCAATATCTCATGAAGGAAATACTGGACAATCAAATTAATGACTTTCCAGGCTTCAGATGCCTTTCTACACTATATAAAGGTGGAAATTTACATTGGAAACGTTTGGTTTAGCTGTTATAAATAGTTTGTTTTTTTAGTGCTTTAAATGCATTTTCAGCTCGCACTGTACACATTTGCTATGTGAGGCATTATCTCATAAGGGAAATACTGGACAATCAAATTAATGACTTCCCAGGCTTCAGGATGCCTTTTTACACTCTATAAATGTGGAAATTTACATTGGAAACGTTTGGTTTAGCTGTTAATGAAGTTTCGTTTTTTTAGTGCTGAAAATTCATTGTCTGCTGGCGCTGTACACTTTTTCTAAGTGTTGCAATATCTCATGAAGGAAATACTGGACAATCAAATTAATGACTTTCCAGGCTTCAGGATGCCTTTCTACACTATATAAAGGTGGAAATTTACATTGGAAACGTTTGGTTTAGCTGTTATAAAAGTTTGGTTTTTTAGTGCTGTAAATGCATTTTCAGCTCGCGCTGTACACATTTGCTATGAGAGGCATTATCTCATAAGGGAAATATTGGACAATCAAATTAATGACTGCCCAGGCTTCAGGATGTCTTTTTACACTATATAAGGGTGGAAATTTACATTGGAAACGTTTAGTTTAGCTGTTAATGAAGTTTCGTTTTTTTAGTGCTGAAAATTCATTGTCTGCTGGCGCTGTACACTTTTTCTAAGTGTTGCAATATCTCATGAAGGAAATACTGGACAATCAAATTAATGACTTTCCAGGCTTCAGGATGCCTTTCTACACTATATAAAGGTGGAAATTTACATTTGAAACGTTTGGTTTAGCTGTTATAAAAGTTTGTTTTTTTAGTGCTGTAAATGCATTTTCAGCTCGCGCTGTACACATTTGCTATGAGAGGCATTATCTCATAAGGGAAATATTGGACAATCAAATTAATGACTGCCCAGGCTTCAGGATGTCTTTTTACACTATATAAAGGTGGAAATTTACATTGGAAACGTTTGGTTTAGCTGTTATAAAAGTTTGTTTTTTTAGTGCTGTAAATGCATTTTCAGCTCGCGCTGTACACATTTGCTATGTGAGGCATTATCTCATAAGGGAAATACTGGACAATCAAATTAATGACTGCCCAGGCTTCAGGATGTCTTTTTACACTATATAAAGGTGGAAATTTACATTGGAAACGTTTGGTTTAGCTGTTATAAAAGTTTGGTTTTTTAGTGCTGAAAATGCATTTTCAGCTCGCACTGTACACATTTGCTATGTGAGGCATTATCTCATAAGGGAAATACTGGACAATCAAATTAATGACTTCCCAGGCTTCAGGATGCCTTTTTACACTCTATAAATGTGGAAATTTACATTGGAAACGTTTGGTTTAGCTGTTAATGAAGTTTCGTTTTTTTAGTGCTGAAAATTCATTGTCTGCTGGCGCTGTACACTTTTTCTAAGTGTTGCAATATCTCATGAAGGAAATACTGGACAATCAAATTAATGACTTTCCTGGCTTCAGAGGATGCCTTTCTACACTATATAAAGGTGGAAATTTACATTGGAAACGTTTGGTTTAGCTGTTATAAAAGTTTGGTTTTTTAGTGCTGTAAATGCATTTTCAGCTCGCGCTGTACACATTTGCTATGAGAGGCATTATCTCATAAGGGAAATATTGGACAATCAAATTAATGACTGCCCAGGCTTCAGGATGTCTTTTTACACTATATAAAGGTGGAAATTTACATTGGAAACGTTTGGTTTAGCTGTTATAAAAGTTTGGTTTTTTAGTGCTGTAAATGCATTTTCAGCTCGCGCTGTACACATTTGCTATGAGAGGCATTATCTCATAAGGGAAATATTGGACAATCAAATTAATGGCTGCCCAGGCTTCATTTTTACACTATATAAAGGTGGAAATTTACATTGGAAACGTTTAGTTTAGCTGTTAATGAAGTTTCGTTTTTTTAGTGCTGAAAATTCATTGTCTGCTGGCGCTGTACACTTTTTCTAAGTGTTGCAATATCTCATGAAGGAAATACTGGACAATCAAATTAATGACTTTCCAGGCTTCAGGATGCCTTTCTACACTATATAAAGGTGGAAATTTACATTGGAAACGTTTAGTTTAGCTGTTATAAAAGTTTGTTTTTTTAGTGCTGTAAATGCATTTTCAGCTCGCGCTGTACACATTTGCTATGAGAGGCATTATCTCATAAGGGAAATATTGGACAATCAAATTAATGACTGCCCAGGCTTAAGGATGTCTTTTTACACTATATAAGGGTGGAAATTTACATTGGAAACGTTTAGTTTAGCTGTTAATGAAGTTTCGTTTTTTTAGTGCTGAAAATTCATTGTCTGCTGGCGCTGTACACTTTTTCTAAGTGTTGCAATATCTCATGAAGGAAATACTGGACAATCAAATTAATGACTTTCCAGGCTTCAGGATGCCTTTCTACACTATATAAATGTGGAAATGTACATTGGAAACGTTTGGTTTAGCTGTTATAAAAGTTTGGTTTTTTAGTGCTGTAAATGCATTTTCAGCTCGCGCTGTACACATTTGCTATGAGAGGCATTATCTCAGAAGGGAAATATTGGACAATCAAATTAATGACTGCCCAGGCTTCAGGATGTCTTTTTACACTATATAAAGGTGGAAATTTACATTGGAAACGTTTGGTTTAGCTGTTATAAAAGTTTGGTTTTTTTAGTGCTGAAAATGCATTTTCAGCTCGCACTGTACACATTTGCTGTGTGAGGCATTATCTCATAAGGGAAATACTGGACAATCAAATTAATGACTGCCCAGGCTTCAGGATGTCTTTTTACACTATATAAAGGTGGAAATTTACATTGGAAACGTTTGGTTTAGCTGTTATAAAAGTTTGGTTTTTTAGTGCTGAAAATGCATTTTCAGCTCGCACTGTACACATTTGCTATGTGAGGCATTATCTCATAAGGGAAATACTGGACAATCAAATTAATGACTTCCCAGGCTTCAGGATGCCTTTTTACACTCTATAAATGTGGAAATTTACATTGGAAACGTTTGGTTTAGCTGTTAATGAAGTTTCGTTTTTTTAGTGCTGAAAATTCATTGTCTGCTGGCGCTGTACACTTTTTCTAAGTGTTGCAATATCTCATGAAGGAAATACTGGACAATCAAATTAATGACTTTCCAGGCTTCAGGATGCCTTTCTACACTATATAAAGGTGGAAATTTACATTGGAAACGTTTGGTTTAGCTGTTATAAAAGTTTGGTTTTTTAGTGCTGTAAATGCATTTTCAGCTCGCGCTGTACACATTTGCTATGAGAGGCATTATCTCAAGGGAAATATTGGACAATCAAATTAATGACTGCCCAGGCTTCAGGATGTCTTTTTACACTATATAAGGGTGGAAATTTACATTGGAAACGTTTAGTTTAGCTGTTAATGAAGTTTCGTTTTTTTAGTGCTGAAAATTCATTGTCTGCTGGCGCTGTACACTTTTTCTAAGTGTTGCAATATCTCATGAAGGAAATACTGGACAATCAAATTAATGACTTTCCAGGCTTCAGGATGCCTTTCTACACTATATAAATGTGGAAATGTACATTGGAAACGTTTGGTTTAGCTGTTATAAAAGTTTGGTTTTTTAGTGCTGTAAATGCATTTTCAGCTCGCGCTGTACACATTTGCTATGAGAGGCATTATCTCAGAAGGGAAATATTGGACAATCAAATTAATGACTGCCCAGGCTTCAGGATGTCTTTTTACACTATATAAAGGTGGAAATTTACATTGGAAACGTTTGGTTTAGCTGTTATAAAAGTTTGGTTTTTTTAGTGCTGAAAATGCATTTTCAGCTCGCACTGTACACATTTGCTGTGTGAGGCATTATCTCATAAGGGAAATACTGGACAATCAAATTAATGACTGCCCAGGCTTCAGGATGTCTTTTTACACTATATAAAGGTGGAAATTTACATTGGAAACGTTTGGTTTAGCTGTTATAAAAGTTTGGTTTTTTAGTGCTGAAAATGCATTTTCAGCTCGCACTGTACACATTTGCTATGTGAGGCATTATCTCATAAGGGAAATACTGGACAATCAAATTAATGACTTCCCAGGCTTCAGGATGCCTTTTTACACTCTATAAATGTGGAAATTTACATTGGAAACGTTTGGTTTAGCTGTTAATGAAGTTTCGTTTTTTTAGTGCTGAAAATTCATTGTCTGCTGGCGCTGTACACTTTTTCTAAGTGTTGCAATATCTCATGAAGGAAATACTGGACAATCAAATTAATGACTTTCCAGGCTTCAGGATGCCTTTCTACACTATATAAAGGTGGAAATTTACATTGGAAACGTTTGGTTTAGCTGTTATAAAAGTTTGGTTTTTTAGTGCTGTAAATGCATTTTCAGCTCGCGCTGTACACATTTGCTATGAGAGGCATTATCTCAAGGGAAATATTGGACAATCAAATTAATGACTGCCCAGGCTTCAGGATGTCTTTTTCCACTATATAAGGGTGGAAATTTACATTGGAAACGTTTAGTTTAGCTGTTAATGAAGTTTCGTTTTTTTAGTGCTGAAAATTCATTGTCTGCTGGCGCTGTACACTTTTTCTAAGTGTTGCAATATCTCATGAAGGAAATACTGGACAATCAAATTAATGACTTTCCAGGCTTCAGGATGCCTTTCTACACTATATAAAGGTGGAAATGTACATTGGAAACGTTTGGTTTAGCTGTTATAAAAGTTTGGTTTTTTAGTGCTGTAAATGCATTTTCAGCTCGCGCTGTACACATTTGCTATGAGAGGCATTATCTCAGAAGGGAAATATTGGACAATCAAATTAATGACTGCCCAGGCTTCAGGATGTCTTTTTACACTATATAAAGGTGGAAATTTACATTGGAAACGTTTGGTTTAGCTGTTATAAAAGTTTGGTTTTTTTAGTGCTGAAAATGCATTTTCAGCTCGCACTGTACACTTTTGCTGTGTGAGGCATTATCTCATAATGGAAATACTGGACAATCAAATTAATGACTGCCCAGGCTTCAGGATGTCTTTTTACACTATATAAAGGTGGAAATTTACATTGGAAACGTTTGGTTTAGCTGTTATAAAAGTTTGGTTTTTTAGTGCTGAAAATGCATTTTCAGCTCGCACTGTACACATTTGCTATGTGAGGCATTATCTCATAAGGGAAATACTGGACAATCAAATTAATGACTTCCCAGGCTTCAGGATGCCTTTTTACACTCTATAAATGTGGAAATTTACATTGGAAACGTTTGGTTTAGCTGTTAATGAAGTTTCGTTTTTTTAGTGCTGAAAATTCATTGTCTGCTGGCGCTGTACACTTTTTCTAAGTGTTGCAATATCTCATGAAGGAAATACTGGACAATCAAATTAATGACTTTCCAGGCTTCAGGATGCCTTTCTACACTATATAAAGGTGGAAATTTACATTGGAAACGTTTGGTTTAGCTGTTATAAAAGTTTGGTTTTTTAGTGCTGTAAATGCATTTTCAGCTCGCGCTGTACACATTTGCTATGAGAAGCATTATCTCATAAGGGAAATATTGGACAATCAAATTAATGACTGCCCAGGCTTCAGGATGTCTTTTTACACTATATAAGGGTGGAAATTTACATTGGAAACGTTTAGTTTAGCTGTTAATGAAGTTTCGTTTTTTTAGTGCTGAAAATTCATTGTCTGCTGGCGCTGTACACTTTTTCTAAGTGTTGCAATATCTCATGAAGGAAATACTGGACAATCAAATTAATGACTTTCCAGGCTTCAGGATGCCTTTCTACACTATATAAAGGTGGAAATGTACATTGGAAACGTTTGGTTTAGCTGTTATAAAAGTTTGGTTTTTTAGTGCTGTAAATGCATTTTCAGCTCGCGCTGTACACATTTGCTATGAGAGGCATTATCTCAGAAGGGAAATATTGGACAATCAAATTAATGACTGCCCAGGCTTCAGGATGTCTTTTTACACTATATAAAGGTGGAAATTTACATTGGAAACGTTTGGTTTAGCTGTTATAAAAGTTTGGTTTTTTTAGTGCTGAAAATGCATTTTCAGCTCGCACTGTACACATTTGCTATGTGAGGCATTATCTCATAAGGGAAATACTGGACAATCAAATTAATGACTGCCCAGGCTTCAGGATGTCTTTTTACACTATATAAAGGTGGAAATTTACATTGGAAACGTTTGGTTTAGCTGTTATAAAAGTTTGGTTTTTTAGTGCTGAAAATGCATTTTCAGCTCGCACTGTACACATTTGCTATGTGAGGCATTATCTCATAAGGGAAATACTGGACAATCAAATTAATGACTTCCCAGGCTTCAGGATGCCTTTTTACACTCTATAAATGTGGAAATTTACATTGGAAACGTTTGGTTTAGCTGTTAATGAAGTTTCGTTTTTTTAGTGCTGAAAATTCATTGTCTGCTGGCGCTGTACACTTTTTCTAAGTGTTGCAATATCTCATGAAGGAAATACTGGACAATCAAATTAATGACTTTCCAGGCTTCAGGATGCCTTTCTACACTATATAAAGGTGGAAATTTACATTGGAAACGTTTGGTTTAGCTGTTATAAAAGTTTGGTTTTTTAGTGCTGTAAATGCATTTTCAGCTCGCGCTGTACACATTTGCTATGAGAGGCATTATCTCAAGGGAAATATTGGACAATCAAATTAATGACTGCCCAGGCTTCAGGATGTCTTTTTACACTATATAAGGGTGGAAATTTACATTGGAAACGTTTAGTTTAGCTGTTAATGAAGTTTCGTTTTTTTAGTGCTGAAAATTCATTGTCTGCTGGCGCTGTACACTTTTTCTAAGTGTTGCAATATCTCATGAAGGAAATACTGGACAATCAAATTAATGACTTTCCAGGCTTCAGGATGCCTTTCTACACTATATAAAGGTGGAAATGTACATTGGAAACGTTTGGTTTAGCTGTTATAAAAGTTTGGTTTTTTAGTGCTGTAAATGCATTTTCAGCTCGCGCTGTACACATTTGCTATGAGAGGCATTATCTCAGAAGGGAAATATTGGACAATCAAATTAATGACTGCCCAGGCTTCAGGATGTCTTTTTACACTATATAAAGGTGGAAATTTACATTGGAAACGTTTGGTTTAGCTGTTATAAAAGTTTGGTTTTTTTAGTGCTGAAAATGCATTTTCAGCTCGCACTGTACACTTTTGCTGTGTGAGGCATTATCTCATAATGGAAATACTGGACAATCAAATTAATGACTGCCCAGGCTTCAGGATGTCTTTTTACACTATATAAAGGTGGAAATTTACATTGGAAACGTTTGGTTTAGCTGTTATAAAAGTTTGGTTTTTTAGTGCTGAAAATGCATTTTCAGCTCGCACTGTACACATTTGCTATGTGAGGCATTATCTCATAAGGGAAATACTGGACAATCAAATTAATGACTTCCCAGGCTTCAGGATGCCTTTTTACACTCTATAAATGTGGAAATTTACATTGGAAACGTTTGGTTTAGCTGTTAATGAAGTTTCGTTTTTTTAGTGCTGAAAATTCATTGTCTGCTGGCGCTGTACACTTTTTCTAAGTGTTGCAATATCTCATGAAGGAAATACTGGACAATCAAATTAATGACTTTCCAGGCTTCAGGATGCCTTTCTACACTATATAAAGGTGGAAATTTACATTGGAAACGTTTGGTTTAGCTGTTATAAAAGTTTGGTTTTTTAGTGCTGTAAATGCATTTTCAGCTCGCGCTGTACACATTTGCTATGAGAAGCATTATCTCATAAGGGAAATATTGGACAATCAAATTAATGACTGCCCAGGCTTCAGGATGTCTTTTTACACTATATAAGGGTGGAAATTTACATTGGAAACGTTTAGTTTAGCTGTTAATGAAGTTTCGTTTTTTTAGTGCTGAAAATTCATTGTCTGCTGGCGCTGTACACTTTTTCTAAGTGTTGCAATATCTCATGAAGGAAATACTGGACAATCAAATTAATGACTTTCCAGGCTTCAGGATGCCTTTCTACACTATATAAAGGTGGAAATGTACATTGGAAACGTTTGGTTTAGCTGTTATAAAAGTTTGGTTTTTTAGTGCTGTAAATGCATTTTCAGCTCGCGCTGTACACATTTGCTATGAGAGGCATTATCTCAGAAGGGAAATATTGGACAATCAAATTAATGACTGCCCAGGCTTCAGGATGTCTTTTTACACTATATAAAGGTGGAAATTTACATTGGAAACGTTTGGTTTAGCTGTTATAAAAGTTTGGTTTTTTTAGTGCTGAAAATGCATTTTCAGCTCGTACTGTACACATTTGCTATGTGAGGCATTATCTCATAAGGGAAATACTGGACAATCAAATTAATGACTGCCCAGGCTTCAGGATGTCTTTTTACACTATATAAAGGTGGAAATTTACATTGGAAACGTTTGGTTTAGCTGTTAATGAAGTTTCGTTTTTTTAGTGCTGAAAATTCATTGTCTGCTGGCGCTGTACACTTTTTCTAAGTGTTGCAATATCTCATGAAGGAAATACTGGACAATCAAATTAATGACTTTCCAGGCTTCAGGATGCCTTTCTACACTATATAAAGGTGGAAATGTACATTGGAAACGTTTGGTTTAGCTGTTATAAAAGTTTGGTTTTTTAGTGCTGTAAATGCATTTTCAGCTCGCGCTGTACACATTTGCTATGAGAGGCATTATCTCAGAAGGGAAATATTGGACAATCAAATTAATGACTGCCCAGGCTTCAGGATGTCTTTTTACACTATATAAAGGTGGAAATTTACATTGGAAACGTTTGGTTTAGCTGTTATAAAAGTTTGGTTTTTTTAGTGCTGAAAATGCATTTTCAGCTCGCACTGTACACATTTGCTATGTGAGGCATTATCTCATAAGGGAAATACTGGACAATCAAATTAATGACTGCCCAGGCTTCAGGATGTCTTTTTACACTATATAAAGGTGGAAATTTACATTGGAAACGTTTGGTTTAGCTGTTATAAAAGTTTGGTTTTTTAGTGCTGAAAATGCATTTTCAGCTCGCACTGTACACATTTGCTATGTGAGGCATTATCTCATAAGGGAAATACTGGACAATCAAATTAATGACTTCCCAGGCTTCAGGATGCCTTTTTACACTCTATAAATGTGGAAATTTACATTGGAAACGTTTGGTTTAGCTGTTAATGAAGTTTCGTTTTTTTAGTGCTGAAAATTCATTGTCTGCTGGCGCTGTACACTTTTTCTAAGTGTTGCAATATCTCATGAAGGAAATACTGGACAATCAAATTAATGACTTTCCAGGATTCAAGATGCCTTTCTACACTATATAAAGGTGGAAATTTACATTGGAAACGTTTGGTTTAGCTGTTATAAAAGTTTGGTTTTTTAGTGCTGAAAATGCATTTTCAGCTCGCGCTGTACACATTTGCTATGAGAGGCATTATCTCATAAGGGAAATATTGGACAATCAAATTAATGACTGCCCAGGCTTCAGGATGTCTTTTTACACTATATAAGGGTGGAAATTTACATTGGAAACGTTTAGTTTAGCTGTTAATTAAGTTTCGTTTTTTTAGTGCTGAAAATTCATTGTCTGCTGGCGCTGTACACTTTTTCTAAGTGTTGCAATATCTCATGAAGGAAATACTGGACAATCAAATTAATGACTTTCCAGGCTTCAGGATGCCTTCTACACTATATAAAGGTGGAAATGTACATTGGAAACGTTTGGTTTAGCTGTTATAAAAGTTTGGTTTTTTAGTGCTGTAAATGCATTTTCAGCTCGCGCTGTACACATTTGCTATGAGAGGCATTATCTCAGAAGGGAAATATTGGACAATCAAATTAATGACTGCCCAGGCTTCAGGATGTCTTTTTACACTATATAAAGGTGGAAATTTACATTGGAAACGTTTGGTTTAGCTGTTATAAAAGTTTGGTTTTTTTAGTGCTGAAAATGCATTTTCAGCTCGCACTGTACACATTTGCTGTGTGAGGCATTATCTCATAAGGGAAATACTGGACAATCAAATTAATGACTGCCCAGGTTTCAGGATGTCTTTTTACACTATATAAAGGTGGAAATTTACATTGGAAACGTTTGGTTTAGCTGTTATAAAAGTTTGGTTTTTTAGTGCTGAAAATGCATTTTCAGCTCGCACTGTACACATTTGCTATGTGAGGCATTATCTCATAAGGGAAATACTGGACAATCAAATTAATGACTTCCCAGGCTTCAGGATGCCTTTTTACACTCTATAAATGTGGAAATTTACATTGGAAACGTTTGGTTTAGCTGTTAATGAAGTTTCGTTTTTTTAGTGCTGAAAATTCATTGTCTGCTGGCGCTGTACACTTTTTCTAAGTGTTGCAATATCTCATTAAGGAAATACTGGACAATCAAATTAATGACTTTCCAGGCTTCAGGATGCCTTTCTACACTATATAAAGGTGGAAATTTACATTGGAAACGTTTGGTTTAGCTGTTATAAAAGTTTGGTTTTTTAGTGCTGTAAATGCATTTTCAGCTCGCGCTGTACACATTTGCTATGAGAGGCATTATCTCATAAGGGAAATATTGGACAATCAAATTAATGACTGCCCAGGCTTCAGGATGTCTTTTTACACTATATAAGGGTGGAAATTTACATTGGAAACGTTTAGTTTAGCTGTTAATGAAGTTTCGTTTTTTTAGTGCTGAAAATTCATTGTCTGCTGGCGCTGTACACTTTTTCTAAGTGTTGCAATATCTCATGAAGGAAATACTGGACAATCAAATTAATGACTTTCCAGGCTTCAGGATGCCTTTCTACACTATATAAAGGTGGAAATGTACATTGGAAACGTTTGGTTTAGCTGTTATAAAAGTTTGGTTTTTTAGTGCTGTAAATGCATTTTCAGCTCGCGCTGTACACATTTGCTATGAGAGGCATTATCTCAGAAGGGAAATATTGGACAATCAAATTAATGACTGCCCAGGCTTCAGGATGTCTTTTTACACTATATAAAGGTGGAAATTTACATTGGAAACGTTTGGTTTAGCTGTTATAAAAGTTTGGTTTTTTTAGTGCTGAAAATGCATTTTCAGCTCGCACTGTACACATTTGCTGTGTGAGGCATTATCTCATAAGGGAAATACTGGACAATCAAATTAATGACTGCCCAGGTTTCAGGATGTCTTTTTACACTATATAAAGGTGGAAATTTACATTGGAAACGTTTGGTTTAGCTGTTATAAAAGTTTGGTTTTTTAGTGCTGAAAATGCATTTTCAGCTCGCACTGTACACATTTGCTATGTGAGGCATTATCTCATAAGGGAAATACTGGACAATCAAATTAATGACTTCCCAGGCTTCAGGATGCCTTTTTACACTCTATAAATGTGGAAATTTACATTGGAAACGTTTGGTTTAGCTGTTAATGAAGTTTCGTTTTTTTAGTGCTGAAAATTCATTGTCTGCTGGCGCTGTACACTTTTTCTAAGTGTTGCAATATCTCATGAAGGAAATACTGGACAATCAAATTAATGACTTTCCAGGCTTCAGGATGCCTTTCTACACTATATAAAGGTGGAAATTTACATTGGAAACGTTTGGTTTAGCTGTTATAAAAGTTTGGTTTTTTAGTGATGTAAATGCATTTTCAGCTCGCGCTGTACACATTTGCTATGAGAGGCATTATCTCATAAGGGAAATATTGGACAATCAAATTAATGACTGCCCAGGCTTCAGGATGTCTTTTTACACTATATAAGGGTGGAAATTTACATTGGAAACGTTTAGTTTAGCTGTTAATGAAGTTTCGTTTTTTTAGTGCTGAAAATTCATTGTCTGCTGGCGCTGTACACTTTTTCTAAGTGTTGCAATATCTCATGAAGGAAATACTGGACAATCAAATTAATGACTTTCCAGGCTTCAGGATGCCTTTCTACACTATATAAAGGTGGAAATGTACATTGGAAACGTTTGGTTTAGCTGTTATAAAAGTTTGGTTTTTTAGTGCTGTAAATGCATTTTCAGCTCGCGCTGTACACATTTGCTATGAGAGGCATTATCTCAGAAGGGAAATATTGGACAATCAAATTAATGACTGCCCAGGCTTCAGGATGTCTTTTTACACTATATAAAGGTGGAAATTTACATTGGAAACGTTTGGTTTAGCTGTTATAAAAGTTTGTTTTTTTTAGTGCTGAAAATGCATTTTCAGCTCGCACTGTACACATTTGCTGTGTGAGGCATTATCTCATAAGGGAAATACTGGACAATCAAATTAATGACTGCCCAGGCTTCAGGATGTCTTTTTACACTATATAAAGGTGGAAATTTACATTGGAAACGTTTGGTTTAGCTGTTATAAAAGTTTGTTTTTTTAGTGCTGAAAATGCATTTTCAGCTCGCACTGTACGCATTTGCTATGTGAGGCATTATCTCATAAGGGAAATACTGGACAATCAAATTAATGACTTCCCAGGCTTCAGGATGCCTTTTTACACTCTATAAATGTGGAAATTTACATTGGAAACGTTTGGTTTAGCTGTTAATGAAGTTTCGTTTTTTTAGTGCTGAAAATTCATTGTCTGCTGGCGCTGTACACTTTTTCTAAGTGTTGCAATATCTCATGAAGGAAATACTGGACAATCAAATTAATGACTTTCCAGGCTTCAGGATGCCTTTCTACACTATATAAAGGTGGAAATTTACATTGGAAACGTTTGGTTTAGCTGTTATAAAAGTTTGGTTTTTTAGTGCTGTAAATGCATTTTCAGCTCGCGCTGTACACATTTGCTATGAGAGGCATTATCTCATAAGGGAAATATTGGACAATCAAATTAATGACTGCCCAGGCTTCAGGATGTCTTTTTACACTATATAAGGGTGGAAATTTACATTGGAAACGTTTAGTTTAGCTGTTAATGAAGTTTCGTTTTTTTAGTGCTGAAAATTCATTGTCTGCTGGCGCTGTACACTTTTTCTAAGTGTTGCAATATCTCATGAAGGAAATACTGGACAATCAAATTAATGACTTTCCAGGCTTCAGGATGCCTTTCTACACTCTATAAAGGTGGAAATGTACATTGGAAACGTTTGGTTTAGCTGTTATAAAAGTTTGGTTTTTTAGTGCTGTAAATGCATTTTCAGCTCGCGCTGTACACATTTGCTATGAGAGGCATTATCTCAGAAGGGAAATATTGGACAATCAAATTAATGACTGCCCAGGCTTCAGGATGTCTTTTTACACTATATAAAGGTGGAAATTTACATTGGAAACGTTTGGTTTAGCTGTTATAAAAGTTTGGTTTTTTTAGTGCTGAAAATGCATTTTCAGCTCGCACTGTACACATTTGCTGTGTGAGGCATTATCTCATAAGGGAAATACTGGACAATCAAATTAATGACTGCCCAGGCTTCAGGATGTCTTTTTACACTATATAAAGGTGGAAATTTACATTGGAAACGTTTGGTTTAGCTGTTATAACAGTTTGGTTTTTTAGTGCTGAAAATGCATTTTCAGCTCGCACTGTACACATTTGCTATGTGAGGCATTATCTCATAAGGGAAATACTGGACAATCAAATTAATGACTTCCCAGGCTTCAGGATGCCTTTTTACACTCTATAAATGTGGAAATTTACATTGGAAACGTTTGGTTTAGCTGTTAATGAAGTTTCGTTTTTTTAGTGCTGAAAATTCATTGTCTGCTGGCGCTGTACACTTTTTCTAAGTGTTGCAATATCTCATGAAGGAAATACTGGACAATCAAATTAATGACTTTCCAGGCTTCAGGATGCCTTTCTACACTATATAAAGGTGGAAATTTACATTGGAAACGTTTGGTTTAGCTGTTATAAAAGTTTGGTTTTTTAGTGCTGTAAATGCATTTTCAGCTCGCGCTGTACACATTTGCTATGAGAAGCATTATCTCATAAGGGAAATATTGGACAATCAAATTAATGACTGCCCAGGCTTCAGGATGTCTTTTTACACTATATAAGGGTGGAAATTTACATTGGAAACGTTTAGTTTAGCTGTTAATGAAGTTTCGTTTTTTTAGTGCTGAAAATTCATTGTCTGCTGGCGCTGTACACTTTTTCTAAGTGTTGCAATATCTCATGAAGGAAATACTGGACAATCAAATTAATGACTTTCCAGGCTTCAGGATGCCTTTCTACACTATATAAAGGTGGAAATGTACATTGGAAACGTTTGGTTTAGCTGTTATAAAAGTTTGGTTTTTTTAGTGCTGTAAATGCATTTTCAGCTCGCGCTGTACACATTTGCTATGAGAGGCATTATCTCAGAAGGGAAATATTGGACAATCAAATTAATGACTGCCCAGGCTTCAGGATGTCTTTTTACACTATATAAAGGTGGAAATTTACATTGGAAACGTTTGGTTTAGCTGTTATAAAAGTTTGGTTTTTTTAGTGCTGAAAATGCATTTTCAGCTCGCACTGTACACATTTGCTGTGTGAGGCATTATCTCATAAGGGAAATACTGGACAATCAAATTAATGACTGCCCAGGCTTCAGGATGTCTTTTTACACTATATAAAGGTGTAAATTTACATTGGAAACGTTTGGTTTAGCTGTTATAAAAGTTTGGTTTTTTAGTGCTGAAAATGCATTTTCAGCTCGCACTGTACACATTTGCTATGTGAGGCATTATCTCATAAGGGAAATACTGGACAATCAAATTAATGACTTCCCAGGCTTCAGGATGCCTTTTTACACTCTATAAATGTGGAAATTTACATTGGAAACGTTTGGTTTAGCTGTTAATGAAGTTTCGTTTTTTTAGTGCTGAAAATTCATTGTCTGCTGGCGCTGTACACTTTTTCTAAGTGTTGCAATATCTCATGAAGGAAATACTGGACAATCAAATTAATGACTTTCCAGGCTTCAGGATGCCTTTCTACACTATATAAAGGTGGAAATTTACATTGGAAACGTTTGGTTTAGCTGTTATAAAAGTTTGGTTTTTTAGTGCTGAAAATGCATTTTCAGCTCGCGCTGTACACATTTGCTATGAGAGGCATTATCTCATAAGGGAAATATTGGACAATCAAATTAATGACTGCCCAGGCTTCAGGATGTCTTTTTACACTATATAAGGGTGGAAATTTACATTGGAAACGTTTAGTTTAGCTGTTAATGAAGTTTCGTTTTTTTAGTGCTGAAAATTCATTGTCTGCTGGCGCTGTACACTTTTTCTAAGTGTTGCAATATCTCATGAAGGAAATACTGGACAATCAAATTAATGACTTTCCAGGCTTCAGGATGCCTTCTACACTATATAAAGGTGGAAATGTACATTGGAAACGTTTGGTTTAGCTGTTATAAAAGTTTGGTTTTTTAGTGCTGTAAATGCATTTTCAGCTCGCGCTGTACACATTTGCTATGAGAGGCATTATCTCAGAAGGGAAATATTGGACAATCAAATTAATGACTGCCCAGGCTTCAGGATGTCTTTTTACACTATATAAAGGTGGAAATTTACATTGGAAACGTTTGGTTTAGCTGTTATAAAAGTTTGGTTTTTTTAGTGCTGAAAATGCATTTTCAGCTCGCACTGTACACATTTGCTGTGTGAGAAATTATCTCATAAGGGAAATACTGGACAATCAAATTAATGACTGCCCAGGCTTCAGGATGTCTTTTTACACTATATAAAGGTGGAAATTTACATTGGAAACGTTTGGTTTAGCTGTTATAAAAGTTTGTTTTTTTAGTGCTGAAAATGCATTTTCAGCTCGCACTGTACACATTTGCTATGTGAGGCATTATCTCATAAGGGAAATACTGGACAATCAAATTAATGACTTCCCAGGCTTCAGGATGCCTTTTTACACTCTATAAATGTGGAAATTTACATTGGAAACGTTTGGTTTAGCTGTTAATGAAGTTTCGTTTTTTTAGTGCTGAAAATTCATTGTCTGCTGGCGCTGTACACTTTTTCTAAGTGTTGCAATATCTCATGAAGGAAATACTGGACAATCAAATTAATGACTTTCCAGGCTTCAGGATGCCTTTCTACACTATATAAAGGTGGAAATTTACATTGGAAACGTTTGGTTTAGCTGTTATAAAAGTTTGGTTTTTTAGTGCTGTAAATGCATTTTCAGCTCGCGCTGTACACATTTGCTATGAGAGGCATTATCTCATAAGGGAAATATTGGACAATCAAATTAATGACTGCCCAGGCTTCAGGATGTCTTTTTACACTATATAAGGGTGGAAATTTACATTGGAAACGTTTAGTTTAGCTGTTAATGAAGTTTCGTTTTTTTAGTGCTGAAAATTCATTGTCTGCTGGCGCTGTACACTTTTTCTAAGTGTTGCAATATCTCATGAAGGAAATACTGGACAATCAAATTAATGACTTTCCAGGCTTCAGGATGCCTTTCTACACTATATAAAGGTGGAAATGTAAATTGGAAACGTTTGGTTTAGCTGTTATAAAAGTTTGGTTTTTTAGTGCTGTAAATGCATTTTCAGCTCGCGCTGTACACATTTGCTATGAGAGGCATTATCTCAGAAGGGAAATATTGGACAATCAAATTAATGACTGCCCAGGCTTCAGGATGTCTTTTTACACTATATAAAGGTGGAAATTTACATTGGAAACGTTTGGTTTAGCTGTTATAAAAGTTTGGTTTTTTTAGTGCTGAAAATGCATTTTCAGCTCGCACTGTACACATTTGCTGTGTGAGGCATTATCTCATAAGGGAAATACTGGACAATCAAATTAATGACTGCCCAGGCTTCAGGATGTCTTTTTACACTATATAAAGGTGGAAATTTACATTGGAAACGTTTGGTTTAGCTGTTATAAAAGTTTGGTTTTTTAGTGCTGAAAATGCATTTTCAGCTCGCACTGTACACATTTGCTATGTGAGGCATTATCTCATAAGGGAAATACTG
The DNA here is from genome assembly GCF_059441095.1 of Idiotropiscis lumnitzeri. Classification (NCBI taxonomy): domain Eukaryota; kingdom Metazoa; phylum Chordata; class Actinopteri; order Syngnathiformes; family Syngnathidae; genus Idiotropiscis; species Idiotropiscis lumnitzeri. The sequence goes on from NW_028283572.1 coordinate 1,350,924, forward strand.
GACAATCAAATTAATGACTTCCCAGGCTTCAGGATGCCTTTTTACACTATAAATGTGGAAATTTACATTGGAAACGTTTGGTTTAGCTGTTAATGAAGTTTCGTTTTTTTAGTGCTGAAAATTCATTGTCTGCTGGCGCTGTACACTTTTTCTAAGTGTTGCAATATCTCATGAAGGAAATACTGGACAATCAAATTAATGACTTTCCAGGCTTCAGGATGCCTTTCTACACTATATAAAGGTGGAAATTTACATTGGAAACGTTTGGTTTAGCTGTTATAAAAGTTTGGTTTTTTAGTGCTGTAAATGCATTTTCAGCTCGCGCTGTACACATTTGCTATGAGAGGCATTATCTCAGAAGGGAAATATTGGACAATCAAATTAATGACTGCCCAGGCTTCAGGATGTCTTTTTACACTATATAAAGGTGGAAATTTACATTGGAAACGTTTGGTTTAGCTGTTATAAAAGTTTGGTTTTTTTAGTGCTGAAAATGCATTTTCAGCTCGCACTGTACACATTTGCTGTGTGAGGCATTATCTCATAAGGGAAATACTGGACAATCAAATTAATGACTGCCCAGGCTTCAGGATGTCTTTTTACACTATATAAAGGTGGAAATTTACATTGGAAACGTTTGGTTTAGCTGTTATAAAAGTTTGGTTTTTTAGTGCTGAAAATGCATTTTCAGCTCGCACTGTACACATTTGCTATGTGAGGCATTATCTCATAAGGGAAATACTGGACAATCAAATTAATGACTTCCCAGGCTTCAGGATGCCTTTTTACACTCTATAAATGTGGAAATTTACATTGGAAACGTTTGGTTTAGCTGTTAATGAAGTTTCGTTTTTTTAGTGCTGAAAATTCATTGTCTGCTGGCGCTGTACACTTTTTCTAAGTGTTGCAATATCTCATGAAGGAAATACTGGATAATCAAATTAATGACTTTCCAGGCTTCAGGATGCCTTTCTACACTATATAAAGGTGGAAATGTACATTGGAAACGTTTGGTTTAGCTGTTATAAAAGTTTGGTTTTTTAGTGCTGTAAATGCATTTTCAGCTCGCGCTGTACACATTTGCTATGAGAGGCATTATCTCATAAGGGAAATATTAGACAATCAAATTAATGACTGCCCAGGCTTCAGGATGTCTTTTTACACTATATAAGGGTGGAAATTTACATCGGAAACGTTTAGTTTAGCTGTTAATGAAGTTTCGTTTTTTTAGTGCTGAAAATTCATTGTCTGCTGGCGCTGTACACTTTTTCTAAGTGTTGCAATATCTCATGAAGGAAATACTGGACAATCAAATTAATGACTTTCCAGGCTTCAGGATGCCTTTCTACACTATATAAAGGTGGAAATTTACATTGGAAACGTTTGGTTTAGCTGTTATAAAAGTTTGGTTTTTTAGTGCTGTAAATGCATTTTCAGCTCGCGCTGTACACATTTGCTATGAGAGGCATTATCTCATAAAGGAAATATTGGACAATCAAATTAATGACTGCCCAGGCTTCAGGATGTCTTTTTACACTATATAAAGGTGGAAATTTACATTGGAAACGTTTAGTTTAGCTGTTAATGAAGTTTCGTTTTTTTTAGTGCTGAAAATGCATTGTCTGCTGGCGCTGTACACTTTTTCTAAGTGTTGCAATATCTCATGAAGGAAATACTGGACAATCAAATTAATGACTTTCCAGGCTTCAGGATGCCTTTCTACACTATATAAAGGTGGAAATTTACATTGGAAACGTTTGGTTTAGCTGTTATAAAAGTTTGGTTTTTTAGTGCTGTAAATGCATTTTCAGCTCGCGCTGTACACATTTGCTATGAGAGGCATTATCTCATAAGGGAAATATTGGACAATCAAATTAATGACTGCCCAGGCTTCAGGATGTCTTTTTACACTATTTAAAGGTGGAAATTTACATTGGAAACGTTTGGTTTAGCTGTTATAAAAGTTTGGTTTTTTTAGTGCTGAAAATGCATTTTCAGCTCGCACTGTACACATTTGCTGTGTGAGGCATTATCTCATAAGGGAAATACTGGACAATCAAATTAATGACTGCCCAGGCTTCAGGATGTCTTTTTACACTATATAAAGGTGGAAATTTACATTGGAAACGTTTGGTTTAGCTGTTATAAAAGTTTGTTTTTTTAGTGCTGAAAATGCATTTTCAGCTCGCACTGTACACATTTGCTATGTGAGGCATTATCTCATAAGGGAAATACTGGACAATCAAATTAATGACTTCCCAGGCTTCAGGATGCCTTTTTACACTCTATAAATGTGGAAATTTACATTGGAAACGTTTGGTTTAGCTGTTAATGAAGTTTCGTTTTTTTAGTGCTGAAAATTCATTGTCTGCTGGCGCTGTACACTTTTTCTAAGTGTTGCAATATCTCATGAAGGAAATACTGGATAATCAAATTAATGACTTTCCAGGCTTCAGGATGCCTTTCTACACTATATAAAGGTGGAAATGTACATTGGAAACGTTTGGTTTAGCTGTTATAAAAGTTTGGTTTTTTAGTGCTGTAAATGCATTTTCAGCTCGCGCTGTACACATTTGCTATGAGAGGCATTATCTCATAAGGGAAATATTAGACAATCAAATTAATGACTGCCCAGGCTTCAGGATGTCTTTTTACACTATATAAGGGTGGAAATTTACATCGGAAACGTTTAGTTTAGCTGTTAATGAAGTTTCGTTTTTTTAGTGCTGAAAATTCATTGTCTGCTGGCGCTGTACACTTTTTCTAAGTGTTGCAATATCTCATGAAGGAAATACTGGACAATCAAATTAATGACTTTCCAGGCTTCAGGATGCCTTTCTACACTATATAAAGGTGGAAATTTACATTGGAAACGTTTGGTTTAGCTGTTATAAAAGTTTGGTTTTTTAGTGCTGTAAATGCATTTTCAGCTCGCGCTGTACACATTTGCTATGAGAGGCATTATCTCATAAAGGAAATATTGGACAATCAAATTAATGACTGCCCAGGCTTCAGGATGTCTTTTTACACTATATAAAGGTGGAAATTTACATTGGAAACGTTTAGTTTAGCTGTTAATGAAGTTTCGTTTTTTTTAGTGCTGAAAATGCATTGTCTGCTGGCGCTGTACACTTTTTCTAAGTGTTGCAATATCTCATGAAGGAAATACTGGACAATCAAATTAATGACTTTCCAGGCTTCAGGATGCCTTTCTACACTATATAAAGGTGGAAATTTACATTGGAAACGTTTGGTTTAGCTGTTATAAAAGTTTGGTTTTTTAGTGCTGTAAATGCATTTTCAGCTCGCGCTGTACACATTTGCTATGAGAGGCATTATCTCATAAGGGAAATATTGGACAATCAAATTAATGACTGCCCAGGCTTCAGGATGTCTTTTTACACTATATAAAGGTGGAAATTTACATTGGAAACGTTTGGTTTAGCTGTTATAAAAGTTTGGTTTTTTAGTGCTGTAAATGCATTTTCAGCTCGCGCTGTACACATTTGCTATGAGAGGCATTATCTCATAAGGGAAATATTGGACAATCAAATTAATGGCTGCCCAGGCTTCAGGATGTCTTTTTACTCTATATAAAGTTGGAAATTTACATTGGAAACGTTTAGTTTAGCTGTTAATGAAGTTTCGTTTTTTTAGTGCTGAAAATTCATTGTCTGCTGGCGCTGTACACTTTTTCTAAGTGTTGCAATATCTCATGAAGGAAATACTGGACAATCAAATCAATGACTTTCCAGGCTTCAGGATGCCTTTCTACACTATATAAAGGTGGAAATGTACATTGGAAACGTTTGGTTTAGCTGTTATAAAAGTTTGGTTTTTTTAGTGCTGAAAATGCATTTTCAGCTCGCACTGTACACATTTGCTATGTGAGGCATTATCTCATAAGGGAAATACTGGACAATCAAATTAATGACTGCCCAGGCTTCAGGATGTCTTTTTACACTATATAAAGGTGGAAATTTACATTGGAAACGTTTGGTTTAGCTGTTATAAAAGTTTGTTTTTTTAGTGCTGAAAATGCATTTTCAGCTCGCACTGTACACATTTGCTATGTGAGGCATTATCTCATAAGGGAAATACTGGACAATCAAATTAATGACTTCCCAGGCTTCAGGATGCCTTTTTACACTCTATAAATGTGGAAATTTACATTGGAAACGTTTGGTTTAGCTGTTAATGAAGTTTCGTTTTTTTAGTGCTGAAAATTCATTGTCTGCTGGCGCTGTACACTTTTTCTAAGTGTTGCAATATCTCATGAAGGAAATACTGGACAATCAAATTAATGACTTTCCAGGCTTCAGGATGCCTTTCTACACTATATAAAGGTGGAAATTTACATTGGAAACGTTTGGTTTAGCTGTTATAAAAGTTTGGTTTTTTAGTGCTGTAAATGCATTTTCAGCTCGCGCTGTACACATTTGCTATGAGAGGCATTATCTCATAAGGGAAATATTGGACAATCAAATTAATGACTGCCCAGGCTTCAGGATGTATTTTTACACTATATAAGGGTGGAAATTTACATTGGAAACGTTTAGTTTAGCTGTTAATGAAGTTTCGTTTTTTTAGTGCTGAAAATTCATTGTCTGCTGGCGCTGTACACTTTTTCTAAGTGTTGCAATATCTCATGAAGGAAATACTGGACAATCAAATTAATGACTTTCCAGGCTTCAGGATGCCTTTCTACACTATATAAAGGTGGAAATGTACATTGGAAACGTTTGGTTTAGCTGTTATAAAAGTTTGGTTTTTTAGTGCTGTAAATGCATTTTCAGCTCGCGCTGTACACATTTGCTATGAGAGGCATTATCTCATAAGGGAAATATTAGACAATCAAATTAATGACTGCCCAGGCTTCAGGATGTCTTTTTACACTATATAAGGGTGGAAATTTACATCGGAAACGTTTAGTTTAGCTGTTAATGAAGTTTCGTTTTTTTAGTGCTGAAAATTCATTGTCTGCTGGCGCTGTACACTTTTTCTAAGTGTTGCAATATCTCATGAAGGAAATACTGGACAATCAAATTAATGACTTTCCAGGCTTCAGGATGCCTTTCTACACTATATAAAGGTGGAAATTTACATTGGAAACGTTTGGTTTAGCTGTTATAAAAGTTTGGTTTTTTAGTGCTGTAAATGCATTTTCAGCTCGCGCTGTACACATTTGCTATGAGAGGCATTATCTCATAAAGGAAATATTGGACAATCAAATTAATGACTGCCCAGGCTTCAGGATGTCTTTTTACACTATATAAAGGTGGAAATTTACATTGGAAACGTTTAGTTTAGCTGTTAATGAAGTTTCGTTTTTTTTAGTGCTGAAAATGCATTGTCTGCTGGCGCTGTACACTTTTTCTAAGTGTTGCAATATCTCATGAAGGAAATACTGGACAATCAAATTAATGACTTTCCAGGCTTCAGGATGCCTTTCTACACTATATAAAGGTGGAAATTTACATTGGAAACGTTTGGTTTAGCTGTTATAAAAGTTTGGTTTTTTAGTGCTGTAAATGCATTTTCAGCTCGCGCTGTACACATTTGCTATGAGAGGCATTATCTCATAAGGGAAATATTGGACAATCAAATTAATGACTGCCCAGGCTTCAGGATGTCTTTTTACACTATATAAAGGTGGAAATTTACATTGGAAACGTTTGGTTTAGCTGTTATAAAAGTTTGGTTTTTTAGTGCTGTAAATGCATTTTCAGCTCGCGCTGTACACATTTGCTATGAGAGGCATTATCTCATAAGGGAAATATTGGACAATCAAATTAATGGCTGCCCAGGCTTCAGGATGTCTTTTTACTCTATATAAAGTTGGAAATTTACATTGGAAACGTTTAGTTTAGCTGTTAATGAAGTTTCGTTTTTTTAGTGCTGAAAATTCATTGTCTGCTGGCGCTGTACACTTTTTCTAAGTGTTGCAATATCTCATGAAGGAAATACTGGACAATCAAATCAATGACTTTCCAGGCTTCAGGATGCCTTTCTACACTATATAAAGGTGGAAATGTACATTGGAAACGTTTGGTTTAGCTGTTATAAAAGTTTGGTTTTTTTAGTGCTGAAAATGCATTTTCAGCTCGCACTGTACACATTTGCTATGTGAGGCATTATCTCATAAGGGAAATACTGGACAATCAAATTAATGACTGCCCAGGCTTCAGGATGTCTTTTTACACTATATAAAGGTGGAAATTTACATTGGAAACGTTTGGTTTAGCTGTTATAAAAGTTTGTTTTTTTAGTGCTGAAAATGCATTTTCAGCTCGCACTGTACACATTTGCTATGTGAGGCATTATCTCATAAGGGAAATACTGGACAATCAAATTAATGACTTCCCAGGCTTCAGGATGCCTTTTTACACTCTATAAATGTGGAAATTTACATTGGAAACGTTTGGTTTAGCTGTTAATGAAGTTTCGTTTTTTTAGTGCTGAAAATTCATTGTCTGCTGGCGCTGTACACTTTTTCTAAGTGTTGCAATATCTCATGAAGGAAATACTGGACAATCAAATTAATGACTTTCCAGGCTTCAGGATGCCTTTCTACACTATATAAAGGTGGAAATTTACATTGGAAACGTTTGGTTTAGCTGTTATAAAAGTTTGGTTTTTTAGTGCTGTAAATGCATTTTCAGCTCGCGCTGTACACATTTGCTATGAGAGGCATTATCTCATAAGGGAAATATTGGACAATCAAATTAATGACTGCCCAGGCTTCAGGATGTATTTTTACACTATATAAGGGTGGAAATTTACATTGGAAACGTTTAGTTTAGCTGTTAATGAAGTTTCGTTTTTTTAGTGCTGAAAATTCATTGTCTGCTGGCGCTGTACACTTTTTCTAAGTGTTGCAATATCTCATGAAGGAAATACTGGACAATCAAATTAATGACTTTCCAGGCTTCAGGATGCCTTTCTACACTATATAAAGGTGGAAATGTACATTGGAAACGTTTGGTTTAGCTGTTATAAAAGTTTGGTTTTTTAGTGCTGTAAATGCATTTTCAGCTCGCGCTGTACACATTTGCTATGAGAGGCATTATCTCAGAAGGGAAATATTGGACAATCAAATTAATGACTGCCCAGGCTTCAGGATGTCTTTTTACACTATATAAAGGTGGAAATTTACATTGGAAACGTTTGGTTTAGCTGTTATCAAAGTTTGGTTTTTTTAGTGCTGAAAATGCATTTTCAGCTCGCACTGTACACTTTTGCTATGTGAGGCATTATCTCATAAGGGAAATACTGGACAATCAAATTAATGACTGCCCAGGCTTCAGGATGTCTTTTTACACTATATAAAGGTGGAAATTTACATTGGAAACGTTTGGTTTAGCTGTTATAATAGTTTGGTTTTTTAGTGCTGTAAATGCATTTTCAGCTCGCGCTGTACACATTTGCTATGAGAGGCATTATCTCATAAGGGAAATATTGGACAATCAAATTAATGACTGCCCAGGCTTCAGGATGTATTTTTACACTATATAAGGGTGGAAATTTACATTGGAAACGTTTAGTTTAGCTGTTAATGAAGTTTCGTTTTTTTAGTGCTGAAAATTCATTGTCTGCTGGCGCTGTACACTTTTTCTAAGTGTTGCAATATCTCATGAAGGAAATACTGGACAATCAAATTAATGACTTTCCAGGCTTCAGGATGCCTTTCTACACTATATAAAGGTGGAAATGTACATTGGAAACGTTTGGTTTAGCTGTTATAAAAGTTTGGTTTTTTAGTGCTGTAAATGCATTTTCAGCTCGCGCTGTACACATTTGCTATGAGAGGCATTATCTCATAAGGGAAATACTGGACAATCAAATTAATGACTTCCCAGGCTTCAGGATGCCTTTTTACACTCTATAAATGTGGAAATTTACATTGGAAACGTTTGGTTTAGCTGTTAATGAAGTTTCGTTTTTTTAGTGCTGAAAATTCATTGTCTGCTGGCGCTGTACACTTTTTCTAAGTGTTGCAATATCTCATGAAGGAAATACTGGACAATCAAATTAATGACTTTCCAGGCTTCAGGATGCCTTTCTACACTATATAAAGGTGGAAATGTACATTGGAAACGTTTGGTTTAGCTGTTATAAAAGTTTGGTTTTTTAGTGCTGTAAATGCATTTTCAGCTCGCGCTGTACACATTTGCTATGAGAGGCCTTATCTCATAAGGGAAATATTAGACAATCAAATTAATGACTGCCCAGGCTTCAGGATGTCTTTTTACACTATATAAGGGTGGAAATTTACATCGGAAACGTTTAGTTTAGCTGTTAATGAAGTTTCGTTTTTTTAGTGCTGAAAATTCATTGTCTGCTGGCGCTATACACTTTTTCTAAGTGTTGCAATATCTCATGAAGGAAATACTGGACAATCAAATTAATGACTTTCCAGGCTTCAGGATGCCTTTCTACACTATATAAAGGTGGAAATGTACATTGGAAACGTTTGGTTTAGCTGTTATAAAAGTTTGGTTTTTTAGTGCTGTAAATGCATTTTCAGCTCGCGCTGTACACATTTGCTATGAGAGGCATTATCTCAAAAGGGAAATATTGGACAATCAAATTAATGACTGCCCAGGCTTCAGGATGTCTTTTTACACTATAAAAAGGTGGAAATTTACATTGGAAACGTTTGGTTTAGCTGTTATAAAAGTTTGGTTTTTTAGTGCTGAAAATGCATTTTCAGCTCGCACTGTACACATTTGCTATGTGAGGCATTATCTCATAAGGGAAATACTGGACAATCAAATTAATGACTTCCCAGGCTTCAGGATGCCTTTTTACACTCTATAAATGTGGAAATTTACATTAGAAACGTTTGGTTTAGCTGTTAATGAAGTTTCGTTTTTTTAGTGCTGAAAATTCATTGTCTGTTGGCGCTGTACACTTTTTCTAAGTGTTGCAATATCTCATGAAGGAAATACTGGACAATCAAATTAATGACTTTCCAGGCTTCAGGATGCCTTTCTACACTATATAAAGGTGGAAATTTACATTGGAAACGTTTGGTTTAGCTGTTATAAAAGTTTGGTTTTTTAGTGCTGTAAATGCATTTTCAGCTCGCGCTGTACACATTTGCTATGAGAGGCATTATCTCATAAGGGAAATATTGGACAATCAAATTAATGACTGCCCAGGCTTCAGGATGTCTTTTTACACTATATAAAGGTGAAAATTTACATTGGAAACGTTTGGTTTAGCTGTTATAAAAGTTTGGTTTTTTAGTGCTGTAAATGCATTTTCAGCTCGCGCTGTACACATTTGCTACGAGAGGCATTATCTCATAAGGGAAATATTGGACAATCAAATTAATGGCTGCCCAGGCTTCAGGATGTCTTTTTACTCTATATAAAGTTGGAAATTTACATTGGAAACGTTTAGTTTAGCTGTTAATGAAGTTTCGTTTTTTTAGTGCTGAAAATTCATTGTCTGCTGGCGCTGTACACTTTTTCTAAGTGTTGCAATATCTCATGAAGGAAATACTGGACAATCAAATCAATGACTTTCCAGGCTTCAGGATGCCTTTCTACACTATATAAAGGTGGAAATATACATTGGAAACGTTTGGTTTAGCTGTTATAAAAGTTTGGTTTTTTAGTGCTGTAAATGCATTTTCAGCTCGCGCTGTACACATTTGCTATGAGAGGCATTATCTCATAAGGGAAATATTAGACAATCAAATTAATGACTGCCCAGGCTTCAGGATGTCTTTTTACACTATATAAGGGTGGAAATTTACATCGGAAACGTTTAGTTTAGCTGTTAATGAAGTTTCGTTTTTTTAGTGCTGAAAATTCATTGTCTGCTGGCGCTATACACTTTTTCTAAGTGTTGCAATATCTCATGAAGGAAATACTGGACAATCAAATTAATGACTTTCCAGGCTTCAGGATGCCTTTCTACACTATATAAAGGTGGAAATGTACATTGGAAACGTTTGGTTTAGCTGTTATAAAAGTTTGGTTTTTTAGTGCTGTAAATGCATTTTCAGCTCGCGCTGTACACATTTGCTATGAGAGGCATTATCTCAAAAGGGAAATATTGGACAATCAAATTAATGACTGCCCAGGCTTCAGGATGTCTTTTTACACTATAAAAAGGTGGAAATTTACATTGGAAACGTTTGGTTTAGCTGTTATAAAAGTTTGGTTTTTTAGTGCTGAAAATGCATTTTCAGCTCGCACTGTACACATTTGCTATGTGAGGCATTATCTCATAAGGGAAATACTGGACAATCAAATTAATGACTTCCCAGGCTTCAGGATGCCTTTTTACACTCTATAAATGTGGAAATTTACATTAGAAACGTTTGGTTTAGCTGTTAATGAAGTTTCGTTTTTTTAGTGCTGAAAATTCATTGTCTGCTGGCGCTGTACACTTTTTCTAAGTGTTGCAATATCTCATGAAGGAAATACTGGACAATCAAATTAATGACTTTCCAGGCTTCAGGATGCCTTTCTACACTATATAAAGGTGGAAATTTACATTGGAAACGTTTGGTTTAGCTGTTATAAAAGTTTGGTTTTTTAGTGCTGTAAATGCATTTTCAGCTCGCGCTGTACACATTTGCTATGAGAGGCATTATCTCATAAGGGAAATATTGGACAATCAAATTAATGACTGCCCAGGCTTCAGGATGTCTTTTTACACTATATAAAGGTGGAAATTTACATTGGAAACGTTTAGTTTAGCTGTTAATGAAGTTTCGTTTTTTTTAGTGCTGAAAATTCATTGTCTGCTGGCGCTGTACACTTTTTCTAAGTGTTGCAATATCTCATGAAGGAAATACTGGACAATCAAATTAATGACTTTCCAGGCTTCAGGATGCCTTTCTACACTATATAAAGGTGGAAATTTACATTGGAAACGTTTGGTTTAGCTGTTATAAAAGTTTGGTTTTTTAGTGCTGTAAATGCATTTTCAGCTCGCGCTGTACACATTTGCTATGAGAGGCATTATCTCATAAGGGAAATATTGGACAATCAAATTAATGACTGCCCAGGCTTCAGGATGTCTTTTTACACTATATAAAGGTGGAAATTTACATTGGAAACGTTTGGTTTAGCTGTTATAAAAGTTTGGTTTTTTAGTGCTGTAAATGCATTTTCAGCTCGCGCTGTACACATTTGCTACGAGAGGCATTATCTCATAAGGGAAATATTGGACAATCAAATTAATGGCTGCCCAGGCTTCAGGATGTCTTTTTACTCTATATAAAGTTGGAAATTTACATTGGAAACGTTTAGTTTAGCTGTTAATGAAGTTTCGTTTTTTTAGTGCTGAAAATTCATTGTCTGCTGGCGCTGTACACTTTTTCTAAGTGTTGCAATATCTCATGAAGGAAATACTGGACAATCAAATCAATGACTTTCCAGGCTTCAGGATGCCTTTCTACACTATATAAAGGTGGAAATGTACATTGGAAACGTTTGGTTTAGCTGTTATAAAAGTTTGTTTTTTTAGTGCTGAAAATGCATTTTCAGCTCGCGCTGTACACATTTGCTATGAGAGGCATTGTCTCATAAGGGAAATATTGGACAATCAAATTAATGACTGCCTAGGCTTCAGGATGTCTTTTTACACTATATAAAGGTGGAAATTTACATTGGAAACGTTTGGTTTAGCTGTTATAAAAGTTTGGTTTTTTTAGTGCTGAAAATGCATTTTCAGCTCGCACTGTACACATTTGCTATGTGAGGCATTATCTCATAAGGGAAATACTGGACAATCAAATTAATGACTGCCCAGGCTTCAGGATGTCTTTTTACACTATATAAAGGTGGAAATTTACATTGGAAACGTTTGGTTTAGCTGTTATAAAAGTTTGTTTTTTTAGTGCTGAAAATGCATTTTCAGCTCGCACTGTACACATTTGCTATGTGAGGCATTATCTCATAAGGGAAATACTGGACAATCAAATTAATGACTTCCCAGGCTTCAGGATGCCTTTTTACACTATATAAAGGTGGAAATTTACATTGGAAACGTTTGGTTTAGCTGTTAATGAAGTTTCGTTTTTTTAGTGCTGAAAATTCATTGTCTGCTGGCGCTGTACACTTTTTCTAAGTGTTGCAATATCTCATGAAGGAAATACTGGACAATCAAATTAATGACTTTCCAGGCTTCAGGATGCCTTTCTACACTATATAAAGGTGGAAATTTACATTGGAAACGTTTGGTTTAGCTGTTATAAAAGTTTGGTTTTTTAGTGCTGTAAATGCATTTTCAGCTCGCGCTGTACACATTTGCTATGAGAGGCATTATCTCATAAGGGAAATATTGGCCAATCAAATTAATGACTGCCCAGGCTTCAGGATGTATTTTTACACTATATAAGGGTGGAAATTTACATTGGAAACGTTTAGTTTAGCTGTTAATGAAGTTTCGTTTTTTTAGTGCTGAAAATTCATTGTCTGCTGGCGCTGTACACTTTTTCTAAGTGTTGCAATATCTCATGAAGGAAATACTGGACAATCAAATTAATGACTTTCCAGGCTTCAGGATGCCTTTCTACACTATATAAAGGTGGAAATGTACATTGGAAACGTTTGGTTTAGCTGTTATAAAAGTTTGGTTTTTTAGTGCTGTAAATGCATTTTCATCTCGCGCTGTACACATTTGTTATGAGAGGCATTATCTCAGAAGGGAAATATTGGACAATCAAATTAATGACTGCCCAGGCTTCAGGATGTCTTTTTACACTATATAAAGGTGGAAATTTACATTGGAAACGTTTGGTTTAGCTGTTATAAAAGTTTGGTTTTTTTAGTGCTGAAAATGCATTTTCAGCTCGCACTGTACACATTTGCTGTGTGAGGCATTATCTCATAAGGGAAATACTGGACAATCAAATTAATGACTGCCCAGGCTTCAGGATGTCTTTTTACACTATATAAAGGTGGAAATTTACATTGGAAACGTTTGGTTTAGCTGTTATAAAAGTTTGGTTTTTTAGTGCTGAAAATGCATTTTCAGCTCGCACTGTACACATTTGCTATGTGAGGCATTATCTCATAAGGGAAATACTGGACAATCAAATTAATGACTTCCCAGGCTTCAGGATGCCTTTTTACACTCTATAAATGTGGAAATTTACATTGGAAACGTTTGGTTTAGCTGTTAATGAAGTTTCGTTTTTTTTAGTGCTTGAAAATTCATTGTCTGCTGGCGCTGTACACTTTTTCTAAGTGTTGCAATATCTCATGAAGGAAATACTGAAAAATCAAATTAATGACTTTCCAGGCTTCAGGATGCCTTTCTACACTATATAAAGGTGGAAATTTACATTGGAAACGTTTGGTTTAGCTGTTATAAAAGTTTGGTTTTTTAGTGCTGTAAATGCATTTTCAGCTCGCGCTGTACACATTTGCTATGAGAAGCATTATCTCATAAGGGAAATATTGGACAATCAAATTAATGACTGCCCAGGCTTCAGGATGTCTTTTTACACTATATAAGGGTGGAAATTTACATTGGAAACGTTTAGTTTAGCTGTTAATGAAGTTTCGTTTTTTTAGTGCTGAAAATTCATTGTCTGCTGGCGCTGTACACTTTTTCTAAGTGTTGCAATATCTCATGAAGGAAATACTGGACAATCAAATTAATGACTTTCCAGGCTTCAGGATGCCTTTCTACACTATATAAAGGTGGAAATTTACATTGGAAACGTTTAGTTTAGCTGTTAATGAAGTTTCGTTTTTTTAGTGCTGAAAATTCATTGTCTGCTGGCGCTGTACACTTTTTCTATGTGTTGCAATATCTCATGAAGGAAATACTGGACAATCAAATTAATTACTTTCCAGGCTTCAGGATGCCTTTCTACACTATATAAAGGTGGAAATGTACATTGGAAACGTTTGGTTTAGCTGTTATAAAAGTTTGGTTTTTTAGTGCTGTAAATGCATTTTCAGCTCGCGCTGTACACATTTGCTATGAGAGGCATTATCTCAGAAGGGAAATATTGGACAATCAAATTAATGACTGCCCAGGCTTCAGGATGTCTTTTTACACTATATAAAGGTGGAAATTTACATTGGAAACGTTTGGTTTAGCTGTTATAAAAGTTTGGTTTTTTTAGTGCTGAAAATGCATTTTCAGCTCGCACTGTACACATTTGCTGTGTGAGGCATTATCTCATAAGGGAAATACTGGACAATCAAATTAATGACTGCCCAGGCTTCAGGATGTCTTTTTACACTATATAAAGGTGGAAATTTACATTGGAAACGTTTGGTTTAGCTGTTATAAAAGTTTGGTTTTTTTAGTGCTGAAAATGCATTTTCAGCTCGCACTGTCCACATTTGCTATGTGAGGCATTATCTCATAAGGGAAATACTGGACAATCAAATTAATGACTGCCCAGGCTTCAGGATGTCTTTTTACACTATATAAAGGTGGAAATTTACATTGGAAACGTTTGGTTTAGCTGTTATAAAAGTTTGTTTTTTTAGTGCTGTAAATGCATTTTCAGCTCGCGCTGTACACATTTGCTATGAGAGGCATTATCTCATAAGGGAAATATTGGACAATCAAATTAATGACTGCCCAGGCTTCAGGATGTCTTTTTACACTATATAAAGGTGGAAATATACATTGGAAACGTTTAGTTTAGCTGTTAATGAAGTTTCGTTTTTTTAGTGCTGAAAATTCATTGTCTGCTGGCGCTGTACACTTTTTCTAAGTGTTGCAATATCTCATGAAGGAAATACTGGACAATCAAATTAATGACTTTCCAGGCTTCAGGATGCCTTTCTACACTATATAAAGGTGGAAATGTACATTGGAAACGTTTGGTTTAGCTGTTATAAAAGTTTGGTTTTTTAGTGCTGTAAATGCATTTTCAGCTCGCGCTGTACACATTTGCTATGAGAGGCATTATCTCATAAGGGAAATATTAGACAATCAAATTAATGACTGCCCAGGCTTCAGGATGTCTTTTTACACTATATAAGGGTGGAAATTTACATCGGAAACGTTTAGTTTAGCTGTTAATGAAGTTTCGTTTTTTTAGTGCTGAAAATTCATTGTCTGCTGGCGCTGTACACTTTTTCTAAGTGTTGCAATATCTCATGAAGGAAATACTGGACAATCAAATTAATGACTTTCCAGGCTTCAGGATGCCTTTCTACACTATATAAAGGTGGAAATGTACATTGGAAACGTTTGGTTTAGCTGTTATAAAAGTTTGGTTTTTTAGTGCTGTAAATGCATTTTCAGCTCGCGCTGTACACATTTGCTATGAGAGGCATTATCTCAAAAGGGAAATATTGGACAATCAAATTAATGACTGCCCAGGCTTCAGGATGTCTTTTTACACTATATAAAGGTGGAAATTTACATTGGAAACGTTTGGTTTAGCTGTTATAAAAGTTTGGTTTTTTAGTGCTGTAAATGCATTTTCAGCTCGCACTGTACACATTTGCTATGAGAGGCATTATCTCATAAGGGAAATATTGGACAATCAAATTAATGACTGCCCAGGCTTCAGGATGTCTTTTTACACTATATAAAGGTGGAAATTTACATTGGAAACGTTTAGTTTAGCTGTTAATGAAGTTTCGTTTTTTTTAGTGCTGAAAATTCATTGTCTGCTGGCGCTGTACACTTTTTCTAAGTGTTGCAATATCTCATGAAGGAAATACTGGACAATCAAATTAATGACTTTCCAGGCTTCAGGATGCCTTTCTACACTATATAAAGGTGGAAATTTACATTGGAAACGTTTGGTTTAGCTGTTATAAAAGTTTGGTTTTTTAGTGCTGTAAATGCATTTTCAGCTCGCGCTGTACACATTTGCTATGAGAGGCATTATCTCATAAGGGAAATATTGGACAATCAAATTAATGACTGCCCAGGCTTCAGGATGTCTTTTTACACTATATAAAGGTGGAAATTTACATTGGAAACGTTTGGTTTAGCTGTTATAAAAGTTTGGTTTTTTAGTGCTGTAAATGCATTTTCAGCTCGCGCTGTACACATTTGCTACGAGAGGCATTATCTCATAAGGGAAATATTGGACAATCAAATTAATGGCTGCCCAGGCTTCAGGATGTCTTTTTACTCTATATAAAGTTGGAAATTTACATTGGAAACGTTTAGTTTAGCTGTTAATGAAGTTTCGTTTTTTTTAGTGCTGAAAATTCATTGTCTGCTGGCGCTGTACACTTTTTCTAAGTGTTGCAATATCTCATGAAGGAAATACTGGACAATCAAATTAATGACTTTCCAGGCTTCAGGATGCCTTTCTACACTATATAAAGGTGGAAATTTACATTGGAAACGTTTGGTTTAGCTGTTATAAAAGTTTGGTTTTTTAGTGCTGTAAATGCATTTTCAGCTCGCGCTGTACACATTTGCTATGAGAGGCATTATCTCATAAGGGAAATATTGGACAATCAAATTAATGACTGCCCAGGCTTCAGGATGTCTTTTTACACTATATAAAGGTGGAAATTTACATTGGAAACGTTTGGTTTAGCTGTTATAAAAGTTTGGTTTTTTAGTGCTGTAAATGCATTTTCAGCTCGCGCTGTACACATTTGCTACGAGAGGCATTATCTCATAAGGGAAATATTGGACAATCAAATTAATGGCTGCCCAGGCTTCAGGATGTCTTTTTACTCTATATAAAGTTGGAAATTTACATTGGAAACGTTTAGTTTAGCTGTTAATGAAGTTTCGTTTTTTTAGTGCTGAAAATTCATTGTCTGCTGGCGCTGTACACTTTTTCTAAGTGTTGCAATATCTCATGAAGGAAATACTGGACAATCAAATCAATGACTTTCCAGGCTTCAGGATGCCTTTCTACACTATATAAAGGTGGAAATGTACATTGGAAACGTTTGGTTTAGCTGTTATAAAAGTTTGTTTTTTTAGTGCTGAAAATGCATTTTCAGCTCGCGCTGTACACATTTGCTATGAGAGGCATTGTCTCATAAGGGAAATATTGGACAATCAAATTAATGACTGCCTAGGCTTCAGGATGTCTTTTTACACTATATAAAGGTGGAAATTTACATTGGAAACGTTTGGTTTAGCTGTTATAAAAGTTTGGTTTTTTTAGGGCTGAAAATGCATTTTCAGCTCGCACTGTACACATTTGCTATGTGAGGCATTATCTCATAAGGGAAATACTGGACAATCAAATTAATGACTGCCCAGGCTTCAGGATGTCTTTTTACACTATATAAAGGTGGAAATTTACATTGGAAACGTTTGGTTTAGCTGTTATAAAAGTTTGTTTTTTTAGTGCTGAAAATGCATTTTCAGCTCGCACTGTACACATTTGCTATGTGAGGCATTATCTCATAAGGGAAATACTGGACAATCAAATTAATGACTTCCCAGGCTTCAGGATGCCTTTTTACACTCTATAAATGTGGAAATTTACATTGGAAACGTTTGGTTTAGCTGTTAATGAAGTTTCGTTTTTTTAGTGCTGAAAATTCATTGTCTGCTGGCGCTGTACACTTTTTCTAAGTGTTGCAATATCTCATGAAGGAAATACTGGACAATCAAATTAATGACTTTCCAGGCTTCAGGATGCGTTTCTACACTATATAAAGGTGGAAATTTACATTGGAAACGTTTGGTTTAGCTGTTATAAAAGTTTGGTTTTTTAGTGCTGTAAATGCATTTTCAGCTCGCGCTGTACACATTTGCTATGAGAGGCATTATCTCATAAGGGAAATATTGGACAATCAAATTAATGACTGCCCAGGCTTCAGGATGTATTTTTACACTATATAAGGGTGGAAATTTACATTGGAAACGTTTAGTTTAGCTGTTAATGAAGTTTCGTTTTTTTAGTGCTGAAAATTCATTGTCTGCTGGCGCTGTACACTTTTTCTAAGTGTTGCAATATCTCATGAAGGAAATACTGGACAATCAAATTAATGACTTTCCAGGCTTCAGGATGCCTTTCTACACTATATAAAGGTGGAAATGTACATTGGAAACGTTTGGTTTAGCTGTTATAAAAGTTTGGTTTTTTAGTGCTGTAAATGCATTTTCATCTCGCGCTGTACACATTTGCTATGAGAGGCATTATCTCAGAAGGGAAATATTGGACAATCAAATTAATGATTGCCCAGGCTTCAGGATGTCTTTTTACACTATATAAAGGTGGAAATTTACATTGGAAACGTTTGGTTTAGCTGTTATAAAAGTTTGGTTTTTTTAGTGCTGAAAATGCATTTTCAGCTCGCACTGTACACATTTGCTGTGTGAGGCATTATCTCATAAGGGAAATACTGGACAATCAAATTAATGACTGCCCAGGCTTCAGGATGTCGTTTTACACTATATAAAGGTGGAAATTTACATTGGAAACGTTTGGTTTAGCTGTTATAAAAGTTTGGTTTTTTAGTGCTGAAAATGCATTTTCAGCTCGCACTGTACACATTTGCTATGTGAGGCATTATCTCATAAGGGAAATACTGGACAATCAAATTAATGACTTCCCAGGCTTCAGGATGCCTTTTTACACTCTATAAATGTGGAAATTTACATTGGAAACGTTTGGTTTAGCTGTTAATGAAGTTTCGTTTTTTTAGTGCTGAAAATTCATTGTCTGCTGGCGCTGTACACTTTTTCTAAGTGTTGCAATATCTCATGAAGGAAATACTGGACAATCAAATTAATGACTTTCCAGGCTTCAGGATGCCTTTCTACACTATATAAAGGTGGAAATTTACATTGGAAACGTTTGGTTTAGCTGTTATAAAAGTTTGGTTTTTTAGTGCTGTAAATGCATTTTCAGCTCGCGCTGTACACATTTGCTATGAGAAGCATTATCTCATAAGGGAAATATTGGACAATCAAATTAATGACTGCCCAGGCTTCAGGATGTCTTTTTACACTATATAAGGGTGGAAATTTACATTGGAAACGTTTAGTTTAGCTGTTAATGAAGTTTCGTTTTTTTAGTGCTGAAAATTCATTGTCTGCTGGCGCTGTACACTTTTTCTAAGTGTTGCAATATCTCATGAAGGAAATACTGGACAATCAAATTAATGACTTTCCAGGCTTCAGGATGCCTTTCTACACTATATAAAGGTGGAAATTTACATTGGAAACGTTTAGTTTAGCTGTTAATGAAGTTTCGTTTTTTTAGTGCTGAAAATTCATTGTCTGCTGGCGCTGTACACTTTTTCTATGTGTTGCAATATCTCATGAAGGAAATACTGGACAATCAAATTAATTACTTTCCAGGCTTCAGGATGCCTTTCTACACTATATAAAGGTGGAAATGTACATTGGAAACGTTTGGTTTAGCTGTTATAAAAGTTTGGTTTTTTAGTGCTGTAAATGCATTTTCAGCTCGCGCTGTACACATTTGCTATGAGAGGCATTATCTCAGAAGGGAAATATTGGACAATCAAATTAATGACTGCCCAGGCTTCAAGGATGTCTTTTTACACTATATAAAGGTGGAAATTTACATTGGAAACGTTTGGTTTAGCTGTTATAAAAGTTTGGTTTTTTTAGTGCTGAAAATGCATTTTCAGCTCGCACTGTACACATTTGCTGTGTGAGGCATTATCTCATAAGGGAAATACTGGACAATCAAATTAATGACTGCCCAGGCTTCAGGATGTCTTTTTACACTATATAAAGGTGGAAATTTACATTGGAAACGTTTGGTTTAGCTGTTATAAAAGTTTGGTTTTTTTAGTGCTGAAAATGCATTTTCAGCTCGCACTGTCCACATTTGCTATGTGAGGCATTATCTCATAAGGGAAATACTGGACAATCAAATTAATGACTGCCCAGGCTTCAGGATGTCTTTTTACACTATATAAAGGTGGAAATTTACATTGGAAACGTTTGGTTTAGCTGTTATAAAAGTTTGTTTTTTTAGTGCTGTAAATGCATTTTCAGCTCGCGCTGTACACATTTGCTATGAGAGGCATTATCTCATAAGGGAAATATTGGACAATCAAATTAATGACTGCCCAGGCTTCAGGATGCCTTTTTACACTCTATAAATGTGGAAATTTACATTGGAAACGTTTGGTTTAGCTGTTAATGAAGTTTCGTTTTTTTAGTGCTGAAAATTCATTGTCTGCTGGCGCTGTACACTTTTTCTAAGTGTTGCAATATCTCATGAAGGAAATACTGGATAATCAAATTAATGACTTTCCAGGCTTCAGGATGCCTTTCTACACTATATAAAGGTGGAAATGTACATTGGAAACGTTTGGTTTAGCTGTTATAAAAGTTTGGTTTTTTAGTGCTGTAAATGCATTTTCAGCTCGCGCTGTACACATTTGCTATGAGAGGCATTATCTCATAAGGGAAATATTAGACAATCAAATTAATGACTGCCCAGGCTTCAGGATGTCTTTTTACACTATATAAGGGTGGAAATTTACATCGGAAACGTTTAGTTTAGCTGTTAATGAAGTTTCGTTTTTTTAGTGCTGAAAATTCATTGTCTGCTGGCGCTGTACACTTTTTATAAGTGTTGCAATATCTCATGAAGGAAATACTGGACAATCAAATTAATGACTTTCCAGGCTTCAGGATGCCTTTCTACACTATATAAAGGTGGAAATTTACATTGGAAACGTTTGGTTTAGCTGTTATAAAAGTTTGGTTTTTTAGTGCTGTAAATGCATTTTCAGCTCGCGCTGTACACATTTGCTATGAGAGGCATTATCTCATAAAGGAAATATTGGACAATCAAATTAATGACTGCCCAGGCTTCAGGATGTCTTTTTACACTATATAAAGGTGGAAATTTACATTGGAAACGTTTAGTTTAGCTGTTAATGAAGTTTCGTTTTTTTTAGTGCTGAAAATGCATTGTCTGCTGGCGCTGTACACTTTTTCTAAGTGTTGCAATATCTCATGAAGGAAATACTGGACAATCAAATTAATGACTTTCCAGGCTTCAGGATGCCTTTCTACACTATATAAAGGTGGAAATTTACATTGGAAACGTTTGGTTTAGCTGTTATAAAAGTTTGGTTTTTTAGTGCTGTAAATGCATTTTCAGCTCGCGCTGTACACATTTGCTATGAGAGGCATTATCTCATAAGGGAAATATTGGACAATCAAATTAATGACTGCCCAGGCTTCAGGATGTCTTTTTACACTATATAAAGGTGGAAATTTACATTGGAAACGTTTGGTTTAGCTGTTATAAAAGTTTGGTTTTTTAGTGCTGTAAATGCATTTTCAGCTCGCGCTGTACACATTTGCTATGAGAGGCATTATCTCATAAGGGAAATATTGGACAATCAAATTAATGGCTGCCCAGGCTTCAGGATGTCTTTTTACTCTATATAAAGTTGGAAATTTACATTGGAAACGTTTAGTTTAGCTGTTAATGAAGTTTCGTTTTTTTAGTGCTGAAAATTCATTGTCTGCTGGCGCTGTACACTTTTTCTAAGTGTTGCAATATCTCATGAAGGAAATACTGGACAATCAAATCAATGACTTTCCAGGCTTCAGGATGCCTTTCTACACTATATAAAGGTGGAAATGTACATTGGAAACGTTTGGTTTAGCTGTTATAAAAGTTTGGTTTTTTTAGTGCTGAAAATGCATTTTCAGCTCGCACTGTACACATTTGCTATGTGAGGCATTATCTCATAAGGGAAATACTGGACAATCAAATTAATGACTGCCCAGGCTTCAGGATGTCTTTTTACACTATATAAAGGTGGAAATTTACATTGGAAACGTTTGGTTTAGCTGTTATAAAAGTTTGTTTTTTTAGTGCTGAAAATGCATTTTCAGCTCGCACTGTACACATTTGCTATGTGAGGCATTATCTCATAAGGGAAATACTGGACAATCAAATTAATGACTTCCCAGGCTTCAGGATGCCTTTTTACACTCTATAAATGTGGAAATTTACATTGGAAACGTTTGGTTTAGCTGTTAATGAAGTTTCGTTTTTTTAGTGCTGAAAATTCATTGTCTGCTGGCGCTGTACACTTTTTCTAAGTGTTGCAATATCTCATGAAGGAAATACTGGACAATCAAATTAATGACTTTCCAGGCTTCAGGATGCCTTTCTACACTATATAAAGGTGGAAATTTACATTGGAAACGTTTGGTTTAGCTGTTATAAAAGTTTGGTTTTTTAGTGCTGTAAATGCATTTTCAGCTCGCGCTGTACACATTTGCTATGAGAGGCATTATCTCATAAGGGAAATATTGGACAATCAAATTAATGACTGCCCAGGCTTCAGGATGTATTTTTACACTATATAAGGGTGGAAATTTACATTGGAAACGTTTAGTTTAGCTGTTAATGAAGTTTCGTTTTTTTAGTGCTGAAAATTCATTGTCTGCTGGCGCTGTACACTTTTTCTAAGTGTTGCAATATCTCATGAAGGAAATACTGGACAATCAAATTAATGACTTTCCAGGCTTCAGGATGCCTTTCTACACTATATAAAGGTGGAAATGTACATTGGAAACGTTTGGTTTAGCTGTTATAAAAGTTTGGTTTTTTAGTGCTGTAAATGCATTTTCAGCTCGCGCTGTACACATTTGCTATGAGAGGCATTATCTCAGAAGGGAAATATTGGACAATCAAATTAATGACTGCCCAGGCTTCAGGATGTCTTTTTACACTATATAAAGGTGGAAATTTACATTGGAAACGTTTGGTTTAGCTGTTATAAAAGTTTGGTTTTTTTAGTGCTGAAAATGCATTTTCAGCTTGCACTGTACACTTTTGCTATGTGAGGCATTATCTCATAAGGGAAATACTGGACAATCAAATTAATGACTGCCCAGGCTTCAGGATGTCTTTTTACACTATATAAAGGTGGAAATTTACATTGGAAACGTTTGGTTTAGCTGTTATAAAAGTTTGGTTTTTTAGTGCTGTAAATGCATTTTCAGCTCGCGCTGTACACATTTGCTATGAGAGGCATTATCTCATAAGGGAAATATTGGACAATCAAATTAATGACTGCCCAGGCTTCAGGATGTATTTTTACACTATATAAGGGTGGAAATTTACATTGGAAACGTTTAGTTTAGCTGTTAATGAAGTTTCGTTTTTTTAGTGCTGAAAATTCATTGTCTGCTGGCGCTGTACACTTTTTCTAAGTGTTGCAATATCTCATGAAGGAAATACTGGACAATCAAATTAATGACTTTCCAGGCTTCAGGATGCCTTTCTACACTATATAAAGGTGGAAATGTACATTGGAAACGTTTGGTTTAGCTGTTATAAAAGTTTGGTTTTTTAGTGCTGTAAATGCATTTTCAGCTCGCGCTGTACACATTTGCTATGAGAGGCATTATCTCATAAGGGAAATACTGGACAATCAAATTAATGACTTCCCAGGCTTCAGGATGCCTTTTTACACTCTATAAATGTGGAAATTTACATTGGAAACGTTTGGTTTAGCTGTTAATGAAGTTTCGTTTTTTTAGTGCTGAAAATTCATTGTCTGCTGGCGCTGTACACTTTTTCTAAGTGTTGCAATATCTCATGAAGGAAATACTGGACAATCAAATTAATGACTTTCCAGGCTTCAGGATGCCTTTCTACACTATATAAAGGTGGAAATGTACATTGGAAACGTTTGGTTTAGCTGTTATAAAAGTTTGGTTTTTTAGTGCTGTAAATGCATTTTCAGCTCGCGCTGTACACATTTGCTATGAGAGGCATTATCTCATAAGGGAAATATTAGACAATCAAATTAATGACTGCCCAGGCTTCAGGATGTCTTTTTACACTATATAAGGGTGGAAATTTACATCGGAAACGTTTAGTTTAGCTGTTAATGAAGTTTCGTTTTTTTAGTGCTGAAAATTCATTGTCTGCTGGCGCTATACACTTTTTCTAAGTGTTGCAATATCTCATGAAGGAAATACTGGACAATCAAATTAATGACTTTCCAGGCTTCAGGATGCCTTTCTACACTATATAAAGGTGGAAATGTACATTGGAAACGTTTGGTTTAGCTGTTATAAAAGTTTGGTTTTTTAGTGCTGTGAATGCATTTTCAGCTCGCGCTGTACACATTTGCTATGAGAGGCATTATCTCAAAAGGGAAATATTGGACAATCAAATTAATGACTGCCCAGGCTTCAGGATGTCTTTTTACACTATAAAAAGGTGGAAATTTACATTGGAAACGTTTGGTTTAGCTGTTATAAAAGTTTGGTTTTTTAGTGCTGAAAATGCATTTTCAGCTCGCACTGTACACATTTGCTATGTGAGGCATTATCTCATAAGGGAAATACTGGACAATCAAATTAATGACTTCCCAGGCTTCAGGATGCCTTTTTACACTCTATAAATGTGGAAATTTACATTAGAAACGTTTGGTTTAGCTGTTAATGAAGTTTCGTTTTTTTAGTGCTGAAAATTCATTGTCTGCTGGCGCTGTACACTTTTTCTAAGTGTTGCAATATCTCATGAAGGAAATACTGGACAATCAAATTAATGACTTTCCAGGCTTCAGGATGCCTTTCTACACTATATAAAGGTGGAAATTTACATTGGAAACGTTTGGTTTAGCTGTTATAAAAGTTTGGTTTTTTAGTGCTGTAAATGCATTTTCAGCTCGCGCTGTACACATTTGCTATGAGAGGCATTATCTCATAAGGGAAATATTGGACAATCAAATTAATGACTGCCCAGGCTTCAGGATGTCTTTTTACACTATATAAAGGTGGAAATTTACATTGGAAACGTTTAGTTTAGCTGTTAATGAAGTTTCGTTTTTTTTAGTGCTGAAAATTCATTGTCTGCTGGCGCTGTACACTTTTTCTAAGTGTTGCAATATCTCATGAAGGAAATACTGGACAATCAAATTAATGACTTTCCAGGCTTCAGGATGCCTTTCTACACTATATAAAGGTGGAAATTTACATTGGAAACGTTTGGTTTAGCTGTTATAAAAGTTTGGTTTTTTAGTGCTGTAAATGCATTTTCAGCTCGCGCTGTACACATTTGCTATGAGAGGCATTATCTCATAAGGGAAATATTGGACAATCAAATTAATGACTGCCCAGGCTTCAGGATGTCTTTTTACACTATATAAAGGTGGAAATTTACATTGGAAACGTTTGGTTTAGCTGTTATAAAAGTTTGGTTTTTTAGTGCTGTAAATGCATTTTCAGCTCGCGCTGTACACATTTGCTACGAGAGGCATTATCTCATAAGGGAAATATTGGACAATCAAATTAATGGCTGCCCAGGCTTCAGGATGTCTTTTTACTCTATATAAAGTTGGAAATTTACATTGGAAACGTTTAGTTTAGCTGTTAATGAAGTTTCGTTTTTTTAGTGCTGAAAATTCATTGTCTGCTGGCGCTGTACACTTTTTCTAAGTGTTGCAATATCTCATGAAGGAAATACTGGACAATCAAATCAATGACTTTCCAGGCTTCAGGATGCCTTTCTACACTATATAAAGGTGGAAATGTACATTGGAAACGTTTGGTTTAGCTGTTATAAAAGTTTGTTTTTTTAGTGCTGAAAATGCATTTTCAGCTCGCGCTGTACACATTTGCTATGAGAGGCATTGTCTCATAAGGGAAATATTGGACAATCAAATTAATGACTGCCTAGGCTTCAGGATGTCTTTTTACACTATATAAAGGTGGAAATTTACATTGGAAACGTTTGGTTTAGCTGTTATAAAAGTTTGGTTTTTTTAGTGCTGAAAATGCATTTTCAGCTCGCACTGTACACATTTGCTATGTGAGGCATTATCTCATAAGGGAAATACTGGACAATCAAATTAATGACTGCCCAGGCTTCAGGATGTCTTTTTACACTATATAAAGGTGGAAATTTACATTGGAAACGTTTGGTTTAGCTGTTATAAAAGTTTGTTTTTTTAGTGCTGAAAATGCATTTTCAGCTCGCACTGTACACATTTGCTATGTGAGGCATTATCTCATAAGGGAAATACTGGACAATCAAATTAATGACTTCCCAGGCTTCAGGATGCCTTTTTACACTCTATAAATGTGGAAATTTACATTGGAAACGTTTGGTTTAGCTGTTAATGAAGTTTCGTTTTTTTAGTGCTGAAAATTCATTGTCTGCTGGCGCTGTACACTTTTTCTAAGTGTTGCAATATCTCATGAAGGAAATACTGGACAATCAAATTAATGACTTTCCAGGCTTCAGGATGCCTTTCTACACTATATAAAGGTGGAAATTTACATTGGAAACGTTTGGTTTAGCTGTTATAAAAGTTTGGTTTTTTAGTGCTGTAAATGCATTTTCAGCTCGCGCTGTACACATTTGCTATGAGAGGCATTATCTCATAAGGGAAATATTGGCCAATCAAATTAATGACTGCCCAGGCTTCAGGATGTATTTTTACACTATATAAGGGTGGAAATTTACATTGGAAACGTTTAGTTTAGCTGTTAATGAAGTTTCGTTTTTTTAGTGCTGAAAATTCATTGTCTGCTGGCGCTGTACACTTTTTCTAAGTGTTGCAATATCTCATGAAGGAAATACTGGACAATCAAATTAATGACTTTCCAGGCTTCAGGATGCCTTTCTACACTATATAAAGGTGGAAATGTACATTGGAAACGTTTGGTTTAGCTGTTATAAAAGTTTGGTTTTTTAGTGCTGTAAATGCATTTTCATCTCGCGCTGTACACATTTGCTATGAGAGGCATTATCTCAGAAGGGAAATATTGGACAATCAAATTAATGACTGCCCAGGCTTCAGGATGTCTTTTTACACTATATAAAGGTGGAAATTTACATTGGAAACGTTTGGTTTAGCTGTTATAAAAGTTTGGTTTTTTTAGTGCTGAAAATGCATTTTCAGCTCGCACTGTACACATTTGCTGTGTGAGGCATTATCTCATAAGGGAAATACTGGACAATCAAATTAATGACTGCCCAGGCTTCAGGATGTCTTTTTACACTATATAAAGGTGGAAATTTACATTGGAAACGTTTGGTTTAGCTGTTATAAAAGTTTGGTTTTTTAGTGCTGAAAATGCATTTTCAGCTCGCACTGTACACATTTGCTATGTGAGGCATTATCTCATAAGGGAAATACTGGACAATCAAATTAATGACTTCCCAGGCTTCAGGATGCCTTTTTACACTCTATAAATGTGGAAATTTACATTGGAAACGTTTGGTTTAGCTGTTAATGAAGTTTCGTTTTTTTTAGTGCTGAAAATTCATTGTCTGCTGGCGCTGTACACTTTTTCTAAGTGTTGCAATATCTCATGAAGGAAATACTGGACAATCAAATTAATGACTTTCCAGGCTTCAGGATGCCTTTCTACACTATATAAAGGTGGAAATTTACATTGGAAACGTTTGGTTTAGCTGTTATAAAAGTTTGGTTTTTTAGTGCTGTAAATGCATTTTCAGCTCGCGCTGTACACATTTGCTATGAGAAGCATTATCTCATAAGGGAAATATTGGACAATCAAATTAATGACTGCCCAGGCTTCAGGATGTCTTTTTACACTATATAAGGGTGGAAATTTACATTGGAAACGTTTAGTTTAGCTGTTAATGAAGTTTCGTTTTTTTAGTGCTGAAAATTCATTGTCTGCTGGCGCTGTACACTTTTTCTAAGTGTTGCAATATCTCATGAAGGAAATACTGGACAATCAAATTAATGACTTTCCAGGCTTCAGGATGCCTTTCTACACTATATAAAGGTGGAAATTTACATTGGAAACGTTTAGTTTAGCTGTTAATGAAGTTTCGTTTTTTTAGTGCTGAAAATTCATTGTCTGCTGGCGCTGTACACTTTTTCTATGTGTTGCAATATCTCATGAAGGAAATACTGGACAATCAAATTAATTACTTTCCAGGCTTCAGGATGCCTTTCTACACTATATAAAGGTGGAAATGTACATTGGAAACGTTTGGTTTAGCTGTTATAAAAGTTTGGTTTTTTAGTGCTGTAAATGCATTTTCAGCTCGCGCTGTACACATTTGCTATGAGAGGCATTATCTCAGAAGGGAAATATTGGACAATCAAATTAATGACTGCCCAGGCTTCAGGATGTCTTTTTACACTATATAAAGGTGGAAATTTACATTGGAAACGTTTGGTTTAGCTGTTATAAAAGTTTGGTTTTTTTAGTGCTGAAAATGCATTTTCAGCTCGCACTGTACACATTTGCTGTGTGAGGCATTATCTCATAAGGGAAATACTGGACAATCAAATTAATGACTGCCCAGGCTTCAGGATGTCTTTTTACACTATATAAAGGTGGAAATTTACATTGGAAACGTTTGGTTTAGCTGTTATAAAAGTTTGGTTTTTTTAGTGCTGAAAATGCATTTTCAGCTCGCACTGTCCACATTTGCTATGTGAGGCATTATCTCATAAGGGAAATACTGGACAATCAAATTAATGACTGCCCAGGCTTCAGGATGTCTTTTTACACTATATAAAGGTGGAAATTTACATTGGAAACGTTTGGTTTAGCTGTTATAAAAGTTTGTTTTTTTAGTGCTGTAAATGCATTTTCAGCTCGCGCTGTACACATTTGCTATGAGAGGCATTATCTCATAAGGGAAATATTGGTCAATCAAATTAATGACTGCCCAGGCTTCAGGATGTCTTTTTACACTATATAAAGGTGGAAATATACATTGGAAACGTTTAGTTTAGCTGTTAATGAAGTTTCGTTTTTTTAGTGCTGAAAATTCATTGTCTGCTGGCGCTGTACACTTTTTCTAAGTGTTGCAATATCTCATGAAGGAAATACTGGACAATCAAATTAATGACTTTCCAGGCTTCAGGATGCCTTTCTACACTATATAAAGGTGGAAATGTACATTGGAAACGTTTGGTTTAGCTGTTATAAAAGTTTGGTTTTTTAGTGCTGTAAATGCATTTTCAGCTCGCGCTGTACACATTTGCTATGAGAGGCATTATCTCATAAGGGAAATATTAGACAATCAAATTAATGACTGCCCAGGCTTCAGGATGTCTTTTTACACTATATAAGGGTGGAAATTTACATCGGAAACGTTTAGTTTAGCTGTTAATGAAGTTTCGTTTTTTTAGTGCTGAAAATTCATTGTCTGCTGGCGCTGTACACTTTTTCTAAGTGTTGCAATATCTCATGAAGGAAATACTGGACAATCAAATTAATGACTTTCCAGGCTTCAGGATGCCTTTCTACACTATATAAAGGTGGAAATGTACATTGGAAACGTTTGGTTTAGCTGTTATAAAAGTTTGGTTTTTTAGTGCTGTAAATGCATTTTCAGCTCGCGCTGTACACATTTGCTATGAGAGGCATTATCTCAAAAGGGAAATATTGGACAATCAAATTAATGACTGCCCAGGCTTCAGGATGTCTTTTTACACTATATAAAGGTGGAAATTTACATTGGAAACGTTTGGTTTAGCTGTTATAAAAGTTTGGTTTTTTAGTGCTGTAAATGCATTTTCAGCTCGCACTGTACACATTTGCTATGAGAGGCATTATCTCATAAGGGAAATATTGGACAATCAAATTAATGACTGCCCAGGCTTCAGGATGTCTTTTTACACTATATAAAGGTGGAAATTTACATTGGAAACGTTTAGTTTAGCTGTTAATGAAGTTTCGTTTTTTTTAGTGCTGAAAATTCATTGTCTGCTGGCGCTGTACACTTTTTCTAAGTGTTGCAATATCTCATGAAGGAAATACTGGACAATCAAATTAATGACTTTCCAGGCTTCAGGATGCCTTTCTACACTATATAAAGGTGGAAATTTACATTGGAAACGTTTGGTTTAGCTGTTATAAAAGTTTGTTTTTTTAGTGCTGAAAATGCATTTTCAGCTCGCGCTGTACACATTTGCTATCAGAGGCATTGTCTCATAAGGGAAATATTGGACAATCAAATTAATGACTGCCTAGGCTTCAGGATGTCTTTTTACACTATATAAAGGTGGAAATTTACATTGGAAACGTTTGGTTTAGCTGTTATAAAAGTTTGGTTTTTTTAGTGCTGAAAATGCATTTTCAGCTCGCACTGTACACATTTGCTATGTGAGGCATTATCTCATAAGGGAAATACTGGACAATCAAATTAATGACTGCCCAGGCTTCAGGATGTCTTTTTACACTATATAAAGGTGGAAATTTACATTGGAAACGTTTGGTTTAGCTGTTATAAAAGTTTGTTTTTTTAGTGCTGAAAATGCATTTTCAGCTCGCACTGTACACATTTGCTATGTGAGGCATTATCTCATAAGGGAAATACTGGACAATCAAATTAATGACTTCCCAGGCTTCAGGATGCCTTTTTACACTCTATAAATGTGGAAATTTACATTGGAAACGTTTGGTTTAGCTGTTAATGAAGTTTCGTTTTTTTAGTGCTGAAAATTCATTGTCTGCTGGCGCTGTACACTTTTTCTAAGTGTTGCAATATCTCATGAAGGAAATACTGGACAATCAAATTAATGACTTTCCAGGCTTCAGGATGCCTTTCTACACTATATAAAGGTGGAAATTTACATTGGAAACGTTTGGTTTAGCTGTTATAAAAGTTTGGTTTTTTAGTGCTGTAAATGCATTTTCAGCTCGCGCTGTACACATTTGCTATGAGAGGCATTATCTCATAAGGGAAATATTGGACAATCAAATTAATGACTGCCCAGGCTTCAGGATGTATTTTTACACTATATAAGGGTGGAAATTTACATTGGAAACGTTTAGTTTAGCTGTTAATGAAGTTTCGTTTTTTTAGTGCTGAAAATTCATTGTCTGCTGGCGCTGTACACTTTTTCTAAGTGTTGCAATATCTCATGAAGGAAATACTGGACAATCAAATTAATGACTTTCCAGGCTTCAGGATGCCTTTCTACACTATATAAAGGTGGAAATGTACATTGGAAACGTTTGGTTTAGCTGTTATAAAAGTTTGGTTTTTTAGTGCTGTAAATGCATTTTCATCTCGCGCTGTACACATTTGCTATGAGAGGCATTATCTCAGAAGGGAAATATTGGACAATCAAATTAATGACTGCCCAGGCTTCAGGATGTCTTTTTACACTATATAAAGGTGGAAATTTACATTGGAAACGTTTGGTTTAGCTGTTATAAAAGTTTGGTTTTTTTAGTGCTGAAAATGCATTTTCAGCTCGCACTGTACACATTTGCTGTGTGAGGCATTATCTCATAAGGGAAATACTGGACAATCAAATTAATGACTGCCCAGGCTTCAGGATGTCTTTTTACACTATATAAAGGTGGAAATTTACATTGGAAACGTTTGGTTTAGCTGTTATAAAAGTTTGGTTTTTTAGTGCTGAAAATGCATTTTCAGCTCGCACTGTACACATTTGCTATGTGAGGCATTATCTCATAAGGGAAATACTGGACAATCAAATTAATGACTTCCCAGGCTTCAGGATGCCTTTTTACACTCTATAAATGTGGAAATTTACATTGGAAACGTTTGGTTTAGCTGTTAATGAAGTTTCGTTTTTTTTAGTGCTGAAAATTCATTGTCTGCTGGCGCTGTACACTTTTTCTAAGTGTTGCAATATCTCATGAAGGAAATACTGGACAATCAAATTAATGACTTTCCAGGCTTCAGGATGCCTTTCTACACTATATAAAGGTGGAAATTTACATTGGAAACGTTTGGTTTAGCTGTTATAAAAGTTTGGTTTTTTAGTGCTGTAAATGCATTTTCAGCTCGCGCTGTACACATTTGCTATGAGAAGCATTATCTCATAAGGGAAATATTGGACAATCAAATTAATGACTGCCCAGGCTTCAGGATGTCTTTTTACACTATATAAGGGTGGAAATTTACATTGGAAACGTTTAGTTTAGCTGTTAATGAAGTTTCGTTTTTTTAGTGCTGAAAATTCATTGTCTGCTGGCGCTGTACACTTTTTCTAAGTGTTGCAATATCTCATGAAGGAAATACTGGACAATCAAATTAATGACTTTCCAGGCTTCAGGATGCCTTTCTACACTATATAAAGGTGGAAATTTACATTGGAAACGTTTAGTTTAGCTGTTAATGAAGTTTCGTTTTTTTAGTGCTGAAAATTCATTGTCTGCTGGCGCTGTACACTTTTTCTATGTGTTGCAATATCTCATGAAGGAAATACTGGACAATCAAATTAATTACTTTCCAGGCTTCAGGATGCCTTTCTACACTATATAAAGGTGGAAATGTACATTGGAAACGTTTGGTTTAGCTGTTATAAAAGTTTGGTTTTTTAGTGCTGTAAATGCATTTTCAGCTCGCGCTGTACACATTTGCTATGAGAGGCATTATCTCAGAAGGGAAATATTGGACAATCAAATTAATGACTGCCCAGGCTTCAGGATGTCTTTTTACACTATATAAAGGTGGAAATTTACATTGGAAACGTTTGGTTTAGCTGTTATAAAAGTTTGGTTTTTTTAGTGCTGAAAATGCATTTTCAGCTCGCACTGTACACATTTGCTGTGTGAGGCATTATCTCATAAGGGAAATACTGGACAATCAAATTAATGACTGCCCAGGCTTCAGGATGTCTTTTTACACTATATAAAGGTGGAAATTTACATTGGAAACGTTTGGTTTAGCTGTTATAAAAGTTTGGTTTTTTTAGTGCTGAAAATGCATTTTCAGCTCGCACTGTCCACATTTGCTATGTGAGGCATTATCTCATAAGGGAAATACTGGACAATCAAATTAATGACTGCCCAGGCTTCAGGATGTCTTTTTACACTATATAAAGGTGGAAATTTACATTGGAAACGTTTGGTTTAGCTGTTATAAAAGTTGGTTTTTTTAGTGCTGTAAATGCATTTTCAGCTCGCGCTGTACACATTTGCTATGAGAGGCATTATCTCATAAGGGAAATATTGGACAATCAAATTAATGACTGCCCAGGCTTCAGGATGTCTTTTTACACTATATAAAGGTGGAAATATACATTGGAAACGTTTAGTTTAGCTGTTAATGAAGTTTCGTTTTTTTAGTGCTGAAAATTCATTGTCTGCTGGCGCTGTACACTTTTTCTAAGTGTTGCAATATCTCATGAAGGAAATACTGGACAATCAAATTAATGACTTTCCAGGCTTCAGGATGCCTTTCTACACTATATAAAGGTGGAAATGTACATTGGAAACGTTTGGTTTAGCTGTTATAAAAGTTTGGTTTTTTAGTGCTGTAAATGCATTTTCAGCTCGCGCTGTACACATTTGCTATGAGAGGCATTATCTCATAAGGGAAATATTAGACAATCAAATTAATGACTGCCCAGGCTTCAGGATGTCTTTTTACACTATATAAGGGTGGAAATTTACATCGGAAACGTTTAGTTTAGCTGTTAATGAAGTTTCGTTTTTTTAGTGCTGAAAATTCATTGTCTGCTGGCGCTGTACACTTTTTCTAAGTGTTGCAATATCTCATGAAGGAAATACTGGACAATCAAATTAATGACTTTCCAGGCTTCAGGATGCCTTTCTACACTATATAAAGGTGGAAATGTACATTGGAAACGTTTGGTTTAGCTGTTATAAAAGTTTGGTTTTTTAGTGCTGTAAATGCATTTTCAGCTCGCGCTGTACACATTTGCTATGAGAGGCATTATCTCAAAAGGGAAATATTGGACAATCAAATTAATGACTGCCCAGGCTTCAGGATGTCTTTTTACACTATATAAAGGTGGAAATTTACATTGGAAACGTTTGGTTTAGCTGTTATAAAAGTTTGGTTTTTTAGTGCTGTAAATGCATTTTCAGCTCGCACTGTACACATTTGCTATGAGAGGCATTATCTCATAAGGGAAATATTGGACAATCAAATTAATGACTGCCCAGGCTTCAGGATGTCTTTTTACACTATATAAAGGTGGAAATTTACATTGGAAACGTTTAGTTTAGCTGTTAATGAAGTTTCGTTTTTTTTAGTGCTGAAAATTCATTGTCTGCTGGCGCTGTACACTTTTTCTAAGTGTTGCAATATCTCATGAAGGAAATATTGGACAATCAAATTAATGACTTTCCAGGCTTCAGGATGCCTTTCTACACTATATAAAGGTGGAAATTTACATTGGAAACGTTTGGTTTAGCTGTTATAAAAGTTTGGTTTTTTAGTGCTGTAAATGCATTTTCAGCTCGCGCTGTACACATTTGCTATGAGAGGCATTATCTCATAAGGGAAATATTGGACAATCAAATTAATGACTGCCCAGGCTTCAGGATGTCTTTTTACACTATATAAAGGTGGAAATTTACATTGGAAACGTTTGGTTTAGCTGTTATAAAAGTTTGGTTTTTTAGTGCTGTAAATGCATTTTCAGCTCGCGCTGTACACATTTGCTACGAGAGGCATTATCTCATAAGGGAAATATTGGACAATCAAATTAATGGCTGCCCAGGCTTCAGGATGTCTTTTTACTCTATATAAAGTTGGAAATTTACATTGGAAACGTTTAGTTTAGCTGTTAATGAAGTTTCGTTTTTTTAGTGCTGAAAATTCATTGTCTGCTGGCGCTGTACACTTTTTCTAAGTGTTGCAATATCTCATGAAGGAAATACTGGACAATCAAATCAATGACTTTCCAGGCTTCAGGATGCCTTTCTACACTATATAAAGGTGGAAATGTACATTGGAAACGTTTGGTTTAGCTGTTATAAAAGTTTGTTTTTTTAGTGCTGAAAATGCATTTTCAGCTCGCGCTGTACACATTTGCTATGAGAGGCATTGTCTCATAAGGGAAATATTGGACAATCAAATTAATGACTGCCTAGGCTTCAGGATGTCTTTTTACACTATATAAAGGTGGAAATTTACATTGGAAACGTTTGGTTTAGCTGTTATAAAAGTTTGGTTTTTTTAGTGCTGAAAATGCATTTTCAGCTCGCACTGTACACATTTGCTATGTGAGGCATTATCTCATAAGGGAAATACTGGACAATCAAATTAATGACTGCCCAGGCTTCAGGATGTCTTTTTACACTATATAAAGGTGGAAATTTACATTGGAAACGTTTGGTTTAGCTGTTATAAAAGTTTGTTTTTTTAGTGCTGAAAATGCATTTTCAGCTCGCACTGTACACATTTGCTATGTGAGGCATTATCTCATAAGGGAAATACTGGACAATCAAATTAATGACTTCCCAGGCTTCAGGATGCCTTTTTACACTCTATAAATGTGGAAATTTACATTGGAAACGTTTGGTTTAGCTGTTAATGAAGTTTCGTTTTTTTAGTGCTGAAAATTCATTGTCTGCTGGCGCTGTACACTTTTTCTAAGTGTTGCAATATCTCATGAAGGAAATACTGGACAATCAAATTAATGACTTTCCAGGCTTCAGGATGCCTTTCTACACTATATAAAGGTGGAAATTTACATTGGAAACGTTTGGTTTAGCTGTTATAAAAGTTTGGTTTTTTAGTGCTGTAAATGCATTTTCAGCTCGCGCTGTACACATTTGCTATGAGAGGCATTATCTCATAAGGGAAATATTGGACAATCAAATTAATGACTGCCCAGGCTTCAGGATGTATTTTTACACTATATAAGGGTGGAAATTTACATTGGAAACGTTTAGTTTAGCTGTTAATGAAGTTTCGTTTTTTTAGTGCTGAAAATTCATTGTCTGCTGGCGCTGTACACTTTTTCTAAGTGTTGCAATATCTCATGAAGGAAATACTGGACAATCAAATTAATGACTTTCCAGGCTTCAGGATGCCTTTCTACACTATATAAAGGTGGAAATGTACATTGGAAACGTTTGGTTTAGCTGTTATAAAAGTTTGGTTTTTTAGTGCTGTAAATGCATTTTCATCTCGCGCTGTACACATTTGCTATGAGAGGCATTATCTCAGAAGGGAAATATTGGACAATCAAATTAATGACTGCCCAGGCTTCAGGATGTCTTTTTACACTATATAAAGGTGGAAATTTACATTGGAAACGTTTGGTTTAGCTGTTATAAAAGTTTGGTTTTTTTAGTGCTGAAAATGCATTTTCAGCTCGCACTGTACACATTTGCTGTGTGAGGCATTATCTCATAAGGGAAATACTGGACAATCAAATTAATGACTGCCCAGGCTTCAGGATGTCGTTTTACACTATATAAAGGTGGAAATTTACATTGGAAACGTTTGGTTTAGCTGTTATAAAAGTTTAGTTTTTTAGTGCTGAAAATGCATTTTCAGCTCGCACTGTACACATTTGCTATGTGAGGCATTATCTCATAAGGGAAATACTGGACAATCAAATTAATGACTTCCCAGGCTTCAGGATGCCTTTTTACACTCTATAAATGTGGAAATTTACATTGGAAACGTTTGGTTTAGCTGTTAATGAAGTTTCGTTTTTTTAGTGCTGAAAATTCATTGTCTGCTGGCGCTGTACACTTTTTCTAAGTGTTGCAATATCTCATGAAGGAAATACTGGACAATCAAATTAATGACTTTCCAGGCTTCAGGATGCCTTTCTACACTATATAAAGGTGGAAATTTACATTGGAAACGTTTGGTTTAGCTGTTATAAAAGTTTGGTTTTTTAGTGCTGTAAATGCATTTTCAGCTCGCGCTGTACACATTTGCTATGAGAAGCATTATCTCATAAGGGAAATATTGGACAATCAAATTAATGACTGCCCAGGCTTCAGGATGTCTTTTTACACTATATAAGGGTGGAAATTTACATTGGAAACGTTTAGTTTAGCTGTTAATGAAGTTTCGTTTTTTTAGTGCTGAAAATTCATTGTCTGCTGGCGCTGTACACTTTTTCTAAGTGTTGCAATATCTCATGAAGGAAATACTGGACAATCAAATTAATGACTTTCCAGGCTTCAGGATGCCTTTCTACACTATATAAAGGTGGAAATTTACATTGGAAACGTTTAGTTTAGCTGTTAATGAAGTTTCGTTTTTTTAGTGCTGAAAATTCATTGTCTGCTGGCGCTGTACACTTTTTCTATGTGTTGCAATATCTCATGAAGGAAATACTGGACAATCAAATTAATTACTTTCCAGGCTTCAGGATGCCTTTCTACACTATATAAAGGTGGAAATGTACATTGGAAACGTTTGGTTTAGCTGTTATAAAAGTTTGGTTTTTTAGTGCTGTAAATGCATTTTCAGCTCGCGCTGTACACATTTGCTATGAGAGGCATTATCTCAGAAGGGAAATATTGGACAATCAAATTAATGACTGCCCAGGCTTCAAGGATGTCTTTTTACACTATATAAAGGTGGAAATTTACATTGGAAACGTTTGGTTTAGCTGTTATAAAAGTTTGGTTTTTTTAGTGCTGAAAATGCATTTTCAGCTCGCACTGTACACATTTGCTGTGTGAGGCATTATCTCATAAGGGAAATACTGGACAATCAAATTAATGACTGCCCAGGCTTCAGGATGTCTTTTTACACTATATAAAGGTGGAAATTTACATTGGAAACGTTTGGTTTAGCTGTTATAAAAGTTTGGTTTTTTTAGTGCTGAAAATGCATTTTCAGCTCGCACTGTCCACATTTGCTATGTGAGGCATTATCTCATAAGGGAAATACTGGACAATCAAATTAATGACTGCCCAGGCTTCAGGATGTCTTTTTACACTATATAAAGGTGGAAATTTACATTGGAAACGTTTGGTTTAGCTGTTATAAAAGTTTGTTTTTTTAGTGCTGTAAATGCATTTTCAGCTCGCGCTGTACACATTTGCTATGAGAGGCATTATCTCATAAGGGAAATATTGGACAATCAAATTAATGACTGCCCAGGCTTCAGGATGTCTTTTTACACTATATAAAGGTGGAAATATACATTGGAAACGTTTAGTTTAGCTGTTAATGAAGTTTCGTTTTTTTAGTGCTGAAAATTCATTGTCTGCTGGCGCTGTACACTTTTTCTAAGTGTTGCAATATCTCATGAAGGAAATACTGGACAATCAAATTAATGACTTTCCAGGCTTCAGGATGCCTTTCTACACTATATAAAGGTGGAAATGTACATTGGAAACGTTTGGTTTAGCTGTTATAAAAGTTTGGTTTTTTAGTGCTGTAAATGCATTTTCAGCTCGCGCTGTACACATTTGCTATGAGAGGCATTATCTCATAAGGGAAATATTAGACAATCAAATTAATGACTGCCCAGGCTTCAGGATGTCTTTTTACACTATATAAGGGTGGAAATTTACATCGGAAACGTTTAGTTTAGCTGTTAATGAAGTTTCGTTTTTTTAGTGCTGAAAATTCATTGTCTGCTGGCGCTGTACACTTTTTCTAAGTGTTGCAATATCTCATGAAGGAAATACTGGACAATCAAATTAATGACTTTCCAGGCTTCAGGATGCCTTTCTACACTATATAAAGGTGGAAATGTACATTGGAAACGTTTGGTTTAGCTGTTATAAAAGTTTGGTTTTTTAGTGCTGTGAATGCATTTTCAGCTCGCGCTGTACACATTTGCTATGAGAGGCATTATCTCAAAAGGGAAATATTGGACAATCAAATTAATGACTGCCCAGGCTTCAGGATGTCTTTTTACACTATATAAAGGTGGAAATTTACATTGGAAACGTTTGGTTTAGCTGTTATAAAAGTTTGGTTTTTTAGTGCTGAAAATGCATTTTCAGCTCGCACTGTACACATTTGCTATGTGAGGCATTATCTCATAAGGGAAATACTGGACAATCAAATTAATGACTTCCCAGGCTTCAGGATGCCTTTTTACACTCTATAAATGTGGAAATTTACATTGGAAACGTTTGGTTTAGCTGTTAATGAAGTTTCGTTTTTTTAGTGCTGAAAATTCATTGTCTGCTGGCGCTGTACACTTTTTCTAAGTGTTGCAATATCTCATGAAGGAAATACTGGACAATCAAATTAATGACTTTCCAGGCTTCAGGATGCCTTTCTACACTATATAAAGGTGGAAATTTACATTGGAAACGTTTGGTTTAGCTGTTATAAAAGTTTGGTTTTTTAGTGCTGTAAATGCATTTTCAGCTCGCGCTGTACACATTTGCTATGAGAGGCATTATCTCATAAGGGAAATATTGGACAATCAAATTAATGACTGCCCAGGCTTCAGGATGTCTTTTTACACTATATAAAGGTGGAAATTTACATTGGAAACGTTTAGTTTAGCTGTTAATGAAGTTTCGTTTTTTTTAGTGCTGAAAATTCATTGTCTGCTGGCGCTGTACACTTTTTCTAAGTGTTGCAATATCTCATGAAGGAAATACTGGACAATCAAATTAATGACTTTCCAGGCTTCAGGATGCCTTTCTACACTATATAAAGGTGGAAATTTACATTGGAAACGTTTGGTTTAGCTGTTATAAAAGTTTGGTTTTTTAGTGCTGTAAATGCATTTTCAGCTCGCGCTGTACACATTTGCTATGAGAGGCATTATCTCATAAGGGAAATATTGGACAATCAAATTAATGACTGCCCAGGCTTCAGGATGTCTTTTTACACTATATAAAGGTGGAAATTTACATTGGAAACGTTTGGTTTAGCTGTTATAAAAGTTTGGTTTTTTAGTGCTGTAAATGCATTTTCAGCTCGCGCTGTACACATTTGCTATGAGAGGCATTATCTCATAAGGGAAATATTGGACAATCAAATTAATGGCTGCCCAGGCTTCAGGATGTCTTTTTACTCTATATAAAGTTGGAAATTTACATTGGAAACGTTTAGTTTAGCTGTTAATGAAGTTTCGTTTTTTTAGTGCTGAAAATTCATTGTCTGCTGGCGCTGTACACTTTTTCTAAGTGTTGCAATATCTCATGAAGGAAATACTGGACAATCAAATCAATGACTTTCCAGGCTTCAGGATGCCTTTCTACACTATATAAAGGTGGAAATGTACATTGGAAACGTTTGGTTTAGCTGTTATAAAAGTTTGTTTTTTTAGTGCTGAAAATGCATTTTCAGCTCGCGCTG
This sequence comes from Idiotropiscis lumnitzeri, assembly GCF_059441095.1. Lineage (NCBI taxonomy): Eukaryota > Metazoa > Chordata > Actinopteri > Syngnathiformes > Syngnathidae > Idiotropiscis > Idiotropiscis lumnitzeri. The sequence continues at coordinate 1,390,804 of NW_028283572.1, forward strand.
TACACATTTGCTATGAGAGGCATTGTCTCATAAGGGAAATATTGGACAATCAAATTAATGACTGCCTAGGCTTCAGGATGTCTTTTTACAATATATAAAGGTGGAAATTTACATTGGAAACGTTTGGTTTAGCTGTTATAAAAGTTTGGTTTTTTTAGTGCTGAAAATGCATTTTCAGCTCGCACTGTACACATTTGCTATGTGAGGCATTATCTCATAAGGGAAATACTGGACAATCAAATTAATGACTGCCCAGGCTTCAGGATGTCTTTTTACACTATATAAAGGTGGAAATTTACATTGGAAACGTTTGGTTTAGCTGTTATAAAAGTTTGTTTTTTTAGTGCTGAAAATGCATTTTCAGCTCGCACTGTACACATTTGCTATGTGAGGCATTATCTCATAAGGGAAATACTGGACAATCAAATTAATGACTTCCCAGGCTTCAGGATGCCTTTTTACACTCTATAAATGTGGAAATTTACATTGGAAACGTTTGGTTTAGCTGTTAATGAAGTTTCGTTTTTTTAGTGCTGAAAATTCATTGTCTGCTGGCGCTGTACACTTTTTCTAAGTGTTGCAATATCTCATGAAGGAAATACTGGACAATCAAATTAATGACTTTCCAGGCTTCAGGATGCCTTTCTACACTATATAAAGGTGGAAATTTACATTGGAAACGTTTGGTTTAGCTGTTATAAAAGTTTGGTTTTTTAGTGCTGTAAATGCATTTTCAGCTCGCGCTGTACACATTTGCTATGAGAGGCATTATCTCATAAGGGAAATATTGGACAATCAAATTAATGACTGCCCAGGCTTCAGGATGTCTTTTTACACTATATAAAGGTGGAAATTTACATTGGAAACGTTTGGTTTAGCTGTTATAAAAGTTTGTTTTTTTTAGTGCTGAAAATGCATTTTCAGCTCGCACTGTACACATTTGCTATGTGAGGCATTATCTCATAAGGGAAATACTGGACAATCAAATTAATGACTGCCCAGGCTTCAGGATGTCTTTTTACACTATCTAAAGGTGGAAATTTACATTGGAAACGTTTGGTTTAGCTGTTATAAAAGTTTGGTTTTTTAGTGCTGAAAATGCATTTTCAGCTCGCACTGTACACATTTGCTATGTGAGGCATTATCTCATAAGGGAAATACTGGACAATCAAATTAATGACTTCCCAGGTTTCAGGATGCCTTTTTACACTCTATAAATGTGGAAATTTACATTGGAAACGTTTGGTTTAGCTGTTAATGAAGTTTCGTTTTTTTAGTGCTGAAAATTCATTGTCTGCTGGCGCTGTACACTTTTTCTAAGTGTTGCAATATCTCATGAAGGAAATACTGGACAATCAAATTAATGACTTTCCAGGCTTCATGATGCCTTTCTACACTATATAAAGGTGGAAATTTACATTGGAAACGTTTGGTTTAGCTGTTATAAAAGTTTGTTTTTTTAGTGCTGTAAATGCATTTTCAGCTCGCGCTGTACACATTTGCTATGAGAGGCATTATCTCATAAGGGAAATATTGGACAATCAAATTAATGACTGCCCAGGCTTCAGGATGTCTTTTTACACTATATAAAGGTGGAAATTTACATTGGAAACGTTTGGTTTAGCTGTTATAAAAGTTTGGTTTTTTAGTGCTGAAAATGCATTTTCAGCTCGCACTGTACACATTTGCTATGTGAGGCATTATCTCATAAGGGAAATACTGGACAATCAAATTAATGACTTCCCAGGCTTCAGGATGCCTTTTTACACTCTATAAATGCGGAAATTTACATTGGAAACGTTTGGTTTAGCTGTTAATGAAGTTTCGTTTTTTTAGTGCTGAAAATTCATTGTCTGCTGGCGCTGTACACTTTTTCTAAGTGTTGCAATTTCTCATGAAGGAAATACTGGACAATCAATTTAATGACTTTCCAGGCTTCAGGATGCCTTTCTACACTATATAAAGGTGGAAATTTACATTGGAAACGTTTGGTTTAGCTGTTATAAAAGTTTGGTTTTTTAGTGCTGTATATGCATTTTCAGCTCGCGCTGTACACATTTGCTATGAGAGGCATTATCTCATAAGGGAAATATTGGACAATCAAATTAATGACTGCCCAGGCTTCAGGATGTCTTTTTACACTATATAAAGGTGGAAATTTACATTGGAAACGTTTGGTTTAGCTGTTATAAAAGTTTGTTTTTTTTAGTGCTGAAAATGCATTTTCAGCTCGCACTGTACACATTTGCTATGTGAGGCATTATCTCATAAGGGAAATACTGGACAATCAAATTAATGACTGCCCAGGCTTCAGGATGTCTTTTTACACTATCTAAAGGTGGAAATTTACATTGGAAACGTTTGGTTTAGCTGTTATAAAAGTTTGGTTTTTTAGTGCTGAAAATGCATTTTCAGCTCGCACTGTACACATTTGCTATGTGAGGCATTATCTCATAAGGGAAATACTGGACAATCAAATTAATGACTTCCCAGGTTTCAGGATGCCTTTTTACACTCTATAAATGTGGAAATTTACATTGGAAACGTTTGGTTTAGCTGTTAATGAAGTTTCGTTTTTTTAGTGCTGAAAATTCATTGTCTGCTGGCGCTGTACACTTTTTCTAAGTGTTGCAATATCTCATGAAGGAAATACTGGACAATCAAATTAATGACTTTCCAGGCTTCATGATGCCTTTCTACACTATATAAAGGTGGAAATTTACATTGGAAACGTTTGGTTTAGCTGTTATAAAAGTTTGTTTTTTTAGTGCTGTAAATGCATTTTCAGCTCGCGCTGTACACATTTGCTATGAGAGGCATTATCTCATAAGGGAAATATTGGACAATCAAATTAATGACTGCCCAGGCTTCAGGATGTCTTTTTACACTATATAAAGGTGGAAATTTACATTGGAAACGTTTGGTTTAGCTGTTATAAAAGTTTGGTTTTTTAGTGCTGAAAATGCATTTTCAGCTCGCACTGTACACATTTGCTATGTGAGGCATTATCTCATAAGGGAAATACTGGACAATCAAATTAATGACTTCCCAGGCTTCAGGATGCCTTTTTACACTCTATAAATGTGGAAATTTACATTGGAAACGTTTGGTTTAGCTGTTAATGAAGTTTCGTTTTTTTAGTGCTGAAAATTCATTGTCTGCTGGCGCTGTACACTTTTTCTAAGTGTTGCAATTTCTCATGAAGGAAATACTGGACAATCAATTTAATGACTTTCCAGGCTTCAGGATGCCTTTCTACACTATATAAAGGTGGAAATTTACATTGGAAACGTTTGGTTTAGCTGTTATAAAAGTTTGGTTTTTTAGTGCTGTATATGCATTTTCAGCTCGCGCTGTACACATTTGCTATGAGAGGCATTATCTCATAAGGGAAATATTGGACAATCAAATTAATGACTGCCCAGGCTTCAGGATGTCTTTTTACACTATATAAAGGTGGAAATTTACATTGGAAACGTTTAGTTTAGCTGTTAATGAAGTTTCGTTTTTTTAGTGCTGAAAATTCATTGTCTGCTGGCGCTGTACACTTTTTCTAAGTGTTGCAATATCTCATGAAGGAAATACTGGACAATCAAATTAATGACTTTCCAGGCTTCAGGATGCCTTTCTACACTATATAAAGGTGGAAATGTACATTGGAAACGTTTGGTTTAGCTGTTATAAAAGTTTGGTTTTTTTAGTGCTGTAAATGCATTTTCAGCTCGCGCTGTACACATTTGCTATGAGAGGCATTATCTCATAAGGGAAATATTGGACAATCAAATGAATGACTGCCCAGGCTTCAGGATGTCTTTTTACACTATATAAAGGTGGAAATTTACATTGGAAACGTTTGGTTTAGCTGTTATAAAAGTTTGGTTTTTTAGTGCTGAAAATGCATTTTCAGCTCGCACTGTACACATTTGCTATGTGAGGCATTATCTCATAAGGGAAATACTGGACAATCAAATTAATGACTTCCCAGGCTTCAGGATGCCTTTTTACACTCTATAAATGTGGAAATTTACATTGGAAACGTTTGGTTTAGCTGTTAATGAAGTTTCGTTTTTTAGTGCTGAAAATTCATTGTCTGCTGGCGCTGTACACTTTTTCTAAGTGTTGCAATATCTCATGAAGGAAATACTGGACAATCAAATTAATGACTTTCCAGGCTTCAGGATGCCTTTTTACACTATATAAAGGTGGAAATTTACATTGGAAACGTTTGGTTTAGCTGTTATAAAAGTTTGTTTTTTTTGTGATGTAAATGCATTTTCAGCTCGCGCTGTACACATTTGCTATGAGAGGCATTATCTCATAAGGGAAATATTGGACAATCAAATTAATGACTGCCCAGGCTTCAGGATGTCTTTTTACACTATATAAAGGTGGAAATTTACATTGGAAACGTTTGGTTTAGGTGTTATAAAAGTTTGGTTTTTTAGTGCTGAAAATGCATTTTCAGCTCGCACTGTACACATTTGCTATGTGAGGCATTATCTCATAAGGGAAATACTGGACAATCAAATTAATGACTTCCCAGGCTTCAGGATGCCTTTTTACACTCTATAAATGTGGAAATTTACATTGGAAACGTTTGGTTTAGCTGTTAATGAAGTTTCGTTTTTTTATTGCTGAAAATTCATTGTCTGCTGGCGCTGTACACTTTTTCTAAGTTTTGCAATATCTCATGTAGGAAATACTGGACAATCAAATTAATGACTTTCCAGGCTTCAGGATGCCTTTCTACACTTTATAAAGGTGGAAATTTACATTGGAAACGTTTGGTTTAGCTGTTATAAAAGTTTGGTTTTTTAGTGCTGTAAATGCATTTTCAGCTCGCGCTGTACACATTTGCTATGAGAGGCATTATCTCATAAGGGAAATATTGGACAATCAAATTAATGACTGCCCAGGCTTCAGGATGCCTTTCTACACTATATAAAGGTGGAAATTTACATTGGAAACGTTTGGTTTAGCTGTTATAAAAGTTTGTTTTTTTAGTGCTGTAAATGCATTTTCAGCTCGCGCTGTACACATTTGCTATGTGAGGCATTATCTCATAAGGGAAATACTGGACAATCAAATTAATGACTGCCCAGGCTTCAGGATGTCTTTTTACACTATATAAAGGTGGAAATTTACATTGGAAACGTTTGGTTTAGCTGTTATAAAAGTTTGGTTTTTTAGTGCTGAAAATGCATTTTCAGCTCGCACTGTACACATTTGCTATGTGAGGCATTATCTCATAAGGGAAATACTGGACAATCAAATTAATGACTTCCCAGGCTTCAGGATGCCTTTTTACACTCTATAAATGTGGAAATTTACATTGGAAACGTTTGGTTTAGCTGTTAATGAAGTTTCGTTTTTTTAGTGCTGAAAATTCATTGTCTGCTGGCGCTGTACACTTTTTCTAAGTGTTGCAATATCTCATGAAGGAAATACTGGACAATCAAATTAATGACTTTCCAGGCTTCATGATGCCTTTCTACACTATATAAAGGTGGAAATTTACATTGGAAACGTTTGGTTTAGCTGTTATAAAAGTTTGGTTTTTTAGTGCTGTAAATGCATTTTCAGCTCGCGCTGTACACATTTGCTATGAGAGGCATTATCTCATAAGGGAAATATTGGACAATCAAATTAATGACTGCCCAGGCTTCAGGATGTCTTTTTACACTATATAAGGGTGGAAATTTACATCGGAAACGTTTAGTTTAGCTGTTAATGAAGTTTCGTTTTTTTAGTGCTGAAAATTCATTGTCTGCTGGCGCTGTACACTTTTTCTAAGTGTTGCAATATCTCATGAAGGAAATACTGGACAATCAAATTAATGACTTTCCAGGCTTCAGGATGCCTTTCTACACTATATAAAGGTGGAAATGTACATTGGAAACGTTTGGTTTAGCTGTTATAAAAGTTTGGTTTTTTAGTGCTGTAAATGCATTTTCAGCTCGCGCTGTACACATTTGCTATGAGAGGCATTATCTCAAAAGGGAAATATTGGACAATCAAATTAATGACTGCCCAGGCTTCAGGATGTCTTTTTACACTATATAAAGGTGGAAATTTACATTGGAAACGTTTGGTTTAGCTGTTATAAAAGTTTGGTTTTTTAGTGCTGTAAATGCATTTTCAGCTCGCACTGTACACATTTGCTATGAGAGGCATTATCTCATAAGGGAAATATTGGACAATCAAATTAATGACTGCCCAGGCTTCAGGATGTCTTTTTACACTATATAAAGGTGGAAATTTACATTGGAAACGTTTAGTTTAGCTGTTAATGAAGTTTCGTTTTTTTTAGTGCTGAAAATTCATTGTCTGCTGGCGCTGTACACTTTTTCTAAGTGTTGCAATATCTCATGAAGGAAATACTGGACAATCAAATTAATGACTTTCCAGGCTTCAGGATGCCTTTCTACACTATATAAAGGTGGAAATTTACATTGGAAACGTTTGGTTTAGCTGTTATAAAAGTTTGTTTTTTTAGTGCTGAAAATGCATTTTCAGCTCGCGCTGTACACATTTGCTATCAGAGGCATTGTCTCATAAGGGAAATATTGGACAATCAAATTAATGACTGCCTAGGCTTCAGGATGTCTTTTTACACTATATAAAGGTGGAAATTTACATTGGAAACGTTTGGTTTAGCTGTTATAAAAGTTTGTTTTTTTTAGTGCTGAAAATGCATTTTCAGCTCGCACTGTACACATTTGCTATGTGAGGCATTATCTCATAAGGGAAATACTGGACAATCAAATTAATGACTGCCCAGGCTTCAGGATGTCTTTTTACACTATATAAAGGTGGAAATTTACATTGGAAACGTTTGGTTTAGCTGTTATAAAAGTTTGTTTTTTTAGTGCTGAAAATGCATTTTCAGCTCGCACTGTACACATTTGCTATGTGAGGCATTATCTCATAAGGGAAATACTGGACAATCAAATTAATGACTTCCCAGGCTTCAGGATGCCTTTTTACACTCTATAAATGTGGAAATTTACATTGGAAACGTTTGGTTTAGCTGTTAATGAAGTTTCGTTTTTTTAGTGCTGAAAATTCATTGTCTGCTGGCGCTGTACACTTTTTCTAAGTGTTGCAATATCTCATGAAGGAAATACTGGACAATCAAATTAATGACTTTCCAGGCTTCAGGATGCCTTTCTACACTATATAAAGGTGGAAATTTACATTGGAAACGTTTGGTTTAGCTGTTATAAAAGTTTGGTTTTTTAGTGCTGTAAATGCATTTTCAGCTCGCGCTGTACACATTTGCTATGAGAGGCATTATCTCATAAGGGAAATATTGGACAATCAAATTAATGACTGCCCAGGCTTCAGGATGTATTTTTACACTATATAAGGGTGGAAATTTACATTGGAAACGTTTAGTTTAGCTGTTAATGAAGTTTCGTTTTTTTAGTGCTGAAAATTCATTGTCTGCTGGCGCTGTACACTTTTTCTAAGTGTTGCAATATCTCATGAAGGAAATACTGGACAATCAAATTAATGACTTTCCAGGCTTCAGGATGCCTTTCTACACTATATAAAGGTGGAAATGTACATTGGAAACGTTTGGTTTAGCTGTTATAAAAGTTTGGTTTTTTAGTGCTGTAAATGCATTTTCATCTCGCGCTGTACACATTTGCTATGAGAGGCATTATCTCAGAAGGGAAATATTGGACAATCAAATTAATGACTGCCCAGGCTTCAGGATGTCTTTTTACACTATATAAAGGTGGAAATTTACATTGGAAACGTTTGGTTTAGCTGTTATAAAAGTTTGGTTTTTTTAGTGCTGAAAATGCATTTTCAGCTCGCACTGTACACATTTGCTGTGTGAGGCATTATCTCATAAGGGAAATACTGGACAATCAAATTAATGACTGCCCAGGCTTCAGGATGTCTTTTTACACTATATAAAGGTGGAAATTTACATTGGAAACGTTTGGTTTAGCTGTTATAAAAGTTTGGTTTTTTAGTGCTGAAAATGCATTTTCAGCTCGCACTGTACACATTTGCTATGTGAGGCATTATCTCATAAGGGAAATACTGGACAATCAAATTAATGACTTCCCAGGCTTCAGGATGCCTTTTTACACTCTATAAATGTGGAAATTTACATTGGAAACGTTTGGTTTAGCTGTTAATGAAGTTTCGTTTTTTTTAGTGCTGAAAATTCATTGTCTGCTGGCGCTGTACACTTTTTCTAAGTGTTGCAATATCTCATGAAGGAAATACTGGACAATCAAATTAATGACTTTCCAGGCTTCAGGATGCCTTTCTACACTATATAAAGGTGGAAATTTACATTGGAAACGTTTGGTTTAGCTGTTATAAAAGTTTGGTTTTTTAGTGCTGTAAATGCATTTTCAGCTCGCGCTGTACACATTTGCTATGAGAAGCATTATCTCATAAGGGAAATATTGGACAATCAAATTAATGACTGCCCAGGCTTCAGGATGTCTTTTTACACTATATAAGGGTGGAAATTTACATTGGAAACGTTTAGTTTAGCTGTTAATGAAGTTTCGTTTTTTTAGTGCTGAAAATTCATTGTCTGCTGGCGCTGTACACTTTTTCTAAGTGTTGCAATATCTCATGAAGGAAATACTGGACAATCAAATTAATGACTTTCCAGGCTTCAGGATGCCTTTCTACACTATATAAAGGTGGAAATTTACATTGGAAACGTTTAGTTTAGCTGTTAATGAAGTTTCGTTTTTTTAGTGCTGAAAATTCATTGTCTGCTGGCGCTGTACACTTTTTCTATGTGTTGCAATATCTCATGAAGGAAATACTGGACAATCAAATTAATTACTTTCCAGGCTTCAGGATGCCTTTCTACACTATATAAAGGTGGAAATGTACATTGGAAACGTTTGGTTTAGCTGTTATAAAAGTTTGGTTTTTTAGTGCTGTAAATGCATTTTCAGCTCGCGCTGTACACATTTGCTATGAGAGGCATTATCTCAGAAGGGAAATATTGGACAATCAAATTAATGACTGCCCAGGCTTCAGGATGTCTTTTTACACTATATAAAGGTGGAAATTTACATTGGAAACGTTTGGTTTAGCTGTTATAAAAGTTTGGTTTTTTTAGTGCTGAAAATGCATTTTCAGCTCGCACTGTACACATTTGCTGTGTGAGGCATTATCTCATAAGGGAAATACTGGACAATCAAATTAATGACTGCCCAGGCTTCAGGATGTCTTTTTACACTATATAAAGGTGGAAATTTACATTGGAAACGTTTGGTTTAGCTGTTATAAAAGTTTGGTTTTTTTAGTGCTGAAAATGCATTTTCAGCTCGCACTGTCCACATTTGCTATGTGAGGCATTATCTCATAAGGGAAATACTGGACAATCAAATTAATGACTGCCCAGGCTTCAGGATGTCTTTTTACACTATATAAAGGTGGAAATTTACATTGGAAACGTTTGGTTTAGCTGTTATAAAAGTTGGTTTTTTTAGTGCTGTAAATGCATTTTCAGCTCGCGCTGTACACATTTGCTATGAGAGGCATTATCTCATAAGGGAAATATTGGACAATCAAATTAATGACTGCCCAGGCTTCAGGATGTCTTTTTACACTATATAAAGGTGGAAATATACATTGGAAACGTTTAGTTTAGCTGTTAATGAAGTTTCGTTTTTTTAGGGCTGAAAATTCATTGTCTGCTGGCGCTGTACACTTTTTCTAAGTGTTGCAATATCTCATGAAGGAAATACTGGACAATCAAATTAATGACTTTCCAGGCTTCAGGATGCCTTTCTACACTATATAAAGGTGGAAATGTACATTGGAAACGTTTGGTTTAGCTGTTATAAAAGTTTGGTTTTTTAGTGCTGTAAATGCATTTTCAGCTCGCGCTGTACACATTTGCTATGAGAGGCATTATCTCATAAGGGAAATATTAGACAATCAAATTAATGACTGCCCAGGCTTCAGGATGTCTTTTTACACTATATAAGGGTGGAAATTTACATCGGAAACGTTTAGTTTAGCTGTTAATGAAGTTTCGTTTTTTTAGTGCTGAAAATTCATTGTCTGCTGGCGCTGTACACTTTTTCTAAGTGTTGCAATATCTCATGAAGGAAATACTGGACAATCAAATTAATGACTTTCCAGGCTTCAGGATGCCTTTCTACACTATATAAAGGTGGAAATGTACATTGGAAACGTTTGGTTTAGCTGTTATAAAAGTTTGGTTTTTTAGTGCTGTAAATGCATTTTCAGCTCGCGCTGTACACATTTGCTATGAGAGGCATTATCTCAAAAGGGAAATATTGGACAATCAAATTAATGACTGCCCAGGCTTCAGGATGTCTTTTTACACTATATAAAGGTGGAAATTTACATTGGAAACGTTTGGTTTAGCTGTTATAAAAGTTTGGTTTTTTAGTGCTGTAAATGCATTTTCAGCTCGCACTGTACACATTTGCTATGAGAGGCATTATCTCATAAGGGAAATATTGGACAATCAAATTAATGACTGCCCAGGCTTCAGGATGTCTTTTTACACTATATAAAGGTGGAAATTTACATTGGAAACGTTTAGTTTAGCTGTTAATGAAGTTTCGTTTTTTTTAGTGCTGAAAATTCATTGTCTGCTGGCGCTGTACACTTTTTCTAAGTGTTGCAATATCTCATGAAGGAAATATTGGACAATCAAATTAATGACTTTCCAGGCTTCAGGATGCCTTTCTACACTATATAAAGGTGGAAATTTACATTGGAAACGTTTGGTTTAGCTGTTATAAAAGTTTGGTTTTTTAGTGCTGTAAATGCATTTTCAGCTCGCGCTGTACACATTTGCTATGAGAGGCATTATCTCATAAGGGAAATATTGGACAATCAAATTAATGACTGCCCAGGCTTCAGGATGTCTTTTTACACTATATAAAGGTGGAAATTTACATTGGAAACGTTTGGTTTAGCTGTTATAAAAGTTTGGTTTTTTAGTGCTGTAAATGCATTTTCAGCTCGCGCTGTACACATTTGCTACGAGAGGCATTATCTCATAAGGGAAATATTGGACAATCAAATTAATGGCTGCCCAGGCTTCAGGATGTCTTTTTACTCTATATAAAGTTGGAAATTTACATTGGAAACGTTTAGTTTAGCTGTTAATGAAGTTTCGTTTTTTTAGTGCTGAAAATTCATTGTCTGCTGGCGCTGTACACTTTTTCTAAGTGTTGCAATATCTCATGAAGGAAATACTGGACAATCAAATCAATGACTTTCCAGGCTTCAGGATGCCTTTCTACACTATATAAAGGTGGAAATGTACATTGGAAACGTTTGGTTTAGCTGTTATAAAAGTTTGTTTTTTTAGTGCTGAAAATGCATTTTCAGCTCGCGCTGTACACATTTGCTATGAGAGGCATTGTCTCATAAGGGAAATATTGGACAATCAAATTAATGACTGCCTAGGCTTCAGGATGTCTTTTTACACTATATAAAGGTGGAAATTTACATTGGAAACGTTTGGTTTAGCTGTTATAAAAGTTTGGTTTTTTTAGTGCTGAAAATGCATTTTCAGCTCGCACTGTACACATTTGCTATGTGAGGCATTATCTCATAAGGGAAATACTGGACAATCAAATTAATGACTGCCCAGGCTTCAGGATGTCTTTTTACACTATATAAAGGTGGAAATTTACATTGGAAACGTTTGGTTTAGCTGTTATAAAAGTTTGTTTTTTTAGTGCTGAAAATGCATTTTCAGCTCGCACTGTACACATTTGCTATGTGAGGCATTATCTCATAAGGGAAATACTGGACAATCAAATTAATGACTTCCCAGGCTTCAGGATGCCTTTTTACACTCTATAAATGTGGAAATTTACATTGGAAACGTTTGGTTTAGCTGTTAATGAAGTTTCGTTTTTTTAGTGCTGAAAATTCATTGTCTGCTGGCGCTGTACACTTTTTCTAAGTGTTGCAATATCTCATGAAGGAAATACTGGACAATCAAATTAATGACTTTCCAGGCTTCAGGATGCCTTTCTACACTATATAAAGGTGGAAATTTACATTGGAAACGTTTGGTTTAGCTGTTATAAAAGTTTGGTTTTTTAGTGCTGTAAATGCATTTTCAGCTCGCGCTGTACACATTTGCTATGAGAGGCATTATCTCATAAGGGAAATATTGGACAATCAAATTAATGACTGCCCAGGCTTCAGGATGTATTTTTACACTATATAAGGGTGGAAATTTACATTGGAAACGTTTAGTTTAGCTGTTAATGAAGTTTCGTTTTTTTAGTGCTGAAAATTCATTGTCTGCTGGCGCTGTACACTTTTTCTAAGTGTTGCAATATCTCATGAAGGAAATACTGGACAATCAAATTAATGACTTTCCAGGCTTCAGGATGCCTTTCTACACTATATAAAGGTGGAAATGTACATTGGAAACGTTTGGTTTAGCTGTTATAAAAGTTTGGTTTTTTAGTGCTGTAAATGCATTTTCAGCTCGCGCTGTACACATTTGCTATGAGAGGCATTATCTCAAAAGGGAAATATTGGACAATCAAATTAATGACTGCCCAGGCTTCAGGATGTCTTTTTACACTATATAAAGGTGGAAATTTACATTGGAAACGTTTGGTTTAGCTGTTATAAAAGTTTGGTTTTTTAGTGCTGTAAATGCATTTTCAGCTCGCACTGTACACATTTGCTATGAGAGGCATTATCTCATAAGGGAAATATTGGACAATCAAATTAATGACTGCCCAGGCTTCAGGATGTCTTTTTACACTATATAAAGGTGGAAATTTACATTGGAAACGTTTAGTTTAGCTGTTAATGAAGTTTCGTTTTTTTTAGTGCTGAAAATTCATTGTCTGCTGGCGCTGTACACTTTTTCTAAGTGTTGCAATATCTCATGAAGGAAATACTGGACAATCAAATTAATGACTTTCCAGGCTTCAGGATGCCTTTCTACACTATATAAAGGTGGAAATTTACATTGGAAACGTTTGGTTTAGCTGTTATAAAAGTTTGTTTTTTTAGTGCTGAAAATGCATTTTCAGCTCGCGCTGTACACATTTGCTATCAGAGGCATTGTCTCATAAGGGAAATATTGGACAATCAAATTAATGACTGCCTAGGCTTCAGGATGTCTTTTTACACTATATAAAGGTGGAAATTTACATTGGAAACGTTTGGTTTAGCTGTTATAAAAGTTTGTTTTTTTTAGTGCTGAAAATGCATTTTCAGCTCGCACTGTACACATTTGCTATGTGAGGCATTATCTCATAAGGGAAATACTGGACAATCAAATTAATGACTGCCCAGGCTTCAGGATGTCTTTTTACACTATATAAAGGTGGAAATTTACATTGGAAACGTTTGGTTTAGCTGTTATAAAAGTTTGTTTTTTTAGTGCTGAAAATGCATTTTCAGCTCGCACTGTACACATTTGCTATGTGAGGCATTATCTCATAAGGGAAATACTGGACAATCAAATTAATGACTTCCCAGGCTTCAGGATGCCTTTTTACACTCTATAAATGTGGAAATTTACATTGGAAACGTTTGGTTTAGCTGTTAATGAAGTTTCGTTTTTTTAGTGCTGAAAATTCATTGTCTGCTGGCGCTGTACACTTTTTCTAAGTGTTGCAATATCTCATGAAGGAAATACTGGACAATCAAATTAATGACTTTCCAGGCTTCAGGATGCCTTTCTACACTATATAAAGGTGGAAATTTACATTGGAAACGTTTGGTTTAGCTGTTATAAAAGTTTGGTTTTTTAGTGCTGTAAATGCATTTTCAGCTCGCGCTGTACACATTTGCTATGAGAGGCATTATCTCATAAGGGAAATATTGGACAATCAAATTAATGACTGCCCAGGCTTCAGGATGTATTTTTACACTATATAAGGGTGGAAATTTACATTGGAAACGTTTAGTTTAGCTGTTAATGAAGTTTCGTTTTTTTAGTGCTGAAAATTCATTGTCTGCTGGCGCTGTACACTTTTTCTAAGTGTTGCAATATCTCATGAAGGAAATACTGGACAATCAAATTAATGACTTTCCAGGCTTCAGGATGCCTTTCTACACTATATAAAGGTGGAAATGTACATTGGAAACGTTTGGTTTAGCTGTTATAAAAGTTTGGTTTTTTAGTGCTGTAAATGCATTTTCATCTCGCGCTGTACACATTTGCTATGAGAGGCATTATCTCAGAAGGGAAATATTGGACAATCAAATTAATGACTGCCCAGGCTTCAGGATGTCTTTTTACACTATATAAAGGTGGAAATTTACATTGGAAACGTTTGGTTTAGCTGTTATAAAAGTTTGGTTTTTTTAGTGCTGAAAATGCATTTTCAGCTCGCACTGTACACATTTGCTGTGTGAGGCATTATCTCATAAGGGAAATACTGGACAATCAAATTAATGACTGCCCAGGCTTCAGGATGTCTTTTTACACTATATAAAGGTGGAAATTTACATTGGAAACGTTTGGTTTAGCTGTTATAAAAGTTTGGTTTTTTAGTGCTGAAAATGCATTTTCAGCTCGCACTGTACACATTTGCTATGTGAGGCATTATCTCATAAGGGAAATACTGGACAATCAAATTAATGACTTCCCAGGCTTCAGGATGCCTTTTTACACTCTATAAATGTGGAAATTTACATTGGAAACGTTTGGTTTAGCTGTTAATGAAGTTTCGTTTTTTTTAGTGCTGAAAATTCATTGTCTGCTGGCGCTGTACACTTTTTCTAAGTGTTGCAATATCTCATGAAGGAAATACTGGACAATCAAATTAATGACTTTCCAGGCTTCAGGATGCCTTTCTACACTATATAAAGGTGGAAATTTACATTGGAAACGTTTGGTTTAGCTGTTATAAAAGTTTGGTTTTTTAGTGCTGTAAATGCATTTTCAGCTCGCGCTGTACACATTTGCTATGAGAAGCATTATCTCATAAGGGAAATATTGGACAATCAAATTAATGACTGCCCAGGCTTCAGGATGTCTTTTTACACTATATAAGGGTGGAAATTTACATTGGAAACGTTTAGTTTAGCTGTTAATGAAGTTTCGTTTTTTTAGTGCTGAAAATTCATTGTCTGCTGGCGCTGTACACTTTTTCTAAGTGTTGCAATATCTCATGAAGGAAATACTGGACAATCAAATTAATGACTTTCCAGGCTTCAGGATGCCTTTCTACACTATATAAAGGTGGAAATTTACATTGGAAACGTTTAGTTTAGCTGTTAATGAAGTTTCGTTTTTTTAGTGCTGAAAATTCATTGTCTGCTGGCGCTGTACACTTTTTCTATGTGTTGCAATATCTCATGAAGGAAATACTGGACAATCAAATTAATTACTTTCCAGGCTTCAGGATGCCTTTCTACACTATATAAAGGTGGAAATGTACATTGGAAACGTTTGGTTTAGCTGTTATAAAAGTTTGGTTTTTTAGTGCTGTAAATGCATTTTCAGCTCGCGCTGTACACATTTGCTATGAGAGGCATTATCTCAGAAGGGAAATATTGGACAATCAAATTAATGACTGCCCAGGCTTCAGGATGTCTTTTTACACTATATAAAGGTGGAAATTTACATTGGAAACGTTTGGTTTAGCTGTTATAAAAGTTTGGTTTTTTTAGTGCTGAAAATGCATTTTCAGCTCGCACTGTACACATTTGCTGTGTGAGGCATTATCTCATAAGGGAAATACTGGACAATCAAATTAATGACTGCCCAGGCTTCAGGATGTCTTTTTACACTATATAAAGGTGGAAATTTACATTGGAAACGTTTGGTTTAGCTGTTATAAAAGTTTGGTTTTTTTAGTGCTGAAAATGCATTTTCAGCTCGCACTGTCCACATTTGCTATGTGAGGCATTATCTCATAAGGGAAATACTGGACAATCAAATTAATGACTGCCCAGGCTTCAGGATGTCTTTTTACACTATATAAAGGTGGAAATTTACATTGGAAACGTTTGGTTTAGCTGTTATAAAAGTTGGTTTTTTTAGTGCTGTAAATGCATTTTCAGCTCGCGCTGTACACATTTGCTATGAGAGGCATTATCTCATAAGGGAAATATTGGACAATCAAATTAATGACTGCCCAGGCTTCAGGATGTCTTTTTACACTATATAAAGGTGGAAATATACATTGGAAACGTTTAGTTTAGCTGTTAATGAAGTTTCGTTTTTTTAGTGCTGAAAATTCATTGTCTGCTGGCGCTGTACACTTTTTCTAAGTGTTGCAATATCTCATGAAGGAAATACTGGACAATCAAATTAATGACTTTCCAGGCTTCAGGATGCCTTTCTACACTATATAAAGGTGGAAATGTACATTGGAAACGTTTGGTTTAGCTGTTATAAAAGTTTGGTTTTTTAGTGCTGTAAATGCATTTTCAGCTCGCGCTGTACACATTTGCTATGAGAGGCATTATCTCATAAGGGAAATATTAGACAATCAAATTAATGACTGCCCAGGCTTCAGGATGTCTTTTTACACTATATAAGGGTGGAAATTTACATCGGAAACGTTTAGTTTAGCTGTTAATGAAGTTTCGTTTTTTTAGTGCTGAAAATTCATTGTCTGCTGGCGCTGTACACTTTTTCTAAGTGTTGCAATATCTCATGAAGGAAATACTGGACAATCAAATTAATGACTTTCCAGGCTTCAGGATGCCTTTCTACACTATATAAAGGTGGAAATGTACATTGGAAACGTTTGGTTTAGCTGTTATAAAAGTTTGGTTTTTTAGTGCTGTAAATGCATTTTCAGCTCGCGCTGTACACATTTGCTATGAGAGGCATTATCTCAAAAGGGAAATATTGGACAATCAAATTAATGACTGCCCAGGCTTCAGGATGTCTTTTTACACTATATAAAGGTGGAAATTTACATTGGAAACGTTTGGTTTAGCTGTTATAAAAGTTTGGTTTTTTAGTGCTGTAAATGCATTTTCAGCTCGCACTGTACACATTTGCTATGAGAGGCATTATCTCATAAGGGAAATATTGGACAATCAAATTAATGACTGCCCAGGCTTCAGGATGTCTTTTTACACTATATAAAGGTGGAAATTTACATTGGAAACGTTTAGTTTAGCTGTTAATGAAGTTTCGTTTTTTTTAGTGCTGAAAATTCATTGTCTGCTGGCGCTGTACACTTTTTCTAAGTGTTGCAATATCTCATGAAGGAAATATTGGACAATCAAATTAATGACTTTCCAGGCTTCAGGATGCCTTTCTACACTATATAAAGGTGGAAATTTACATTGGAAACGTTTGGTTTAGCTGTTATAAAAGTTTGGTTTTTTAGTGCTGTAAATGCATTTTCAGCTCGCGCTGTACACATTTGCTATGAGAGGCATTATCTCATAAGGGAAATATTGGACAATCAAATTAATGACTGCCCAGGCTTCAGGATGTCTTTTTACACTATATAAAGGTGGAAATTTACATTGGAAACGTTTGGTTTAGCTGTTATAAAAGTTTGGTTTTTTAGTGCTGTAAATGCATTTTCAGCTCGCGCTGTACACATTTGCTACGAGAGGCATTATCTCATAAGGGAAATATTGGACAATCAAATTAATGGCTGCCCAGGCTTCAGGATGTCTTTTTACTCTATATAAAGTTGGAAATTTACATTGGAAACGTTTAGTTTAGCTGTTAATGAAGTTTCGTTTTTTTAGTGCTGAAAATTCATTGTCTGCTGGCGCTGTACACTTTTTCTAAGTGTTGCAATATCTCATGAAGGAAATACTGGACAATCAAATCAATGACTTTCCAGGCTTCAGGATGCCTTTCTACACTATATAAAGGTGGAAATGTACATTGGAAACGTTTGGTTTAGCTGTTATAAAAGTTTGTTTTTTTAGTGCTGAAAATGCATTTTCAGCTCGCGCTGTACACATTTGCTATGAGAGGCATTGTCTCATAAGGGAAATATTGGACAATCAAATTAATGACTGCCTAGGCTTCAGGATGTCTTTTTACACTATATAAAGGTGGAAATTTACATTGGAAACGTTTGGTTTAGCTGTTATAAAAGTTTGGTTTTTTTAGTGCTGAAAATGCATTTTCAGCTCGCACTGTACACATTTGCTATGTGAGGCATTATCTCATAAGGGAAATACTGGACAATCAAATTAATGACTGCCCAGGCTTCAGGATGTCTTTTTACACTATATAAAGGTGGAAATTTACATTGGAAACGTTTGGTTTAGCTGTTATAAAAGTTTGTTTTTTTAGTGCTGAAAATGCATTTTCAGCTCGCACTGTACACATTTGCTATGTGAGGCATTATCTCATAAGGGAAATACTGGACAATCAAATTAATGACTTCCCAGGCTTCAGGATGCCTTTTTACACTCTATAAATGTGGAAATTTACATTGGAAACGTTTGGTTTAGCTGTTAATGAAGTTTCGTTTTTTTAGTGCTGAAAATTCATTGTCTGCTGGCGCTGTACACTTTTTCTAAGTGTTGCAATATCTCATGAAGGAAATACTGGACAATCAAATTAATGACTTTCCAGGCTTCAGGATGCCTTTCTACACTATATAAAGGTGGAAATTTACATTGGAAACGTTTGGTTTAGCTGTTATAAAAGTTTGGTTTTTTAGTGCTGTAAATGCATTTTCAGCTCGCGCTGTACACATTTGCTATGAGAGGCATTATCTCATAAGGGAAATATTGGACAATCAAATTAATGACTGCCCAGGCTTCAGGATGTATTTTTACACTATATAAGGGTGGAAATTTACATTGGAAACGTTTAGTTTAGCTGTTAATGAAGTTTCGTTTTTTTAGTGCTGAAAATTCATTGTCTGCTGGCGCTGTACACTTTTTCTAAGTGTTGCAATATCTCATGAAGGAAATACTGGACAATCAAATTAATGACTTTCCAGGCTTCAGGATGCCTTTCTACACTATATAAAGGTGGAAATGTACATTGGAAACGTTTGGTTTAGCTGTTATAAAAGTTTGGTTTTTTAGTGCTGTAAATGCATTTTCATCTCGCGCTGTACACATTTGCTATGAGAGGCATTATCTCAGAAGGGAAATATTGGACAATCAAATTAATGACTGCCCAGGCTTCAGGATGTCTTTTTACACTATATAAAGGTGGAAATTTACATTGGAAACGTTTGGTTTAGCTGTTATAAAAGTTTGGTTTTTTTAGTGCTGAAAATGCATTTTCAGCTCGCACTGTACACATTTGCTGTGTGAGGCATTATCTCATAAGGGAAATACTGGACAATCAAATTAATGACTGCCCAGGCTTCAGGATGTCGTTTTACACTATATAAAGGTGGAAATTTACATTGGAAACGTTTGGTTTAGCTGTTATAAAAGTTTGGTTTTTTAGTGCTGAAAATGCATTTTCAGCTCGCACTGTACACATTTGCTATGTGAGGCATTATCTCATAAGGGAAATACTGGACAATCAAATTAATGACTTCCCAGGCTTCAGGATGCCTTTTTACACTCTATAAATGTGGAAATTTACATTGGAAACGTTTGGTTTAGCTGTTAATGAAGTTTCGTTTTTTTAGTGCTGAAAATTCATTGTCTGCTGGCGCTGTACACTTTTTCTAAGTGTTGCAATATCTCATGAAGGAAATACTGGACAATCAAATTAATGACTTTCCAGGCTTCAGGATGCCTTTCTACACTATATAAAGGTGGAAATTTACATTGGAAACGTTTGGTTTAGCTGTTATAAAAGTTTGGTTTTTTAGTGCTGTAAATGCATTTTCAGCTCGCGCTGTACACATTTGCTATGAGAAGCATTATCTCATAAGGGAAATATTGGACAATCAAATTAATGACTGCCCAGGCTTCAGGATGTCTTTTTACACTATATAAGGGTGGAAATTTACATTGGAAACGTTTAGTTTAGCTGTTAATGAAGTTTCGTTTTTTTAGTGCTGAAAATTCATTGTCTGCTGGCGCTGTACACTTTTTCTAAGTGTTGCAATATCTCATGAAGGAAATACTGGACAATCAAATTAATGACTTTCCAGGCTTCAGGATGCCTTTCTACACTATATAAAGGTGGAAATTTACATTGGAAACGTTTAGTTTAGCTGTTAATGAAGTTTCGTTTTTTTAGTGCTGAAAATTCATTGTCTGCTGGCGCTGTACACTTTTTCTATGTGTTGCAATATCTCATGAAGGAAATACTGGACAATCAAATTAATTACTTTCCAGGCTTCAGGATGCCTTTCTACACTATATAAAGGTGGAAATGTACATTGGAAACGTTTGGTTTAGCTGTTATAAAAGTTTGGTTTTTTAGTGCTGTAAATGCATTTTCAGCTCGCGCTGTACACATTTGCTATGAGAGGCATTATCTCAGAAGGGAAATATTGGACAATCAAATTAATGACTGCCCAGGCTTCAAGGATGTCTTTTTACACTATATAAAGGTGGAAATTTACATTGGAAACGTTTGGTTTAGCTGTTATAAAAGTTTGGTTTTTTTAGTGCTGAAAATGCATTTTCAGCTCGCACTGTACACATTTGCTGTGTGAGGCATTATCTCATAAGGGAAATACTGGACAATCAAATTAATGACTGCCCAGGCTTCAGGATGTCTTTTTACACTATATAAAGGTGGAAATTTACATTGGAAACGTTTGGTTTAGCTGTTATAAAAGTTTGGTTTTTTTAGTGCTGAAAATGCATTTTCAGCTCGCACTGTCCACATTTGCTATGTGAGGCATTATCTCATAAGGGAAATACTGGACAATCAAATTAATGACTGCCCAGGCTTCAGGATGTCTTTTTACACTATATAAAGGTGGAAATTTACATTGGAAACGTTTGGTTTAGCTGTTATAAAAGTTTGTTTTTTTAGTGCTGTAAATGCATTTTCAGCTCGCGCTGTACACATTTGCTATGAGAGGCATTATCTCATAAGGGAAATATTGGACAATCAAATTAATGACTGCCCAGGCTTCAGGATGTCTTTTTACACTATATAAAGGTGGAAATATACATTGGAAACGTTTAGTTTAGCTGTTAATGAAGTTTCGTTTTTTTAGTGCTGAAAATTCATTGTCTGCTGGCGCTGTACACTTTTTCTAAGTGTTGCAATATCTCATGAAGGAAATACTGGACAATCAAATTAATGACTTTCCAGGCTTCAGGATGCCTTTCTACACTATATAAAGGTGGAAATGTACATTGGAAACGTTTGGTTTAGCTGTTATAAAAGTTTGGTTTTTTAGTGCTGTAAATGCATTTTCAGCTCGCGCTGTACACATTTGCTATGAGAGGCATTATCTCATAAGGGAAATATTAGACAATCAAATTAATGACTGCCCAGGCTTCAGGATGTCTTTTTACACTATATAAGGGTGGAAATTTACATCGGAAACGTTTAGTTTAGCTGTTAATGAAGTTTCGTTTTTTTAGTGCTGAAAATTCATTGTCTGCTGGCGCTGTACACTTTTTCTAAGTGTTGCAATATCTCATGAAGGAAATACTGGACAATCAAATTAATGACTTTCCAGGCTTCAGGATGCCTTTCTACACTATATAAAGGTGGAAATGTACATTGGAAACGTTTGGTTTAGCTGTTATAAAAGTTTGGTTTTTTAGTGCTGTGAATGCATTTTCAGCTCGCGCTGTACACATTTGCTATGAGAGGCATTATCTCAAAAGGGAAATATTGGACAATCAAATTAATGACTGCCCAGGCTTCAGGATGTCTTTTTACACTATATAAAGGTGGAAATTTACATTGGAAACGTTTGGTTTAGCTGTTATAAAAGTTTGGTTTTTTAGTGCTGAAAATGCATTTTCAGCTCGCACTGTACACATTTGCTATGTGAGGCATTATCTCATAAGGGAAATACTGGACAATCAAATTAATGACTTCCCAGGCTTCAGGATGCCTTTTTACACTCTATAAATGTGGAAATTTACATTGGAAACGTTTGGTTTAGCTGTTAATGAAGTTTCGTTTTTTTAGTGCTGAAAATTCATTGTCTGCTGGCGCTGTACACTTTTTCTAAGTGTTGCAATATCTCATGAAGGAAATACTGGACAATCAAATTAATGACTTTCCAGGCTTCAGGATGCCTTTCTACACTATATAAAGGTGGAAATTTACATTGGAAACGTTTGGTTTAGCTGTTATAAAAGTTTGGTTTTTTAGTGCTGTAAATGCATTTTCAGCTCGCGCTGTACACATTTGCTATGAGAGGCATTATCTCATAAGGGAAATATTGGACAATCAAATTAATGACTGCCCAGGCTTCAGGATGTCTTTTTACACTATATAAAGGTGGAAATTTACATTGGAAACGTTTAGTTTAGCTGTTAATGAAGTTTCGTTTTTTTTAGTGCTGAAAATTCATTGTCTGCTGGCGCTGTACACTTTTTCTAAGTGTTGCAATATCTCATGAAGGAAATACTGGACAATCAAATTAATGACTTTCCAGGCTTCAGGATGCCTTTCTACACTATATAAAGGTGGAAATTTACATTGGAAACGTTTGGTTTAGCTGTTATAAAAGTTTGGTTTTTTAGTGCTGTAAATGCATTTTCAGCTCGCGCTGTACACATTTGCTATGAGAGGCATTATCTCATAAGGGAAATATTGGACAATCAAATTAATGACTGCCCAGGCTTCAGGATGTCTTTTTACACTATATAAAGGTGGAAATTTACATTGGAAACGTTTGGTTTAGCTGTTATAAAAGTTTGGTTTTTTAGTGCTGTAAATGCATTTTCAGCTCGCGCTGTACACATTTGCTATGAGAGGCATTATCTCATAAGGGAAATATTGGACAATCAAATTAATGGCTGCCCAGGCTTCAGGATGTCTTTTTACTCTATATAAAGTTGGAAATTTACATTGGAAACGTTTAGTTTAGCTGTTAATGAAGTTTCGTTTTTTTAGTGCTGAAAATTCATTGTCTGCTGGCGCTGTACACTTTTTCTAAGTGTTGCAATATCTCATGAAGGAAATACTGGACAATCAAATCAATGACTTTCCAGGCTTCAGGATGCCTTTCTACACTATATAAAGGTGGAAATGTACATTGGAAACGTTTGGTTTAGCTGTTATAAAAGTTTGTTTTTTTAGTGCTGAAAATGCATTTTCAGCTCGCGCTGTACACATTTGCTATGAGAGGCATTGTCTCATAAGGGAAATATTGGACAATCAAATTAATGACTGCCTAGGCTTCAGGATGTCTTTTTACAATATATAAAGGTGGAAATTTACATTGGAAACGTTTGGTTTAGCTGTTATAAAAGTTTGGTTTTTTTAGTGCTGAAAATGCATTTTCAGCTCGCACTGTACACATTTGCTATGTGAGGCATTATCTCATAAGGGAAATACTGGACAATCAAATTAATGACTGCCCAGGCTTCAGGATGTCTTTTTACACTATATAAAGGTGGAAATTTACATTGGAAACGTTTGGTTTAGCTGTTATAAAAGTTTGTTTTTTTAGTGCTGAAAATGCATTTTCAGCTCGCACTGTACACATTTGCTATGTGAGGCATTATCTCATAAGGGAAATACTGGACAATCAAATTAATGACTTCCCAGGCTTCAGGATGCCTTTTTACACTCTATAAATGTGGAAATTTACATTGGAAACGTTTGGTTTAGCTGTTAATGAAGTTTCGTTTTTTTAGTGCTGAAAATTCATTGTCTGCTGGCGCTGTACACTTTTTCTAAGTGTTGCAATATCTCATGAAGGAAATACTGGACAATCAAATTAATGACTTTCCAGGCTTCAGGATGCCTTTCTACACTATATAAAGGTGGAAATTTACATTGGAAACGTTTGGTTTAGCTGTTATAAAAGTTTGGTTTTTTAGTGCTGTAAATGCATTTTCAGCTCGCGCTGTACACATTTGCTATGAGAGGCATTATCTCATAAGGGAAATATTGGACAATCAAATTAATGACTGCCCAGGCTTCAGGATGTCTTTTTACACTATATAAAGGTGGAAATTTACATTGGAAACGTTTGGTTTAGCTGTTATAAAAGTTTGTTTTTTTTAGTGCTGAAAATGCATTTTCAGCTCGCACTGTACACATTTGCTATGTGAGGCATTATCTCATAAGGGAAATACTGGACAATCAAATTAATGACTGCCCAGGCTTCAGGATGTCTTTTTACACTATCTAAAGGTGGAAATTTACATTGGAAACGTTTGGTTTAGCTGTTATAAAAGTTTGGTTTTTTAGTGCTGAAAATGCATTTTCAGCTCGCACTGTACACATTTGCTATGTGAGGCATTATCTCATAAGGGAAATACTGGACAATCAAATTAATGACTTCCCAGGTTTCAGGATGCCTTTTTACACTCTATAAATGTGGAAATTTACATTGGAAACGTTTGGTTTAGCTGTTAATGAAGTTTCGTTTTTTTAGTGCTGAAAATTCATTGTCTGCTGGCGCTGTACACTTTTTCTAAGTGTTGCAATATCTCATGAAGGAAATACTGGACAATCAAATTAATGACTTTCCAGGCTTCATGATGCCTTTCTACACTATATAAAGGTGGAAATTTACATTGGAAACGTTTGGTTTAGCTGTTATAAAAGTTTGTTTTTTTAGTGCTGTAAATGCATTTTCAGCTCGCGCTGTACACATTTGCTATGAGAGGCATTATCTCATAAGGGAAATATTGGACAATCAAATTAATGACTGCCCAGGCTTCAGGATGTCTTTTTACACTATATAAAGGTGGAAATTTACATTGGAAACGTTTGGTTTAGCTGTTATAAAAGTTTGGTTTTTTAGTGCTGAAAATGCATTTTCAGCTCGCACTGTACACATTTGCTATGTGAGGCATTATCTCATAAGGGAAATACTGGACAATCAAATTAATGACTTCCCAGGCTTCAGGATGCCTTTTTACACTCTATAAATGCGGAAATTTACATTGGAAACGTTTGGTTTAGCTGTTAATGAAGTTTCGTTTTTTTAGTGCTGAAAATTCATTGTCTGCTGGCGCTGTACACTTTTTCTAAGTGTTGCAATTTCTCATGAAGGAAATACTGGACAATCAATTTAATGACTTTCCAGGCTTCAGGATGCCTTTCTACACTATATAAAGGTGGAAATTTACATTGGAAACGTTTGGTTTAGCTGTTATAAAAGTTTGGTTTTTTAGTGCTGTATATGCATTTTCAGCTCGCGCTGTACACATTTGCTATGAGAGGCATTATCTCATAAGGGAAATATTGGACAATCAAATTAATGACTGCCCAGGCTTCAGGATGTCTTTTTACACTATATAAAGGTGGAAATTTACATTGGAAACGTTTGGTTTAGCTGTTATAAAAGTTTGTTTTTTTTAGTGCTGAAAATGCATTTTCAGCTCGCACTGTACACATTTGCTATGTGAGGCATTATCTCATAAGGGAAATACTGGACAATCAAATTAATGACTGCCCAGGCTTCAGGATGTCTTTTTACACTATCTAAAGGTGGAAATTTACATTGGAAACGTTTGGTTTAGCTGTTATAAAAGTTTGGTTTTTTAGTGCTGAAAATGCATTTTCAGCTCGCACTGTACACATTTGCTATGTGAGGCATTATCTCATAAGGGAAATACTGGACAATCAAATTAATGACTTCCCAGGTTTCAGGATGCCTTTTTACACTCTATAAATGTGGAAATTTACATTGGAAACGTTTGGTTTAGCTGTTAATGAAGTTTCGTTTTTTTAGTGCTGAAAATTCATTGTCTGCTGGCGCTGTACACTTTTTCTAAGTGTTGCAATATCTCATGAAGGAAATACTGGACAATCAAATTAATGACTTTCCAGGCTTCATGATGCCTTTCTACACTATATAAAGGTGGAAATTTACATTGGAAACGTTTGGTTTAGCTGTTATAAAAGTTTGTTTTTTTAGTGCTGTAAATGCATTTTCAGCTCGCGCTGTACACATTTGCTATGAGAGGCATTATCTCATAAGGGAAATATTGGACAATCAAATTAATGACTGCCCAGGCTTCAGGATGTCTTTTTACACTATATAAAGGTGGAAATTTACATTGGAAACGTTTGGTTTAGCTGTTATAAAAGTTTGGTTTTTTAGTGCTGAAAATGCATTTTCAGCTCGCACTGTACACATTTGCTATGTGAGGCATTATCTCATAAGGGAAATACTGGACAATCAAATTAATGACTTCCCAGGCTTCAGGATGCCTTTTTACACTCTATAAATGTGGAAATTTACATTGGAAACGTTTGGTTTAGCTGTTAATGAAGTTTCGTTTTTTTAGTGCTGAAAATTCATTGTCTGCTGGCGCTGTACACTTTTTCTAAGTGTTGCAATTTCTCATGAAGGAAATACTGGACAATCAATTTAATGACTTTCCAGGCTTCAGGATGCCTTTCTACACTATATAAAGGTGGAAATTTACATTGGAAACGTTTGGTTTAGCTGTTATAAAAGTTTGGTTTTTTAGTGCTGTATATGCATTTTCAGCTCGCGCTGTACACATTTGCTATGAGAGGCATTATCTCATAAGGGAAATATTGGACAATCAAATTAATGACTGCCCAGGCTTCAGGATGTCTTTTTACACTATATAAAGGTGGAAATTTACATTGGAAACGTTTAGTTTAGCTGTTAATGAAGTTTCGTTTTTTTAGTGCTGAAAATTCATTGTCTGCTGGCGCTGTACACTTTTTCTAAGTGTTGCAATATCTCATGAAGGAAATACTGGACAATCAAATTAATGACTTTCCAGGCTTCAGGATGCCTTTCTACACTATATAAAGGTGGAAATGTACATTGGAAACGTTTGGTTTAGCTGTTATAAAAGTTTGGTTTTTTTAGTGCTGTAAATGCATTTTCAGCTCGCGCTGTACACATTTGCTATGAGAGGCATTATCTCATAAGGGAAATATTGGACAATCAAATGAATGACTGCCCAGGCTTCAGGATGTCTTTTTACACTATATAAAGGTGGAAATTTACATTGGAAACGTTTGGTTTAGCTGTTATAAAAGTTTGGTTTTTTAGTGCTGAAAATGCATTTTCAGCTCGCACTGTACACATTTGCTATGTGAGGCATTATCTCATAAGGGAAATACTGGACAATCAAATTAATGACTTCCCAGGCTTCAGGATGCCTTTTTACACTCTATAAATGTGGAAATTTACATTGGAAACGTTTGGTTTAGCTGTTAATGAAGTTTCGTTTTTTAGTGCTGAAAATTCATTGTCTGCTGGCGCTGTACACTTTTTCTAAGTGTTGCAATATCTCATGAAGGAAATACTGGACAATCAAATTAATGACTTTCCAGGCTTCAGGATGCCTTTTTACACTATATAAAGGTGGAAATTTACATTGGAAACGTTTGGTTTAGCTGTTATAAAAGTTTGTTTTTTTTGTGATGTAAATGCATTTTCAGCTCGCGCTGTACACATTTGCTATGAGAGGCATTATCTCATAAGGGAAATATTGGACAATCAAATTAATGACTGCCCAGGCTTCAGGATGTCTTTTTACACTATATAAAGGTGGAAATTTACATTGGAAACGTTTGGTTTAGGTGTTATAAAAGTTTGGTTTTTTAGTGCTGAAAATGCATTTTCAGCTCGCACTGTACACATTTGCTATGTGAGGCATTATCTCATAAGGGAAATACTGGACAATCAAATTAATGACTTCCCAGGCTTCAGGATGCCTTTTTACACTCTATAAATGTGGAAATTTACATTGGAAACGTTTGGTTTAGCTGTTAATGAAGTTTCGTTTTTTTATTGCTGAAAATTCATTGTCTGCTGGCGCTGTACACTTTTTCTAAGTTTTGCAATATCTCATGTAGGAAATACTGGACAATCAAATTAATGACTTTCCAGGCTTCAGGATGCCTTTCTACACTTTATAAAGGTGGAAATTTACATTGGAAACGTTTGGTTTAGCTGTTATAAAAGTTTGGTTTTTTAGTGCTGTAAATGCATTTTCAGCTCGCGCTGTACACATTTGCTATGAGAGGCATTATCTCATAAGGGAAATATTGGACAATCAAATTAATGACTGCCCAGGCTTCAGGATGCCTTTCTACACTATATAAAGGTGGAAATTTACATTGGAAACGTTTGGTTTAGCTGTTATAAAAGTTTGTTTTTTTAGTGCTGTAAATGCATTTTCAGCTCGCGCTGTACACATTTGCTATGTGAGGCATTATCTCATAAGGGAAATACTGGACAATCAAATTAATGACTGCCCAGGCTTCAGGATGTCTTTTTACACTATATAAAGGTGGAAATTTACATTGGAAACGTTTGGTTTAGCTGTTATAAAAGTTTGGTTTTTTAGTGCTGAAAATGCATTTTCAGCTCGCACTGTACACATTTGCTATGTGAGGCATTATCTCATAAGGGAAATACTGGACAATCAAATTAATGACTTCCCAGGCTTCAGGATGCCTTTTTACACTCTATAAATGTGGAAATTTACATTGGAAACGTTTGGTTTAGCTGTTAATGAAGTTTCGTTTTTTTAGTGCTGAAAATTCATTGTCTGCTGGCGCTGTACACTTTTTCTAAGTGTTGCAATATCTCATGAAGGAAATACTGGACAATCAAATTAATGACTTTCCAGGCTTCATGATGCCTTTCTACACTATATAAAGGTGGAAATTTACATTGGAAACGTTTGGTTTAGCTGTTATAAAAGTTTGGTTTTTTAGTGCTGTAAATGCATTTTCAGCTCGCGCTGTACACATTTGCTATGAGAGGCATTATCTCATAAGGGAAATATTGGACAATCAAATTAATGACTGCCCAGGCTTCAGGATGTCTTTTTACACTATATAAAGGTGGAAATTTACATTGGAAACGTTTAGTTTAGCTGTTAATGAAGTTTCGTTTTTTTAGTGCTGAAAATTCATTGTCTGCTGGCGCTGTACACTTTTTCTAAGTGTTGCAATATCTCATGAAGGAAATACTGGACAATCAAATTAATGACTTTCCAGGCTTCAGGATGCCTTTCTACACTATATAAAGGTGGAAATGTACATTGGAAACGTTTGGTTTAGCTGTTATAAAAGTTTGGTTTTTTAGTGCTGTAAATGCATTTTCAGCTCGCGCTGTACACATTTGCTATGAGAGGCATTATCTCATAAGGGAAATATTGGACAATCAAATGAATGACTGCCCAGGCTTCAGGATGTCTTTTTACACTATATAAAGGTGGAAATTTACATTGGAAACGTTTGGTTTAGCTGTTATAAAAGTTTGGTTTTTTAGTGCTGAAAATGCATTTTCAGCTCGCACTGTACACATTTGCTATGTGAGGCATTATCTCATAAGGGAAATACTGGACAATCAAATTAATGACTTCCCAGGCTTCAGGATGCCTTTTTACACTCTATAAATGTGGAAATTTACATTGGAAACGTTTGGTTTAGCTGTTAATGAAGTTTCGTTTTTTAGTGCTGAAAATTCATTGTCTGCTGGCGCTGTACACTTTTTCTAAGTGTTGCAATATCTCATGAAGGAAATACTGGACAATCAAATTAATGACTTTCCAGGCTTCAGGATGCCTTTTTACACTATATAAAGGTGGAAATTTACATTGGAAACGTTTGGTTTAGCTGTTATAAAAGTTTGTTTTTTTTGTGCTGTAAATGCATTTTCAGCTCGCGCTGTACACATTTGCTATGAGAGGCATTATCTCATAAGGGAAATATTGGACAATCAAATTAATGACTGCCCAGGCTTCAGGATGTCTTTTTACACTATATAAAGGTGGAAATTTACATTGGAAACGTTTGGTTTAGGTGTTATAAAAGTTTGGTTTTTTAGTGCTGAAAATGCATTTTCAGCTCGCACTGTACACATTTGCTATGTGAGGCATTATCTCATAAGGGAAATACTGGACAATCAAATTAATGACTTCCCAGGCTTCAGGATGCCTTTTTACACTCTATAAATGTGGAAATTTACATTGGAAACGTTTGGTTTAGCTGTTAATGAAGTTTCGTTTTTTAGTGCTGAAAATTCATTGTCTGCTGGCGCTGTACACTTTTTCTAAGTGTTGCAATATCTCATGAAGGAAATACTGGACAATCAAATTAATGACTTTCCAGGCTTCAGGATGCCTTTTTACACTATATAAAGGTGGAAATTTACATTGGAAACGTTTGGTTTAGCTGTTATAAAAGTTTGTTTTTTTTGTGATGTAAATGCATTTTCAGCTCGCGCTGTACACATTTGCTATGAGAGGCATTATCTCATAAGGGAAATATTGGACAATCAAATTAATGACTGCCCAGGCTTCAGGATGTCTTTTTACACTATATAAAGGTGGAAATTTACATTGGAAACGTTTGGTTTAGGTGTTATAAAAGTTTGGTTTTTTAGTGCTGAAAATGCATTTTCAGCTCGCACTGTACACATTTGCTATGTGAGGCATTATCTCATAAGGGAAATACTGGACAATCAAATTAATGACTTCCCAGGCTTCAGGATGCCTTTTTACACTCTATAAATGTGGAAATTTACATTGGAAACGTTTGGTTTAGCTGTTAATGAAGTTTCGTTTTTTTATTGCTGAAAATTCATTGTCTGCTGGCGCTGTACACTTTTTCTAAGTTTTGCAATATCTCATGTAGGAAATACTGGACAATCAAATTAATGACTTTCCAGGCTTCAGGATGCCTTTCTACACTTTATAAAGGTGGAAATTTACATTGGAAACGTTTGGTTTAGCTGTTATAAAAGTTTGGTTTTTTAGTGCTGTAAATGCATTTTCAGCTCGCGCTGTACACATTTGCTATGAGAGGCATTATCTCATAAGGGAAATATTGGACAATCAAATTAATGACTGCCCAGGCTTCAGGATGCCTTTCTACACTATATAAAGGTGGAAATTTACATTGGAAACGTTTGGTTTAGCTGTTATAAAAGTTTGTTTTTTTAGTGCTGTAAATGCATTTTCAGCTCGCGCTGTACACATTTGCTATGTGAGGCATTATCTCATAAGGGAAATACTGGACAATCAAATTAATGACTGCCCAGGCTTCAGGATGTCTTTTTACACTATATAAAGGTGGAAATTTACATTGGAAACGTTTGGTTTAGCTGTTATAAAAGTTTGGTTTTTTAGTGCTGAAAATGCATTTTCAGCTCGCACTGTACACATTTGCTATGTGAGGCATTATCTCATAAGGGAAATACTGGACAATCAAATTAATGACTTCCCAGGCTTCAGGATGCCTTTTTACACTCTATAAATGTGGAAATTTACATTGGAAACGTTTGGTTTAGCTGTTAATGAAGTTTCGTTTTTTTAGTGCTGAAAATTCATTGTCTGCTGGCGCTGTACACTTTTTCTAAGTGTTGCAATATCTCATGAAGGAAATACTGGACAATCAAATTAATGACTTTCCAGGCTTCATGATGCCTTTCTACACTATATAAAGGTGGAAATTTACATTGGAAACGTTTGGTTTAGCTGTTATAAAAGTTTGGTTTTTTAGTGCTGTAAATGCATTTTCAGCTCGCGCTGTACACATTTGCTATGAGAGGCATTATCTCATAAGGGAAATATTGGACAATCAAATTAATGACTGCCCAGGCTTCAGGATGTCTTTTTACACTATATAAAGGTGGAAATTTACATTGGAAACGTTTAGTTTAGCTGTTAATGAAGTTTCGTTTTTTTAGTGCTGAAAATTCATTGTCTGCTGGCGCTGTACACTTTTTCTAAGTGTTGCAATATCTCATGAAGGAAATACTGGACAATCAAATTAATGACTTTCCAGGCTTCAGGATGCCTTTCTACACTATATAAAGGTGGAAATGTACATTGGAAACGTTTGGTTTAGCTGTTATAAAAGTTTGGTTTTTTAGTGCTGTAAATGCATTTTCAGCTCGCGCTGTACACATTTGCTATGAGAGGCATTATCTCATAAGGGAAATATTGGACAATCAAATGAATGACTGCCCAGGCTTCAGGATGTCTTTTTACACTATATAAAGGTGGAAATTTACATTGGAAACGTTTGGTTTAGCTGTTATAAAAGTTTGGTTTTTTAGTGCTGAAAATGCATTTTCAGCTCGCACTGTACACATTTGCTATGTGAGGCATTATCTCATAAGGGAAATACTGGACAATCAAATTAATGACTTCCCAGGCTTCAGGATGCCTTTTTACACTCTATAAATGTGGAAATTTACATTGGAAACGTTTGGTTTAGCTGTTAATGAAGTTTCGTTTTTTAGTGCTGAAAATTCATTGTCTGCTGGCGCTGTACACTTTTTCTAAGTGTTGCAATATCTCATGAAGGAAATACTGGACAATCAAATTAATGACTTTCCAGGCTTCAGGATGCCTTTTTACACTATATAAAGGTGGAAATTTACATTGGAAACGTTTGGTTTAGCTGTTATAAAAGTTTGTTTTTTTTGTGCTGTAAATGCATTTTCAGCTCGCGCTGTACACATTTGCTATGAGAGGCATTATCTCATAAGGGAAATATTGGACAATCAAATTAATGACTGCCCAGGCTTCAGGATGTCTTTTTACACTATATAAAGGTGGAAATTTACATTGGAAACGTTTGGTTTAGGTGTTATAAAAGTTTGGTTTTTTAGTGCTGAAAATGCATTTTCAGCTCGCACTGTACACATTTGCTATGTGAGGCATTATCTCATAAGGGAAATACTGGACAATCAAATTAATGACTTCCCAGGCTTCAGGATGCCTTTTTACACTCTATAAATGTGGAAATTTACATTGGAAACGTTTGGTTTAGCTGTTAATGAAGTTTCGTTTTTTTATTGCTGAAAATTCATTGTCTGCTGGCGCTGTACACTTTTTCTAAGTTTTGCAATATCTCATGTAGGAAATACTGGACAATCAAATTAATGACTTTCCAGGCTTCAGGATGCCTTTCTACACTTTATAAAGGTGGAAATTTACATTGGAAACGTTTGGTTTAGCTGTTATAAAAGTTTGGTTTTTTAGTGCTGTAAATGCATTTTCAGCTCGCGCTGTACACATTTGCTATGAGAGGCATTATCTCATAAGGGAAATATTGGACAATCAAATTAATGACTGCCCAGGCTTCAGGATGCCTTTCTACACTATATA
The DNA here is from genome assembly GCF_059441095.1 of Idiotropiscis lumnitzeri. NCBI lineage: Eukaryota > Metazoa > Chordata > Actinopteri > Syngnathiformes > Syngnathidae > Idiotropiscis > Idiotropiscis lumnitzeri. Next base: position 1,423,906 of record NW_028283572.1, read on the forward strand.
AAGGTGGAAATTTACATTGGAAACGTTTGGTTTAGCTGTTATAAAAGTTTGTTTTTTTAGTGCTGTAAATGCATTTTCAGCTCGCGCTGTACACATTTGCTATGTGAGGCATTATCTCATAAGGGAAATACTGGACAATCAAATTAATGACTGCCCAGGCTTCAGGATGTCTTTTTACACTATATAAAGGTGGAAATTTACATTGGAAACGTTTGGTTTAGCTGTTATAAAAGTTTGGTTTTTTAGTGCTGAAAATGCATTTTCAGCTCGCACTGTACACATTTGCTATGTGAGGCATTATCTCATAAGGGAAATACTGGACAATCAAATTAATGACTTCCCAGGCTTCAGGATGCCTTTTTACACTCTATAAATGTGGAAATTTACATTGGAAACGTTTGGTTTAGCTGTTAATGAAGTTTCGTTTTTTTAGTGCTGAAAATTCATTGTCTGCTGGCGCTGTACACTTTTTCTAAGTGTTGCAATATCTCATGAAGGAAATACTGGACAATCAAATTAATGACTTTCCAGGCTTCAGGATGCCTTTCTACACTATATAAAGGTGGAAATGTACATTGGAAACGTTTGGTTTAGCTGTTATAAAAGTTTGGTTTTTTAGTGCTGTAAATGCATTTTCAGCTCGCGCTGTACACATTTGCTATGAGAGGCATTATCTCATAAGGGAAATATTGGACAATCAAATTAATGACTGCCCAGGCTTCAGGATGTTTTTTTTACACTATATAAAGGTGGAAATTTACATTGGAAACGTTTGGTTTAGCTGTTAATGAAGTTTCGTTTTTTAGTGCTGAAAATTCATTGTCTGCTGGCGCTGTACACTTTTTCTAAGTGTTGCAATATCTCATGAAGGAAATACTGGACAATCAAATTAATGACTTTCCAGGCTTCAGGATGCCTTTTTACACTATATAAAGGTGGAAATTTACATTGGAAACGTTTGGTTTAGCTGTAATAAAAGTTTGGTTTTTTAGTGCTGTAAATGCATTTTCAGCTCGCGCTGTACACATTTGCTATGAGAGGCATTATCTCATAAGGGAAATATTGGACAATCAAATTAATGACTGCCCAGGCTTCAGGATGTCTTTTTACACTATATAAAGGTGGAAATTTACATTGGAAACGTTTGGTTTAGCTGTTATAAAAGTATGGTTTTTTAGTGCTGAAAATGCATTTACAGCACGAAAAAAACAAACTTTTATAACAGCTAAACCAAACGTTTCCAATGTAAATTTCCACATTTATATAGTGTAAAAAGGCATCCTGAAGCCTGGGAAGTCATTAATTTGATTGTCCAGTATTTCCCTTATGAGATAATGCCTCACATAGCAAATGTGTACAGCGCGAGCTGAAAATGCATTTACAGCACTAAAAAAACAAACTTTTATAACAGCTAAACTAAACGTTTCCAATGTAAATTTCCACCTTTATATAGTGTAAAAAGACATCCTGAAGCCTGGGCAGTCATTAATTTGATTGTCCAATATTTCCCTTATGAGATAATGCCTCTCATAGAAAATGTGTACAGCGCGAGCTGAAAATGCATTTACAGCACTAAAAAACCAAACTTTTATAACAGCTAAACCAAACGTTTCCAATGTAAATTTCCACCTTTATATAGTGTAAAAAAAACATCCTGAAGCCTGGGCAGTCATTAATTTGATTGTCCAATATTTCCCTTATGAGATAATGCCTCTCATAGCAAATGTGTACAGCGCGAGCTGAAAATGCATTTACAGCACTAAAAAACCAAACTTTTATAACAGCTAAACCAAACGTTTCCAATGTAAATTTCCACCTTTATATAGTGTAGAAAGGCATCCTGAAGCCTGGAAAGTCATTAATTTGATTGTCCAGTATTTCCTACATGAGATATTGCAACACTTAGAAAAAGTGTACAACGCCAGCAGACAATGAATTTGCAGCACTAAAAAAACGAAACTTCATTTACAGCTAAACCAAACGTTTCCAATGTAAATTTCCACATTTATATAGTGTAAAAAGGCATCCTGAAGCCTGGGAAGTCATTAATTTGATTGTCCAGTATTTCCCTTATGAGATAATGCCTCACATAGCAAATGTGTACAGCGCGAGCTGAAAATGCATTTACAGCACTAAAAAAACAAACTTTTATAACAGCTAAACTAAACGTTTCCAATGTAAATTTTCACCTTTATATAGTGTAAAAAGACATCCTGAAGCCTGGGCAGTCATTAATTTGATTGTCCAATATTTCCCTTATGAGATAATGCCTCTCATAGCAAATGTGTACAGCGCGAGCTGAAAATGCATTTACAGCACTAAAAAACCAAACTTTTATAACAGCTAAACCAAACGTTTCCAATGTAAATTTCCACCTTTATATAGTGTAGAAAGGCATCCTGAAGCCTGGAAAGTCATTAATTTGATTGTCCAGTATTTCCTTCATGAGATATTGCAACACTTAGAAAAAGTGTACAGCGCCAGCAGACAATGAATTTGCAGCACTAAAAAAACGAAACTTCATTAACAGCTAAACCAAACGTTTCCAATGTAAATTTCCACCTTTATATAGTGTAAAAAGATATCCTGAAGCCTGGGCAGTCATTAATTTGATTGTCCAATATTTTCCTTATGAGATAATGCCTCTCATAGCAAATGTGTACAGCGCGAGCTGAAAATGCATTTACAGCACTAAAAAACCAAACTTTTATAACAGCTAAACCAAACGTTTCCAATGTAAATTTCCACAATTATATAGTGTAAAAAGGTCTCCTGAAGCCTGGGAAGTCATTAATTTGATTGTCCAGCATTTCCATTATGAGATAATGTCTCACATAGCAAATGTGTACAGCGCGAGCTGAAAATGCATTTACAGCACTAAAAAAACAAACTTTTATAACAGCTAAACCAAACGTTTACAATGTAAATTTCCACCTTTATATAGTGTAAAAAGGCATCCTGAAGCCTGGAAAGTCATTAATTTGATTGTCCAGTATTTCCTTCATGAGAAAATGCAACACTTAGAAAAAGTGTACAGCGCCAGCAGACAATGAATTTGCAGCACTAAAAAAACGAAACTTCATTAACAGCTAAACCAAACGTTTCCAATGTAAATTTCCACATTTATATAGTGTAAAAAGGCATCCTGAAGCCTGGGAAGTCATTAATTTGATTGTCCATTATTTCCCTTATGAGATAATGCCTCACATAGCAAATGTGTACAGCGCGAGCTGAAAATGCATTTACAGCACTAAAAAAACAAACTTTTATAACAGCTAAACTAAACGTTTCCAATGTAAATTTCCACCTCTATATAGTGTAAAAAGGTCTCCTGAAGCCTGGTAAGTCATTAATTTGATTGTCCAGTATTTCCCTTATGGGATAATGCCTCACATAGCAAATGTGTACAGCGCGAGCTGAAAATGCATTTACAGCACTAAAAAAACAAACGTTTATAACAGCTAAACCAAACGTTTCCAATGTAAATTTACACCTTTATATAGTGTAAAAAGGCATCCTGAAGCCTGGAAAGTCATTAATTTGATTGTCCAGTATTTCCTTCATGAGATATTGCAACACTTAGAAAAAGTGTACAGCGACAGCAGACAATGAATTTGCAGCACTAAAAAAACAAAACTTCATTAACAGCTAAACCAAACGTTTCCAATGTAAATTTCCACATTTATATAGTGTAAAAAGGCATCCTGAAGCCTGGGAAGTCATTAATTTGATTGTCCAGTATTTCCTTCATGAGATATTGCAACACTTAGAAAAAGTGTACAGCGCCAGCAGACAATGAATTTGCAGCACTAAAAAAACGAAACTTCATTAACAGCTAAACCAAACGTTTCCAATGTAAATTTCCACATTTATATAGTGTAAAAAGGCATCCTGAAGCCTGGGAAGTCATTAATTTGATTGTCCAGTATTTCCCTTATGAGATAATGCCTCACATAGCAAATGTGTACAGCGCGAGCTGAAAATGCATTTACAGCACTAAAAAAACTAACTTTTATAACAGCTAAACTAAACGTTTCCAATGTAAATTTCCACCTTTATATAGTGTAAAAAAGACATCCTGAAGCCTGGGCAGTCATTAATTTGATTGTCCAATATTTCCCTTATGAGATAATGCCTCACATAGCATTTACAGCACTAAAAAACCAAACTTTTATAACAGCTAAACCAAACGTTTCCAATGTAAATTTCCACCTTTATATAGTGTAGAAAGGCATCCTGAAGCCTGGAAAGTCATTAATTTGATTGTCCAGTATTTCCTTCATGAGATATTGCAACACTTAGAAAAAGTGTACAGCGCCAGCAGACAATGAATTTTCAGCACTAAAAAAACGAAACTTCATTAACAGCTAAACCAAACGTTTCCAATGTTAATTTCCACATTTATATAGTGTAAAAAGGCATCCTGAACCCTGGGAAGTCATTAATTTGATTGTCCAGTATTTCCCTTATGAGATAATGCCTCACATAGCAAATGAGTACAGCGCGAGCTGAAAATGCATTTACAGCACTAAAAAACCAAACTTTTATAACAGCTAAACCAAACGTTTCCAATGTACATTTCCACCTTTATATAGTGTAAAAAGGCATCCTGAAGCCTGGGAAGTCATTAATTTGATTGTCCAGTATTTCCCTTATGAGATAATGCCTCACATAGCAAATGTGTACAGTGCGAGCTGAAAATGCATTTACAGCACGAAAAAAACAAACTTTTATAACAGCTAAACCAAACGTTTCCAATGTAAATTTCCACATTTATATAGTGTAAAAAGGCATCCTGAAGCCTGGGAAGTCATTAATTTGATTGTCCAGTATTTCCCTTATGAGATAATGCCTCACATAGCAAATGTGTACAGCGCGAGCTGAAAATGCATTTACAGCACTAAAAAACCAAACTTTTATAACAGCTAAACCAAACGTGTCCAATGTAAATTTCCACCTTTATATAGTGTAGAAAGGCATCCTGAAGCCTGGAAAGTCATGAATTTGATTGTCCAGTATTTCCTTCATGAGATATTGCAACACTTAGAAAAAGTGTACAGCGCCAGCAGACAATGAATTTGCAGCACTAAAAAAACGAAACTTCATTTCCAGCTAAACCAAACGTTTCCAATGTAAATTTCCACATTTATATAGTGTAAAAAGGCATCCTGAAGCCTGGGAAGTCATTAATTTGATTGTCCAGTATTTCCCTTATGAGATAATGCCTCACATAGCAAATGTGTACAGCGCGAGCTGAAAATGCATTTACAGCACTAAAAAAACAAACTTTTATAACAGCTAAACTAAACGTTTCCAATGTAAATTTTCACCTTTATATAGTGTAAAAAGACATCCTGAAGCCTGGGCAGTCATTAATTTGATTGTCCAATATTTCCCTTATGAGATAATGCCTCTCATAGCAAATGTGTACAGCGCGAGCTGAAAATGCATTTACAGCACTAAAAAACCAAACTTTTATAACAGCTAAACCAAACGTTTCCAATGTAAATTTCCACCTTTATATAGTGTAGAAAGGCATCCTGAAGCCTGGAAAGTCATTAATTTTATTGTCCAGTATTTCCTTCATGAGATATTGCAACACTTAGAAAAAGTGTACAGCGCCAGCAGACAATGAATTTGCAGCACTAAAAAACCAAACTTTTATAACAGCTAAACCAAACGTTTCCAATGTAAATTTCCACCTTTATATAGTGTAAAAAGGCATCCTGAAGCCTGGGAAGTCATTAATTTGATTGTCCAGTATTTCCCTTATGAGATAATGCCTCACATAGCAAATGTGTACAGCGCGAGCTGAGAATGCATTTACAGCACTAAAAAAACAAACTTTTATAACAGCTAAACCAAACGTTTCCAATGTAAATTTCCACCTTTATATAGTGTAGAAAGGCATCCTGAAGCCTGGAAAGTCATTAATTTGATTGTCCAGTATTTCCTTCATGAGATATTGCAACACTTAGAAAAAGTGTACAGCGCCAGCAGACAATGAATTTGCAGCACTAAAAAAACGAAACTTCATTAACAGCTAAACCAAACGTTTCCAATGTAAATTTCCACATTTATATAGTGTAAAAAGGCATCCTGAAGCCTGGGAAGTCATTAATTTGATTGTCCAGTATTTCCTTCATGAGATATTGCAACACTTAGAAAATGTGTACAGCGCCAGCAGACAATGAATTTGCAGCACTAAAAAAACGAAACTTCATTAACAGCTAAACCAAACGTTTCCAATGTAAATTTCCACATTTATATAGTGTAAAAATGCATCCTGAAGCCTGGGAAGTCATTAATTTCTTTGTCCAGTATTTCCTTCATGAGATACAGCAACACTTAGAAAAAGTCTGTGTGACAGCCTGGAGAGACTGCTGACAGGAGGGAATAGACCCCACTGGGGCTGACATGGGCTAGCTACCCATGCTGGCAGTCTCTGACACTGTGTTCAGTTTGTTGGAGACACCCGCCAAGTGCTACAGAAAGTCTACAAAGAATGACACCCCTACAGCCTGCGAGAGCGGGGGCGCAAGATGGCTCAATGACTGACCACACGGTTACAGACCTAGGAACAAACATGACTACGAGCAAGAACACGGTGCATGAGACAATGGCAGCAGGACACTCACTTCAGGTCTGCACCTGTGGCTGGGCAAAAGTAACATCAGTTACAGGGTTGAAGATCCACCAAGGAAAGAAGCGGTGTTTGGGAAAGCCGAGTCAAGGGCCTCGCATTGACCAATACTTCTTACGAAGTAATGCGTCAAATCAGTCGAGTGAAGCACAGCGACGGGAAAAAACCCAAAGTTCGCAGAGCATCAGCCCCCCTGTCACTGAGGAGGGTATTATAAACACAGAATTGCAGGAGGTAGAACCCACTCAGCCACAGAGACCTCCCAAAGAGAACAAGATCAAAGGGCACAGACAGAGTGTGAGGTGGCCCAAAACTATTGAGAAGAGAGAGTGGGAAACCGTCAATAACGACCTGGTGAAAATGTTGGAGCAACAAGTGGGCACTGCAGAGAGAAAGCTGGAACACATCGGTGACATCATCTACCACTATGGAGAGGAGCGCTTTGGAGTGAACAGCTGGAAAACCACCAACAAAATACCACCACCAACCAAACCTAGGAGGCAACAAGAGATAGAGAGACTGATCAGGGAAAGAAGGGACCTGCGGAAACAGTGGAGAAAAGCCTCTGATCCAGAGAGAGAAGGTCTCATGCTGCTCCATGGGGACATCAAGCTCCGGTTGAAAACCTTACGAAGAGCAGAGAACTTGAGGAAACTTCGCAGGAAGAAGGAACACACAAGAACCCTGTTCTATAAAAATCCCTTCAAGTTTGTCAAAGATCTCTTCGCTAAGGACAAAAGCGGGTTCCTGCAAACTTCAAAGAAGGAACTTGAAGAGCACCTGGAAAAGGTCTACCAAGACACGAAAAGGCATGAACAGCTAGCCATCCCACATGATATCCCCCCCATTCGACCACCAGAGGTCAACATCGAGACCGGCCCTCCAAAATGGAAAGAAGTGGAGAACATGGTGGGCGTGCAAGATCAGGATCTGCACCAGGACCAAATGGAGTGTCATATAAGCTCTACAAGAACTCACCAGATGTCCTACGCTATCTTTGGAGGCTAATGAGAATCGTCTGGCAGAAGGGGATAATACCAAAGGCATGGCGAAGGGCTGGAGGTGTACTAATTCCAAAAGAGAAGGACGCAGATATCAGTCAATTTCGGCCAATCAGCCTTCTCAACGTTGAAGGGAAAATCTTTTTCAGCGTCTTGACACACACCACCTACCTGGAGAAAAAACGAGTACATTGACACATCCGTACAAAAGGCTGGAATTTCTGGATTCTCTGGCTGCTTGGAGCACACCAGTATGATCTGGCATCAGATTCAAGCAGCGAAGAAGAACAAAGGGGATCTTCATGTCATCTTTCTCGACCTAGCCAATGCCTTTGGTTCAGTTCCGCATAGCCTTCTCTGGGAGTCCTTCAACTTCTTCCGCGTTCCAACATCCATCACTACCTTGGTAAAATTCTACTTTGAAGACCTGCAGCTGTGCTTCACAACACCCGACTTCAAAACATCATGGCAGCAAGTAGAAGTAGGCATCATGGCAGGTTGCACGATCTCACCCCTGGCCTTTACAATGGCCATGGAGGTCATCATCAGGGCCTCAAAATGGGTGGCGGGGTGAGCGAACCAGGAACGGGATCCGCCTTCCACCGTCCGAGTATATATGGACGACATGACCACTCTGACCACCACTGCAGCTTGCACCAGGCGGCTACTTGGTAAGCTGCAGGAAAACATCAGCTGGGCCCGGATGAAAATCAAGCCGAACAAGTCACGTAGCATCTCGATAATCAAGGGAGAGCTAAAAGACGTGAAGTTCTGCATTGGTGACGAACCAATACCAACGGTGGCAGAACAACCTGTCAAAAGCCTGGGCAGATGGTATGACTCAAGTCTTAAGGATAAAAACCAGGTGCAGCAGCTAAGACAGGATATCATCAACGACCTGAACAACATCAACAAGACTCCACTACCAGGGAAGCTCAAGCTCTGGTGTCTGCAATTTGGGCTTCTCCCTCTCGTGATGTGGCCACTCACTGTCTACGAGGTCCCACTAACAACTGTGGAGAAGATGGAGCGAGCCATCACAGTATATGTGAAACAGTGGCTTGGTGTCCCACGCTGTCTGAATAACATCAGCCTCTATGGCAAAGGAGTCCTCGAACTGCCCATCACAAGTCTCACTGAAGAATACAAGTGCTCTAAAGTGAGACTACAGATGACGCTGACGGACTCCAGAGACCGGACCATCAGTGAAACGGCACCACCCCTGTCAACTGCACGGAAATGGACACCATCCAGTGCAGTGCAGCATGCCACAGCAGCCCTGAGGCACAGCGATATTGTGGGACACGTCCAGAGGGGAAGAGGAGGCTTTGGCCTTACAGCAAGCAAACCAACTTGGTGTAAGGCCTCAACCGCAGAGAGGAAAAAAATGGTCGTGGAGGAGGTGCGCCGCCAGGAAGAGGCTGAAAGGTCTGCAAAGGCTGTCTCGCTTGCCAAGCAGGGACAGTGGATGAGGTGGGAAGGCCTGGAGAAAAGAAAGCTTGGCTGGAGGGATCTCTGGGAGATGGAAGCTAGCAACATCAGCTTCATCATCAGAGCTACCAATGACGTGCTGCCATCCCCAAAAAACCTCCACCAGTGGTATGGCGAAGATCCAACCTGTGCCCTCTGCCCAACACCAGCAACTCTCAAACACATCCTGACTGGTTGTAAGACCAGCCTCACACAAGGCCGCTATACCTGGAGGCACAACCAGGTCCTCAAGAGCTTGGCAGCAGTGCTTGAAAGCAGGAGAACTACCATCAACTCCTTGCCCTTAAGAGCCACCACTACCATTACAGCACCAAAATTTGTCCGAGAGGGACAGGAAAAGCCCAACCATCCTTTTCTCAAGCCAGAAGTTGGTCAGCTAACCAAGGCTCGGGATTGGAAGATGCTGGTCGATATAGGTCAGCAACTAATCTTCCCAGCAGAGATTGCAACCACCACCCTAAGGCCAGACTTAGTGCTGTGGTCCCATTCATTGAAGACTGTCTACATTGCAGAGCTCACAGTCCCGTGGGAAAATGCAGTTGAAGAGGCCTATGAGCGTAAGAAGTTGCGCTACACTGAACTGGCGGCGGACGCACAACAACGAGGGTGGAAAGCCAAGGTCTATCCCGTCGAAGTTGGATGCAGAGGGTTTCTGGCCTCATCAACCATCAAGCTGCTGAAAGACCTGGGAATCCATGGACAGGCTCTGCGGCACACAGTCAGATCGCTCTCTAAAGCGGCTGAAAGAAGCAGCCAGTGGATCTGGATGAAGAGGAAGGACCCCTACTGGGCTCATAGATCAGCAACATGACCCCCGTCCCCCCTCCCCATCCCACCACTAATCTGCGTCATCCCACTTGAGTACCCAGGGCAGAACCATCCACCACAGTTAATTGGGCATGGGACATAAGCGCGGGCGTGATCAACCGGCCGCTGGCCACCATCGATGAGGGTGTCTAGTGATAAAGGCCGAAACACCCAGTGATTTGATGGAACACTACTGACGATGTGTCCCAAATTGACATCTTTCCCATTCCAACCATGAGACACAACCCCCATGCCACTCTCCATAGCAAGCCTAACCTCATGAGAATACCATCTATCGGCACAATGGACAGTTTACCATCACGTCCATGTTTTTATGATTCTGCTATGTGAGGCATTATCTCATAAGGGAAATACTGGACAATCAAATTAATGACTGTCCAGGCTTCAGGATGTCTTTTTCCACGATATAAAGGTGGAATCTTTCATTGGAAACGTTTGGTTTAGCTGTTATAGAAGTTTGGGTTTTTATTGTGCTGCAAATGCATTTTCAGCTTGCGCTGTGCACATTTGCAAAGTGAGGCAATATCTCATAAGGGAAATACTGGACAATCAAATTAATGACTGTCCAGTCTTCAGTATGTCAGTTTACACTATATAAAGGAAGAAATTTACATTGGAAACGTTGAATTAAGCTGTTATAGAAATGTGGTAGTTTAGTACTGCAAATGCATTTTCAGCTCGCGCTGTACACATTTTCTAAGTGAAGCATTATCTCATGAGGGAAAGACTGGACAATCAAATTAATGACTGTCCAGTCTTCAGTATGTCAGTTTACACTATTGTTAGGTTGAAGATATATTTTATCCCATATTTTACTCTATTAGTATTGCAAAAGAATTGTTCCACAGTGTGACCTATGTTTGACCATATGGATGAGAAGACTTCAAGAGAAGCGGATGCCTGAAGACAGGATCAACGTCTACAACATCAAAGGAGGTGTGCCGAGACACACCTCTGAACCAAAAGGACTGAGACTTTAGTGCCAGAGCACTAAAAGGCATATCTGCCTTTTCAATCAGTAAATGACTGCCATTGATGTCTGTCTTTCCTCTTGTGTCTGAAATGTTTACATGTTCCTGCTGGTGCTCCCCCCTTCGTTCCTTAGTGCAAATACATTGTATTGTTTAGGGACTTCCCAAATAAAATAGAGGGCTCGGCGGAGTGTGCTCCAGAACGAAGTTGGAGATGTAACTGAGCACACCTCCGTTCGTTCTCCTCGCGAGTAAAAGATCAACTCTTGTCTTCCTTTCATTCATTTTGCCTTTGTTCAGTGAATGCTTAGGTGATTGAACCTGACATTATTTTGGTCCTTCGAGCGGGAAGCCAAGATACCTGAGGATTCCAGCGGGTGTGGTGAACTCCAGAAAGACCATGGCCATGGCAGGCTCACTAGAGAGAGCCTAAAAATCCTTTTCCAGGACTGGACCTCACCCCACCAGCTGGGATCTGACGGTTGACGGCGATCCAATGGAGGGAAGACAACAGTGGTGAGATATTTTTTTTTAGGGGGGAAGTGACTGACTGGAGGTCATTGCGCGTTAAGAATAAATAAATAAGTGTTCAGAATAAATAAATGAGCATTAAGAATAAATAAATAAAAATAAAACATAAAAAAGAAAAAAAAGCAAAGAAAGACATGAAGTAGAGATGAAATAAGAAAAGAGAAAGAAAGAAAGATAGAGAAAAGAGAAAGAAATTGTGTATAGATAAGAAATCCTGTGCATACTAGTCGATGGCAGGTCCATGAAGGACAGTGGAGTGAGAAATAAAAAAACCCTGTGAATACTAGTCAATGGCAGGTATATGACGGCGGAGTCCGAGAAATTCCGTGGAGAAAGTAGGACGGCGGAGTCTGTGTGTACACTTAAATTCCGTGTGTGAATGTTTGCGCAAACCGTATGTAAAGTGAGTGAACGGTGTGATTGGGGATTACAAATACCACTTGGTATTTTATCCGATGTAATACAGTAGGGTTGTACACAGCAGACTGGTGTGGATGCAAAGGCAATAATTCTCCACCTGAAAAGGTTGAATTGAGAATTACCACAACAGGAAATTTGAGTTGCTGTCCTACTGATGAGAAACCAGTTTTTAGAACACCTTAGGTGTTGACAAACTGGTCCAAATTTTCTAAAATGGGGATATTAGGTAGTAAAATAAAACCCAGGGATACGCTGCAGTGTAGAGATTGGAAGTTCATCGAAAAACAGGATCCTGATAAAACTCAGTATTTAGATACATGGATAACTGAACATGGCTTTAATGGTCAGTTAAATACACAAAAAATAGCCGCATTGCAGGGATCAATCATAGGAAAGACGAAAAAGACCCCAAAAAGATGAAGAAAAATGGCTTTGAGGAAACAGAATATTGGATGAGGGTAGCCTTAAAAAGAGAAGAGGGATACAGGAAACAAAAAGAGAATGAAAACAAAATAAGCAAAGGAAAGGAATGCGAAAAGTCAGATAGAGCAAATTACACTGAAATAGGAAGAGTAAAACAAAAGGATGATGAGACTTTTGAGCAACACAAAGTGAGAATGACAGCTGTGTTTAAAAATCACAGCGGGCTACAGGAAAATGGTAATGTAAATGGGCCATTTCAACAGCAGTTGAAGAATGCTTTACATGCAGGCTCAAGAGAGGTAATTCATAAGTGGGTAAATAAACATTTCCTTTGCCTGCCAACAGGTACCCTGGAGGAGTATGTAAATCACGCCCTCCATGCTGAGAAGATAGAAAATAAAAAGAAGCAGAGGTCTATAGACAGGACAGGTCAGGTAGGACAGGTAGGACAGGAGGTCTTTTATCGAGGTGGAAAGGGCCTAGGTAGCTTTAGAGGACAAAGGGGCAGACGACAGAGAGGAGGAAGAATAGGAAGAGGAGCAAACAGGCAAAATACATCAGGCTGCTGGCGTTGTGGTAAAGAAGGCCATATAGCAAGAGATTGCCCTGAGAAAAAGCAACCTTCAGCATGACTAGGATAGGAAGCATCTAAACAGGATTTAGAGGCTGATCAAGGAACAGATGAGTTTCTAGATGAAGAGGTCCTCCTAAATTTACAAGAGATATTGGCCTTTGATGAAATAACTGAGCTGAAATAACCTTATTGGTAAATGGGTCACCAATTACCTTTTTATGTGACACTGGTGCATGTAGGATTGCTTGTAATAAATTAATTCCAAATGATAGAGCAAGAGAAATGTGTCATAGTCAGATTTGCAAGTGGAAAACTGTCTAGAGTAAAAGAATTAGAACCTGTGTGGTTGAGGGACCCAGAAGGACACTGAGTTGGTTGCATGAATTGAAATTAGGTTTACTTTTACAGAACAATGAGAGCCCAAGTTGTGGGGATGTGATTAATTTACAGAAAAAGATTATTGATGGCACAATTTATACTTACATGATCCGACAGACAAGGTATATCATTCTGATGATGGGTTTTACTTAATTGTATACTTGTGTCTTTTTCAGAAAGAGAGGAGTAGGTGTTGTGAAATCTTAATTGAATGAAGAAGTGAGCATGAGAAACCCTTGTAGGAGCATAGGTGTTTCCTGATTTTGTAGTTTTTGATTTGATACCTTGATAGTTTTGAGTGGCTTTGGTAAGGCTACAGTGAATTTGGAAAATTAAAAAAAAAAAAGGAGTGAGGAAAGTTTGACAGAGGGCAATGGGTATTGGTGTAATCGTAACTCATGAGTGTGCTGTAACAAAGAGTTAACAGCTCTTTGAAGTTAGATGCTCGTTCCCAAGTAGGGGGAGGAAGTCAGAGAGAGAGTTTGGTGATTGAAGAAGGTGTGACTTGAACAAATGAATAAGGATAAGAATTAGGTTCTGCTGTAAGGATGATTTGAAGAAATAAATATGTTATGTTTCATACTTCAGTTGATGATCTTTCTATTAAGGTAACTGTAGTTAGTAACTGGAATGAAATGCACAGATGGAAATGACACGGAAAAAAAAGATGGTAATTTGATAAGAAGGGCTAGTATTTACATTAGAAATAGAAATAGAAATAGAAATAGAAATCCCTTTATTGTCATTGTACTCAAGTGTGCAACGAGATTAGAGGGCTCCCCTCTCCAGTGCAATACAACAATAATACAGACAAATATATAAATTAGATAAATAAATAAGACTGAATAGGGCATATAGAAACACATCACAATGCTGTTTTGCAAGGTTAGGGTGGTCTCGTGTGTGTGTGAGAGTTCAGTATGGAGATGGCTCTCGGAAAGAAACTGTTTCTCAGTCTATTGGTCCTTGATTTGATGCATCTGTAGCGCCTGCCAGAGGGCAACAGGTCGAACAGGTGTGAGTTTGGGTGGGTATTGTCTTTGACGATGTTGAGAGCCCTTCTGAGGCACCGGGCGGTGTAGATGTCCGACAGCGAGGGGAGAGGGCAGCCAATAATCCTTTGCGCTGTTTTGACTGTCCTCTGGAGCCTCACTCTGTCCGCCTCAGTGCAGCCGCTGTACCAGGTGGAGACAGAGTACGTCAGCAGGCTCTCGATGGACGAGTGGTAGAAGGCCAGCAGCAGCTTCCTGTCCAGGTTGAATTTCCTGAGGACTCTCAGGAAGTGCAGACGTTGGCGGACCTTCTTTACCACTGCTGTGGTGTTGTGACTCCAAGAAAGGTCATCGGAGATCTGTACTCCCAGGAACTTGAACGTGTGGACCCTCTCCACACACACGCCTTCGATGCAGAGGGGGGGCGGCAGCGTCTTGTTCCTCCTGAAGTCGACGACAATCTCCTTTGTTTTAGCAGAGTTAAGGTGCAGTCTGTTGTCCTTGCACCAAGTTGTCAGTCTCTTTACCTCCTCTCTGTAGGCTGTCTCGTAACCTTCCGAGATCAGACCGACCACTGTCGTGTCGTCAGCAAACTTGACGATGGTGTTGTTGCCGTGGGCCGGGCTGCAGTCGTAGGTGTAGAGGGCGTACAGGAGAGGGCTCAGCACGCATCCTTGGGGGGAACCGGTGCTCAGCATGAGGGTGGAGGACGTGTAGGGGCCGAGCAACACAGTCTGGGGTCTGTTGGTCAGAAAGTCCTTAATCCAGATGCGTGTGAGGGCAGGGAGGCCGAGAGTGTCCAGTTTGGCGACGAGGATGTCTGGGATGATCGTGTTGAATGCCGAGCTGTAGTCCACAAAGAGCATCCTTGCATAGCTCCGCTGTTGTTCCAGGTGGCCCAGTACAACATGCAGAGCAGTGTCGATGGCGTCCTCAGTGGATCTGTTAGCCCGGTATGCAAACTGGTAGGGGTCCAGAGTGGGAGGAAGGCAGTCCCTGATGTGCTGGAGAACCAGCCTCTCGAAGCACTTCATAATGACTGGTGTGAGAGCAACAGGACGGTAGTCATTCAGGTGGACGGCTGGTGACTTTTTGGGGACAGGAATAATGGTGGAGGTTTTCAAGCAGGAGGGGATGACTGCCTGAGCCAGGGAGCGGTTGAAGATCCTGCAGAAAACATGTGACAGTTGGTGGGCACATGCTCTGAGGACCTTGCCTGGTATTCCGTCGGGTCCAGTAGCTTTTCCTGGGGTTGACCGTGTTCCTCTACGATGAGTGGGGGGGAGTTGGAGCTTGAAGTGCGGGGGTGTGATGGTTGGGGCGAGTCAAAGCGAGCGAAGAAGCAGTTAAGCTCCTCTGCCAGCGATGCACTCGGGTCTACAGAGGTCGTGCTGCTGCCACGGAAGTTGGTGATGCTCCGTAGACCCTGCCACACCTCCCGTGGTCTGTTACTGGCAAGGTGGGCCTCCAGCCTCCCCTTGTAGGTTGCCTTTGCTAGCTTGATGCCTTTGCTCAGGTCAGCACGAGCCACCCTGTACTGGGCTTTGTCGCCTGACCTGAAGGCAGCGTCACGGGCCTTGAGGAGAGCGCGAACCCTGCTGGACATCCAGGGCTTCGCATTTGGGAAGGTCCGTATAGTCTTTTGTTGGGACACAGTTTCCATGCAGAACTTGATGTAGTCCAGTACACAATGCGTGTAGACATCAAGGTCCTGATGATCAAAGAGGTCCCAGTTTGTGTCATGAAAGCAGTCCTGTAATTCACTCATGGCGTCGTCACGCCAGGTTTTCACAGTCTTTGTGGTAGGCCTGAATCTGCGCCTGAGAGGGGTGTACGCAGGTGCGAGCTGCAAGGACAGGTGGTCTGACTGGCCGAGGGGGGCGAGTGGGAGGGCTCTGTATGCGTGCTTGATGTTCGAGTACACATGGTCGAGAGTGTTGTCTCCCCTCGTCGGGCACTTGACATGCTGGTGAAACTCTGGGAGTACAGTCTTTAAATTGGCCTTATTAAAGTCTCCCGCTACAATGTGACCGCCATCAGGGTGCGCCCGCTGATGTTTATTGATGACGCACGCGAGTAGCGAGAGCGCCGTGCTAGTGCTAGCGTCGGGAGGGATGTAAACAGCTGTGAGAATCACTACCGTTAGCTCCCTCGGGAGAAAATAAGGCCGGCATTTAACGGACATGAACTCGATGTCGGGGGAAGAGTGCTTCTCGACGATCGTGCTATCGCCGCACCAGTTCTCATGCACGTAAACACAGAGCCCCCCGCCCCTCCTCTTACCGGTGTCCCTCGTCCGATCCGCGCGATGTAGCGAGCGCCCGGCCAGCTGGATGCTAGCGTCGGGGACGTCTGCGTGCAGCCAGGTTTCCGTGACGACGATCACACTGCTATCGCGCACATAGCGGTTTCCCAGGATTTGTAATCCCAGGTCGTCGATTTTGTGGACCACGGATCTGGCGTTGGTGAGGTGCAGACTCGGTAGTGGTTGCCTATGGGGCTGCCGTCGCAGCCGTTGCAAGACACCGGACCTGCAGCCTCGCTTCTGCTTCCTCTCTCTGCGTCGCCTGCGCCGCCTCCCGGTCCCGATGACCAGCCACGGTGAGCCGGGCAGCCTCGCCAGTTCGTTCGGAATTTTGCGATCATAGCAAAATTCCTCTGTGATGGTTATTTCGCATCGATATCCAATGTTCACGATGTCCTGGCGGGTATATCGATGTTGTGCCTCAGTTGATGCCAATAAGAGCAAGCAAACACTAATAAAAAGTAATAAGGAGCACTGTGAGGGGGAGCTGTTAGCCGCTGCGTCCATGCGCGCCGCCATCTTAACATCCAAGGAATTAAAGCAGAGAAGAAATTAGAGACTACAAATAACATTGATGTGTACTTGTTCACTTTGAGGTAGAACTGGTTGAAGTAAAATGAGTCATAAAGTCAGAAAAATAGGAAATAAAAATAAAATTAACATGCTTAAGATTAACAAATTATTGTAAAGTCTGAGTTCCAAATTATGCAGAAATTACTGTGCCACTGAGTAAAATGATGAATGAGGAAAACCTCTAAATGACATTGTCCTTACACTGGACTGATAAAGCATATTCAGCTTTTGTGAAAGGAAACAAGTGTTCGTATTAAGTATGGCACTGACCCTTTGTCCAGATGCAAAAGGCCTTAGTTTTAGTGTAGAAACATGGAGATAAGATGAAACCAATCGCATACTTCTATTCCAAACTAGACAACGTAGAATGTGCATTGAAGCACTGCATGAGAACAGTTAATGCAGTATCTATTGCTGTAGATATAAGATTAAGATAAAGATGGTCTTTTATTAGTCCCACAATCTGGAAATTGCAGAAACAAGTGCAACCATAGTTTTGTTCCATCCTCTGGTTTTGAGAGTACCACGTGCGGTTTCTGCATTGCTTTTGCTGATGAACATGACGTTTTTGTCACCGGCGGGACATTTATAGTGTATGAATACATTGTTATCAAAACCACATCTGATTATAGAGAGATGTACAACATTAAACCCGGCTGTCATTATTATGTCAGGAGGATGGTACAAAACTAGATTGTTATGAGTTAGTAGAAAAAAGTAACCAAAAGTAAAGGCATCAAAAAGATTCGCCTTCAGAAAACGGAGAAGTGCTATTTGTAGATGGAAATAAATAAATAAATAAATAAATAAAATACTGTAGTTGTATCAAATGACACTGGGAAAAAGAACTTAGCAGTTACTCCTCAAATTACTCAGCTCATGCAACAGAATTAGTATCTTAAACAAAAGCGTGTAAACTAAAGAGAGTAAATTGTGTTACTATTTACACATATAGTCGTCTTAAAATGTGTAGCGCATACATTGCATAAGTGTTTTCCTTGAATACACATTGCAGACAATACAGCTAAAGAAGCTGTTGCGGACATACACGTTTTAGTGATAGAAGTCCCAAAGTTAAACAAAGGCTTTGGAGGAAAATGGTGTAACATCGCTACGTGATCTCTGTATGACCAAACAATAATCTTTACAAATGGGCTGCTATATTGAGTCATGGGATAACACATGTCTCAACAGGGGAAATGGTGCATCAGATATTACGTTATTATACGGCTTACGGCTTTAATGCTTATTCGAAACATTTTTGTAGGGCATGTTTAACGTGTGCGAAACACAATTCACAAGGTAATTTGAGTCCACGCAGAGGACGCTTTCCTACACCACAATATCCATTTCAAATTATTCATATGGACTTATTTGATAAAAACCAAAGTGAAGAAAAAAAATAAAATAAATGTTTGGTCATCATAGATGTGAATTCGAAATGGTTAGAACTCTTTCTAACCAACAAATCCAGATGCATTGACAGTGGCAAAAGTACTTTGTAAGGATATCATTCCGAGATATGGTATTCCTGAAAATAATAAACAGTGATAATAGTACCCATTTTGTTAACTAACTTGTGAAAGAGATAGGAATGTTTCACGTTGATTTGAAAGATAATTGTGCTTACCACCCTCAAAGCTCTGGATTGGTGAAAAGAATGAACAAAAAAAAAAAAAGTGAAAAGGCTATGCATTGAGGAAACGGGGAGGCAGTGGACACAGTGTATGGAAATTAGTAAAACTGTTTGTAAAAACGACAAGCACTGTGACTTTCCATTGAATGTTATGCGAGTCGCCTCTCTGTCCACTTTTAAACCTCGCTTGAAGATGAATATTCGGGCCTTTGACTCAGCATGAGACTGTTGCTGTTCTGTTGTTTTTCTGGTATCTACTGTAAATGTGTTTATGTGAGTTAATTTGAGTTATATACAGAGAGTTGCACTGTATTGTATTTCATTGTATTTAGGACCGAGACGTTGTAAAACATTGTTTGGAAGGCCTTATAGAATACCTCAAATTTAAGAACAAATGGGAAATAGATGCTGAAGCAACTTTAGCTGACTACATGTGAAAAGTGTTAGAAAAACAAAGACAGGCACAAATTTAGAGTGGTGAGGATCTTTCTGTCTCCTAGCAGGGCACTAAACTAGTGGAGCCAGGAGACTGGATGCTTGAAAGAAGTTTGAAGATAAGACATATGTAATTACCCAAGGGGGAATGCCATGTTTAGTTTTATTGACAGCTCTCACAGCTGTAAATATAGTAGAAGAGTCAACATTGGTTCATTTGACACATGTAAAAAGGTCATTTTGGTTGAAATCTCCTACAAAGGAGATGAGCGGAAGTCTGATGATAGGGTGGTCTTATTTCATAAGACACCAGACTAAGTAGAGGGGATATTTCAGACAAAATGACCCTGAAGTGGTTAAAAGCAGCTGTTCTATGTTGGATGTATACAATTTTATTCTGATATTTTTGTTGTTGTGTTATATGTGGGAACAACCCAGAGTTACATAAACAAACTATGATGTGACTATAGTACAATACCAACAGTAAGAATCCCAATTACTAATCAAAATAGATTTGCAAACACCAAGCAGATAATTGAAAAAAAAAAAGTGATGGGACATATTTGTGGAGCTTGGACGACATGTTGATAGATTTGAGTTGGAACCATGAGTAATACTCAAGTGGGCAACTATTGGTCCACAGAACAAAGTTACAGGAGAAAGTCTGTACTTTCGTGAAAAGATAGCAATTGGACAACGAGATATCCAAAATAAGCAAATGAAATTGTATTATTGATATTATATTAATGCTTATCTTGATAATACATGTATGGATTGGGTCAGCGTGTATCCTGTGACTAGAGTTGATGTAGATGAACATGTTTTCTATGATAGTTGCTCTTGAAAATTTAAATAGCATTAATGTTGCTGACAGAGCTAAGCGGTTAGGAATCTTTTCACCACCACTGTGTCTGGTTTTGATAGTGGTTGAAATAAACTTCAATCACTATCAAGAGGGGAAATCTGGTGGTGGTGTGGATATGATAGATCATTTGATAAATCACCCAAAAATGTAAAAGGTTTTGAGACTTAGTGCATATCTGTATGTGTTTTTCATAACTAGGCCCTGCTTATAGATTATTGGTAGTTTCTGGAGAGTGCCATTTCACAAAATGTAATTGATTGATCGTAAATGGTATGTTTTATATTGTTTGTTAATAAACTGTGTGAACTGTCCAATGTCATGACAGGACATCGGTGACGTTAAAAAAGAGAAAGCAGAGTATCACGGCAAAAAAAAAAAAAAAAAAAAAAATGATTCAACATACATGGAAGCCATCGGTGTTCTCCTTAGTGTAAGTAAGTAAGTAAGTGTAAATTAACAGATCAAGTAACAGGATTTGAGTCCTCGAACGAAGAACAAAGAACGCAGACAGGTCAACTGCATCATCACAACGTGCAAAAATTAGGTAATTGGACGCAAAGTGGGTTTGAAACTGTGCATGAACGGCTATCAACCAATCTCTAATGGCATTCCGAAACAGGATGACTGTTGATGTATTGTTGGATGAGAGAGGTGGTGTTTGTGCTATGTTCGGTGAACAATGTTGCACATTTATTCCCAACAACACAGCGGTGGGTGGTCGTCTAACCAGGGCCATAGAGGTCTCAGGACTCTTCATGGTAAAATGAAAGGACAACTGGTCTGTGTATATATATATATATACACATATATATACACATATATATATATATATATATATATATATATATATATTTGTTACTTTGGAATAAAGACATTAAATTGATGTAATTTTGTTTTAGAAAAATGCTGTAGTTTTTTTCTCTGAATACAACCTACAAACGGTTAAAAAGGACATTCTGAAATGTTTTTTTTTTGGGCTATCAAATATTTAGTTTGACACTCAAACCGCACACTATTCGTGTCAATTTGTTTGGTTCTATCTCCATGAGTATTTTTTTGTGGTGCATCAAAAGCGTGTTTTAACTTACTTAGGTAAGACAGGTTTAGTGGAGAGATGAGGCCAAACAGCATCACACATCTATGTGCAAGAGATGGCAACTGACAAAGAACCTTCACACCTACAATAACTGCCCCGATGTAATGTGGTGGCTGAAGATCCTCTTCCTCCCGGACAACAAACACCACCATGGTGCACTTGGCAGGCTCTTGATCCAATTCATCCTACAGACCACCATGATAAAAGACAAATTCATTAGAGTTATTTAGATTAAATTTTTTTCCACCATGAAAAAAAAACAAACAACATATATATGTGTGTGTGTGTGTGTGTGTGTGTGTGTGTGTGTGTGTGTGTTTATATATATATATATATATATATATATTTTTTTTTTTTGGAAGCATCTTTCAGGACACTCAAGGCCGCTGTACAGAGTAAAATACGAAAGTAAAAACACAAATACGGGTAGAAACACCAACACGTAAATCAAGCAGGATAAAATACAATAAAGTGGATGAGGGACATATCTGGAATTGGAGAGAGTAATTAAGGCGGAACAGATTGGTTTTGAGTTTAGTTTTAAACACAGGGAGGGTGGTGCAATTACAGAGGTCAGGTGGAGAGAGTTCCAGAGCTGGAGAACCGAATCGCTGAAGGCTCTGTCCCCCATGGTGGCAGGCAAGGGGTGGAGTGAGGAGGATGAAGACCGGAGAGCGCGGGATGGAGTGGGAATATGGATGATGTCTGAAAGGTAGGGAGGGGCGAGGTTGTGAAGAGATTTGAAAGTCATGTGTCATGTCATTATCCACACCGCTTATCCGGTACAGGGTCACGGGAGGGTGCTGGAGCCTATCCCAGCTGACTACGGGCGAAAGGCGCACTACACCCTGAACTGGTCGCCAGCCATAGATTTGAAAATATATAGAAGAATTTTGAAAATGATTTGTTGATTGACTGGAAGCCAGTGGATCTGCTGAAGGATGGGGGGTTGATGTGATAGGTGGAAGGTGATTGGAATCCATTGCACATCCTTGAGGCACCCTAAAGCTCCCGTATGTCTGTCACTGAGTCTTGAATTTTTACTTAGTAAACTGAATTTGAGCATATGCAGTATTGAATTTTTGGTGAGGAGACCTTTTTTTTGAGGAATTAAAAACGCATTTTAAAGTCCTACATTCAAGTTTATTGGGATATAGTTCTTAACAAAAACATTATGATCGAAAAATTCAGAATCAAATTAAAAATATACAATTTATGTAATTCGAATTCAGTTTTTCAATTCAATAATTCAGTGTTCAATTCAAAACATTCAGGTTTCAATTCAAATATCAAAGTTAAGATATTCACATTCAAATAACCAATATTCAGATTTAGTTTCAAGTGGGACAAATATCAGACCATAGTCCAGCAATTAATCCAAACTCTGTGTCAAATTAAGTGATGATTGTACTGCCTTTATTATTTTAGAGGAGGAGTAATACCTGCTGCTGTATCTTCTAGTGCTGGACGATTAATCAAAATTTAAATCGTGATTTAGATTTCTTAATTTTGAAAATGTTCTAATTGAGGGAAAAATGTTTCAGATTAAGAAAGAGTTCAAACAAATTACATATGTTCAATTTGAGAGAACCTGGCTAACCAAGATGGAACTTTACACCCTGGAATTGAAGGAGATACTTGGAAAAAAAGGCCGAGTTACTGGCACTGAAATAAGACCTATGCTCAGTTCACTCAGTCATGTAAGAGGGTTGTGTTTTATTACTGCAAATAGAATTTGCATCAAACTATTTTGGATAAGTCCATCATAAGCATTAACAGAATAAAACAATAAAAGATCTGTTAGAGCTTATGGATATCTTGCTATTTTTTTTATTTAAAGTTGAGATGCACTTTTTGGGATGTAAGCAATGCATATGTGAGCTTTTATTTATTTAAGACACTTAATCATCTTGTGTCTTTTTAAATAGCAAAACGTTGAAGCTGGAAGGGAGGGCATAATCCATTCCTTGATGAAATTCCTCGGACAGTCTGCAGAGGAACTTATCACGGACTACCAGGTAAATTACAACAGTATTACGTTTTTAAAGCTGCAATTAACTCATAGACTGTGCAGCAAACATTTTTATTTGTCACAATATTCAAATAAATTAATTGCTGCCAGTATGTGACCTGCTCTGGCTAAAGGGTTGGCATTTGGCAAAGGTTACTTTCGGGTAATTGACAAAATAAATCAGAAGGTCCAAAGTTTCGATTTTGAGATTTCTACAAAAATCCTATCCTTGAGGTTGAGGTTTCTATTTTAATTTCCGTTTTCATTGCCCTTTTTATTTATTTTTTTATTCTCATATATGCTGTTATAAACATGTAATGCAGATTGCAAATACTGTCACATATCACTGGTGTCCGGCTGAAACATGTTGTCATAATTTGAGTAATTTCATGTTTTTCTAGATCTAATCTATTGGTCAATCCACACGAGTGGGTGTTACTTGTAAATATTACTGACCAATCTCAAATGTTGAAAATGGTTTGCTCTCTTTGGATGATGCAGTGTTAATGATTGCAAAAACGTGCCATTGGAAGTCTCCTGCAAGGTGAAGATTCTGGAGCTTCTTGGATACTGCCTGAAGACAGCGATATTCAGAACTATAAAAAGCAAACACAAATTTGGGACATTATGCACCTAACCATGGATGTATATGCTCTTTCAGGAAGTCAGCAGAGAACAAGCAAAAGAGGACCAGGCCAAGCAAGTACTGAAGGTCTATGTCAGGGGTGTCAAACTCATTTTTATGGACGGGCCACATCGTAGTTGTGGTTTCCCTCAGAGGGACTGTGAACCCATATAAATTGATTGGAAAGCCAGTTTTGAAATCAGAAGCTAGTAAGTAATTGTTCAACAATTTTTCAATTTATTTTAAAAGGGGAGGATTGGTAACAAATAATTGGCAATATCTCATATCTCAGTGTTGTTGTGAAGAAAATATGCTAGAAACAGGAAGTTGATGCAGATGATTTGCCCTTTGCGGGCAACATAAAATTAGGTTGTGGGCCAGATCTGGCCCCGGGCCTTGAGTTTGACACACGTACTCTATGTCTTCCAAGCAAGTGAGGGACAAGAAGACACATCCCATGCCTCTGTTTCCATTGTTGCTTAAGAAAATGAGGTTGTGGAAATGTTGCCAGTCTCCTGCTCATGGGAATTAACTATGCGCTGAACTTACTAAATTTGCAGTACCCGTTTGAGGTGCATCAGAAGCTCTTTCTTGAGATAGATGGCCTGAAACTTGCACTCGGAGTCCATTCCCTGACTCTCCATTGAATGTTAGGCAAGCCCCCTCTCTGTCCACTTTTAAAACGTTTTGAAGACACATTTTTATTCTTTAGCTTTCGACTCAACATGTGACTGTCGTTGTTCTTCTTGTATCTACTGTACGTGTTTTAATTTGTGTTCTAATTTCCTGCTAATTTATACAACACCGTATGAAAAACACTTTGTTACAGCTCCAACTATTATAATTGCAAGTTATTTGTACATGGGTATTTCTTGTTTCGTGGACTAATACTGTGCGCAAATGCAAATGCTCGGCCTTTTATCACAAAAAATGTCCGAAGGGCAAGATCTTAATTCCTCCTCTAATATAAAACCTTCCCGAAGAACAAATCGTATAATTCTAACTTGCTAGATTTAGTCCAATGCACGATACATTTAGGCTAACTCGACGTCGCTCCAGTCAGTAAAGCACGCTTTATGGTTCACCAAAATGCATACCGTGAAATTCTTACCTTGTTTATGCGACGAGGATATTATCCCGTAAGGAGTTACACTGACGCTGTACTGCTTCTTTTTGTATTTCTCTGTTCAGGTCGTCCCTCCCGCATTTCGCCCAAAGTCAGACGGGATAGGCGGCAGCACCTCCCCGCAAGCCAGTACAAGATAGACGGTGTGGAAGATAAAGATAACACGTCCCTCCGTTTGGATCGGGTATTGTGTTTTCTTTAGAGCTTTTGGTTCGTGTGCACTGTGCAACACAGTCTGAGCGCAAATACAAATGCTCGGCCTTTTATAAATAAAAAAAAAATCCGAAGAACAAGACCATCCTCGTCTAATATAAAACCTTCCCGATGAACGAACCTTATAAAACTTGCCCTCCGTCACAGCAAAACAATTTCTGCAACAATTTCATAATCCATTTGTAAAAAGACAACGGTAAGATTTCGTCCAGTGTACGATCAGTTTAAGCAAACTGGGTTTAGCTAGTCAGTAAAACACTCTTTATAGTGTAGCAACGTTAGTAACGCTAAATTCTTACCTAGTTTATGAGACGAGTGCTGTACTTGACTATTTTTTGTAATTTATTATTATTTTTTTTTTTTAATGCTTTATAGAGCAAATTGCACCTATGACAGTTGTTATTACCACAGAAGCCATCTCAAATGGTTGCAAACTCTGAGGGTGACTTTGAACCGGAAGTCCCGCCTCAATCGTCATCTGATTGACAGCGGAATCCTGGAGCCAGAGAAGAGAAAAGAATCAGACACGAAGTTGAAGAAGCGGAAAAAAAATAAACATCGAATCTCCAAGTTCTCGCAACGAGGGTGACTGTTGGGGTCTGGAGAAGTGACCGGGAGATGGAGAGCCCCGTATTTTGGTCTTGGTAAGAGGGTAACTCACTTGATGTTGACGAGGGAACCTATGCCGCTATGCTATATACCGGCGTGAGAAAACTACGGCCCGGGGGCCACATGCGGCCCGTTAAACGTTTTAATCCGGCCCGCCGAATTTGAAAAAAAAAAAAAAAAACCTTGTTAATGTTTTATTTTCAAAATAGTGTGGTTTTTCAAAGACAAGCTTTTGTTCACTTTCATTTAAAATTAAATGTATTTTTTTTCTCAGATGAGATGAGGTTACCAAAACACTCCATCCATCTGCTCCTGGTCCAGCCCCTCTGTCAAATTTTAGAACCCATTGTGGCCCGCCAATAAAAAAGTTTTCCCACCCCTGCTATATACTATAAGCTATGTTAATGTCGTCAGGCCATTATAGAGTATTTCTTCTGACATTTTGAAGGAGAAATAATACTCAACGTTTTATTTTTTTATGATGTTTGAGGCATTCTGACTGAAATACAGTTCAATTGAGGTTACCAGTAGTCATTTCCATTACCTGTCAATGTAAATTAGAATGTAACTTACTACAGTGAACCCTCGGTTATCGCGGTTAATGGGGACCGAGACCACCCGCGAAAACTGAAAATCCGCGAAGTAGCGGCGCACCTTCAAAAATGCTTAAAAAAAAAAAAGTGCGAAGTAGCGGCGCACCTTCAAAAATGCTTTAAAAAAAAAGTGCGAAGTAGCGGCGCACCTTCAAAAATGCTTAAAAAAATAAATAAATAAAATAATAATATATATATATATATATATATATATATATACGGGTAGAGAGAGAGAGGGTGAAATGCATGTTATAACAAAAAAAAAAAATTATTAAAACATTTTTTTATTCCCCAGCCATTATTTTTGTATTTATTCAATTACTTCTTTTTGTATTTATTTAATTACTTCGACTTTTACCTGCTGGTACGCCGTCCGGTGTGCCCTGGCATTCTTCATTTATTTATTCATTTATTCATTCATAACTGACAGCCTCGCGCTCCGCTCATGCCCGGGCGGAAGGTGTTCCTCTTCGGCTTAACAACCACGCACGCCGGCCGGTCTCCTCCGGAGCTCTCGCACGGTCCCGAACGGAGCGAAATGTCGCCCCGCTAGTGCCCGGGCGGAAGTTGTTCCTCTTCGGCTTAACTGCCACGCACGCTGGCCGGAGCTCTGGTACGGTCCGAACCGCGCGAAACGTCGCCCCAAATCGTGCCCGGGGGAACGTGCTCTTCTTTGTCCACTCTCCTCTTCGCCCACGTTCTTCTTCGGCGGACGCCGGCCGTCTAACCACTCCAGCGCCCCGTCGTGCCGCTCGGCGAAACTACAATGCCCCCGAATATTTTTTAGACCCGCGAAGCACTGAACCCGCGAAAGGTGAACCGCGAAGTAGCGAGGGTTCACTGTATTGCAACCAGATACCTATAAAATGTCATTTAATTTGCACTGTTTTGATCGCCACTGTTTTGCTCATTGAACAACAAATGAAAAGATGAATCATACACAGTGTTTGTAAAGATAATTGTCAATGTTTTATTAAATGAAATTCCAATGTAAAATTGTGTAATATTGTGTTATATAATGGGTCTACAACATACATTTCTCACAGACAAGTAGAGCTTTTTCTCATGAAATGTGTTGAAAAAAAACTAACATTTGAACATTGTTTTGCGTTACAACATCCGTGTTTACTGGTCATAAATTATTAACTTAAGTTTAATATACACTACACGAGCTGGGTAGCCACCACGCCTCAACCACCATAACAAGTTCGCTAACCCTTTAAGTCGAACGAGGTAGCTAACATATCGGGTTCAATTTGTACCAAAAATATGCTGTTGTGCCTTGTGTCTCTGTATATGTCGTCATGACGTGTCATTTGACAAAGCCTTGTGTCGATGTTAGTTGTCGATGTAACAGTCTTATGTTAGATGTCAATGTATGTCTATGTTAGATCTCAATGTGTCGATGTTAGATGTCAATCTATGTGTCTATATTAGATGTGTTTATGTTAGATGTCTATGTAAATGTTTGTTAGATGTCGATGTGTGTAAGATGTCTATGTAGAGGTTGGTTAGATGTCGATGTCTATGTAAATGTTTATGATGGATGTCGATGTGTCTGTTAGATGTCCGTGTTTGTTAGATGTGATTGTAATGGTTTATGTTATAGACGTCAATGTAAGTGTCAATGTTAGATGCCCATGCATGTTTGTTAGATGTCGATATATGTGTCATTGTTACATTTCAACGTAAATGTTGTTCGTGCAAGTTTCCAGTCCTCCAGCCACGTGACATCATGTGCGTCAAAGTGATAACTCGTACATTTCACGGAGGGAAAAAAAACAGACACCATTGGTAGTTTTGACCGGGAAAAAAAAAATCATTTATTTTTTTCGAACACCTCATGTCTCTTTCAGCGTAAGAATAAACATGACACGACCAAAATAAAATATACCAACACAGGCAAATATTTAAGGAGCACTCAAGAGATACACTTCAGCTCATTTAATCCCACCTATTTTTACTAACGCAAACCCTTCAATTCTAGCGCCCACAGAATAGTGTGCTATAATGCTATAAAAATATGGAGCCTTTACCTGACAGCGTTTGAATATAACTGAATTCCCATTGCTCACGAAAAACTGAGAAACTAAGAACAAACATTTCAAGCACAAGC
Source organism: Idiotropiscis lumnitzeri (assembly GCF_059441095.1). Lineage (NCBI taxonomy): Eukaryota > Metazoa > Chordata > Actinopteri > Syngnathiformes > Syngnathidae > Idiotropiscis > Idiotropiscis lumnitzeri. The sequence continues at coordinate 1,452,361 of NW_028283572.1, forward strand.
TTGACTTGACTTCAACAGTTCTATTTTTTCTTTCGTGACAGCTCAGACATCAAAATAATGCTTTCCTTCTATAAAATAAAAACAGCATGACAAAAGGTGCTGAAATAAACTATATACGGAAGTGCGTGAGTGACAGTGTGTGCATGTGTTTTTGCAACGCATGTGTACACCCCGCCATACAAATTACACAATTCGTTGGGTATGTGGTATACACTTAAAAACAATTGCCTTGGAGCAAGTGAACACAACACGTCTCACACTGTATACATGCTGTAGAAGGGCTGGGCGATATGACCTCAAATCAATATCGCGAGAAATCGAGCAATTTTACCTCGATAACGATAAATGCACAATAAATTCCCACGTGGACTAAAATCAAAATAAATGCAGGAATTGCATATTGACTGTTTTTTTTATTGACCAACTGGTACACTTTACTTTCAATGAAAAATAAAAGTACAAAAATCATTTGTATGAACATTCCAAATAGCTTGCAGGGTTCGCGGTTAACTTTAAAAACTGCTTGCCCATAGGGCAAGTGCCACTAAAATTTGCCTTGCCCGAGTGGCCAAATTACTTGCCCGACTTGGGCAAGTGACAATTTTTTTTCTCTAAGAATAAAATGTTTATGGTTGTAAAATGTGCGCCACAAATGTAAATAAACATATAATCTGATAAGCATAAATTAATCTTGTTTTCATCATCAACCATGAAACCCTACTCACAAGAGCAAATGTATCATCCTGTGCAGTTATTGAAAATGTTAATTGTAGTTTTAATAATTAACAAATCTGCATGTTAAATTGGGAAAATGATATTACAGCAATCCAGATGATCAATTTTAAGTCCAGGAGAGCGTATTAATTGAGGAATCACATGAGTAAATTATGAGTGTGGCAAATTTGTGTATTCCTTTAAGACCAGTGCCTGTGGTGCTGCCTCCATAAGTTTCATAGCATAAACAGAACACAGTCACTGACACTATGTCAGGTCACATCATGGAGCTAATGAATTAACAGCCAATAATCAAATATTACTCCCTTCCTTACTCACAACTGAATTGTCTACTTAAAAATATTCGAGCTATTTTAGTCATGTCAGAGGAATCCGAAATGTTCGGATTTGAACGAACTCGTCGCCACTCGTAAACATGCGCAGAAGGTAAGAAAACTTCCGGCTGTCAATTTTCGGCCAAAATATCGTAGGTTTTTGTTGTGTTTTTCAAACTTCAAATGAGGATGCTACGACAGCGAGTTCCAATACTGCGGGATTTATTGACGTCCACTTTAACTCGACATTCACTGAACTAACTGATCCCCGTAGCGCCCGCCCATTACCCCCGATAAGGCCAATGGACCATACCAAAACATAAGGGGTTGTCTGGGTTAAACCATCACCATACAGTGCACACAAACAGATCACACCACCGTTTTCGTCAAAATTAAAGATATTTGGCTGCTTTAAAAAATGCTTGCCCGGTCGGGCAAGTTGCCCATAATTTTACCTTGCCCGTGGCCAAATTTCACTTGCCCCGGGCAATCGGGAAGCGGTTAACCGCGAACCCTGAGCTTGCTTTGCATGACTTGAACAATGTCACAAAGAAAAAGGGTACCTCTTGCGAAATCTTTTTCTGCATATAGATTGCGCCAAGATGCTCTCATGATGTAAATAATGGCAAATAAAAAAACGCGAAATAAAATGAAAGAAAATGTCAATGCAAGCCAAATAAACAAGTGGGTATTATCGGGGAAAATGTGCCGTCTCGAGTACTCTGCTGCGCAGTCGCCACTTGTCATCTATGGAATGCACAGTTAGGCTCAATCAGGGATCCATGTTGCGACCCGACCACAAGTCGGATGTAGATGCAAAATGCTTGACATGTCTAAGCTCCCGGCCCGATGTAGTCCATATCGGGAAATACGGCTTTCATGAAGCGTTTAAATCCTGTGCGCGCCACGTAACTAGACGAGCTTTATCTTTAGCTAGTGCTAGGCTATCGCGTCCACCTCTGAGACGTTCTCTCGTATGGTGTCGCCTCCGTTCATGGGCTGTTGTCACTTGTCGAACCTTGCTTCTCACTTTGAACTTTCAGCACAGCATGGTTGTGTTGTGGGTGGTGAGAAAGCTTCTGGATTTGAATCGCCAGCAACGAGAGCGACAGACGGGTGGAGTCACATGACTAGAGGCGCTGTAGCGGTCTTAAAGGGGCATGAACATTGCCGCAGACAAAAGGCTTTTCTTTTTTTATTCATCGAATTTACCGACATGGGCAAAATGATTTCGGTCATTGTAATAAATTTCGGTAACGGTAAATTTTCGGTTTATCGCCCAGCCCTATGCTGTAGCATGGCTTTCTTTGCCGTGGGTGTCAAATATTTTACTTTGTTTTCAGAGTGCTTACAGACCTCTTGGTTTTGCCTCAAAATAATTGTCTGCAAAGCAGTCTGTGCCATCCGCATCATTGATGTGCAGGAGTAGCTTGTTGGTAATAAATAGCTGCAAGAAGTCCGCTGTTTGCCGCAGCATCCAGTGGTCCAGCGCTCGCAGTGAAAGTCTTGTCTGGCAGCCCGAACCATCCCCAAACATTTCGAGATGCACGCCCACTAAATTCCAGAAATATAAACATGGACAAACTTGACATTCTTCCAGATTCTGTCTCTTTGCATTGTTTTGAAGTTACTCCTGCAACTTTTCCACTTCTTCGATCCTCCCCATTGTCTGAAAAAGAAGTGTATATTTTGATTTGAAATAATGACCTCAACATACCAATACATTTGTTTATCATCTGAACTGGATTATTTTGAAACAACATTTGGGATGGACATCTGGGATTTGTTGTTGTGTATATTCAGAGTAATCCTTTTCTTGTATATAGCTAAAGCAATAGTCGCTGGCCTTGAAAATGGGTACAAGACTTGACCAAATTAAGATGCCATAAGGTCTAATTTGCCCCTTCTCTACCACAACCGATTTAGAGGCCATTAGTAACAGATTTGAGAAGACCACTTTTAAAGATATGAAGCCAGAGCTCGGCACCGGACCCATTTTTATTATTTATTATAATTTTAATGTATTATTGAGCAAATGACACAATATGTCAGTAGTGATTACCACAGAAGTCATGTCAAAATAGTGCAAATTCTGAGGTCGACTTCAAATCAGACAGGCGGAGACGAGCGCCAGAGAAGAGATGAGAATCAGAAGAGATGTTGAAGAAGCTAATAACAAAAAAAAACAAAAAAACACATCAAATCTCCATGTAGTAGCAACGGGGATGGCTCATGGGGTCAGGAGAAGTGAGCGGGAGATGGGGAGTATGAGGTGCCGTTGGGGACAAAAGTCAGGAATCGCTTCACACTTCTGAAATGCACTCTTACACACCAGTGAAATTGTTGTTGCTCATGCATACTTATGAAACGCTATCATACATACGAGTGAAACGCTCTCATACACACTAGTGAAATAGTTGTTGCTCATACACTCGTCAAATGCGCTCATACACATAGGTGAAACATTCTCATACACACCAGTGAAAGGCGCTCAGGCACAATTGTGAAATTATTGTTATTCATAAATACAACTGAAACATGCTCATGCCCATACACGAGTGAAATGCTTTCATACAAACACCCACACTGTTGAAAATGCTGTCATGAACACAAGATCGCTTACAAATACTAAAATGTAAAAATTAATCATTTATTTAGCAGGGATGCATGGTGGGCGACTTGTTAGCACGATGGTCTCACAATGCAGAGGTCGCGGGATTGATTCCGGCTTTCCTGTTTGGAGTTTGCATGTTTCCCACACGCCTGCGTGGGTTCTCCGGTTTTCTCCCACATTCCAAACACATGCATGGCAGGTTGTTTGGACACCCTAAATTGGTGTGAGTGTGAGCGCGGATGGTTGTTTGTCTTTGTGTGACCTGCGATTGGCTGGCAACCAGTTTAGGGTGTACCCCACCTACTGCCCCAAGATAGCTGGGATAGGCTCCAGCACCCCCCGCAACCCTTGTGAGGAGAAGCCGTACAGATAATGGATGGTGGGATGGCATTCATAATGGACGGCCGCCACGGTGGGCGACTTGTGAGCACGATGGTCTCACAATGCAGAGGTTGTGGGATCGATTCCGGCTCCGGCCTTCCTGTGTAGAGTTTGCATGTTCTCCCAAGCCTGCGTAGTTTTCTCTGAGTTCGCCAGTTTCCTCGCACATTGCAAAAACATGCATCCATTTACTCTGATGCCAATGTTTTCTGTACCTTATGGCAGATTTTTCTCTTTGCCGAAGACTATTAGCACTTGTAGAGCGAGGACCTGTGCCACAGTCGTCAACTGCACCCTAAAATCAGATCATTTTGTATTTTAGACATTACACACTACACAGTTAAAGATGGTCCAAAAAAGAAAAATGGATTAATGTATTTCAACTTACATAATACTCTTTAAAGAGCTGACCAGCTCATTCCCAGAGGTACGTATTGGGGCGTATTGGTCGTCTTTACAGAAGACTCCAGGAGGTAACTCAGGTTTGACCTTCAGCCACAACAGAGTGTTGGGTGTGAGTGCTTCCAAGTCGTTGAGGTCGGAAGATGTCCTTGTGATAGGCCTGCTGTTTATAACTGCTTCAGCCTCACCAAGCAAGGTATATTGACTTTCTTCACCCGAAATTTGTTCTTTTACAGTGACATTCAGGATTTTTCTCACAGACCAAATAAGTCGCTCACAGCTTCCTCCGTGGTGGGAACCTGCTGGGGGATTGCTATGCCACTGAATACCTTTTTGCAGCAAGTGTTTCTCGATTTACTTAGTGTTCCATTCTTTGATTGATTTCTTCATTTCACTGTCAGCTGATCTAAAGTTGGTTCCGTTATCAGAATACATCTCTCTCACTTGTCCTCTTCTGACAAGAAATCTTCGGATTGCGTTGAGACAAGCATCTGTGTCACGTGAAGATGCAATTTCCAGATGTACGGCTCGTACAGCGAGACATGTAAAAATCACGCCGTATCTCTTTACTTGTCCTCTAACCCTACTTACTTAGAATGGACCAAAATAATCAACGCCAATTCTCTTGAAAGGCGGATCGTCAGGTAGCACTCTTCTGATGACTCTAGCAGCTCGAGGTATCCAAAACTGTTGATGCAGATTAGCCATCATGTGGTTCCTTCCAGCGTGAGCTGTAATCTCATGAATGTATCTCAGGACTAGCTTTGTGTTATGTGAATCCTTGGCAAGATGGCTTGCTGTTTTGCTGTTTCAGGCATGGCTGCGTGGCTCAACTGTCCACCAACCCTCATGACACCATCTTGAAGTACTATATTGAACTTGTAAAGTGGGCTACTTTTCTTCACCCTTTTTTGTTTTTCAAATATGGCTAAATCTTTTTTGAAACTTCGCCTTTGACAGTATTTCACAAGTTCTCTTTCTGCTTTATCCAAGTCGTTGCAGGTCAAATACTTTCCTTTGACAGTTCTCTTGAATAAATTCATCTTGCCTTCTTCACCTAATGTGATTAACTCCTTTCTATTTTCCTTTACTCTGTCAGTAAGTCTTTCAGCTTTAGAAACCAGGCTACGGCCTGCTTCAATGCTGTCCAAGACGAATAATGGTTCATCCACTGGCCCAGAGAATCTTTGGGCTACAGTGACTGAATTACATGCACTTGAGTCACTCATTTGACCTCCAGGTCATTAATTGGTAATTTGAAGTGTTTTTTGTGTTTAACTAAATTCCTGGACACTGCCTGATTTTTTTCAGAGCTGTACAACCACTAGAAAGGGTGGTTCCCACAATGTGAGTTTTGCTCAGGTGGCCCAACAATGTCACAAAAACAAGTAGGGGTGTGTGTGTGTGTTTGTATAAGCTACATGTTGGGGACCAACATCGGACAGCACACCCACTGTAGGGGACCAAAATTTTTGTGGGGACCAAAAATCTGGGCCCCACAAAAAAGAGCATTGAATTCAGTGATAAGAAGCTCAGGGGGAGGTCCTGTCAAAGTTTCAGGGCTTCCCAGGAAGGTCACAAAAACAAGACGAGTGTGCTAGAAATGTGTGTGCGGAAAAATTACTCAGGATCGCTGTCTAGTGGTCGGTCCCGGTACTGCACTTACGCACACTTCACACACTCGGCTGGTCTGCGCATGTGCAGGACAGTCTGCTTTATGTCAGGCAGCCACCCTCCCCTCCCCCACAGCCCAACCCGAAAAATTGAGATGTTAGTTAAGTATTTATTCCTATTATTGAGTGAGATTACATATTTTTACTTGGCAGCTGGCACAACAGCTAAGCTTGGAGCACAGTTATTGCAAAATAAAATAAATAAACAGTAACAACAATAACGATTGTTAATATTGTTATACTTTATAGCGTAACCTATTTATACTAATTTTCTGTATGCAATTTCAAGTGCAACTAATATAGTTGTGCATATAGATAGCCACCAAACTCCATACATTAGATAAAAATAAGAGCCACGATGTTAACCAATTAACAGTTCAAGAAAAAAGCAGACATCCAAGAACTTGCTTTGTTACTTTTGCGTGGCCAGAACTACAAACCCCAAAGCAGAGCAAACCCAAAACATCAGAGAAAGTACAATACTTTTGTCAAGGAGTGGTGCTGCTGCTTTGCGATCGCTGCCACCATAGTGAACGCGCTACCACATTCGTGCACACGCACACATGCCACACACCTGTTTTCCACGTCCTGTCAGTCCACTCCGTCGGTCCACATTTATTTCGTTGGTCAGCCATCACGGTTGGGTGCGCACTAGATCGCTGTTAAACCATCTTCTACGCCACAGTCCTCGTGTTCAACAAACATTTCTCCCGAACTCGCCTACCATGCACAACTCTCCACTTTCAAACCGAGCGCCGCTGTTACTTCCGGGTTTTTAGCGCCAAGCACTTGACGCTAGCGTGTGACGTCATGGCGAAATACTAGGTTTTAAAATAAAAATTTTCTTTTTTTTGTACAGTCTAAGTGCATGGGGTTATGATAGATCGAATGAGTATACCTTTATGTACTCACTAACATTTATGTTGATCATAAAATGTTGTTTTGATGAAGAAAACTGTTATTTTTTAGAATCAATTGGCTTAGGGCACTTGGGCAAACTACGGCCCGGGGGCCACTTGTGGCCCGTTAAACGTTTCAATCCAGCCCCCCAAACTTGAAAAAAATTAAATGAATAAGCCTTGTTAATGGTTTATTTTCTAAATACTGTGGTTTTTCAAAGACATATATATTGTTGTAATGCTTTTGTTCACTTTCGTTTAAAATTAAATGTATTTTAGGACTCATTGTGCCCCCCCCCCCCCTCCCAATCAAAAAGTTTGCCCATCCCTGGCATAGTGGATGGGCCGAGGAGTTTAAAAGGCACACATCATGCATTTTTCAGTCAGTTTTAGCCAGGGCTTGGTATGGGGAAGACCAGCTGGTTTACATGTAATCATTAAATTTTCCCAAGTTTTATTTAAGTTAATTGGACAAAACAAAAAAACGCAATATTCTTCTGCCAGAGAGTATGTAATATTCTTCTGCCATTTTATTGTAGAGGGCCATTTTGAGCCCCTAACAATATTATTCAACCAAGAGATCATGAGTCGTCGCCCACTTACTTTCTGAAGTCAGCTGGGATGTCACGGCTGTGACCCTCGTGAGGATAAAGTGGTTCAGATGGAAAAGTAGGACTAAGGGCTTTTTCTCAGGTTTCCATGCGCAAATCCATGTATATTAGGTTAATTGGAGACTCTAAATTCTCTACTCATCAAATGACATTCGTGACCCTGATGGATAGATAAAATAGATTATTAATCTGCCATGGGAAGTCCAAGGTGTCTGGTAGAAAGAAATGCATTCATACACTCATTACACAGTCAACCAAGCAAAGACACAAAGCCTAGGGCAGGGGCGGGCAAACTTTTTGATTGGAGGACCACAATGGGTTCTAAAATATGACAGAGGGGCCGGACCAGGAGCAGATGGATGGAGTGTTTTGGAAACCTCACCTCATCTGAGAAAAAAAATACATTTAATTTTATATGAAAGTGAATAAAAGCATTCCAACAATAATATTTGTCTTTGAAAACCACAGTGTTTAGAAAATAAAACATTAACAAGGTTTATTCATTAAATTTTTTTCAAGTTCGGCGGCCCGGATTAAAACTTTTAACGGGCCGCATGTGGCCCCCGGGCCGTAGTTTGCCCTCGCCTGGCCTAGGGCATAAACACATACATGTAATATCCAATCCGCTTATTCTCACAAGGATAGCGTGCTGGAGCCTACCCAGCTGTCAACGGGCAGTAGGCGGGGCACACCCTGAAGTGGTTGCCAGCCAATCGCAGGGCACGCAAAGACGAACAACCATCTGCGCTCAAACTCACTCACAAATGCAACCTCCACACAGGAAAGCTGGGTCCCGGGATCGAACCCTGCACCTTGGGACTGCGAGCCGGATGTCCTAACCAGTCTTAACTCATTAAATACCAGCCATTTTCACTGGAGCAACCCACTCAATCCCAGAGTTTTCCTGGGTTTTGACTAATATTGCAAGGCCCACAGAATATTGTATTCTAATGCTATATAGACATGGAGCACACCCGAAGAAAGATGAGACTCTCTTCTTTCAACAGAAAAAAAATGTTTGTTCCTATCTTTTTCCATTCTTGAACAATCGGCATTTGAAAATAGCTAAATTTCATGAAAACTCCAATCCCTGGGGAAAAAACTGAGAAAATGAGCTTTTTGTAAACTGATGCATTTTGACCATAATTTGAACTTTGACACTATTATTTATGGCTTTTATGACACCTCTAACATCTAAATAATGCATGCCTTCTATAAAATAACAAAAAAAAGCACAAAAAATATGTTTTTGATAAAATAAATTTATTTGCACATAACACTAAACGACTGAACTGTTGAACTATGTACAAAAATGAAATACATCAGTGTCATACATACTTTTTTTTTGTGTGATATAAAATAAAACAGTTGCCTTGATGCAAGGGCACACAACATAGTTCACACCACATTCTTGTTTCACTCCGTTTGCCTTTGCGCAAACAGACCCGACACTTTCGTTGTGGTCTGGCTTTGCTGGTCCGTGGAAAATAGGCGAGCTTGTGTTTGTCCACTGGGGTTTGTGTGAAAATAATTGTCTGGGAAGTGATTGCTGGCATCCGCGATGTGCTGCAGAAGCTCATCCGTGAGAAACAGCTGCAGGAAATCAGCTGGCTCCTCAGACTCCAAATGGGCAGCGGCATTCAGTGGTCCAGGGGTTGCTGTAAAGTCGATTTTCCTCGGTTGCCATCCAGTGTGACGCCATCCGGAACCACTGCTTCCTGATGCACAACCTGTAAATTACAGAAATATAAACAATTGGAAATATATATTTATTGCTGCATTTTATTGCTGGCGTGTGAAGTTTCATATTATAATTTACCTTTCTTTACACCAACAAGACGAGGAGGAACTTTCTTGCCGCGGGATGCACAATCTGTGAATTTTAGAAAGTATGCATGATTACCACACCATTCAGTATTGTTGTTTCCTCGTCGGGGAGGAGATACGCTCGCGTCTAACTGCACATTTATGCGACATTTTCTGCCCGCAAGATGCATGATATGTACAATAAAAGCATGAGGGGTAAAACCACATGTTCAATGGTAACTTGCGAGCGCTTACCTCCTCGTTCGGGGGGATCTGGTGAGGACTCTCAGCTGCTTTGGCTATTGTCCGAAGGCAGGCGATGCAGGCCGCAAGGCACGCGCACCCTCTTTAGACGCCTGTTTGTTGTGACGATGACGAAGCGTCATCCTCTCAACCAAAGCGTCTCCATCGCCTTGATGCTTTTAGGAAGCTTTTTTTTACAAAAACGCATTCCTCGATCGTCATTTGCTTGGAGGATTTCATTGCTAACGCTACTAATGCGACTGCTGCTAGTGCTGCCGATGCTGCTGCTACCCACGCTGCTCTCCACACTTATAAGTCTACCCCAGGATCCCGCCCCCCATTTGTACCTCTGGCGCAGATTCAAGGCGGATCTTTTGCACCTCTGCCCCCTGCTGGGTGATTTTTACATGATTCACAATGCGGACAAGGCTGATTCTCAGTCAGAGGTTGCATCAGACCCTTATGTACACTATGACGTAAAAAAGACAGGAAACGTACTTATACGTCTTTGGTAGAGGGCGCCATTGCATTAAAAGACGTCTTTGTACGTCTAAGGGAGTAAATGAGTTGAACAAAGTACAGGGTCCTTCACCTGACTACAGATGATCTTCTGGGGACTTTATTTGGTTTTAATCACTTTTGGGGTCTGTATCTATGCACACTCCCTGGTTTTGCTACCTTCCCGGGTACCACATACACACTGCTTAGTTTCTCTGCCTTCGTGGGTACCACATACATATTGCTTGGTTTCTCTGCCTTCCTGGGTACGACATACACACTGCCTGGTTTTGCTACCTTCCTGGGTACCAGTCACACAAACGTCAGACGACTCAGCACATACCGACTGTCTCAGCACTACACACTTTCACTCCAAGGCAGTGCTGTGAACCAACTTACTGACAAGAGGTAGTATTTAGAATTTTAAAAAGTGCTTGAAAGGTTTTGTTCATGTAAAACCAACAGATTATGACATTATTATTATTATTTAAATCAGTATTAAACAGCATCAGCATAGGTTAAAGATATTATACAGACTATATACGATAAAAAAATACTAAACCACCCTTGCTTTTCCGTCATTTCTTGTATAAGTTAACACACAGATGTATAACATTTGTTTATACAAATATAACGATTAAAAAGTAGCTGATTAGAGTTTTAATTTTGTATTCATTAATCTGTAATAAAAATGGACATATTTTGGTTAATAAAATTAACAAGAAATAAAAGTAAAGGGTGTTCTAATACTTTTTTCAAGATTGTCCTAACATACATTTAATGTTTACAGTATATGTCTTCGGAAGAAGCGCAGCATTAGATTTTTTTTTTTGTTCTCTCTGTTTGACTTCTGAATTTGAATTTCTGTCACAGATGTGCTTGAATTCTATTTTGGATGATTTGTGTTAAACTGCACAAATATTTGAAGAGCCATAGAATTCAAGAATCACACCAGTGCTGCTACTCCTCCGAACGGGTGAACGCCCTTGATTAACAACCTGCGTTGAGGTGGCTTTTGAGATTCGTGGTGTGGGAGAAAAATCTCTGAAGGCATTCTTAGACTTCAAGAGAGGGTCCACAATTTTCAAAGATTCACTTCCGTCTGAATCAGAGGCCTCACTTGTATCCGGAATATATTCATCTCCACTGTCATCTGAGTTGGAGTAATAATGCTTATCCATTCCAAAGTCAGCCTGTTTTTTTAATCTAAAAAACAACAACAACGAAATATAAAGGATAGAAGGCAGGAGACCAATAAAATATATGCAATTTGCTTGTAAGATTCCCTGAAATCTATATGGGTTGTTTACCTGTATACTTTTGGTCCTCCTGAGCCTTGGGATAGTAATATGGTCTGGGTCTGAGGCGCAAAGTTCAGGGGCAGGATTTGACAATGATTCGTCAGAATCTGTGTCGTTATTCCAAGGAAGATTCAGCCCATATTTTTTGTCCAAGGGAGGAGACTGGGTTGCATCAGAGTCCAAGAGAAAATTGAGAACCCATTAAATACTTAATCCCCAGAGGAATCTGCACAGAAAAAGGTCTTAATTCTATTTGAAAAAAAAAAAAAAACTAAAATATTGATGAATGATATGACAAAATAATGTAATAACAAAATTAATTGACCGTAACAAAAAGCTCCCGGGAGGAAAACTACATTAAATGTTTTTTTAACAGGGCAGTGAAAATATTGGAAAATAAAAACGATAATAAATAAAATAATATAAAAAAAGAATTCAATGTGTATCGATGGACCCATATGAAATACTTATATCGCTATGTACTTATCAGCCATATCGCCCAGCCCAATATGTAACTGCAACTTCAAAACCTCGGGCCATAACAGGATTGTAACATGGGATGCATATCTTCATTCCTAAATTTGTAGATCCCGAGGAGGCTGCTCAATGGTCCTGGTAATCTAAACCTCAACCAATTCGGTCACAGCCAATGTTCTCCATCCTTGTTAAGAAGTTTTGAAATGATTTAATAGATATACTATTGCAAACTATACCAGAATTTTAGACATTTTAAACTTTTGATCACAATTTTACCTATTTTCTAAAAATCTGAAGAATCCACATGCCAAATCACCTGCTGTAGACACATAGGTTCTGTTCTGACAGATAATTCAGTTACAGGTTGTGTACTTAAAGCCAATAAGAGGGCAATGCAGCAGTCGACAACCTGACGAAAGCTTAAGTCTCCCAATGAGAGAACTGTAGTGGCTGGTAGGTTCTTAGATTGTAACATAGTAAAGACATATACTAGGCATAACTGTATATCATATGATGATGAGGGAAAATATTATTAGCTACGATTTATGTCCAGATATATTAGAAAACTTGTCCAACCAGCACAGGTCTATCTAACTGTAATTTTAACATCTCAAGACACGACAGGATGACCACATGATACGCATACCTCCTTTTCAGAGTCTGTCAAAACTTGAGAAGGCTGCTTCGATGTTCTGGTGGCATCAACCTCAGCCGATTCAGTCATTGTCGGTTGTCCTCCATCCTAATGAACAAGTTGAATATTAATTTAATGAATTAAAAAAAGAAAATGGATCAGAATTTTACACATTTTAGGCTTTGGCCACCCAAAACAAAAACTAACAAGTTCACGAATGAAACAAAACCAATTACTTTAGCGCATGACAATTAATCTTCAGTAGAGATATGTTGTGACTGATATTTCAGTCACAGGTTGTCTTTTGAACGCCACCAGGGGCGCAATGGAGCACAGGACAGCCAAAAGTCTTCTTGTCGGACACCTGTAGTGGCTGGTAGGTTCTAAGATTATAACATAGTAAAGGCACATACAACTCCTAACTGTATTTCATATGATAATGAAGGAAAAGATGATTAGCTATGATTTATGTCAACAATAAAAATGGCTCTACGGGGTCCCCACAAACACAAACCTGACAGTTGGGTGTCAGATGGCCAACATACCTGACACGCAATTCAACTCAACTGGACCCCACAACACAAGAAAAAGCTGAGTGAGCCTCAAACCAGACATACACATTCACTGACAAATATCCTGTGACACCAGATATATTAGAAGTCTTGTCTAATCAGCACACGTCTATCTAACTGCAATTTTAACATCTCGAGACACGACAGGATGAGTACACGATACGCATACCTCCATTTCTGAGTCTGTAAAGCCTGGAGGAGGCTGCTTCGATGTTTTAGTAGCATCATAAATTTATTGAATTAATTATATTTGAGGTTGGATTAGATTTTTACACATTTTAAGCCTTAGCCACCCAAAACAAAACATAAGCTCATGAATGAAATAAAACTAATTAATTTCGCCCATGCCAATTAATCTTCTGTAGACGCGTGTTGTGACCAGTGTTGTTTTTGGCAGGCATTTTAGATTTTGTCCAAGTCATTTGGACAAAGTGCTGATTTGTTTACATCACATTTAGTCATCCCAATTCGTTATAGTTTTAGTCCAGTTTTAGTCAACGAAAACTAAAAAAAGGGTTTTAGTCCAGTTTTAATCGACGGAAACGCAAAAAAAGTTTTACCCTAGTTTTCGTCAATTTATTCACAAAGGTTTTAGTCCAAGCGGCACGGTGGCCCAACTGGTTAGCAGGATGGCCTCACAATATTGAGGTCGTAGGTACGATTCTGGCTCCGGCCTTCCTGCATGGGTTTCCTCTGGGTAATTCGGTTTCCTCCCATATTCTTAAAACATGCATGGCAAGTTGCTTGGACACTCTAATTGCCCCTAGGCATGAGTGTGAGCGTGGATGGTTGTTCGTCTATGTATGCCCTGCGATTGGCTGGACACCAATTCAAGGGTGTACCTCGCCTACTGCCGAAGACAGCTGGGATCGGCTCCAACACCCCCCGCGACCCTAGTGAGGAGAAGCGGTACAGATAACGGATGGATGGATGGATGGGTTTAAGTCCATTTGAGTTAAAACAAGGCATTCAAGGTTTCCACCCAATAACAAAGACTTTTGGATGGACTACAAAGGATTCTTCATTACAAACAGAAAAAAGTGGCAACAGTGGAATCAATGCTCACTGCTCCAAAATAAGCAGAGAAGCAAAACATTTTGTTGGGCAACTGTTGTGGCTTTATTTCACTAAAAGCAACATAAAATAATTTATGAACCACATGCTAACAATTTTGTCTCGTCAACGAAAAAAATTCATGTACATCACGTCATGTTTTCGTCATAAAAGAACCTCGTTTAGCTTGTCATCGTCATTAAAAAAGGGGCGTTAACGAAGTATTTTCGTCATAGTCATCAGTGACGAAAACAACACTGGTTGTGACTGATATTTCAGTCCCAGGTTGTCTCCTGAACACCACCAATTGGGCAAGGGGGCGCAGGAAAGCCTGGGGTCTTCTATTTTTACAGTATAGAAAGGCTAAATATCAAATTGAAACAGTGTTTTATATCATGAATATACAGGGTTGGTGCTGGTTCTGGTAGGGAAACCACAACATAAAGATGTCCTTAATTAGTCCCACAATGGGGATATTTGCTATATGGCATATGATGGCCTAACAGGGCCACCGCCCAGAAAAGAGTAACGCAGAACTTTGTAATACTGTCACTCCCTGACCAGTTCGTTGTTCCTGAAGAGCCAAACTTTGACTCAGACCCACAAATTTGAATTACAGATAGTGGACAATGGAGAACTCCCCCAGTCAGTCAGCATGTTCAACTTCCATAGAAACCTCAACATACATTTATTAGATTGCCAAACTAATTGGAAACTACATCACCAGAACACCACAAGTGGGCTCTGTTATTGTACTTAAAGATGCATCTTACAAACCTGTGTTCTCCAAGGCCAGCTGGTCCATAGTCTTAAGTTATTTCTTCGCCAACATCAATGTCTCGGAGCGCAAACAGACAGAGGTGTGGTCTGTCCTCTGTTGTCTTCTTCTTCATTTTACAGTTGGGGTGCATGTGGTCATCATTAACCAGTCTTCCCAGACTGCCATCTTCTTGAGCGGCATCAACACTTAAAATAGATTTAAAAAAAAAAAAAACAATTATTCAATCAATGTCAGAAATTAATCTTTGAGACAATCTTGTGTACACAAAACATAAAAATAGGAAATCCACAATTTTTAAATCTTCTAAATCAAATCATACAAGAAATTTCTATTGGAATCAGACCCTATTAACAGCTTGTCTTTGAGACTTCATGGTCTATATTTTCATTTGTACAGATTCAACGCATGAATAAAAGTAATTACCGTATTTTCGCAGTCATAAGCAAACAAAGCGCCCTGTCAGTCGATGCGTCCATTAAATGGACAAAGTACCACTCACGTCCATCAGCCCTTGTCATCAACGAGCTGTTGGAAGTGCATGTTAGCACACCCTGCTGGGCAAAGAGTGAGTTGTCCATGCTTACAATCGACCGTGACAAATACACCATCTGACTATAATGTTTGGGTGATGGTGTTGGAAAAAGCTGGACAAAGGGCAGCTGTCCACAATGTTTTAGTCTGTCTTATCATTTATGTTATTGCAAGCAAGAAACGTCCCAGGTTTAGACAACAGACAAAAAGTCCAAAGCATAACAGCACATCTCTTTAAACAGCCATGCAAATCTCTCTAAACAGCTATGGGATTGTGGGTCTCTGCTCCCAGAATGCATTGCTTGAATTAGCTAAGGCTGAGTGGCTTTTGTATTATTTTCATTTTTTTTGGGTATATTGATGGCATGAGAGATACATGTTTGTGTTAATCTTATTTCTATGTTTCATTGTTTGCTTGTATGATGAGTTTTTTATTTTTTTTTGAAACCGTGACTCTAAGGAGTGTGGTGAGCAGCCAAGTCCCTCCCCTGACGTTGCTTTGTAGGCTATTGCCAATGCACCTAATATTGGCCTGAGCCATTGTCAGCTATTGTCAATAGAGACTTGGCGTCTGCTGCAACAATGGGGTGATTGCTCATGTTATTGGGGCATAGTAGGCTGCTATCGGCTGTGTCAGTGTGGGCAGCTCTGCCAAGTTCATGCTATGCTAACAGCAGCTGTGCTATCGTCTTGTCAGGCGGTGCGTCCAGTATATGTTACAAAGACAGAAATAGCGGCCTCAACAGGTGTTGCGCCCTTTGACACGGCGCGTCTTTTGGGTGCGAAAATACGGTATACATTTTTGCTTAGAGAATGATTTTTCCCCAAACACTTATGGGATGAGTATGTGTTTATTTTTTTAAATAAAAACAAAAATAAGATAACATCTCAATCTTTGCCTCACCTCCAAGTTTTTTCTTGCCGGCGGAAGTCAAACAAAAAGACAGTGCCTCTTCCATCCATCTTCCTGCGTTGAGATTTATCAGAATCTATCAATTTTCCTCTGTACTCCATAATAAAGAATAAAGTCGTCTTTCCTGAAAGGGGCCTTGGTAAATACTCCTCGACCTAGTTAACAGGGAAATCAAGATAGCTTCGTCATATTTTTAAGCACACAAATAAGGAGTCATCATATTCATTTGGGTCACTATACTAATGTAGGGTGGTTTGAAACATTGCTTCTTGTGAGGGATAGAGCAGAGCCCTTCTTTATGATTTTAAAGGAACAGACCAGCCAAAATTCATTTTCCAGCATTGCATTAGCCAGTATGTATTAGGACTGAAAGTACAAATGTCAATGGCACCTGGTTACGTAAAAAAAAAACTTTAAGATTATTTAGTTTCATAACAATGACATACACTGTATACACAGTCATATTGGATCGCGTCACGTGATCTCTGTGACGTATAACGTGCTTTACACTAGACTATCAATATCGGACTTGTTCACTGGTCTATTGTGGTATAAAAATGCCGGAGGGCGTCATCAAGTACAGCCTTAATTTAGATAGAACTCCTACCATCAGGTTTCACGCTC
The DNA here is from genome assembly GCF_059441095.1 of Idiotropiscis lumnitzeri. Lineage (NCBI taxonomy): Eukaryota > Metazoa > Chordata > Actinopteri > Syngnathiformes > Syngnathidae > Idiotropiscis > Idiotropiscis lumnitzeri. The sequence continues at coordinate 1,469,423 of NW_028283572.1, forward strand.
ACTGAAATAACTTGAAACTGACAAAAGAAAAGGTCAAGACACTCTTAATGTAAAATAACCACTTAAAAAACGATGTCAGCTTGGTTATCAGAAAACAATAATATATCTTAGCAAAAGCGTTAACATCATACCTTTAAATGAGTTTATATACTTCGCTTCTAACTCTGCAGTCTTGTCCAGACCCTTGACTGCATGTTCAATAGTATCCTGCTTTGGGGACTTCCTGCATCTCAGGGAAGGCATTGTTTATTCTATAAAGAAAAAAGACAGTTTTGTGTTGAGAATTATTAATACTATAGGCTAAATGGAGTTTTAACAATATCAGTGTAAGAAAAATAAATTATAAATTAAAAAAATATCAATCCCTCCATCCCAATTAATGATTTCAACCATAATAGTTTATATTGAAGTTTAAACAACAGACAGACAGATTTATGCAGTGTGACTACAAAAATCTTACCAAAATTGCATTCACAGTAACCTTTGCTTTAAGAATCATGTAATTAACCAGTGAACATCGTGTCTTACACAAAAATTAATGACAGAAATTATCATGGTACTTGCATTCTGTTGTTCTATAACAAAAGTGCAAGCTGTTAGCTCCGCAAAGCTAACGCAACAAGCTAGCGTCCCTCGTGCTCACATTCAATGCAAACCTGACCACCGGATGAAAATACGCGTCGGTTTAGTTCTTTAAATGAGTAAAAGCACCATGACGTTTTATAATTATTCAATGCTTAACTGGAGCTCGTCAATTATGTCGATGTAGGAGCACATGTTTGCTAGGCCAGTGTTGTAGGCCCACATCCATGGTGCTACTTTGTATAGTGTTTTCCACACAACTATCTCTAACCATGAACAAATGCACTCGAGGCATGTTTTGAATAAAAACAAACGAAAAACACTTACCTCTCCGTTTCAACAGCAGTTCGAACTTCGAAGTGGTGATATTCTCCAGCGTTAAGCACCTGCTCGAACTGCGAATAGGTCAAATTCAACAGCGTCTTTTTTCTGTCTTAATAAGGACGCGATGAGAGGAGGAGCGCTTGCCTTTTCGTCAGCACGCCCCGCGCGGGTGGTGCTGCTTTATCACTCTCTATCTGTGCCCGCCCGCCGGCATGTCGATAGAAAAATAATATTCCTTCAAACATTACTTTCATCTTCTTAACGTTTTGTAGTGAATTTAACAGGTTCACCACTTTTTTCAAATACACCAATGGAAAACAGGTCTTAATTGAGGAAACATACAAAGAGCGTCTCACAAACACCTTATGATGAGCAATGTAATTTGATCACGTTTTTTGTCACTGCCTGGACGTCGGTTCACTGGCCTGGTGGCAGTGGCTTGTAGACACTGTCACTGAGTGGGAACGGATCTCAAGGTGGGTCAAACTAACCCAAGCAGTGGATCGGTCCGTTTTTTAAATTTATTAATTTTTTTATTTTATGTATTTATTTATTATTTAATACAAGGGCTTCGGCTCACTACCAGTGGGCGGGACCAAAGAATTTGGGTTTCCTTTGAGCTAGGAGGCAGTCAAAGGCAGTCCAATCCCCGGCAACATAAAGCGCCTAGCTCTGGGGACATGGAATGTCATTTCTCTGGTAGGGAATGAACCCGAGCTGGTGTGTGACTAGACCAGTGGTTCTCAATTATTTCCTGTCATGCCCCCCCTACCAAGAAGAAAACAATTCGCACCCCCCCCCCACCACAATTTTTTTTTACATTTCGTACTAATGTACATGTTCTTTGCATATTAATGTTAGATTGTCAATAAAATATCTTACCTTAACAAAGCTAAATTGATAAAAAAAAATATCATTTTGAGAACGACTATTGTGAGGATCTCGAAACTCAGTACTCTGTGGTGCTAATATTGATGAGATGATAAATATGTTGAAGCCACAGAACAAAAAGATTAGATATTGTTTGGAAATTAATGACGTACATAACAAAGGAATATCAGCCTTGATTGGAGTACATTACTGCATTTAAATTTTTAATAAAAATGAAACAATTATTGATGTTATGACCACTATGAAGAATTTAAAAAAACAATATATAGGGATAATTATAGTTTTCATTTTGTTATGTTTAGTCTGTTCATGTTGCATTATTTTTATGACAAAGATGATGGTTAATCGTAGGTTTGTTGCCCAAATGTACCGTTACAACCTGATTAATGTTGAGAATGACGAACTCAAACTGGACACTAAAACGTAAAAACACATGGACTTCTTGCCCCTGTCCACACACGTGCACACACACACACACCATACACGAAGATCCGGGAGGTAAGGACGGCTGTCCTCTCCTACAACGAGGCAAGGGCCTCCACCAAGTCACCCCAGGGACAAGTTTTATTCCCTGATGGTCATCAAATTATGAGGATCTCATTCTACGCCGGAAGGGAGGAGGGGAATTTTTCCCTAATGTGAGGTTTTCGCTCCTCCACTGATGATCACACTGTTGTATGATTTCATTATGATGATCTGTCTTAAAGCCGTAAGGACATGATTTTTAAATCCACAACAGGGGGGAAATGTAAGATGGGCTGAGGATAGGTAATCAGTTTGTGTATTCATAATCATGTTTTTATACACTCATTAATGTTTAACACACACAGAGACACTTACTTGTTATTTTAACACACACACACACAGACACCGTATCCTGAAGATGTGTTTAGTTAAACTGACCTTGGGTTATGATTTTCTGCCTGCTGGAGTCCCTGGTGATTAGTTATTGATGCTTTAGTTAAACTGACCTTTATACCGTGAGTTATTGATGTTTTCTGTCTCTTGGTGATTAGTTGTTGATGCTTTTCTGTCTTCTGGTGATTAGTTATTGATGAGTTAGTTTCAATAAAAAGGCAGAACGGAGGGTGAGAGTCAGAGGGTGTGCGGGATTGAACTGGCAAGACGGCTGTTTCGCCTCCTGGCTCCCTCTCCCATTCTGAATGGCACAAAACGAAAACTTTAGTAAGTTATTTCAGTCTAAAAAAAGGCGTCAGGGCATTTTTAAACCGGACAGTAAGTCGTCACTGTCTTGGTTCCTTTTTGTGCCTTGACCCATCCCGGAATTATTGAAAGGATGCAGTCCTATTTACAGGCCCCAGTGACACCCCAGGTTTCTGTTGTTTGTACGAGGGCGCTTAATAGGTACTGCTATTCACAATCGTCTTAGGCTGTTTCTTTGCAGAAGTTTATGGACAATGTGTAGTGCTGTAGGATGCAGTCTAGAGCATTCTTGACATTGAAGCTTTTGTTTCCAGCAACTGCTAATGCGACCGTGCATCAAACATGCAAAACACAGACCCTTGCTCCTCAAGAAGTCAATCTTATCCTTGTGATGCTTTCTCCTAAATTCCTTACAAATTGTGAGACTGTTGCTCTCCATTACAATTAGCACATGGTTTGGCAATAGCATCCACTGAAACAGGTTCTGCCTTTGGCGTGGTGGTTTTGTTGTTTTCCATCTTGGCGGGCACAATGACTGTTGTGAAGACTTTCTTTGATTTTGGTGTTTCTGTGTGTTGTGATTTTGTTTTCTGTTTTATAGAATCTTTCGTGCTTGTCAACAAAGTCAACAAAATCCTTAAACTTCACTCTTCTATTTGTTCTTTCTTGGAGATTGCAGGCAAATTTTCTCCAAGATTCTATAAGTCTGTATGGAAGTTTGTTTGCCAATGCCTTTATATTAGCCATGTTGTCCAAGTCCTCCATGTAATTAACATCTGCCATTATGTTCAAACAGCCCATAAGGAATAATGTGAAAGACTGAAGTGCAACACCATCTTCAGACTTGATTGTTGGCCAATCCATGGCTTCCTTTAAATATGCTTCTGCTATCATGAAGTCATCACCATAAAACTCCTTCAAGATTTGTTTTGCTTTGGTATATCCTGTCAGAGGTTCCATATGGATGCAGCTCTTCACCAACTCATGTGGTTGTTCACTAGTATACTGCAGCTAAAATTGAAGATGATCACGGTTATCACTTGTACGGCCTTCAATCCCATGTTCAATGGCACCTATACAGGTTTTATAATGCAGAGGGTCGCCTTTAAACGTAGGAATGGAAAGTTCGGGAAGTAGCGATGCTTTTTGACTCTTTGCTAAGTATTCTGCGACACTGGCTTGCTGTGAGATTGCTTGGCAAAGGCCATCAAGCACATGTCCCTGTTGTTCTCTACTTTCTGTCTGATGTGGAAATCTAGCCATTGGAATAGTCGAAGTGGGAGCATTTCAGGTCAACACTGCTTGTTGCTCTGATAGGCTGTGATGGTAATTGAATGTTTTTCCTTGTTTAAATTGTAACACACTCATCAGGAATGTGGATACCATCCTCCTGGGTATTTTCATATCTTCTCAAGACATCCAATTTAGCATCAGACTCAGGGAGTGCCGTTTGCATTGCATGCATTTGCTTCTTTGCCTTAATTGCAGCTTCTTCTTGCTCAAGTGCCAACCTTTGTTGTAAATCAGCAGCCTTTGCCTTTAAACATGCTCGTTCCATTTGAGCCTTTAATTTAATTGAAGACGTTGACAGAAGTGAGCTTCTGTCTGTTAGATTCTTTACTTCTACTTCTATGGGTGTAGTTAGTTGATGCAGATCTACTATCATCAGGTGATATTTGTTTATTGCATCCTTCCTCTGCACGTTTCAAAACGTCCTTCTTCCATTGCTCACATTTCCATTAATTACATTTTTTGGATCAAACCAGTTATTTTGGTCATCGGCAAAATCCTCTTCAGTCTTTAAATTTTGCACACCGGAATTGAGGTCCACAAATTCTTGCTCCATGCCGCTAAAGCAAACACGAAGCTCAGTTTTTTACAGCGTCAACATTTGCATCATCCTCCATCAATTGTTCAATTTGACGTTGCATGGAGGTCAATTGAGCAAATTTGCACCTGCGTGCCTGCATCCGTTTAGGCTTGTGATCTTCTACAGCTTTTCTCCGTCATTTTTAATGTCCGCTTTCCACTGTCTTGTTCCTCCATGTCAATCCACAATCAAGCAAACAAAAACGTCAAACTGACTGTAGCGTCTCAATTTGTAGGTCAGCTGAATGACGATCAAAGTTTTAAGCAGTTTACTCACGCACCTGTTACGTGCACGTCCTTGTTAACTCGCGATGCTTGTCAAGTATGGACGCATGCTAACAGCTAGCAGCTCATTGTCCCGACTGGAAAGTTGCTCCTTAGCTGTGATGTGCCTAGGGTTACACTATCTATCATTAACAAACACAGCCAGCCCTCCTCTTTCCTCTTACCGCTTTCCAGTGTCCTGTCCGCAAGTAGTATTTGGAAGCCGTCAAATTCCACGACGGTGTCCGGCGTTAGGTCTGTTAGCCATGAATCCGTGAACATCAGCAAGCTAGCTCATTGGAAGTTCCTCTCGTGCCGCGTCCATTTTCTTGGGAAGGTATCTAACATTTCCCATAAAAACGGACAGGAGGACGGGGTGGTCACGCCTCCTCTTTGCCTGGCGTTTCGCCCCCGCGCGACATCCCCCGTCTCTTCCTCCTCAACTCGTGGGGGATATCGGGTCTCGCTCCGGGAGTCGGCACGGGGTTAGCACGAAGTGCTAACAGCTGATCTCTTGTGTAAACGATTGATCCGTAGCTCCCAGTGACATCTCCGGACACGATCACGCAAAAAACAGCCCCCAGCAGCAATAAAACCACCGCAATTTGGATGTCCATTGCTGCGATGAGGTAAAATAAATAAAACTGGGTAAAGGAAAAAACACGCGAAAAAGGCTCAAATAGTGAGCCGTGCTGCTTTAGCAGGTAGCCACTCGCGTGGTGACGGAACCGTAAAAACAAATGTGGTCCCATCAAAATCTGATGGGATATTTAAAAATAAAAGCGTGAAAATTTGCTTATTTGTCTGTCGTCACCAATGATTAAAAAAATTAAAATCATTACAAAATCCTCAAGCTATCGTGATACCAGACAAGTTCTGCGGGACACCAGACCACCCCAGTTGTCCACAAAAAGTGGTCACTTCAAAATTTGATGTGGCATTTAAAAATAAAAAAATCACCTGAAATATGCACTGTGATCAACACTGATTTAAAAGAAAAATCTTTAAAAAATATCCTCAAACTATCGTGATACCAAACCAGGATTGGGGATACTAGACCACACCAGCTGTCCACCAAAAGTGGTCACATCAAAATGTGATGTGGCACTTCAAAATAAAAGTAGCCTGAAATTCGCTTATTTCACGGTCATCACCACTGAGTTAAAAAAAAAATAGCTCGAGCTATCGTGATACCAGACCAGTTTTGTGGGACACGAGACTACCCCAGCTGTCCATAAAAAGTGGTCCCATCGAAATCTAATTTGTAATTTCAAACTAAAAGTTGCCTGAAATCTGCACATTTCACTGTCATCATGCCTGACTTTAAAATTTCATTAAAAAATATCCTCTAGCTATGGTAATACCAAACCAGGTTTGGAGGACACAAGACAACACAGCTTTCCACCAAAAGTAGTCCCATCAAAATGTAAGGAGGCATTTTAAAATAAAAGAGCTGGAGCTGTCGTAATACCAGACTAGTTTTGTTGGACACTAGACGACCCCAGCTGTTCATCAAAAATGGTCCCATCAAAATCTGATGTGTAATTTCACAATAAAAAAAAAACCCACCTGAAATATGCACATTTCATTGTCATCAACACTGATTTTAAAATAATCATTTCAAAATACCCTCGAGCTATCGTGATATCAGACCCATTTTGGGGGACACTAGACAACCCCAGTTGTCCATCAAATGCGGTCCCACCAAAATGTGATACGGCATTTCAAAATAAAAGTAGCCTTAAATCAGCATACATCACTGTTATCAGGCCTGACTAAAATATCATGACAAAATATCCTCCAGCTATCATGATACCAGACAAGACATATTTCACTGTCATCACCATTGATTTAAAAAAATTAATTAAAAACTAGAGCTGCGAGCAGCTATAAAGGGCCCTCGCCACCCGGACAACGTTGGGGTACTGGCACGTTGGAAATGTGAAATATTTCCGAGAAATAACGTGAGGAATCTTCAAGAGGAATTTGCTTGTAGTTAAAGTTAGAGCAGCTTTTGTTTTCAAAGCCTCGTCAATGTTTGAAGTAAATTTGTTGGCAGGCACTACAGGTGCATCAAATCAAAGACTAATAGACTGAAAAACATTTTCTTTCCGAGAGCCATCACCATTCTGAACTCTCACACACATGCACACACACACGACCACCCTTACCTTGCTGAACAGCGACGTATTGTGTTGTATTTCTCCAATTTTCCATCACAATATTTATTCTCTTATTTATCTAATTTATATATTTGATTAAATTATTGTTGTATTGCACTGGAGAGGGGAGCTCCCTAATCGTGTTGCACACTGTACAATGACAATAAAAGGATTTCGGATTCTGATCAATTTAGAATGGCCGACTTCCTGTTCAATTTAGCATACGGCTCCATGAGACTTTTTATTAGGTCTTGGCTTTGTACACACTTCATCAAATTTTCAGTTTGGTGAAACAGAGATATGGGGCTGTTTTTTTTTGTTGTTTTTTTTTTTCTAGGGGGCGATAGCGAGCCATTTTTAAACAACTGTACGACAAAATAATAAAATATTGTGAATATTGAATCAACTCCCGGTTGAGTGGACGCTGGCACGTTTGGCTGCCACTGCTCACCGGTAACTCTCAGAAATTTTTTGGATCCGCTTGTTGTACCTGCTTTAGCAGTTTACAATCCCTCCAGTTACAGTGATTTTATTTATTATTATCTGTATGTTGAGCGATCCCGATTCTCATGAATGCCACCCACCGATTGCATAGTCGCTGACGCGTCTACTGTGGCTAAAGTTTAGCTTACCTATCAAAGTTAGCACCTGTCTGCCATGTGGACCCGCAGGCCAGTCTGCTTCTCGCACTTCTGCCTGTTCCTGTCATGTCATCAACCTGTGTCAGGACAACTTCAATCCACTGCCGCTGAACTCCGCTGGATTTACCGACACATGCCCGAGGGAAACGCACCACCACCACTGCTCCTCCTCCCGAACATCGCTCGTCGACCCTTGAAGGATTGTATGGCAATTACCGGCATTTTAAACATTTATGGGACAGAATGTCAATTATTTAATTTAGCAGGTTTATATTTACTGAATATGCTATGATCGCAAAATTCCGGACGAACTGGCGAGGCTGCCCGGCTCACCGTGGCTTGTCATCGGGACCGGGAGGCGGCGCAGGCGACGCAGAGAGAGGAAGCAGAAGCGGGGCTGCAGGTCCGGTGTCTTGCAACGGCTGCGACGGCAGCCCCATAGGCAACCACTGCCGAGTCTGTACCTCACCAACGCCAGATCCGTGGTCCACAAAATCGACGACCTGGGATTACAAATCCTGGGAAACCGCTATGTGCGAGACAGCAGTGTGATCGTCGTCACGGAATCCTGGCTGCACGCAGACGTCCCCGATGCTAGCATCCAGCTGGCCGGGCGCTCGCTACATCGCGCGGATCGGACAAGGGACACCGGTAAGAGACGGGGCGGGGTGGCTCTGTGTTTACGTGCATGAGAACTGGTGCGGCGATAGCACGATCGTCGAGAAGCACTCTTCCCCCGACATCGAGTTCATGTCCGTTAAATGCCGGCCTTATTTTCTCCCGAGGGAGCTAACGGTCGTGATTGTCACAGCTGTTTACATCCCTCCCGACGCTAGCACTAGCACGGCGCTCTCGCTACTCGCGTGCGTCATCAATAAACATCAGCGGGCCCACCCTGATGGCGTTCACGTAGTAGCGGGAGACTTTAATAAGGCCAATTTAAAGACTGTACTCCCAGAGTTTCACCAGCATGTCAAGTGCCCAACGAGGGGAGACAACACTCTCGACCATGTGTACTCGAACATCAAGCACGCATACAGGGCCCTCCCACTCGCCCCCCTCGGCCAGTCAGACCACCTGTCCTTGCAGCTCGCACCTGCATACATCCCTCTCAGGCGCAGATTCAGGCCCACCACAAAGACTGTGAAAACCTGGCGTGACGGCGCCATGAGTGAATTACAGGACTGCTTTCAAGACACAAACTGGGGCCTCTTTGATCATCAGGACCTTGATGTCTACACACATTGTGTAGTGGACTACATCAAGTTCTGCATGGAAACTGTGTCCCTACACAGGACTATACGGACCTTCCCAAATGCGAAGCCCTGGATGTCCAGCAGGGTTCGCTCTCTCCTCAAGGCCCGTGACGCTGCCTTCAGGTCAGGCGACAAAGCCCAGTACAGGGTGGCTCGTGCTGACCTGAGCAAAGGCATCAAGCTAGCCAAGGCAACCTACAAGGGGAGGCTGGAGGCCCACCTTGCCAGTAACAGACCACGGGAGGTGTGGCAGGGTCTACGGAGCATCACCAACTTCCGTGGCAGCAGCACGACCTCTGCAGACCCGAGTGCATCGCTGGCAGAGGAGCTTAACTGCTTCTTTGCTCGCTTTGACTCGCCCCAACCGTCACACCCCCGCACTTCATGCTCCAACTCCCCCCCACTCACCGTAGAGGAACACGATGTGAGGCGCGCGCTCCTGGCTGTTAACCCCAGGAAAGCTACTGGACCCGACGGAATACCAGGCAAGGTCCTCAAAACATGTGCCCACCAACTGTCACATGTATTCTGCAGGATCTTCAACCGCTCCCTGGCTCAAGCAGTCATCCCCTCCTGCTTGAAAACTTCCATCATTATTCCTGTCCCCAAAAAGTCACCAGCCGTCCACCTGAATGACTACCGTCCTGTTGCTCTCACACCAGTCATCATGAAGTGCTTCGAGAGGCTGGTTCTCCAGCACATCAGGGACTGCCTTCCTCCCACTCTGGACCCCTACCAGTTTGCATACTGGGCTAACAGATCCACTGAGGACGCCATCAACACTGCTCTGCATGTTGTGCTGGGCCACCTGGAACAACAGCAGAGCTATGCAAGGATGCTCTTTGTGGACTACAGCTTGGCATTCAACACAATCATCCCAGACATCCACGTCGCCAAACTTGACATTCTCGGCCTCCCTGCCCTCACACGCATCTGGATTAAGGACTTTCTGACCAACAGACCCCAGACTGTGTTGCTCGGCCCCTACACGTCCTCCACCTGCATGCTGAGCACCGGTTCCCCTCAAGGATGCGTGCTGAGCCCTCTCCTATACGCCCTCTACACCTACGACTGCAGCCCGGCCCATGGCAACAACACCATCGTCAAGTTTGCTGACGACGCGACAGTGGTCGGTCTGATCTCGGAAGGTGACGAGACAGCCTACAGAGAGGAGGTAAAGAGACTGACAGCTTGGTGCAAGGACAACAGACTGCACCTTAACACTGCAAAAACAAAGGAGATTGTCGTCGACTTCAGGAGGAACAAGACGGTGCCGCCCCCCCTCTGCATCGAAGGCGTGTGTGTGGAGAGGGTCCACACGTTCAAGTTCCTGGGAGTACAGATCTCCGACGACCTTTCTTGGACTCACAACACCACAGCAGTGGTAAAGAAGGTCCACCAGCGTCTGCACTTCCTGAGAGTCCTCAGGAAATTCAACCTGGACAGGAAGCTGCTGCTAGCCTTCTACCACTCGTCCATTGAGAGCCTGTTGACGTACTGTGTCTCCACCTGGTACAGCGGCTGCACTGAGGCCGACAGAGTGAGGCTCCAGAGGACAGTCAAAACAGCGCAAAGGATTATTGGCTGCCCTCTCCCCTCACTGTCGGACATCTACACCGCCCGGTGCCTCAGAAGGGCTCTCAACATCGTCAAAGACAATACCCACCCAAACTCACACCTGTTCGACCTGTTGCCCTCTGGCAGGCGCTACAGATGCATCAAATCGAGGACCAATAGACTGAGAAACAGTTGCTTTCCGAGAGCCATCTCCATTCTGAACTCTCACACACACACGAGAACACCCTTACCTTGCAGAACAGCATCGTGATGTGTTTTTATATACCCTATTCTGTACTAAATTCCATTGCACTCTCTTATTTATTAATCTAATTTATATATTTGTCTGTCTTATTGTTGTATTGCACTGGAGAGGGGAGCCTTCTAATCTCGTTGCACACTTGAGTACAATGACAATAAAGGGATTTCTAATTCTAATTCTAATTCTACTACGCATAGGAATGACTGATTGTAGTCATGGTCTTTACTGATTTATGATATTATTTTCACATGCTAAAGTTATATTACTTAGTTTATAAATGTGTGAACATAGTATTTTCATGACCTACACTCACATTCACATCATACATATTCAGTCTGCACATTACAAACTGATGACAAGCCAGACAGCACTTCATGGACAAATATGACAAAGCACATTCTCCACATAGGACATAGAGATGCAAACATACCAAATTGGGCACTGGATTTAGTTTTAAAATCGCTGCATTGGCTCCCCGTGTGTTTCAGGATTGATTTTAAGGTTCTTCAATTAGTTTTTAAATGCCTTAACGGTCTTGGGCCATCCTCGCGGACCCTGAGGTCCTCTGGCACCGGCCTGTTAATTATTCCTCGGGTGAGGACTGGAACACATGGCGAGGCTGCATTCAGCCATTCTGGTCCTCGTCTATGGAATAGCCTGCCGGAGGACATCAGGTCCGCAGAGACTGTTGATATTTTTAAAAGGAGGCTCAAGACCAGACCTGGGCATTGCACGGCCCGCGGGCCACATCCGGCCCGCCGGGTGGCACTGACTGGCCCGTATGACAGACCTGGGCATTGTATGGCCCGGGCCACATACCTTTGGTTGACTCTGACCGCGAGTGTAAGGTTAATTGGAAATTTCAAAATAAACATACTTTTTAATTTAACCTCATTCATGGGCGAAAGCTGCACTGCTTTTATTCTGAAATTGTTTTTTTTTTTTATTCCCGCACAATGTGCGTCGCACATAATGACGTAATGCGTTTATCAAGACATGCGCGCGATTGAATCACAACAAGACAACGTTCGTCCTCAAAAATGTCCGCTCAGGCTACAAAAAGAAAGGTAGATGCCGAATGTAGAATTTTCAACAAAAATTGGACAGCGAAGTATTTATTTACTGAAGTTAGAGGTAAAGCTGTGTGTTTAGTTTGCGGGGAGCAGATCGCCGTGTTGAAGGACTACAATTTGAGTCGGCATTACCAGACGAAACATGCAGAGAAATATAAAAACGGCACCAGATAACAATGAACTGGGACACTTTTTCTCAAAATCACAGTTCAGTGACAGTCAATATGTTGTATCTTGCTTAATGTTTGGTGCAAAAAGACAATATTGTGATGTCTTTAAAATGCTCAGAACCTTTACACAACTATCCAACAGTATATGGAACTCAAAATGTGTTTTGAAGTGAATGTGACAGAATATGTTTACTAATATGAGTCACAAATAGTAAAAAATGTTAATATTATGTCTACCATTGTGTTGAGAAATTTGAATGAATACATTTTTGTAAGGCAACCTCATTTTTTCAGTTTATTTGGTATTTAGTTTCATTGCTTAACTTTAATGCCAGCTTGTCAAAACAGTGCTATTTACTGCTTTTTAAAAAAGAAATACAATTAATATTATGCAGAATTGAGTTCAGCCTTTTGGCCCGGCCCTCCACAATATTTAATGTTTCTTATGTGGCCCCATGGAAAAAATAATTGCCCACCCCTGCTCAAGACTCACCTTTTTTGTTTGGCTTTTAAATAATTTATCTTAGTCTTTTAATTCAGGATTGTCATTTTATATATTATCATTGTCTTTAATTTTTTTTAGCTTCTTTGTCTTTTAGTATCATCATTTTTCTTATATATTTTAGCTGCGTCGTTTTATATTATTGTCTTTTAATTTTGAGCTTCTTCTCTGTCTTTTAGTATCATAATTTTTCTTATATATTTTAGCTTCGTCTTTTTATATTATTGTCCTTTAATTTTTAGCTTCTTTTTTGTTTAGCATTATCATTTTCTTTTATATATTTTAGCTCCAGTGTTTCCTCAAGGGGGGCCTCCGCGCTGGGAGGTGTGGCTGGCCTTCTCACAGGGGGCTTCATCCCGGAGGCTCCTTAGGCCCGGCGGACCGGGGCCCTCTGCACTATGTGTAGGGTCTACCCCGGTCAGTCTGGGCTAGGGGTCTGTGTGTTGGCGCAGCTCCCTGTGGGCGTGAGCCGTCATCCCTCTCAGCGCGGATGACCTACCCTGGGTACATTTTCTCATATGGTTTCTCTGTGCCTTACCCTGTCTTTCTACTAAGATGGTTTATTAAGTTGTGTGAATGCGAGTGTTCTGTGTGTGTGCGAGTTCAGGCGTGTATGTGGATGTGTCTTGTGTTTATGTTGAGTGGGTGGAATGGGTTTTAGTTTTTCGTTGTAATTTGGATGTTTTTATTGTACAGCACTTTGAGCCGCATTTTATGTATGAAAAGTGCTCTTATAAATAAAATTTGATTGATTGATTGGAGGGTTCAAGGGGACGCCATTGCAAAAACACATTCTGAAAGACATAATTTGATTTTGGAGCACACATACATGCACACTGACAAGATTACAGGGGAATACCAGCAGAAGAGACGGAGAGACTGCCCGCCGGAGAAGGCCAGCCGTGGAATACCAGTCTTGGGGACCAGCTGGGAATCAACCATCCAGACAATGATTAATCTGGAGAGGACCTTCCCTTGGACGTAGACCCGTGCCGGGGGAAGAATGTGAGGCTGGGCTGAGATAACGCACGACTCTTTTCGACTGTGCTTGCCCAAGTACATTTTCTCATGAGATTAAGAAAAAGCCGCTCAGTACTATTTCCTGAACCTCCGCCCTATTTCCTACCTACCATTCATTTCAAAAGTCCTAGATAATGTAGTCGCCACTCAACTCCACTCTCATCTCACCTGCAATAACCCTTTCAGTCCGGTTTCCGTGCACTTCACAGCACTGAATCAACTCTACTCAAGGTCACCTCTGCTCTCCTCATTGCAGCTGACTCAGATTCATTCTCCATTGTCATCCTTCTTAACCTGACTGCGGCCTTTGACACCATCTCACACACCATCCTTCTCAAAAGACTTTCTTCCATCGGCATCACCCACACCGCCCTCAACTGGTTCCATTCATACTTCAAAGACCGCACTCAGTTCATCCAGCTTAAATATTTCTCATCAAAGTCCCTCCCAGTCACCTCAGGTTTGCCCCAAGGCTCGGTCCTGGCCCCCCTATTATTTATCATATACCTCCTTCCCCTTGGCAGCATTTTCCGAAAATTCAATATCGCTTTCCATTGCTTCGCGGATGACACCCAGCTCTAGTTCTCCTGCAAACCCAGCATATCACTCCCTCCCACCTCCGTCACCTCCTGTCTATCTGAAATCAATGACTGGTTTTCTAATAATTTCATGAGGCTTAACAGCGACAAAACAGAAGTTATTCTTTTCAGTACAAAATCAATACAATCCAAAGTTGGCAGTTTTCCCATTCCTGTTGGCCCCTCCATTGTTTTCCCATCCCCTCAGGTCAAGAGTCTGGGTGTCATCCTTGACAGCACTCTATCTTTCCATAAGCATAATAACACAACCCGGTCAGCCTACTTCCATCTGCACAATATCAGTCAACACCGCCCCTCCCTTTTTCCCTCATCCACTTCTATTCTGGTCCAAGTCGAGTCAAGTCAATTTTATGTGTATAGCCCTTAATCACAGACAGTCTCAAAGGGCTTTACATAACCACAATCAACATCCACTGATCTTAACCCCCAGGAGGGCAAGGAAAAACTCAAAACCCCATTGGGGGAAAAGTGAGAAAACTTGAGAAGGGACCACAGATGGGGGGGAAACCCCCTTCCAGGATGACCAGGCTGCTTTGGATGCCAAGTGGGCAACATTTGACACATACAATGATGCTATACAATGTTAGATGAGATAATGTGAGAGTCAATTAAATGAAGTGCTGCAGGAAGATGACTTTAGTGGAGTGGGTCCTCATCCAGGACCGTAATCGCCATGGCAGCATATCCGAGGTTGAGCCTTTGATCTTGAAATAGTCAGTTTGGGGTAAATTCAGAACAGCCACTTCCAAGTGAATCACCATCACCTAATTCCCAAGCCGTGGAATTGGGAACAGAAAAAAAAAAACAGAAATAGTAAACAGGCCAACAAGTAGTTCAACGAAGTGCTGAAATATAGGGAAATCAGAAGAGGTGCTGCATGAAGACGACTTCGGCAGAGAAGGTCCCTCCCCGGTTGGTCAGTGCCGTAATCTTCATAGCAGGTCACCATCACCTAATTCCCAAGCAGGGGAAGAGGGGGCAGAAAAGAGGAGAAGCCGCAGTAAACAGGCCAACAAATAATTAAATTAGATGCTAAAGTATATAAATAAATGTCGCGCTGCAGGAAGACGACATCACTGGAACAGGTGCATGCCCAGTTTGTCAATGCCTTAAACTTCCTAGTGGGTGACCGTCACCTAATCCCCCAGCCGGGGAAAAGGGGGCAGAAAAGAGAAGATAAGAGAAAAAGCGGCAGTAAACAGGCCAACAAATAGTTCAACTAAATGCACAAGAGTATAAATGCGTCTTTAATAGTGTTTTGAACATTTCTACTGAGGTGGCGCCTCTAATACCTGAGGGTAGTACATTCCAAAGCATTGGTGCCCGAATAGAGAACGCTCTAGAACCTGTGGACTTCTTTTTGGCTCGCGGGATCACTAAAAGACCAGCATTTTGTGAGCGAAGGTTTCGGGACGGAACATATGGTACCACGAGGTCAACGAGATAGGAAGGTGCTAAGCCATGCAATATTTTATAGGCAAGTAGCAGAACTTTAAAATCACATCTCAAGTGGACCGGAAGCCAATTCAAATTGGCAAGTATCGGGGTAATATGATCAAACTTTCTCGTTCTAGTCAAGAGTCTAGCTGCTGCATTTTGAACTAACTTTTAATACTAGACATGGGGAGACCCGAGAGCAAAACGTTACAATAGTCGAGGCGAGACGTAACAAACGCATGGATTAAGATTTTTGCATCACAGGTTGATAGAATTGGGCGAATTTTAGCAATGTTACGCAGATGAACAAATGCAGTTCTAGTAATATTTTTAATGTGCATTTGAAACGACATAGTTGTGTCAAATATAAGACCGAGATTTTTTGTTGAATCCTTTTGGGCAATTTATCGATACTCATAGTGGTGTCTTTGAAAAAGGTACAGATGACGCGCTGGTCCAATGATCAGCATCTCGGTTTTATCTGAGTTAAGACGCAAAAAATTGAAAGACATTCATAGTTTAATTTCGGCAAGGCATGCCTCTAATTTATAGCAATCACACGGATTCGTTATATCCAACGGCATGTATAATTGCGTATCATCAGCATAACAATGAAAACTAATGTGATATTTCCGTATAATATCACCAAGCGGTAGCATCTAGTACCAATCCCTGCGGAACTCCGCGTGTGATCTTACAAAGATCAGAAGACGCATTGCCATGAATTACACGGTGCGTCGTCTCCGACAGATACGAATTAATCCAAGAAAGCGCTGAACCTGAAATGCCAACACAAGTTTCAAGGCGTTTTAATAATATGTTATGATCAAGTGTCAAAAGCGGCGCCAAGATCGAGTAAGAGTAATACAGTGAACCCTCGGTTATCGCGGTTAATGGGGACCTCGTAGCGGTTGCTGCTCGGGCCCTAATAATAATTTCTACAAAAACAATAGGGACCTCGCCGCCGTCGCAGCTCGGGCCCTAATAACAATTTCTAGAAAAACAATAGGGACATCGCAGCGGCCACTGCTCGGGCCCTAATAATAATAATAAAAATAATAATGATTTCCACAAAAACAATGGGGACCTCGTAGCGGTCGCTGCTCGGGCCCTAATAATAATTTCTACAAAAACAATAGGGACCTTGCCGCGGTCGCTGCTCGGGCCCCAATAATAATTTCTACACAAAGTCCATTGTGGTGACCCGCCCCCTTTTAAGTAAATTCAAAGTGGCCGACTTCCTGTAAAACCTAGCTCATTGCTCCAAGAGACTTTTTTGTAGGTCTTGGTCTTATACATACAGTGAACCCTCGCTACTTCGCGGTTCACCTTTCGTGGGTTCAGTGCTTCGCGGGTCTAAAAAATATTCGGGGGCATTGTAGTTTCGCCGAGCGGCACAACAGGGCGCTGGAGCGGTTAGACGGCCGGCGTGCGCCGAAGAAGAGCGTGGGCGAAGAGGAGAGTGGACGAAGAAGAGCACGTTCCCCCGGACACGATCGGTGGCGACGTTTCGCGCGGTTCGGACCGTACCAGAGCTCCGGCCGGCGTGCGTGGCAGTTAAGCCGTAGAGGAGCACCTTCCTGTTAAGGATGTTTCTATCAAAACAAGCCTGAACAAATGAATCAACCAGCCAAGATTGTCTGTCATTTACGCGCGGGGCAGCCCTCGAACTCCGAGGCGAAGCCAGCGTGTTCGACTGCACACATGGTTTTTATTTGCATCAGCATAAGCAATTTGAATATGCAATACATACAGAATGGAAAACTTGACATTTGACTCCATCCCACTTGCCCACCCTCTTCCTGCCTATTCTAACGGTTTCAGCTTACAAGACACCTTTTGTTCATACTTCTGCTTATTCTAACAGCAAAAGTTCACTCTGAACTTCATTTGACCTGTGTAGTGTATTTTCACAAGGCTTAACGTGTTGAACTTATTTTATGGCCATGACGATATTGTTGCTTTAGAAATACCAAGCCTTGTGTTGGACCTCCCTAAATGCAGAAGTTACAGCCTTAAGAGGCCTCGGGCCCCAACATTATCTACGAAGGGTTAAAGAGGTCATCAACACCCCAAGGGAGGTGTTTACAGAAAAGGGTTCTGGCGTTGGGGAGTCACATTCGCGAGGAGGCCGTACCTGGCACCCGTAGCTGTCGAAAGTTTAATTAGAGGCCAGAAAGATACGAATGCATGTGCAACAAAGGGGGCCTGTAAGATTAGTTATAGTTTGAAACTTGCTAAGATGACAAACTAAACAACAAAACTAACAGATGAACATACAAACTTAAATTTCTTTAACATATCCCACCTGTTTATCAAGTTTCAAATCTCATCATCAAAGGCTGTCGCTTGAGGGGGGAGAAAAACTACCCAAAAACTCAAAAATTCTTGGAGAAAAGGGTAGAAACCCATGCCCCGAACGAGAAGCCCAAAAAAATAATAACAATTAAAAGATAATAAAGCAAAGCTAATGCAGTTTTTGGTCCAATACATGTATGTACAAAATAAACCCGGAACATCAAACATTCACAACTGCAACTCTTTTCTGTGATGCAAGTTACATGAATCAGTGACCTTGAGCGTTTTTTCAGAGGCTGCAGGTTTTATTTGATGTGCGTGTAGTCAGCAGTCTGCGCCTGTGCAACTCGTCTGCGTTTGACGTTGTCCTGGTCTCGAGGTTGTGCGCTGACCAGGCACAGCCCTGCAAGGAAGTAGATGATGCATCTGGTCGACAGGGCAGTGCCCAGTTGCTGTTCGGCGGCTTGCTCCATCCTTCCGAGAGGGGTGTGTTTGCCACGGAAAACCCTCTTTCCAACTGTGGTCTTTTGTTGGTACATTGGAGTGTACGTGGTGGAGATCCTCTCCAAGGGACTTGCGTCGCTCAGCCTTCAGCAGGGACCGGAGAAGCTTGCACTGCGACTGATGGTTCCAGCCGCCACGCCCCTCGACCTTTGCTGCCGTCGGGGTCACTGCAATCACCTGATGAGGGCCGTCCCAGCGTTCACTGTCCCAACGAGGTCGTTTCAGCACCTTGAGGAAGAGTTGGTCTCCCACATGGACGTGGTTTATCTGTGGATCAAAACACACTGGCCAGTAATTGTGGTCAAACATGTCTTTCATGTGGACTGGGACAGATGTGCCAGTCGCTGGTGGTTCTGATGAACCTGAGAGTCTATGTGTGAGGCCATATAGGATAAAAAGGGGATAGTGTCCTTCCTTCGGCTGGCACTATCCTCATTGCTGTGATTGAAACACAGTCTGGCCATTGTCTCTTTTTTTTTTCTTTGTCTTGATAAGTCAGTTCCATTCGTGCGTTCCACAAGTCCTGCAGACTGTATGCAAAATGACGCTTTGAGTCAATTTTGCAACAACTGTCCCACTTGTTACAAACATTATTCACAAAATGCATCATTTTCACTTTAAATCACTCTTGAAATTCCAAATGTCAGGATAATTCGATTACACAACACTTTTTCCAACTGTTTTAACATCATCATGTGTTGTTGGAAACAACGTAATCCATTTTGAAAACACATTAATTATAACCAAACAATATTGCAACCCAAACAACTAACACTTTGTCTAAAAAAAAGTTTTTTGTTGAAAAGTCTATATGTGGGAACAATTTCCTCAGCAATGTTTGCACCTTTTTTCTCCCAATGTGTGCATTCAATTAGTGGTGTATTTTTCCCTGGCGTGAGATCAAATTGTCAAGTTGATTTGCTGCGTGTGTGTGTGTGTGTGTGTGTGTGTGTGTGTGTGTGTGTGTGTGTGCATTACCCCTTGCTGCATTGTCAGCGAGGCAGTATTCAATTGTAATCGTTTCATTTTCTGTTCAGAAAATTTTGCATTTACAAATACTTATTTAGACGTGCTTTATGCACAACTTTTCTTTCATCTTTTGTGATTTTTTTAAAACGCCGTTTGCCCAATGTCGACAGAACACATAAACATATATCTTGGCAGTCAGTCCAAATTGTAAAATGTTTTTTAGAAAACATCTTACAATTCTGGATCAGCACAGAAGTTTCTGCTGCTTGTCCTGCACATACAGATTTTAATATCCCTTGAAACAAAATGCTTTGTTAAAAAAAAAATTCCCACCCCTTTGCGGCCGTCAAAAAACTGTCTCTCCAGTCGGGAGAAAGGTGTCCAAGAGGTCAGGTCGCTGTTTGGTGGTAATTTGGACTCGGCTTCCACAGTCGTGTGGTGTGCCTTCTACTGGTGCGGGAAAAAGTGACGCTGGGCTGAGCGCACCTTATCAGTGTAATGTGACAATTAGGTCGCCGTGCAATGTGAATGTGGTGGGTGAAGGCTGCTTGATCCAATTGTTGTGACTAATATGCAAGTGATTTCATGAGCCCTGCGCGTCTGCAGCCACACAAGGTCATGAAACCATTTTTTGCAGTCACTGTTTGCTCAAATGGCTCATAGTAATTTGGTAGTGCTAATACATCTTAATCAATGAGTTCACACTTGACAAGTTCAAAAGCTTGTCAACCTCAAGTGTTCAAACATTTTTTTTTTCCTCAAATGTCATTGGCTTGTCATAAATGATGTCCAGCAATAGTCGTGTGATTTCTAAGTACTTTGCAATCCATGCCTGGCAATAATTGCGTACACCTATAAGGGACATCATTTACTTCTTTGTTATTGGTTTTAGGGCTCGGGCAACGCCTTCTTTTTGCTTGTCACCAAAAATGCGCCCCTTTTCAGTCAAAATGCGGCCTAAATATGTGACTTCCTTTTTTAACAGCTGCATCTCATCGGTTCAGTTTGATGACGCATTAAGTAATTCTCGAGGTCAAACATATGTTTAATATCTTCCTCAATGTCCTCACTGTTGTCACTGTCAGAGGGGGAATCCAGAGGTTTGGACATCAACTCGCAGTCCGAAGCCCCACTGGGGTCCCGGCCTAGTCATTCATTTTCCCAATCGTACACTTCCTTAAAACAAGTTCTCAAACCCTTCATTCATTATGTAAATTACTCGTCTTCTCCTTGGCCGCCCTCGTGTGCAAGCCTATCCTAGACGCTCACAGCAGAAAAAGAAGGGAGGGGGGGGGCCTCACTGTTCATACGCCAATCACGCGGTCCCCAGGCAACCAAGCTGCCAGGGGTTACGCCCCCTACCAAAGGCTCCAGTTTACTGGCCACTCCTCCCTGCCAATTTACGAGCAGGCAATCTCAAGCCAATGGCAACAGCTCCTTCCCCCTAAACTTTCCGCTCGTTCCAATTCACTTACGCTTTCCTTCTGGCATCTGCCCAACCTACTTTACCTCTCAGTCATCTCCAACCCCCTCTTAACTTTCCGCTCATCCTATTTCACTTACGCTTTTCCTTCTCAACCTACCTTGCCTCTCAGTTAGAGAACCAAATTCTGCCCCCGCACCTCAGGTTTGACACCACTTAAAATTCAAAATCAGGAAACACCTATGCTTTTGCAAAGATTCCTCATGTTCACTTTCAAAACCTTCATTCCATCTTTCATAACACCTACTTCTCTCTTTCAATTCATGCAACCAACTCAGTGTCTTACATCCCTCAACCACATAGGTTCTAATTCTGTTACTCTATACAGTTTTCCACTTGCAAATCTGCCTATGACACCTTTCTCACTTGCCCTATCATTTGGACTTCATCAATCCTTTCTATGGAACATTAATTGTTCCTTTCCCTTTTCTACACATTCTTTTTCTTTCTTTACACATTCCTTTTCTTTTCTTATTAACTTCCAATCTCTACACTGCAAAGTTTCCCTGGACTTTACTATACTACCCAATACCCCAATTTTAGAAAATTGGACCAGTTTGTCAACACCTAGGGTGTTCTAAAAACTGGTTTCTCATCAGTAGGACAGCAACTCAATTTTCCTGTTGTGGCAATTCTCACTTCAACTTTTTCAGGTGGAGATTTCTTGTCTATTACATCCACAACAGTCTGCTGTTTATAATCCTACTGTATTACATGGGATAAAATACCAAATGGTATTAGTAATCCCCAATCGCACACACTCCAGCTCACTGACTCAACCCCCACCCTTTCTCTTCTTTGTTCTCACACACACACATAGTCAGACTCAGACATATACACGGGCCCACAAAACAACACACACAGTTCTCAACATTGAACAGCTACAAACGAGAAGCTAATCAATATTTTTCAATTTCAACTAACCTACATTTTTCCTTTATTTCAAATTCGGAAAGTTGACAGTTAACTTCCTTCATCAATTCTGCCGCCATTTCTGACAGTCTTAATTGTTATGGTGTCTAGTTATGGTTCCTCAGTGTTGAGAAAAATTCAAATTGCCTGACTTTGGGTTGAATACCAAGCTTCTACTCCCAATTTGGAGCGGGTATTCCTGGGTGTTTTTACTCACAACCCTCGGTCAGTTTTAGATTTCTCAAACGTTGGACATTCATACAATACACATACACACTCACAGATTGATCAGTTCTGTGTCTGTGAAAATAGATAAACTATTTTCGTCTTCTATAAATAACAAACGTTGTACTATCACTTCCAAATATAGTAATAATTACATCTGTACTCTACCAGAAATAAGGACCCCTAAATCTGTCTTCCAGAAAAAACAACAGTTAATTCTGTACTATCCGAGCAGATATAATCAACTACACTTGTACTCTCTACCAGACAAGGAATGCCTTAATCTGCCTTCCAGAATAAACAACAGTTAATTCTGTACTGTCCGAGTCTTCCAACAAGTCTTCCAAAATAGCAAAGTTAAATCTGTATTTCTTCCAGAAAATAGCTAAGCTAAGATGTACTATCTCTTCGGGTAAAGGAACTCCCTGAAACCCTACTATCCTTCAAAAACCCAAAAAAGTTTTTTACTATCTGTTGTATACAACCACTGACCTGTGACAATCTCTCCGCTGGTCGAGACACTCGCGGTTCATGGATGAAGTCTGTGTTCTCTCCGGTGGAGGATGGCCGAGGACCGGCCTCCTGGAAGAGAGGACTTTTCACGATGGCGCCGTTTTCAGTCGTCGTCAATCGTCCACCGCAGATCACACGTTTTCATCCGGCATTCGAAGGACCAAGTAATGTTAAGGATGTTTCTATCAAAACAAGCCTGAACAAATGAATCAACCAGCCAAGATTGTCTGTCATTTCCGCGCGGGGCAGCCCTCGAACTCCGAGGCGAAGCCAGCGTGTTCGACTGCACACATGGTTTATATTTGCATCAGCATAAGCAATTTGAATATGCAATACATACAGAATGGAAAACTTGACATTTGACTCCATCCCACTTGCCCACCCTCTTCCTGCCTATTCTAACGGTTTCAGCTTACAAGACACCTTTTGTTCATACTTCTGCTTATTCTAACAGCAAAAGGGAGCATGTTCACTCTGAACTTCATTTGACCTGTGTAGTGTATTTTCACAAGGCTTAACATGTTGAACTTATTTTATGGCCATGACGATATTGTTGCTTTAGAAATACCAAGCCTTGTGTTGGACCTCCCTAAATGCATAAGTTACAGCCTTTCAGAGGCCTCGGGCCCCAACATTATCTACGAAGGGTTAAAGAGGTCATCAACACCCCAAGGGAGGTGTTTACAGAAAAGGGTTCTGGCGTTGGGGAGTCACATTCGCGATGAGGCCGTACCTGGCACCCGTAGCTGTCGAAGGTTTAATTAGAGGCCAGAAAGATACGAATGCATGTGCAACAAAGGGGGCCTGTAAGATTAGTTATAGTTTGAAACTTGCTAAGATGACAAACTAAACAACAAAACTAACAGATGAACATACAAACTTAAATTTCTTTAACACTTCCCCGGGCACGGGCGGTGCCAAGCGGCCCCTAAGTTTAACCAAATGGAAGCTCCGGAGGAGGAGGGCATGCTCGCGTCACAGTAAGCCGAAGAGGAGCACCTTCCCCGGGCACGGGCGGTTCCAAGCGGCCCCGAAGTTTAACCGAATGGAAGCTCCGGAGGAGGAGGGCATGCTCGCGTCACAGTAAGCCGAAGAGGAGCACCTTCCCCGGGCACGGGCGGTTCCAAGCGGCCCCTACGTTTAACTGAATGGAAGCTCCGGAGGAGGAGGGCATGCTCGCGTCACAGTAAGCCGAAGAGGAGCACCTTCCCCGGGCACGGGCGGTGCCAAGCGGCCCCTAAGTTTAACCGAATGGAAGTTCCGGAGGAGGTCGGGCGTGTGTCACAGTTAAGCCGAATTGGAGCACCTCTTGCGCCCGGGCACGAGCGGAGCGCGAGGCTGTCCGTTATGAAAGAATAAATAAATAAAGAATGCCACCTTTTTTTCACAGGGCACACCGGACGGCGTACCATCAGGTTAAAGTCGGAGTAATTAAATAAATACAAAAAGAATGGCTGGGGAATAAAAAAATAATACGTTTTAATAATAATTTGGTTTTTTTGTTATAACATGAATTTCACTCTCTCTCTCTCTCTCTCCGTATATATATATATATATATATATAAATATAAATATTTATACATTTATTATATATATTGTATATTTTTTTAAGCATTTTTGAAGGTGCGCCGCTACTTCGCGGATTTTCAGTTTTCGCGGGTGGTCTCGGTCCCCATTAACCGCGATAACCGAGGGTTCACTGTACTCCATAAAATTTACAAAAAGCGAGGTGAAACACTCAACCAGGGCTGCTTTTTTGAACATTTCTCGAGGGCCATGGCGAGCCATTTCAAAAAAGCTGCACAACTAACGTATAAAATATTGATAAATTTGCTCTGCCTGATGTGTGTGTCAAGTTTCACGAGTTGTCGTTCATATTTAGAACCTCATAATCAGCGTTGTTTTATTGCCGAACCGTGCAATGCCACTCCCACAACTTTTCACGAAAAAGGATGAATTTCGTATTGTGACATCCTCATGGCCGAAACAGTCCTCCGAGCATATATGAGGGCGACCTTGTTGAGTTGCACGGAGAAAAACATCCAAGAAAATAACTTGTATTAGCTTTTACCAGTTGGTGGCGCTACTACTACGATGAAAAATAAGTTGGTAGATGTCTTCAGGGCTGAAGTATCCTCAAATGTGTACAACTTCGAGAAGATAGGATCATCTGAGTCATGTTGCCGGAGCTTTTGTTGCCACAAAGTACAATCGGACTTTTCAGCACCGTAATAGCCACGCCTTTTGCCAAAACGTCACAAACTCGGCAGAGAGTAAGATCATTGTCTTGAGTCTTTTCTGACTAATTTTCAGTCGGATTCGTCAAAAGGGCACCGTGCAGTACGTGAAAATTAAAATAAAACAAATTTTTGATTCCACTTGGCGGCGCTGTGTGTATAACAAAATAATAACATTAAGATGTCTTCAGGTCGGGACATTTTATTTACAGGTGAAGGTTTGGATTTTTAGGAGCATGTGCAGGGGAGTTATTAAGCATTCATTTATTTGTATTAGGTTCATTTTGTCTTCTTATTATTGATATTTGACTGATTCATTAAAAGCAGACAATTATGTTTTAGGTAAATTTTTTACCTGACATGTTTCGGCGAGTCTTTCGCCTTCTTCAGAGTGTCGCATAATGGTGTCTTGAGACCCGTCTTTATCAGCTGATGTTCCATGAGGGTGTGACTTACCTGTCAAAAAAATTAAAAATCAGAGCAGTAAAAGAATAAGCACAACATGAACATTACAAATCAGCAATCACTGACCACTGCAAAAGGGAAAACCACATCATGGACCGGGAGAAGGGCAGGGTCATCCGCACCGAAGAGAACAAACAACAGCGCTGGATCAGAGAGGCCATTGAGATCTGCAAGCGAGGCATAAAAACCATGAACAGAG